>NC_136068.1:317475227-318675227 GCF_964261635.1 Lissotriton helveticus
CCCATTGCTTTGCAATGGAAAAGGACGAGACCTAAAAAGCAATCAAAAAGAACCTGCAAGAATTAGGTAAAGAAAAAGGAAGTGTAGGTGGTAGAAGAATGCGCTAGGAAATTGAATCAAAGCTAGGCAGACTTGGAGATCGACAAGTGCAGCATTCAACAGCTCTGGCAGGGGAGAGGGGGGTTCTTAAGAAATATTTGGACCTCTTCACTTTTGGTTTAGCAAAGTGAGTACAAATCAATGTGAAAGTCAATATGACTTGACTTCAATTAAGTTCTATGTTCTCGAGATGTGGAAATACCTGCTTTGTGCAATTTTACCTGTGCTTCCCTTCTGCTGAATCTCTCTTCATGTCCATCTATCCTCCCACTTCTAAGACAGGCATTCTTGATTCCACTGTATGCCACAAGTGATGAAGGTGGTGGTAACTACAGGGCCAGTTACAGTTTAAGAGACATGCATTATTTGAAAACTGAAGGAAGGATGAAGGGATGTAGCTGGACCAGTAGCGGCTGCTACCGGACGGCAGTAGTGGGGGAAAATAAAGGACTTGAAACGGACGGGCGGACGCCTCTTCTCTGTCCTCTTCATCTTTTTGCCCCAGTCCTAGCCGGCAACAGCAGCAGGAAGCACCCAGGCTGAAGGCTCTCCTGAGCCAATCATAATGCTGAAATGCAGCGTTGTGATTGGCTCCCTATAGCCAATCACAATGCTGGGTACAGGGAGGCTTTGCCAATTCCTCACCAGACTGTGTAATACAGTCTGGTGGGGAACATGCAAAGTGTGCGCAGGACTGCTTGGCCAGCCCCAGGGGGCTGGCCAAACAGTCATGCGCACTTAGGGAGTGTGAATAACTCCTCCCCCTGCACTGCCCCACCCCACCCCTCGAGCCACAGACTTCCAAAGGAAAAATCCAATGATAATAACAATAGTTATTATCATTGGATTTTTCATTTTGGAGCAGTGGGGCAACACTCCCCCGCCTTAGCTGGGAAGCGCCACTGGGCTGGACTTGAGAAGGGTAATTTCAGGTTGGGTTTAACTTACAGGCATTAAAACACAGTTTATGAACAGAAATGTTTGCATATAGTATTGTTGCCTGTTGTAGGATCCACATAGATCCTTTAGAGAATTAAAGTGCCAGGCCAAAGTGAACAGTATTTTCCAAGCAGCAACTCTTGTGCTACAAGGCCTATCTACAGATACCAATAGCTCAGCATTGGTTAATGGGGATCTCTGATTTAGCTGAGGATTCACGAGGTGGAGGAAAGTTGAAAAATGTTTGGAAAGTGAAGATAATGTAGTAAAACTGTTGGTTATGCCCAGGAGAAAGAAGGCATACTCTGCCCGCACTCTCTCCGGTAAAGAACAGAAGTTTGCTCCTGGATAGCAGGAGCAGTTAAAAAATGCCCAGGTGGGGGCAAAAGGAAGGGGTCAGCTCCCCAGTATTGTGGTCCTTGGGGAGCTGGCTCAGGCTGTGGGATCCTTGGGGCTCCCCCCTGCAGCCCCCAAAGTATCCAAATTGTGCGTGCCTGCTTGTGCCAAAGCAGAACTTACAATATTTTTCAAAAGCACTCCTAGCTTGAGATCTATGCCGTTCAGCTGGAGTGTTCATCTGTGAGAAATTGGATTGTTGGTCGACTGGGGTGAGAGCCCATGTCAGAGTGAGGCACAAGCCAACACTAAAGTAACCTGTGCCCAGCACTCTGATATCTTGGCACGGAGCAGTCAGTCTTAAGTTAGAGGCAATGTGTAAAGTATTTGTGTAACACTTCAAACAAAAATAAAGTGAAAACACCCCACAAAAAGGACACCAACCAGGTTTGAATGATAGAGCAGAATTTAGTAAACAAAATAAGACTAAAATGACAAACATCCATTCAGTGGAACCAGAGTTATAAATTTGTAAAGATTTATGGGTAAAATAGTGCCAAAAACCACAATGTGCCAACCAGTGCAATCGGGTCGCACTGGAGCGGCTCAAAGTCACACTTTCAGGTCGAACGTGATGGAGTGAAGTTCGGCTGCAGCCACCAAGAACTGTCTAGACCTATTACTCTGAGTAAGGATTTGACTTTGGTGAACCATCTGATTTTTTAGAAGTGATCAAGTTGGCAAACATCATCAGGTGCGGCAGCATTATAGGAAAGATCTGGGGTAAGTTTAAAACATAACCAAAAGAGCAAGATGCGAAGTCTTGCTTTGTCAACGATGGATTGTCTGCCCATATCAAATCTCAAGGGGAGGAGAACAGAGAGATCTCAGAAATGTGTTCTCTGTGGTGAGTAGACCCTCCATGTTATCAAACCCCAAGAGTTCAGCCCCACACAAAGCGGAAATCACTACTTTATGATCTTAGATCTGCAGTGATGCTGCTATAGGTCTTGACTGGGAGCACCTGTGCTCCTTCAGCAGAGCCCCATTTGACGGTGTCTGCTGGAGAATCCGCTTTGCTATGTGGTGCTTCCCGCCCATTTCATCAGAGAGAGTTACCCCCAGGTAGTCAAATATTCTTACTCTGTCAAAATTCTCACTATATATTCCCATAACTGAAATCATCATTTGCATTGCCAATCATGTCAAAATCATATGCCACCCTGCCCTTCTCCCAACCAATACTGTGTACCAATAAACTTAAGCTATAACAACCACCCCCTGCTCCTTTCTTGTTATAACAAAGTATTTACCCCGTACCCCATCGCCTAAGCACATACATCAGTGCCCTTCTTCAAAAACATGCACAACACAACACAACAAAATCAACCAAACATTCACCTTCTGTGCATTCTCACCAGCCACCATTGCTGCTTCCTTCTTCACCTCCGCATCCCACGTGTGAACCATCTATTTCAAACCGTGACTCAGACCACGTGATCCGACCCCGCATAAACCTTAAAGTAATATGTTCACCACCATTCAACTTAATGCAATACTCATAAATCAAAACTAATTGACAATGATAATAATGCACACCAATCCAACCCACCCCAATGAATAACCAATTCAAATCACCCCCAAAGAATGCTCCCCTATTTGTTAACTCCTATCAACCATGTTCAAAGTATAACCAGGATGTGTTACCACCTTTTGAAATAATACAAATGACTGATTCCATACACAAATAAAACCAACACATTTTGCTCAAATACATGTGAGCATGTTCAACATGTCCCTCATCGAATATATTACTGTTCCACAAATTAAGTTTGTAGCTCCCATTTGAACTCTCTCCAACAAACACAATGTTCTCCTGCTGCCTTGGAAGTGAAATATCGTTTTTGTCTATTTTTCTCCAATTGTCCAATCTTTAGCATCCGGGTGCAAACTACTGTGGGGACAGAGTCATAAAGTACAATGAGTATAGTGCTAGAATGCACGCCTCCTGATAATCACTTTTCTGAATTTTCCAAGTTATATTTCTCTAGAATGTCAGGAAGACAAATTGGTCAGCCCCTTGCATACAGCTGAAATACACTGATGGGGGCAACTTGTGCAAGAGGGGAGGCTCCCGTCCTGGGTGGAGCTATGCAAAGTAACTCAAACACCACCAAACTCTTTGAGCGCTTAGGGAACTTGCGACTGACACAACATGGCGGACCCACTCACTACGCCAGGCACACCCTCGACCTTGCCTTTGTCATCATCAACAGCATTGAAATTCCTTTAATCACGGCACATTGCATGTCATCATCCAATTCCAAATCAGCATCACTGTTAGAAGCGCCTGTCTCTAGTTGGCAGAGGTATACACTTCTGACAAATAGGGACATACCTTTTCTAGTCAGGGCAACGGGATCACACACTTAGATAACCCCTGCTCACCCCCTTGGTAGCTTGGCAAAGCAGACAGGCTTATCTCAGAGGCAGTGCGTTAAGCATTTATGACCACATACAGTAATAAAGTGAATACACTACAAATGGACACGACACAGTAGTATTATAAAAATAAGGCTGTTTATATAAGGCTTAGCACAAGACCAAATAACGACAAAAATATACCACAATCTTAATAAATACTCTTGGAAGAAAAATAATAGTTCAAGTGTAGTTTCTTCTTAGCACAAAGTCTTTAGTAACAAAAGCAACTCTTCTTCTTTAAATCACAGTTCTTGGCAACAATGTAACCCCCACAGGGGTCACACGACCTCGAGGCTAAGTTAATCCAAAGGTTCGGCATCGACCGCGAGGAGCGCTACGTCGATCCAGGAGTCGAAGCAGACCCCCACAACACAGTACCTTGGAAAAGTGAAGCACACGATGATCAGCGGTGTCGAGATGTCCGGCGTCGCGTCTTCGCGTCGATCGGTCCTCGGAGTCGGGGCGATCCGCAGCGGCGGCGACAGATGTCAGGCAGGAGCAGCGCTCACGAGGCGAAGCAGGATACAACGTCGTCGTCAATGTCGATGGTGATGTGACAAGAGTGAGCAGCGCTCACGGCGTCGAGAGGGCTCGGTGTCGAGGCGGTCGGTAGCGGCTTCGCTACTGGCGTCGATCAGGCCCGGCGGCCGGCGTCGAGGGTGCGGGACACAGGAGCTGCACCACGATGTCGAGCTGGATTCGGCGGCGGCCGTCGGCGTTGAGATTGCTGGATTCTTCAGAGGTGCTGGAGTTTCAGGTTCCAGCAACAGGCACTTTTAGCAAATGATGAAGTCCTTTAACCCTGTGACTTCAACAGGAGGCTGGCACTCTTCCAACCCTTGGAGATTTCCTTGGCAAAGCTTGAGAGTACACACTCAGTTCCTCTCTCCTGGTTCCTTGGCAAAAATAGAGAAGTAACTGCAGGATTCCCCCAACAAACAGCACACTGGCAGAAGGGGTAGGCAAGTCCTTGGATCAGCAGGCTTCTTGTCCTGGGTTCAGGTATCCTTGTCAGAAGTGATCTAAGTTCTTTGGTTCAGGGGTCCTTCTCTTATACCCCTTTTCTGCTTTGATCCCTTTGTCTGTGTAGGGAGATTTCCCCCATCCTGGGTTTGTTGTGGGTGTTGCCAGGCCGAGGCACCTGGCCTATTCACGGTGCAGGGCAGGGTCTTCAGCCGCCCAGCATGAGGTGGAGCCAGCATTGTCACTGGCAGGGGCAGGGCCATCAGTCGCCCGGCAGGGGGTGGGGCCAGCATTGTGTCAGGCAGGGCAGGCTATCAGGAGCTACTCTTCCCCTACTCTCAATGCAAATACCTCACTCACCCCACAATGACACATTCAGACCTCTGGAGCCACCCAGCCCCTGTCACACGCACACCAAACCAGCAGAGACCAGTAGACAGTCAGACAAGAAAATAGCCACTTTCTAAAAGTGCTATTTCAAACACAGAGCCTAAAAACTATCCACCCAAACGGATGCGTTATTAAACTCTGAGTTCAGGGATACCAAACTCGACATCGTACCATGCTCCCCGAGCCCGCTAGGATTATACCGTTTAATAATCCTGGCAGCCCATTCTAACTGATGGAGAGCAGGTAACCTTACAATAGTGAAAAACGAAGATGGCTGTAATTCACTATTAGGACATGCCACACACATCAGGGCTTGTCCTACCTTATGCTTACAATGCACCCTGCCCTCGGGCCTACCATAGGGGTGACTAACATGAAGTTAAGGGAAGGGTTGGGGATTGGCAAGTAGGTGTACTGGCGCAGCCCGCGTGACAGTACCAGACTGCACATAGGTCTAGCAATGGCAGACCTTTAGACATATTTTACCAGGCTGCTTCTGTGGGTGGCACAACACGTGCTGCAAGCCCACTAGCAGCATTTGTATTTACAAGCCCTGGCACTCCTGGTGCACTCTACTAGGGACTGACAGTAAACCAAATAAGCCAAACATGGAATCCAATCAATATCAATTTCACATAGGGAGCACTTGCACTGTGGCACTGATCAGCAGTGGCACAGTGCCCAAAGCAATATTCCAGCAACAACATCGTAAACAGGGGAGGCAAACAGAAAAAATGGAGGAGAGACTCATGTCAATGATGCCAGGTCTAACAATCACCCACATAACTAGACCTGCTACCATAAGCATGGCCACATGCAGCTGGAGCAACCTCCAGGAGTTCAAGTGGTCACACGCTATACGCCTGAATCAACCACTATCTACCGAGAAATCAACAGTCATTTAAAGGATCTTGATGAATGGTTCACAAAATGTGCAGACTCCCTCTCACCTGATAAACACATCACACAAAGGAAAACACAAAAGCAGGGCAGCTGGTACACTGAGGAACTCCCCGCAACAATACAACACTGCAAATAATTTGAAAGAAGATGGAGACTGAACCATCTATAAAGCGACAAAAAAGACATGCAAGACAGCCCTGAGATGCTACCACCAACATATCAAAGAAACCAACTAGAAGGCCCTAACAGCAGAGCACCTAGAAAAATGATCCAACTGGGGCTAAGAAATCTTCGATATCATCATAGACTTCACTTCACCAGTTGACACTATAAACAGCATCACCCTCTCGCAGGCACAATCTGACAACTTCTCAGAATTCTTATGCAACAAAATCAAATATATTTATAACAACCTCGACCCCCAACCGAACTCCTGCATACTCACCCCTAGCCTACCCACAAACACCAGCGGAAACATTGGGACTCCGTGGGAAACATTCATCACAGAAGAAGCTGCCAACATCATGAGAGCCATCCACTCTGGGCACCATTGGACCAAACCCCCTCCACATATACATTATGGGTGCTGCTCCTATCAGCGAAATCTTCACCGCATCGTAGATATCTCCATCATCTTTGATAAGTTCCCAGATGCCTGGAAACATGGGATGGTCAGCGCCTTGCTAAAAAAAACTTCAGCAAACACCTCTCAACTAGTAACCTACTGCACAATCTCCCTTCTACCCTACCTGGCCGAGGTAATGGAGAAAGCCGTAAACAAACAACTCTTCACTACCTCAATGCACACCAGCTCCTAGACACCACGTAACCAGGTTTCCGGCCAAACCGCAGAACTGCCCTCATCGTAGCACCAGATGACATCATACTGATCTTTGACTGTGGAGACATCTTGGGGCATATTACCAACGATTAGCGATATTTATCGCTAACGAGGCTTAGCAACACATTTTTTAACGCTAAGCATCGCCGGAAAATATCGCAGAGATAACTTGCTATTAGCAAGGTGTATCTCAGAAGTGATAAAAATCCTCGCGCTAACTGCCAAATGAGAGATTATCGCTGGGAAACCAACGATAATCTCTCGAAGTTTGGCGTTAGCTTGATAAAAGGGGCTCACAAACTTAGCCATGATATCCACCCTCCATAGGATATCATGGCTAAGTCAGGAAAATACCAGGTGTAAAAAAAGTAGCGCTAACCGCGGTTAGCGCTGCTTTTTTTTATCACTAACAGGGTTAGCGAGATCCTTGATAATAGGAGAAATGTCGCTTCTCCTATTATTTTTCTCTGGAACGCCCCCTTTGCATCTCAAACGCCCCCTTTGCATCTCATTAGAGATGCAAGGGGAAGCGTAGAGAAAAAGGGTGCTAACATGCAAATTTGCGTGTTAGCATCCTGTTGCTGATAGGGAGATAATTTTCTTGGCTTTTAAAGCCAAAAAAGCAGAGATAAATCCCTTGATAATATGCCCCTGTGTCACTTATTCTGCTTGATCTCTCTGCAGCTTTCGACATAGTTTCCTACTCCACCCGAATCAGAAGACTACATGAAACATGCATCCAAGGACCAGCCCTCAAGGGGATCTGCTTCTTCCTCACAAGAAGAACACAAATAGTATAACTGCCACCTTACACTTTGGAGGCCAAAACCTCATATGCTGAGTTACCCAAGGATCATCTCTCAGTCCAATGGACTTCAACATATACTTGACCCCTCTGACAAATATAAGATCACACAATATAAACATACTCTCCTATGCATACTACAATTAATTGATACTCTCTCTGTCTGACAAGACCCCCAATACAAAGAGCAACTTTCCTACCTGCATGACCGTAGTAAACACATAAATGAAATCCAACTGCCTCAAACTCAACACAGACAAACTGATGTGGTGATCGTTGGAAGGATAGCCTCTGCTTGAGATTCCACCTGGTGGCCAACTGACCTCGCCCATACACTTTCCCCCACTACTCATGCCCTAAATCTTGGAATCATCCTGAATGACAACCTGGGTATAACTTCCTAAGTTAACAAAGTGAACTCCACTTGCTTTCACATCCATAGATGCTGAGAAAAATGTTAAATGGCTACCAGAGAACACCAGGAAAAAGGATGCACAGGTCCTGATTGCTAGCAGACTTGACAACCGCAACACACTGTATGCAGGAATCATTAAGAAGCTTCTAAACAGGCTCCTTACCATTCAAAACGCCACTGCAAGACTAGTCCTCAACTTATATCACCGAACACATATCACCCCACATCTCAGAGAACTGCACTGGCTCGCCATGTACAAACACAAGCAGTTCAAACAGCTCACATACAAGGCACTACACAACACTGGCCCAGCCTACCTTAAAAGCTACATACACTCCTACATACCTACCAGACAACTCCTCTCAGCTGACTCTCACTGGCATGCACACCCCTCATCCACAAAGTCACAGCTAGAGGGTGCGCTTACCCTATATTGTCTCCAAAGCATGGACAACCTCCATAACCACATCAGAGCCATCTCATTGCTTCTCGAGTTCCGTAAAAAGTTGAAAACCTGGCTTTTCGAATAACCTTAACAAGGAGACAGCTGCCTAACCCACCTGCTAAGCGCCTGGATATCCTCAAGAGTAAATAGAGTGCTATACAAATACAAGTAACATGTCTGCTGGACTTGGCCCTTTTGGCAGGTTCACCCCTGAACTTTTTGCCCTTAGCTCTTATATGGAGGTAGTGGTTTTAGGCATCTGGGCACTTTAGCAGTGAGGTCCAGTGTAAAGTGCGTGCGCTCTCTGAGTGTGTGTGATGAGACTGACCTGCCCTCCAATAGGAATGCATGGGGGATAAGTGTGTCCATGGTAATTTCCAGTGTGAGAGGAGTGAAGGGTCGAGTTTAGTATGTATGAACTCGTGAGAATAAATGCTGCGCAATGGTGTGCGCAGATTTATGGTGACTGGTGGAGAAATGCCACTTTTAGAAGTTGGCATTTCTGTGTGGCACCAGCTACATTACACGAGGAGCATTTATTTTGTTAGGCACATGGAGATTTAGTAATTTGCCCAAAATCACAGGATGTTGAGCTGACGCCAAGACTCGAACCGCATTCCCAGTTTCAAGGTCGACCGCTCCAGCCATTAAGCCACATCCTCTCTTGGAGGGAAAGAAGAAAGTTACACAAAACTGCTGACAGAATGAGGCCAGGAAAACTTTTTTATATATATTTTAAAAAATTGCTGCCAATACGTTTTGCAGACAGCTGCGGTGTTGGCAGTTCAACGTGGCTTCAAGGCGCTCGTAATGGGGGGGCGATTTGATTGTGAAGATTTTACAAACGTCATGAAAACACGTTTTTGTTCAGTGCTGACCCATAGTCATCATCAGAGCTCTTTACATGATCACCAGCTGCATTACAGACGGACACATTCATATTTTTAGGCACAGGGAGATGACGTGATTTGACCAGAATCAAAGGATACTTGAGCACTGCCGCCAGCTCCACCTCCCGGAGCTGACCACACCAGCTCCCTAGAGGCCCAGTGCCAAACAAAGAAGCATTGGCATAGGCAATAGGTCTCGCCTTTGGAACCTTATAAGTATGTAGTTATGCAGCAGGCCCCAAAGGCGAGACCTATTGGCTATGCCAATGCTTGTTCACATTTGTTGTGCTCTGAATTCAGCCAGTGATTCCTGCTGCGGCCCAAATCAGGAAGAATGGACAACTCTGAATTAGGATTTTACTGTATTTTAGTGTGAGTCAGAGATTAGTATCCATGGCAAAGTCTTTTATTTAATCCCCTAATTGTTTCGTCTCCCTTGTTCAGCTTGAACATTAACAGAAAATAGAGAAAAATGCAGAAAGAAGTAAATATACACACTGAATTCCACATCTTGCAAAGCCTCTGGTTAAAATAAAAAACTGTGATATGTAACTGAATATATAGGAGGTGAAACTGTCTGTTCTCTCAATAAAACAATGTGGAAAAACAAAAGCACATAGATTAATTTACTGAAACAGATTAACACCATTACACGGTGAAAGATTAATTGCTATGACACAAATGTCATTTTTCTAAAGCTCCGCCGTAGAGTGAGACAGCAGGGTGTTATTGAAAAGGTAAACCACTCCTGTATATTTTCCAGAAGGCAAAACACACTGTTACAGAAATATTTTTCTTGGTTTAAAGGTTCAACTTGTTTTATGAACCAAGTGCCACTGCTCATGTGTTTAGGGTAAGGCAAGAGCAATTTTAGAAAGTGCAACTAACATTATTTTTTAATTGGTTTAACTTGTTTTTTATTTTGCTTAACCTTTGTTGAAGAGACTACTTGTAGCAATATAACCCGCTGCCTTACCAGTCAATAAGGACTCTCCCGAGAAATTGACCAGAAACACAGGTGAGGGCCAATAATGAGGAAGAGGGGCTTTAATGATTGGTGTAGCCGGAGGTCTATGAGCTATAGTGACATTATATCAACCAGTTGAGGATACAGTATTATAAATTAACTTTGAAAAAAAACAGAAAAACAAGCAATGAAATGTTGAAGCAGAGAGTCTATTATTGTATTTCTGGTGCTTTGATTACTTTAATGTGTCTCCCAACAGTTCAATGTTCTCAGGAAACAGAGTTATTTTTGGATCTTTAGTTGAAGATACAATTTGAGACCAACTGCTACATTGTATTGGCCATCATTACTAATAAATAAATGTATACAGTTAAACACAAAGGTGCCAGCTATTTGCTGTTGTGAGGTTATCAAAGAGTATAATTCGCTGGGCGAAATTAATAACCCTTAATACTGAACATCACGTAGCAACATTCACGATTACTCGCTAAGTAGCAGCGTTAATTGCAACTTTCTCTTTTTCAACCTATGAACTCCGTTGATTAGCTGGAACCCACTATTACACTTAAACAGGTTTACTCTCATGTTTTATATGGAGACCTGGTATAAGCATAATAATGATTTATATTTAAGGACTGATAAACAGTTCTATAGTTGTAGATACACACTAAAATAGAAAATTGCTTACAGTATGTAGGCATGTGTGAAATGAGCAATGTATTTGAGTTGCTATCAATCGGAACATGTTCAGTTGTGAACAATAATATATCACAATATGTTGTATAGGAGCCTCTAAGGTTGCATTGATGTCATTATGTAGCAATGCGTTTGCTGTGTAATTCATGCACTTGCACGAGTTTCTAGGCGCTCTTGCCTTGGAGTCCTGTTCACAATTCTATATGGGTACACAATAACATAATTGCTATTTTTGCTGTTGTATCTGGCATGACCATATTGACCAGGGATGCTTACACCAAGAGTTAGGGTGTTTGTAATGGTGAAGGAGTAGTTGTAGGTCAGGATGGTAGTCGGTGAGATAATATTACTATCCTGTTTCAATATGAATTGTTAATTAATTATATACTCGAGGGTAACAATACTGTGAAAAGACCTAGTATTATTTAAACCCGTTCTTGGACTGTCCAGGTATGCTTCTCAGTACTATCTACTTCATAGACCTTCTATGGAAGATACTTATACAGAAGCAATTTGCAAGTTTGTTAGACCTTCTGCAGGCCCACCACATCAAGAATATTCATGTTTCCAGATTTTGTTTTCTTGTACTGCAATTTTCATCCTCAATGGGATGAAAGAGGTTGACAAATTAAAGGCCAGACCAAACTTATCCCTTTCAGTTTCCATTATGGATGCTTTTGCTCCCTTATATCTGGCTATGATAGCCTGCAATGAGGGCTGCCTACATGTCTTTAAAGCTGATTCATAATCGGCACATATCTCTTGGTAAAAGCCAAGAGATGGAAAACATCTCTATTAATGATAGCGTTCTTAAAATACCTGGAGCCATATTACAGAAAGTGCCCCAGGGGCATAACAGGAATGCAAACCTTCTTTGTGCGCCCCTGGGGCATTTTGGTATTTAAAAAGGGGAAACAGATGCTTGTGTGGCCCCTTCTGTAATACTGATTGCGCTGGTGCACATGTAGCTCGAGCGCTAGCCTAAGAGGGTGTTCTCTCATTTGCATGGGGGTATGGCCCCATGCAAATGAGGCAATCAATTTGCTCTGTACCTGCACCATATTATGGATGTGGGCACAAAGGCAAAGCTGTCCTGTGGCACTCTGACAGTGCGCTATAAAAAGGTGTTGCACTGTCAGTGCGGGCACTGATGGCAGCCCCCTGAAGGGGGAAAAGGGGATTCCATGGACCCCCAGACATCCCCCTGCAGGTGGGTGTAGTGACGCACTGCACTTGCCTGCAAGGGAATCACACCCCTCTTAACAGTGCAGGTGAGTTCCGTCTGCACTGTGAAACACGGAGCGGCTTTGAAGCAGCCGTTCCATATTTCACTTGAATGTGCTGCCCCTAGGACTGCATGAGTTTGCGGCTTCACTCATCCATTGTAATAGGGTGCACTTTCCCTGTTTGCGCACAGCACACCTATTTAAAGTAGCACTGTGGCGCAAACAGGAAAAGTGCACCCTATGTGTAATACGAGCCTTGCCAATTAGAGGATTACATTCAAAGGGATTCTCATATTGCAAAGATTGGGTCATGAACAGAGAACCAAAATCCTTACAACTCAATTTAACTGCCATATCCCTCCTTATGCAATGAACTGAATTGCTGGTGTTATTTTCCACCCGTAGAATTAAACAAGCGTTGGGCGGGGCGTTCATTTTTTCAAGTTGTGCTGCTTTGAAATTTATGTCACTGAAGCACCAGGGGGAACTGATGTTTTGAAGAACAGTTACCAGATTTGATGAAACCTTTAGTTTGTTCACTTTGAAGTGAGTACTTTTTTATCGACTAAATCAGTCCCTCCAACAAAAAGAGTAACACTTCCCATATTCATTTTATTACTGAATTTGATGTCTCCCTCTGCCTGGTGAGGGATAGTAAACTCAGAAATTAGAGGATTAGAAAGGGTAAGGTTACATGAAGAAGGCAGTGGAAAGAAAGACTGCAATGTGGGATAGTGCAAAAGATCACGATTGTAGAAAGGAATGGAAAGAGTGCACCAAAATAATGGCATTAATAGACTTTCTGGTAGACAGAAAGCAACATTGAGTTAAAGAGAAACAAAATCGGTAAAATCAGTCTGGAGTAACATGCTCCCTTCTCCCTAGTCCTGGAACTAAACAGCCCGTTAGTACTGAGGGGTTCATTACGATGGCAGACGGACTTCAATACGTCCGCCATTGTGTCAGGGATGGGGACCTCCCACCTATGAGTCAGCGTTGCCAAACATGGAATTGAGATGCGACCGCCACCACGGTGGTTGCATCTGCAATATTTAACATTGGCTATCTGCAGCACCCGCCTCAATGTTAAAAATGTACCTTGTACGTTTCCCTGTCCTACGTGGCAGGCACCATGCACTGCCTGCCACATGGTGTTTGGAAATGTAGGGTGGCACCATAAGTGCCCCGCAAGTGGAAGTCCAAGGTGCCCAGGAGCAAGGGGGGCCCACTGCGGGCCCCCAAAGTCCATCCCTGCCGGCTGTTCCAAAGCAGTTGAACCGCCATGGAAAGGCTGGCGAGGATACTGCATCCTAATCAGGCGGGGGGCCTGCTAGGCACAACTACCATTCTAAGGATGCGGGCAGTCCGACAGGCAATTGGAAGGATTGGCACTGTCGGACGCGTGGCAGTGGGGCTTTTCGCAGGCCAGCACAATGCCCGTCATCACAATCTGGCAGGCGGAAAATAGCCACACAATGGTGGTGAACCCGCCACTGGCGGGTTCACCGCCATCATAATCAGCCCCTTTATTTGGTAGGAAGATAGCACAGCATATGGACTCTTGCTAGAGACTATATGAGCATTGAGTGATACTCCTATGAACATGGTTTTGAAAGCAGAGGATAGAAAGGAGAGGGCAGTTCTTCAACTACTGAGAAGCTCCCTACTGCATGACCAATCTGTGCTAAAAGGAATTTTACTTTTTCAGAAGGGAGAAAAGATAGCCCAAATAGTTTGATAACATGAAGAGATTTTAAAGATTTGTATCTCTTACTTCTAAACAAGCTGAGTTCAATTTTGATGTTGCTATTTTGTGAAAAACTATGGTGCATACATATTTCTGCCTTTAGTAGGCAGGGCAAGACTGGTGACCGGGCGTTTTGGTGTGCTGCCAAGCTGGGGGCTGATTTCACTGTGGCGGGGGCTGATTTCATTGATGGGGACCTGCGTGTGCTTTTAAATAAACAAAGCAAACCAAAGGATTTTAAGCACACGCAGTTCCACATCAGCCCCCAGCTTGGTAGCACACTAAAACGCCCGGTAGCCAGTCTGGCCCTATTAGCAGGAGATTCTCTGGCTCCACCACATTCCATTTAATTTAGATTTGGGCATTGCTGGTGTATCATTGACTGTCAAACAGCACATCAAAAACATGTTTAAAAAAAGAGGGCGAGGTATTTGAAAAAAGAGCAGGAGGAAATAAGGTAGCCCGTTGGAATACCAGAAATAGGTCAACTTTCCAAGACAGGAAAGGATCCAAGAAGTTTTGGGACCAGGTATTAGGCAGGATTCAAACAATTTGAAGGCAAGCTTTGAGCCAGCATATTATTATATTTTTATGTAATTGTGTTTTCTTAGTATCACATGCTGATCCAAAGCAGTTTCTTTCAACTTATCCTGTTTTTCTTTATTTTGGGCTGACCAGAAATCAGCCAAAAAGAGATTTTTCTTGTGAAGTCTAGATTTAGAATTTTTTCTCTATACAAGAGAGACCGAAAGCTACAACTATCCTGATAATGAATTCCAGTATTGCTATTGTTGTGTTAACTTTATTCTTAAATGTCACTTATTTCACAGGTAAAATTCATATTTAAGGAATTAAGATTGATTCTTTTCACAAATGCCCTGGCTGTGTTCTCATCTCCTTTCTAAAGTGCAAACACATCATCAATGTAGCATACCCACAGAACTACCAGTTTTGTCCATTCTCTTAGTTCTGGCCCATTGAGTACCAGCTCCTCTCACCAGCCCATACGCAGATACGCAAAACTGGGGGCGAAGCAGGTACCCACTGAAGCCCCTCTTTGCTGTTGGAAGAGCTCCCCAGTGAACAGAAAAATTGTGTTTCTCAAATACCATTCTAACATTTATAAAATCATTTCATTGTGTTTGCAACATTTCATAGCCCTTGCTCTTAAAAAGTGTTGCGTACCTTACAGGGCATCACTGTGTCTTAAACTCTTGAAGAGTGAGGTCACATCTAATGAAATAATAGCAAATCTTCCTCCCACACTATATCAGAATGAGTTTCAAGCAAGCATTCTCTGGTGTCTTCTTTCAAGTAGTATGGAAGGTTTTGCACCACTGGTTGCAAGAAATGGCCTACATAAATGGATGCGTTCTCAAATAAACTGTCTATGGCTGGTACCATAGGTCTCCCTGGTGGTTTTGTTTTATTTTTGTGAATTTTTGGAATGAGCTAAAACACTGGTAACTTGGATTCTGTTTTAGTCAAAAGTTTTCACTTATCCCAATTGATCAATTCAGCACTCTTCACTCTGTTAACTGATTTTAAATCTCTTCTTTCACTCCTTAATACTCTACTTTGGAGATTCTAATATAGCATTCTGTCTAATTAAGTTGTGAGTAGGCTTCTTTCCAGTGCTTAATTTGTGAAAAACAGTGCTGGGGCCCTGGACAGAAGGACACTATAGCTTGCACCATCTGTTGCCCCTGGCAGCATTTCCAATGACAGCACCAACACCCTACTAATCATCACACTCCTAAAAGTGTGACAATTCATACTATTACAGACCTCCAAAGCTATAAGAATGGCTTTGGAGGCAAATACTAATAGTTGGAAATTTCAATTGAAATGATAAACAGAAGTTGTTATGCTCGTACCCAAATTGGCAGACACCACTACCATGTGGCAGACAGTCATAAGCACCAGTGCTGGCAATTAAGTGATGGTGCTGAGCACTGGAATGCACAGGCACAAATTAAGCACTGTGTTCTCTCATGTTTCCACCCTTATCTGATGACCTTACCACACACTCCTCATACTTACTCCCCTTTTTCACCACCTGTCTGAATTTGTTGCTCTGTTCGTATGCCTTTCTTGTTTTTATATTAGCCTAAGCTGTATTTTCCTAAATTCTGGTGTACAGACTTAAGGCAACAAAATTATAGGCATAACTGAACTTTCAACAATTAATAACACACCAGTCTGGATGAAAGGAGAACCAACTAGATCTGGATATATTTGACAAAATAGACATAATTGTTATTGATGATAATGTAAGAAAAATCATTTCTTTAAAAAGACAAGGTCCCATGCAAACTCGAACATTCATCTTCATTCGAGGTATCGGGTTCTGTCAGGCCTACATACTCTGCAAAAACTCTCGAACACCATATAATGGAAATTGGCAGGAAACTGAAAATGCAAAAGACAAGTTTATTAGGACCCCATGGGGTGGTGGTACATTCCTACAGCACCCTTCGGCAATGCAAGAAGTATCACACCGAACATCGGTGCGCGACCTCTTTTATACAGTTTAACAGCAATTAAAAGGTAGGCGGTATACATTTAAACAGTTTTAGGTACATATAAGGACATTTTTGGAACACAGCCAGCATGCGGGAGGGGCTTAATACCACTGGTCAGTTTGGGGAACATTCCTAAGGAGTGACCACTCGTTAGTCCAGAGATCAGGTGTACGCATGCGCGAGACTGACCATTGCTAAAAATAGCCTGTTGCTGGGCAGGGTAAAGGTTCATTGGCATGGAGGAAGGACGAAAGAGCACGCTGACCACGAGGCCGCATGTTCATACAAAATGGAAGCCACCAAATACAAAATGGCTCCCGAACATTTGGTCAAGTTAACAGAAAAGTTCGTGTAGCTGAGCAAAACGCTAACTCAGGTACTGCCAAATTACGACAGACGGCCCTTTTAGCGTTTAGCTGAAGCTACCTCATAATGGAAGTAATCCGGATGTTCATCGTCAATATCTATCATCATAATTCTCATTACTTCAGCATTACTCATTTGTACATTTTTAGCAATAGCTTGTTTGGATGGGATACAGGCAGTACTACATACAGAGCATAAAGTAGGGCCACATTAAATACATAAACAACAGAAGAAGAATATCCCAATAATCACGCATAGAACCGTTAACAGTTTCCAACCCCATGTACTGAGCAGAGTCTAAAACCAACCAGAAAAGGTCCAAGTACCATTGTCAGTGTGAATTTCAGAGGCTATTTTGTGCAATTTAGAAATGGCATCATACACAGATGGTGAATTATCAGGGACATAAACACAACAACTACTTCCGATGATGCGGCATGCACCCCCACGATCAGCTAACACTACGTCCAGAACCATCCGGTTCTGAAGCATAACAATTCTCGTAATCTGGAGTTCTTCAGTTATATTCCCTAAAGCAGAGGCAGTTTCATTGGCAACTGCTTCCACAACGCGTGTTAGCCGTCTTATTTTCCTGCTGTTTAAAGCAGCACCCACAAAAGAGAACAAGCCTAAATTGAAATCCACATATTGTTGTAGTGAGGTATCTGTTTGATCAACATCATCAATGTCCAATGTTCTCTTAACTCTATTCAATAAAAAATCATGATACAATACAAAATCATTATGGTACATAGGCGGGGCAATAAACACAGGGGGCAATACAAAGGATATATAGCATGTGCCTAACCATCCAAGAGGAAGACGATGATAACCTTTATTAGCGCAAATAAAATAAGTGTTTTGTGAGGCCACAAAAGAAATGCCATTAGGTGTATCAAATGTGAGCGTAGTATTGCATTCACTCCTCCCTACCGGAATTGTTCCTTTATTTCTAATACAAAGATCTGCTTTGGTATTAATAACTGTAATCACATGTAAACTAGACATATTTGTAAGTCTCTGATTGGTGAAAATACGAGGTGTAGATACATTGTCCGGTCGATATTCTTCCCACTCAAATTTAGTTCCTTCTGCTTGTGGATAGCCATCTCGATCGTTGTAACAGGCCTTGTTTAATCGGAAAAGTAGTCCACCTTTTGTTGGCCATCTTAAGGTAAAAAGAAGAGTGTACCAAGCATTACACGAACCATTGTGAGAAAAAGGAAGAGGAATAAGTGGAGTTCCTCCTTTCTTCTGATGTCCAGGCAACATCCCACATACCCAACAATTGGAGGTATTTGTCATATTGTGTGTATGGTGTAAAATTTGAATGAAACTGTTATTCAAATAAGTCTGTCTATGTCTCTCTTCATGATAGGGCAAAGTAAAATGAAAATGTTTGGATGGAATTGGAGTGGTAGGCAGTAAATAGTCCCGTGCAGGAAACAGTCTTTCTATAGTCCAAGCTATTACTGCTATTACCACTATTGTCGCAGTAAAAAGAACCGCACCCAGAAATCTTCTATTTCTCAATGTCATAGGTGCCATAGTACAAAGAACAAAGTCTCAAAAACCAAACTAAAAATAAAAAATATAGTGCTGAGAACCGAGGCTGCCGCTGGTTTCTTCTCCGAGATTCAAGACGGATGTCGCTACACTGGGCAGTACTGATCCCCCCCCTTGATATTCCCGGCTTCCGTTTTCACAAACCTCGGAACAGTTACTAACCAGTCTCGAAAAATACAAAAAATATTATTTCCTTGGCCGCAGATTGTACTTCACTCCACCAGAAACTGTGTGGTCCAGGAAGGCTCCCTCCGACTCGTAAGGTGTAACAGCTGGGCTCCTCTCTGCGTCCAAAATTTCTCGATAGTCAGACAACACTGTAGGGTTCACCAGATCCGGAGAGACACGTCGGCAGTGCGTTGAATGTATCCACCGCTTCTTATTCGTGACACGCACAGCCGTTCGCGTTGCCAGCAGGACCTGTTCAGGGCCACGCCACCTCGGCTCCAAACTGCTGGATCTCTCGAATGCTCGGATCATCACATGGTCGCCAGGACGGAGATCGTGAGCCTCTCCAATGGAATTGTCGGGGAGCGCTTCTCGAACCTGTTGATGAATAGAAAGTAAATCATTTGTTAATCGTGCCAAATAATCGTTCATCATTATACAAGGCACATCATGTATCAAACGAGGCTTTGGAACTCCCCAAATATTCATAGGCCTTCCGAACACCAGTTCATAGGGTGTGAGGCCAGATCGGGAATGTGGCACTGATCTAATAGACAGCAATGCCAAAGGCAAAGTGTCCGGCCATTTCAAAGACGTGGATGCCACGATCTTCGCTAACTTCAGCTTCAGAGTCGCATTGTACCTCTCTACCAGACCTGCTGACTGCGGATGGAATACAGCATGAAATTTTTGCTTAGTTCCCAATCCTTTCAGGACATGCTCCACTACTTTCCCAATGAAATGAGGACCATTATCGTTCCACAAAAATTTACAAACACCATAACGCTGGAAATACTCTTTGAGTAACACCTTAGCTGTTGTCAATGCTGTATTATCCTTCGTAGGGTAGGCCTCAATCCATTTACTGAAAGCACACACCACCACTAGGACGTATTTGAGGATATTACAGCGCTCAAGCTGGATGTAATCCATTTGTAGCACTTCGAATGGCGCAGTAGGTGGAACGAACCCTCCTTTAGGAGTATAGGTCCCTTTAGCAGGATTGTACTGTAGGCATATCAGACAGGTCTGCACTACTCTCCTAGCCGTGCTGGCAATCTCAGGATGCTCCCAAACTCGTGTAAGCAATTTAGTAATTGCAAGAGCTCCAACATGTGCCAGCCCATGTGTCATTTGAACCATTGCTTGCAAGTAAGCAGCAGGCAATTTCCATTTCTCCATGTCTTTGCTTCTCCAACAACCCTCATCATCCAGTACTCCCTCTGTTGCCCAATTTGCGAGTTCTGCTTCAGATGCTGACTTCTGTATATCTAAGATTTCTTCTCTAGCACCATGCCATCGCTCGGTTTGTGATCTCACCACATACATAGGGGAGTCATTTTGCAAAATGGCAGTCTCTCTCGCTATGCGGTCTGCAAAAGCATTTCCTTGCCCTATTTTGTCTGTCACTTTCTTATGTGCACTACATTTAATTATCGCAACCTTCTTTGGACATAATAGTGCATTCAGAAGGTTACATACCAACTCTCCATGCATGATATGTGTTCCGTGTGAGGTCATAAACCCTCGTTCCTTCCAGAGTAGGCCAAAATCGTGCACTACTCCAAAAGCGTAACGGCTATCAGTATAGATATTCACACATAGACCAGCACTTAACTCACATGCTTTCGTTAAGGCTATCAATTCAGCTGCTTGGGCAGATTTTTGCGGTATCCGTGCTGTTTCTACCAATGTTTTGAGTGTCGTGATCGCATAGGCTGCGGAAGCCGTACCATCTGGCAATCTCACACACGATCCATCAACCCACAGTTCCCCGTCTACATTTGAAAGTGGCGTGTCCTGTAAATCGACACGACCCTTTGTTTGTTCGTCCGTCAGAAAAACACAGTCATGTTGTTCTTCCTCCTGGGTCTCAGTAACAGGATATGGCAATAAAGTAGCAGGTTCAGAGTGGCGCACCTCTTCAATGTAATGTGTGGCGCCAACAATGTTAACTCGTATCCCGTTAAACGGGCACTAGTTAGATGCTGCGTTTTCGTTTGATTCAATAGCGCATCTACCGCATGGGGAACTAACACCAACAATTTGTGCGACAAGACTATTCCCTCACTCTGACGTATAGCAACTGCTGTTGCTGCAACTGCTCGAAGGCATCCAGGCAGTCCTCGAGCCACAGGATCGAGTACTGCTGAAAAATATGCGCAAGGCCTCTGTTTGTCTCCGTGTAACTGTACTAAGACTGACAATGCGCACCCATCCTTCTCATGTACATACATTGTAAAGAGCTTTGTGTAATCTGGTGTACCTAACACTGGCGCAGAACAAAGAGCTTGTCTCAATTGTTCAAAAGCATTCTGACATTCATCCGTCCATTCAAGGGGAAGTGGTGCGGTTTTGGACAGCAATGTTAACAAGGGTTTTATAATATGCGAAAACCCTAATATCCATTGCCTACAAAAGGACGTCAACCCTATGAAAGCACGAACATCCTTCTGAGTGCAAGGGACTGGTGTATCTAAAATTGCTTGAATTCGATCTGATGTCAACGCACGTCCCTCCTTAGACAAAAGATGACCAAGATAGGTCACCTTTGGTCTACAATATTGTAGCTTCTTCCGTGAAACCTTGTGATTGTGTTCAGCAAGGAAGGAAAGCAGGGGGAGTGTACTCTCCTCGCATTGCTCCTGTGTATCTGCCGCGAGCAAAATGTCGTCGACATATTGGATAAGCGCCACCCCAGACTGCAAATCAAAAGAATCAAACTATCTTTTCAAAGCCTGGCTGTAAATGCTAGGACGTTCTGTATAACCTTGAGGAACTCGACAAAATCCATAAGATTTATTATTTAATGTAAAGCCGAACAAATATCGGCTATCAGGATGAATGGGGATCGAAAAGAAAGCGTTTTTCAAATCGATCACTGTAAATGTAGTAGATGTGGGTGGAACCAAGGTATGTAAGGTGGTAATGTCAGATACTACTGGATACTGCGGTACAACTATCTTATTAATTTCCTTCAAATCAATAATGAAACAATAGATCTTAGTGTCTGTATCTTTCTTTAGAATCGGAAGAATTGGACTGTTGCAAACATTGTAGGGAACTTCCTCTACCACCCCTGCCGTTATCAACTCATTCACAATATGTGTCAAAGCTATTTCGCCTTCTCTGGAGATCTTATACTGAGGAACACGAGGCAAAATCGCTCCCTCCTTTACAGTAATGCGCACAGGAGGAATAATCATTTGACCCACATCAGTATCGGAAATAGCCCATAACGTGCTTGGAAGGGAAGCTAATGCATCGGCCTCCTGCAGGAGGCACGATCTCTCAATTTCTGGGTAGTTCTCATTCAAAATAACCCGCACCCCTTCAGGAGCACAGCGTATTGTTGCACGAAAATGCTTTAGCATATCAAATCCCATAATATTATCTGGTGTATTTGGAGATAATAGGAACGGACATGGGGCAATGAATTTATCAACATGAAATGTAAGGGGTTGGGACAATGGGCTTAGTGAAGGTGTTCCATCGAACCCTATTGCAGTAATTGTTTCGCCAGACAGGGGAGCCCTTGGAACCAAGTGTTTGGACAGAGCGCTACGAGTAGCTCCTGTGTCGACCAGAAACTGATCAGTAGAACCCAAAACATGTGCTGATATATATGGACCCCTTTGATCGACTGGTACTTCAACCGATTCCACACCCCATCCTACGCAATCCTATGCATATCTATTATCTTGAGACTCAGTATTCTCTCCTTCAGCTATCTGATATTGATTTCGCCGATCAAAAGTATTATGTTCAACCTGACCACGACCCCTCTCTTCAAACCTACCACGATCATTCGCTCCACCTCTCGGCCCTGAATAACTATTCCGTGACCGTCCACTTCCTCGACCCCTCTGACTACGCTGTTCACGAAGTACCGGACAATCTGCGACCCAATGTCCAAACTGCTTACAGTATGCACACTGATTCTAAGAAATGTCAGAACGAGGGGGAGACATAACATACGATCCTCGTCTACCCCTATCATTCCCTCTCGATTGCGTAGCATGAACCTGAGCCAACATCACCTTCGTCTTTAAGTCCTTCGCTTTCTTATAACTACTTTCTTTAGCCTCCAATTCCTGTCGTTCATAATACTGAGCCATAGTTAATAACGAAGCGGGCGTTGCAGTGGTCCATGAACTTTCACTAGCCTTTAATCGTTTTGCAATCTCCGGTAGGAGATTAGCCACATACTTGTCTACGAATAAGTGCCTGCCCGTGTCCTCTGTTAATGATTGACCACTGTAATCATGGAATGCTTCCTCAAAACGGGAAAAGAAATCAGAGACCGATTCGTCTGCCTTCTGTTTACAAGACGCCAATACTGTCCAGTCACTTTTCTTAGGGGGGACAAGTGTTTTTAATTTATTCAAAATAGCCGTCGGTAGATCCAAAATCAATTGACACGGCTTACAAGCAGGTTCCCTATCTAAATCAGCTCTCACTATGTCCCTCCACTCTGCACCTAAAATCGCTCGATCATCAAATTTACAAATCACCCTCCACATATCAGGAGGCTATATCAATCCAAAGAAAAGATCAATATCAACTAACGTCATAATACACGAAGAAATAGCGCCCTCTATACCTTCATAGAAAGCTGCTGGATTTTTACGTGGGTCAGGCAAAGCATTCTTAAGTGCCATAACATCTGCTCTATTCCATGGCGTATAAACCCAATTATACACAAAATAGCCCTTTGAATCTTTAGACGTCTTATCATCATCCGTACCATCCCCTTTAGGAGGGACATACAAAGGTGCAGCTTCCCGCATAGGCATAACATTAATCGCAACACTCTTATCTGATCCATAGATAGGGCACACTCGGGAATTTTCCGTCGATCCAGACGCTGATGGATCCGATGCCTTTTTCGCCGCTCGCAACCGTGTCGCCTCATCCCGTAGCAGAATCAACCGTCGGAAAAATTCATCCGCCTCTGAAAGAACAAACATACCTTTACGAAAATAATCACGACCAACTGATATATCTTTAGGTTCCAACTCAGAAGATTGCTTCCTAAACCGGTCAACAACTTCATCTGCAAAATGATATAAAAAATATAATCGTTCCTTATCAGACCATTTACTCATAAGATCATCGACCTCTGATACTGTTATAGTATTGACATTAAGTTTACGAGCAACCGAACGCAATTCCATCATACGATCGGTATGTAACCTGGTACGCTGTTTATCCTGATTATCCTCGCCTGAGTCTTCATCCGGAGCCGTAGGCTGAACATACGGAGGTGGGCAACGATCTAACAATGAGAAATCATCTAACTCATTAGTAAGGACAGGATAAAGAGGACATCGAATAGGAAACTGACCATTAACTTGTAAATTACGTTCTCGACTCTCTTTCTCTTTCTGTTCCTGCAATTCCTTCTCCTGTAGCTGTAAAGCTTTATCACGAGCAGCCTTTCGCTGCCCTTTGTCCGCCAAGGCTTCTGCACGCTTCATTCGTTCACGCACCGCTTTCTCCCACATACGCACACAATCAAACATATCCTGTCTAGACCTGCGCTGAAACAAACACTGTTCCACATACTGGACTTTTCGCAAGTCGAATGACCCATGTAGTGGCCATTGCAATTCACGATCAGTTTTGGTGTATTTGTGCCATAATGTGCTATACATTATGGGAGGAAGGCCAAATTTAATGTACATTTCGCGATTAGGAGTTCCCTCTGGGGGAGCCGGCTGGGATTTGTTTAATCGATAATTGGTACCATTTCCAAAGCAGCACATTCCTTGGAGTGTGCTGAGAACAGGCATGTTTAAAATATCACAAAAACGTGATATTACAACAAATTACACTTAAATGTACTTTACGCACGATGTGCCGTTCAAACAAAATCAAAATCAGAGAGATATCCCTACATGC
Source organism: Lissotriton helveticus (assembly GCF_964261635.1). NCBI lineage: Eukaryota > Metazoa > Chordata > Amphibia > Caudata > Salamandridae > Lissotriton > Lissotriton helveticus. Next base: position 317,499,903 of record NC_136068.1, read on the forward strand.
CTGCCTATGTGAGGTGCACTCCACATATAATTCAAATCATAGGTCCAAACGTTAGCTAACTCATACAAATTCAAATTCAAATTCAAATTCAAAAAGCCACAGTAAGTGTCAGTAGACTACCTTACCAAACATAAGCTTACCAAATATTTTCAAAAGTGTCCAGATTCCAACTGCCAAGTTCCGTAGCCGAATCAGCCAAACGGGCACTACACGACAAACCGAACGATCAGGATCTCAGTCGAAGACCGGCGCCACCTGGAAGGTCAGATCAGAAGGAAAGGAAAAAACACAGTGGGTGCCAAGACTCGGTCACTCAGTGGCAGCGTACGCGTCCATAGCGAGTTTCCAATCCTTCGTCGTGACCTCTCCTTTGGGCATCCGAGTCGCCGATGAGTCCCTTCGTGGTCGCCGGTTGAGGTATCGGGTTCTGTCAGGCCTAAATACTCTGCAAAAACTCTCGAACACCATATAATGGAAATTGGCACGGAAACTGAAAATGCAAAAGACAAGTTTATTAGGACCCCATGGGGTGGTGGTACATTCTTACAGCACCCTTCGGCAATGCAAGAAGTATCACACCGAACATCGGTGGGCGACCTCTTTTATACAGTTTAACAGCAATTAAAAGGTAGGCGGTATACATTTAAACAGTTTTAGGTACATATAAGGACATTTTTGGATCACAGCCAGCATGTGGGAGGGGCTTAATACCACTGGTCAGTTTGGGGAACATTCCTAAGGAGTGACCACTCGTTAGTCCAGAGATCAGGTGTACGCATGCGCGAGACTGACAATTGCTAAAAATAGCCTGTTGCTGGGCAGGGTAAAGGTTCATTGGCATGGAGGAAGGACGAAAGAGCACGCTGACCACGAGGCCGCATGTTCATACAAAATGGAAGCCACCAAATACAAAATGGCCCCCGAACATTTGGTCAAGTTAACAGAAAAGTTTGTGTAGCTGAGCAAAACGCTAACTCAGGTACTGCCAAATTACGACACATTCATACTTCAAAGAAACTAGTGTACATTAAAAATTGCGACTGTTTTACATTTCAGAGAAATGCAATAATAACAATTTCAATATTAATGAAAAGAAAACATTGTGGCACACAAGTATTGATCTCTCCTTGTGTGCCACACTGTTTTCTCTGCAGTGGATATGGCTTGTGTGGATTCTCTAACGCTTTCCTACCCTGAATGCTCTGCAAACCTCAAATTTAGGTGAAAAAACACATTTTCCACATATATTTGGGTGTAATCACTGTGCCGGCACAAATGTCCTACCCCACAGCGTTCCCCTCTGTCTCTCGAGTAAAATGATACCTCACTTGTGTCGGTGGGGCAAGGGTCTGTGACTGGGAAGAGCCCAAAACATAGGGAATAAGGCTATAGCACCGAGAATTCTAAGCACAACATTTTTTTTAAAATACGTTTTTAGAAAATTCTGCATTGGACACCCACACAAGTGAGGTATCATTTTACTCAGAACACTAAGGAGAACGCTGTGGGGTAGTAAATTTGTGCCGCCACGGTGACTCCACACAAAAATATGTGGAAAATGTGGTTGTTTCAACAAAATTTGAGGTTTGCAGGGGATTCTGAGTAGGGAACTGTTGGGGGACCCACGCAAGCCATACCTTGCTGGTCCGCCCTGGGCGTCTAGTTTTCAGAAATGTATGGGTTTGGTAGGTTTCCCTAGGGCGCCGCCAAGCCCGGGGCCAAAAACTCATGGGAACCCCTTGCAATACCAAGTTGTTTTGTGATAGGTAATTTTGATGTTGCTTCAATAGGTTTGGGGCCCTTGCCTGCCGCGGGTACCTGATCCACCCACGTGAGTGAGGTACTGTTTTTATCAGGAGACCTTGGGAAATGCTGTGTAGAAGGACATTTGTGGATCCACACAGATTCGAGAACTTTCCCACGCAAAAATGTGAGAAGAAAGTGTTTTTTCAGCTAAATTTGAGGTTTGCAGGGGACTCTCAGTCTGTAAATGTTTGGGGCCCATGAAAGCCATACCTTGCTGGACTCCCCAGGGTGTCTAGATTTCAGAAATGTGTGGGTTTGGTAGGTTCTCCTAGATGACAGCCGAGCCCGGGCCAAACACTCATGGGACCCCCGTGCAAAACCAGGTAGTTTTGTGATAGGTAAATTTGAAGTTGCCTCAATAGCTTTTGGGCCCTTGCCTGTTACGGGTACTTGACCAACCCACACAAGTAAGGTACCATTTTTCTCAGAGGACTTTGGGGAATGCGGGCTGGGTGGAATTTTGAGGATCTACACAAATTCCAGAACTTTTCACCACAGAAATATGAGAAAAATGTATTTTTTGACAAATTTTGAGATTTGCAAGGGATTCTAGGTAAGAGAACCTGGTTCAAGCCAGACACGTCACCCTTTCCTGGATTCCCCTGGCAGTCTAGTTTTAAAAAATGTATAGGTTTGCTAGGTTTCCCTAGCTGCCGTAAGAGCTAGGGTGCAGAATCTACAGCTAGGCACTTTGCAAAAAAAGTGTCCGTTTTCACTGTGAAAATGTGTTGTGTCCACGTTGCATTTTGGGCCATTTCCTGTCACGGGCACTAGGCCTTCCCACACAAGTGAGGTATCATTTTCCTCGGAGGACTTTAGGGAATTTGGGGTGGGTGGAATTTTGTGATCTAGGCAGATTCCAGAACTTTCCACCACAGAATTGTGAGGAAAATGTGTTTTGTTTTTGCAAAGTTTGAGGTTTGCAAGGGATTCTTGGTAACAGAACCTGGTGAGAGCCAGGCAAGTCAGCCCATCCTGGCTTTCCCTGGGTGTCTAGTTTTAAAAAATGTATAGGTTTGCTAGGTTTCCCTAGGTGCTGGCAGAGCTAGGGTTCAAAATCTTCATCTAGGCACTTCGCAAAAAAAGGGCCTGTTTTCACTGTGAAAATGTGGTATGTCCATGTTGCGTTTTGGGCCATTTCCTGTCACGGGCACTAGGCCTACCCACACAAGTGAGGTACCATTTTTCTCAGAAGGCTTTGGGGAAAGCGGGGTGGTAATCAAGATGCACAGAGTCGCAATCAATAAGGGATTCTTGGTAATAGAACCTGGTGAGTGAGTGGCACACAAGTCACCCCACCCTAGATTCCCCTTGGTGTCCAGTTAAAAAAAAAATACAGGTTTGCTAGGTTTCCCTATGTGCCCGATGCTCTAGGGCCCAAAAGCCACAGGTAGGCACATTGCTTAAAACAAGTCTGGGCCCCCACGCATACAAAAGCCAGCAAATTCGCTGGCGCCTAGTGGACTTGCAGCCCTCCCCCAAGGGGCAGATCAGGGGCCACTGCCCCCATCCACCCCTCGGGGGGGGGTAGAAAGACTGTGGAATTTTTTGGGGGAGGTGTGGGCATTGGCATGCCATTCTGGGCTGACCTCAACCCTGAAATAAAAAAAAACCCTGAGGCCTAGAGGGATTTCCACCCCCCGGAGGGCAGATAATAGGCTATTGCCCCAATATGCCTCCGGGGAGGGGCAGAAAGACTGTAGTAATTGTTTTTGGGGAAGGGGCACTGCCATGACCTTTTTGGGCAACACCCACCCCAAAGTCAATAAAAAAATCTCTGGTTTCTACGAGGTTTTCTGCCTCCCCCGGGGGCAGAAAGACTGCCATTTCTCTGGGGGGTGGGGGCATTGCTAAGTCCTTTTTGGGCAGCCCCCACCCCAATGTCAATAAAAAAATCCCTGGTTCCTAGTGGGCTTTCTGTCCCCCTGGGGGGGGCAGATTGGGGGCTACTGCCCCCATATGCCCCCCAGGGGGGGGGGGGGGCAGAAAGACTTATTACCCTTTTTGGGCAGCCCCTACCCCAACATCAATAAAAAATATAATACCTGGTTTCTAGTGGGCTTTCTACCCCCCCGGTGGGGCAGATTGGGGGCTACTGCCCCCACTTGCCCTCCAGGGGGAACAGAAAGACTGACATTAATCAGGGGCCTTGCCATGCCCTTTTTGGGCAGCCCCCACCCTAACGTCAATAAAAATATCCCTTGTTTGTAGTGGGCTTTCTGCCCCCCTGAGGGGCAGAAAGACTTACATTTCTCTGGGGGGCATTGCCATGCCCTTTTTGTGCAGCCCCCACTCCAACGTCAATAAACAAAAATAATCCCTGGTTTCTAGTGGCAGATTTGGGGCTACAGCCCCATCTAACCCCCAGCGGGGGGAGAAAGACTGTTGCAAACCCAAAAATATGGGGGGAGGAAAGGCCCTTGCCCAAGGGGCCGCTCCCACCTCCCTGGTGCTAGTGGGTGGATCCCTGCTTGGGGATCGCCCTCCTGGGGTGATACCCAAGGAGGGATCCACTAGTGAAGGATACCATTGAAAAGGGGAGATTCTCCCCTTTCCAACAATACCTCTCCCATCTTTTTCAGTGCTCGGGGGGCTGAGATAGCCCCACAAGCACCGAAACTGAGAAACTGATACTAACCCCTAGATTCATCAAAGTCCTCTTTAATAGCGATTATTAAGGAATCGCTATTACAGACTCGCAAAACGGGATTCATGTCCAATTCTCCGTTTTTTTTGCGAGTCCTACAGCTTCCTTATTTGCGATTAGCTAATTGCTAATCGCAAATAAGGAATTACTCCCCATTCATCCCTATGGGCCTAAAGGCCCATAGGAATGAATGGGAAGACATATCAATGTGCGAATCGCTATTAGCGATTCATATTTTGATTTTGCGATTTCAAGGGTGCAGGGGTGTCCAAAGGACACCCTGTTGCACCCCTGAAATGATATTGGACGCTGGTGTTACACACACACATGTCCCAAGGACATGTGTGTGTGTAACATACAACTTAGAAAAATGCACTTAAGTGCATTTTTCTAAGTTTCCGCTATTTACCACGAGGTTTGAATTTGCGGTAAATAGCGCCCCAAAATTGCGAAATCGCAATTTTTAAATGTTTCTTGAATTGCATTAAGGAATCTCAAATAGAGATTCCTTAAATGCTATTCCTCGCAAAAATGCGAATTCTTTAACAGCGATTTTTGCATTTGGGATGATGAATCCCAAATGCAAAAATTGCGCTTGCAAAGGGCCAGATTCTCAGAATCTGGCCCTTTGCGAGCCGATTTTACGTTGATGAATCTACCTGTATGTTTCAGTTTTGATTTGGTTGCAATGAAATCACAAAATATGCCTGGGGCGGTTGGGGAAGCTCATCCCCACCTCACCAGGCAAAAAATAAATGGTGTCTGCAGCAGAGGGATTTCCTGAGCATGTGCTCATTACGGAATGGTTCCGTCATGAGCACACTAGACCTTGTGCTCATGACGGAACCATTCCGTCATGAGCATAGAAAGGGGTTAACCCAGATATCTTGACTGGGGGCGAATGTATGATTTATTTAGCATTCCGTCCATCATTTGTTTGTGTAGCACTTTTCACCCTAAGTGAGATGGGTATGCCCAGACGTGGGTCTTTTGCTCTCTGTGCCACTGGAATCAAGCTAGTCTGGATGATGAAGGGTAAAACACAGAACTGGTCCCAGGATGCTTGTTGCCAGTCCAGGTAGGACCTGGCTTGGCAGTTCGGTCTGGACTGTTCCCATGAGGCACAGGGTCAAGACTGTTTTGCATATGGCTGGGTCTAAACTGGAGTAGCATTGTGAGCAAAAGAACAATGGATTTAACCCAGATCTCTTGACTGGGGTGAATGTATGATTTATTCAGCATTCCGTCCATCTTTTGTTCGCGTAGCACTTTTCACCCTAAGTGGGATGGGTATCCCCAGACGTGGGTCCCTTTCTCACTGTGCCACTGGAATCAAGCTAACCCAGTTGATGAAGGGTAATACCCAGAAACCAGTCCCAGCATGCTTGTTTCTGGTCCGGGGAGGACCTGACTTGGCAGTTCGGTGTGGACTGTTCCCATGAGGCACAGGGTCAAGACTGGTTTGCATTTGGCTGGGTCTAAACTGGGGTAGCATGGTGAGCAAAAGAACAATGGATTGAACCCACATCTCTTGACTGGAGGTGAATGTATGATTTATTCAGCATTCCAGCCATCATTTGTTTGCGTAGCACTTTTCACCCTAAGTGGGATGGGTATCCCCAGACGTGGGTCCCTTGCTCACTGTGCCACTAGAATCAACCTAGCCTGGCTGATGACGGGTAATACCCCGAAACCAGTCCCAGGAGGCTTGTTTTCGGTCCGGGAGGACCTGGCTTGGCAGTTCGGTCTGGACTGTTCCCATGAGGCACTGGGTCAATAATGATTTGCATATGGCTGGGTCTAAACTGAGGTGGCATAGTGAGCAAAATAACAATGGATTTAACCCAGATCTCTTGACCGGGGGTGAATGTATGATTTATTCATCATTCCGTCCATAATTTGTTTGCGTAGCACTCTTCACCCTAAGTGGGATGGGTATGCCCAGACGTGGGTCCCTTGCTCACTGTGCCAGTAAAGCTAGCCTGGCTGATGAAGGGTAATTCCCAGAAACCGGTCACAGGCTGCGTGTTTCCGGTCCAGGGAGGACCTGGCTTGACAGTTTGGTCTTGACTGTTCCTATGGGGCACAGGGTCAAGACTGACTTGCATATGGCTGGGTCTAAACTCGGCTGGCAAGGTGAGCAAAAGAACAATGGCTTTAACCCAAATCTCTTGACTGGGGTGAATGTATAATTTATTTAGCATTCCATCCATCATTTGTTTGTGGAGACCTCATTGGAGGCCCACCCCCTTTCTCACCCAATCTGCAAAGTGGCCTCCTAGAGCACTACTGGTTGGGGGATGAACTCCCCTTAGCTGCTGAGAGTTGTTGGGGACCAATTCCCCTTTTTGTTGCCATGTGTAAGTCCTCCACAGAGGGATTGCTGAGACCTTGTCAAAGGCCCCGCCGCCTTTTTCAGCCACTCTATAAACGCACCACCAGGTGCACAACTGGTTAGCGGATACACTGCCCTTGGCTGCTGAGGGTCGTTGGGGCCAAGAACCCCTATGGTTGTCACATGTAAGTCCCCCACAGTGGGATTGCTGAGACCTCATTGGAATCCCTACCCAATTTCTCAACCACTCTGCGAAGGAGCCTCCTGTTCCACTACTGGTTGGGGGATGAAGTCCCCTTTGCTGCTGAGAGTAGTGGGGGCCCAGAACCCTTATTGTTGCCACAGGTAAGTCCCCCACAGTGGGATTGCTGAGAACTCATTGTAGACCCACTCCCTTTCTCAACCGTTCCGCAAAGGGACCTCCTGGCGCACTACTTGTTGGGGGCTGAACTCCCCATGACTGCTCATGGTCATTGGGGGCCAAGAACTCCTATTGTTGTCACAAGTAAGTCCCCCACAGGGGGACTGTTGAGACCTCTTCAGAGGAACCCCTTTTTCAACCACTCTGCAACCATGCCTCCTGGCGCGTTACTTGTTGGGGGATGAAGTCTCCTTTGCTCCTGAGGGTCGTCGGGGGCCAGTAACCCTTATTATTGCCACCAGTAAGTCCCTCCCAGTGGGACTGCTGAACCTCATCGGATGCCAGGCCTCCTTTCTCAACAAATGTATGACGTTACAACGCATACTTTTACAACGCATGCCTTTACAACGCATTTTTTACAACGCAAAATCCTTTACAATGCATTCCATTACAACGCATGCCATTACAAAGAATTGTCTAAAAACTACATTTACAACGCATTCCATTACAACGCATACTACCTTTACAACGCATACCATTACAACGCATACCATTACATTGCATGTATGGTAAGTATTGGATAGTATAGGGGTGAAAATTACTATTCTAACTCCAGGGGGTGCAACAGTAGGGTAAGTGTTGGATAGTGTAGGGGTAAAAATTACTATTCTAACACCAGGGGGTGCAACAGTAGGGTAAGTGTTGGATAGTGTAGGGGTAAAAATTACTATTCTTACTCCAGGGGGTGCAACAGTATGGTAAGATTTGGATAGTGTAAGGGTACTATGCGTTGTGATGGGATGCGTTGTAATGGTATGCGTTGTAATGACTGCGTTGTAATGACGCGTTGTAATGGTATGCATTGTAGTGTCATGTGATGTAATGGTTGCGTTGTAATGGCATGCGTTGTAATGGATCTTGCGTTGTAAAAGTTTCTTTGTAATTGTAGTGCGTTGTAAAAGTTGCGTTGTAAAGGTTGTTTCCCTTCTCAACCATTCTGCAAACATGCATCCTGGGTACCTACTGGTTGGGGGATGAGCTCCCTTGGCTTCTGACGGTTGTTGGGGGCCAAGAACTCCTTTTGTTGTCACAAGTAACTCCCCCACAGTAGCAGGGCCGGACTGGCTACCGGGCAGTTATGTGTGCTGCCGAGCTGGGGGCTAATTTCTCTGTGGTGGGGGCTTATTTCGTTGATGGGGACCTGCGTGCGCATTGAAATAAAAAAAGCGAAACAAATTTCGTTTTTCACACGCAGGTCCCTATCAACGAAAACAGCCCCCAGCTCGGCAGCACACACAACTGCCCGGTAGCCAGTCCGGCCCTGCACAGTAGGATTGCTGAGACCTCATTGAAAGCCCCACTCCCTTTTTCAATGACTCTGCAAAGGGGCCTCCTGGCACACTACTCATTGGGGAATGAACTCACCATGCTTCTGAGGGTCATTGGGGGCAAAGAGCCCCTATTGTTGCTACAAATAAGTCACCCATAGTGCAATTGTTGCAATCTCCTCTGAGGCCCTGCCCCTGCTCTCAACCACTCTGCAAACGTGCCTCCTAGCCCACTACTGGTTGGGGGATGATCACCCCTTGGCTACTGATGGTTATTGGGGGCCAAGATCTGTATTGTTGGCATAAGTGTATTGCTGCCAAAAGTAAGTCCACCACAGCAGGATTGCTGAGACTTTGTTGGAGACCCCGCCCCTTTTCTTAGCCACTCTGCAAAGGGGCCTCCTGGAGCACTACTTGTTGGGGAATAAAGTCCTCTTTGCTGCTGGGGGTCATTGAGGGCCAAGAGCCCCTATTATTGCCACAAATAAGTCCTGCACAACTGGAGATCTTGCCCACTTTCTCTATCACTCTGAAAAAGGGCCCCTGGCACATTACTGATTGGGGAATGAAGTACGCTTGGCTGCTGAGAGTCATTGGGAGCCAGGAACCTCTGTTGTTGTTACAAGTAAGTTCCCCACAGTGGGATTGGTGAGACCTTTTGATGAGACCTTTTGGAGGTCTTGCTCCCTTTTACAACCACCGTGCAAATGCACCTCCTGGCGCACTACTGGTTGGGGAAAATGTCTAGGGGTGAGCACCCGATAAACTCCACAACCCCGGCAGTTGGCAGGGTTTTTGCTGAACACCACGGAGTGGCAAAAGGTCCGCAAACTCCACCGGCAGAGTGGAGTTTACCACCCACCCCTAGTTTTCGGCCTTTTTTCTGCTCACGTCTGACTTTTATTTGGCCTCTTCTGCTCATTGCTGACTTTTATTTTATCTCTTTCTGCTCATTTCTAACCTATTTTCCGCTCTTTCTGCTCATTTCTGACATTTATTTTGCCTATTTCTGCTTGTTTCTGACCTTTGTCTTGGTCCTGTCTGCTTTTTCTGTCCTTTATTTGCCTCTTTCTGCCACTTTCCGACCTTTATTCTGCCTGTTGCTGCTCATTTCTGACCACTAGTCTCTCTCTTTCTACTCGCTTCTGATCTCTATTCTGCCTCTTTCTGCTAGTTTCTCTCTTTTATCATGCCTCTTTCTGCTCATTGCTGACCTTTATTCTGCCTCTTTTTGCTTGTTTTGCACCTTTACCTTGCATCTTTCTGCACCTTTCTCGCCTTTATTTTGCCACTTTCTGCTCATTGTTGACCTTTATTCTGCCTCTTTCTGCACATTTCTGACCTTTATTTTGCCTCTTTCTGCTTGTTTCACACCTTTATTTTGCCTCTTTCTGCTCATTGCTGACCTTTATTATTCCTCTTTCTGCTAATTTCTGGCCTTTAGTTTGCCACTTGCTGCTCGTTTCTGACCTTTATTTTGCCTCTTTCTGCTTGTTCCTTGCCATTATTTTGCCTTTTCTGCTCATCACTGACCTTTATTCTGCACCTTTCTGCTCGTTTCTGACCTATATTCGCCTGCTTTCTGCTCGTTTCTCTCCTATATTCTCCCTCTTTCTGCTCATTCTCAACTTTTTTTCCTCTTTCTGATCACTGCTGACCTTTATTCTGCCTCTTTTTGCTTGTTTCTGACCTACATTTGCTCGCTTTCTGCTCGTTCCTCACCTCTATTCTTGTTCTTTCTCATCTTTTGTTTGCTTCTTTCTGCTCGTTACTGACATTTATTTTACATCTTTCTGCCTTTTCTGACCTTTTTCCTGCTTTTTTCTAGTCATTTCTGACTTTTAGTCTGCTTCTTTCTGCTCGTTCCTGACCTTTATTTCGATTCTTTCTGCTTGTTTCTGACCTTTATTTTGTCTCTTTCTGCTCATTCCTCACCTTTATATTGTCTACTTCTGTTCATTGCTGAACTTTATTCTGTCTCTTTTTGCTAGTTTCTGACCTGTAGTCTCCCCCTTTCTGCTTGTTTCTCACCTCTATTCTGCCTCTTTCTGATTGCTTTTCACCTTTTTTCCTCTTTTCGCTCGTTGCTGACCTTTATGCTGCCTCTTTCTGCTAATTTCTTACCTTTATTCTGCTTCTTTCTGCTTTATTTTGCCTGTTTGCTGTCCTTTCCCCAGCAGCTCCCCACCTCCTGCAGGAACTGGCACTGCTCTCACAGACAGGGAGTTGCTAAACATGCAGCTCCCTGTCTGTCAAAGCAATCCTTTCATCTTAGTGTGCAGGGAACCAGACAAAAACTCCCCTCTCAGCAAGTGAGAGAGAATTCACGCTGTTGCATGCTCAGAGCAGAGTTTGTGTTTGCTTTCTTGGTGGGAGTTGTCAAAGCTCCCCCCAAGTCGGAGCAAATGGCTATGTCCTCATTTATTCTGCACAGGCAGGCCCAAGAGAGGCATTAGTCCCAGGGGCCGAATAAGGCCATGTAGAGGGGCTGCCCCTTTCCAATTTTTTTAATATGTGGCCCACAGAAGGTGGTGGTCCCGAGGCCTGGGGGATGAACAAAGCCCCCACCATTTGGTGTTATTTAGCCACGGGCTTGGGGGTCCATGCACCCCGATAAATCTTTCTTTATCCCCGGGGATGCGTTAGTCTCCAGCTTATAGAGCCCATGAAGGGCAGACCCATGTGCCCCTTCTTTTTATCAATGAAGCCTCAGGGAAGTGGTGGTCCCTGGGGCTCAATAAACTTTAGGAGGGGGCTCAATCTGCTTCCCATCTTTTAAAAAAAATACCCCAGGACATAGCCCCCCTCGAGGCTACTTTCAAAAGAAGCGCTGGAGCATGCTTTTGTCCTTTTTTTCAGCAGATTCGCGACTTGGCTCTATTGGGTTTTTATGGCAATTTTATATTCACAAAAAGTGATTTTTGGTCAGGATATTCCTACCCTGCCCCTCTTCTGTTTTTTAAATGTTTTTTGTGGGATTCAGCTAAAACTGAGCCTCAAGATGGTTGGCAACACTTACCTGTTGAAGTGATGACAGCCAATCAGATCTCACCATGAGATCTGTGCTTAGGCTACGCACAGACATTCTTATTTGCTTTCCCTTCAATTTCTCAACAACTACTGAACAGATTCACACTAGATAACTGAAAGCGTGAGCTGCAAACCAAATCTACATTCCTGCCAAATTTGGTGTAATTCTGTCCAGCACTTCGGGCTGTAGTCGTGTTGAAAGCTCCAATGCGAATTAACATGTGAAATCCTATTTTTTTATCCTGTTTTTCTCGGCCCCCTTTCCATGTACAACAAAACTCACAATGACACTTTTGTGGGAACATTTTGTGAAGATTTGTCAAACACTGCTAAAGATATAGACAAGTCATATAATTATTTTTGTATAGAGACATTGTCCTAACTACAACTACCTACTGGTGACAGCCAGTAGTTAATCTGCCTATCTATCTATCTATCTATCTATCTATCTATCTATCTATCTAGATATGTAGATTACCTACTGGCGGTTACCAGTGGGTAGTTATAGTTAGGACCTTGTTTCTATATGAAACATGTTTTTTTTCATTTGCCAATATCTTTGGTGTCGTTTGACGAATATAAGCGAAATTTTCAAGACTACTAGGCCATTATTAAGCATGGGCGGATTTTGCGGATTGGCAATCCGCGAACTTGCGTATTTACGGATTCGCAATCCGCGAAGATCCGCGAACTCTAGCGGATTTGCGGATTTTTCAGTTTTTTGTGTTGGCGCGTGTTCGCGCCGATTTTGGGACAAGTTCGCAATTGCGAACTTACTTTTCGGCTTGCAACGGCCGCGACTATGTTGTTTCTACGTCTGGTTTATCATCACAGGTTCACAGCACCCTCTGTTTCACCACTGCCACCCTCTGGGACACCCATGCCACCCTCTAGTACATCCTCACTGGCACCTATTAGGTTTATTTATCACTGTAGATTATGGTGGTTGAAAAAAGCAAGCACACCTGCCCTTCTTCAACTGCCATCAATTAATTTGTGTTTCATTAATGTGTCAGTAATTTTGAAAGTTCCAGTCTGGCTGGCACCTGCTTCCTTCCTTATCTGTAATTTGCTTTTTGTTGCAGTGAAATTTTTTTTTCACAGGACCTTTATGGTGCTATTCTATGAGCCTGCTGTTTGGGTCATAGCAGGGTCATAGAATAGTTGCAAACTCTGGAGGGGCCCATCAGGAAGCACTACCTTGAATGTTACTAATGTTAAGTTTGAACTTTTGCACCTGCTCATTGCTTTCATTTTAGCTAAAATCGTTTTTTCTGCAATTTCGCGCGTTTTTTGGGGCGCGAATCCGTGCGAGATCGATTTCGGAAGCCGCGAATACGTGCGAATACAAAATTGTTTTTGTTGCGACGTGTATGTTCGCGTGATCTTGCGCGTGTTCGCGAGGCGCTTCTAGCTATTCGTTTGCCAAGTTACCCTATCGGTCGTACACGGGCGCGGCCATCTTGTTGGCGTGACGTAATTCCGTTTCCGCCCGCTATGTGTAATCTCGCAAAGTGTGCTGCTCGCTAGTACAATTTCGCGCGTACTCGCAAGGAAAATCTCGCGCGAACTTACCCACGCGGTCGTGAACGGGCACGGCCATCTTGTTTCTCATTCATTGCTATGGTTCTGGGCATGCTTTCTCTATCCTCTCTCAATCTCTGCCATCCTTTGCTTGTTTGAAGTTTTTTTGATCTAATTTTACTTATTATCTAACCCTCTATTTTTCTAGCTCTATATTTTTGTGTTTTCTGCAGCTTTTAGTTACTTTTAAACTACTTTTTTAAACTCTTTTCTTTTCTTCTTCACTATTCTATTTCTTCTTTATCATTTAAGTTTATTTCTGCCCAGACCATGGTAAAGGGAGCCGGGAAGCACCCTGAGAAGGGGAAGGGTCCCGCACCCCGTGCCCGGCTCCCGTGCGGGCGTTTAAGGGGGGAGCAAGTGGTCCCGAGGGAGATCTTCAGCGCGGAGGAAGTGGCGGCACTGATCTTCCACGTCCAGCGCCGCCTCCCCAAGACGATCCTGGGAGGCGGCAAGATCGCGACCGGCTATGGCATCCGGGAGCGCCGCCAGCGGTGGGAGAAGGTGTGCCGGGCCATGTACAAGATCTCTGGGGTCCGGCGCACATATAACCAGGCCACCCACCGCTGGACCGATGTCATGGACCGGGAGCGGGACTTGCTGGACGCGCTCGGCGTAGAGGTCCCCGGGCTTGGTGAGTAGTAGTAGTAGTACATTTACTACTCTGTTTTATCCTGCTCTGTTATTTGCAAATCTTTGTTCTTTACCAAGAGCAATAATGCTGCCGATTACATTGAGGTAAATTATATTTCAAAATCTTCTATGCATTTCATTTTCAGGTGCACTGCTCTCCTTCTCAGTAGCCTTGCTTGCTACTATGCTTCTTTGTTTTGTATGTTGTGTTCAGAAGCATTATATTGGCCTGAGAAATTATGTATGAGTGTACTGTAAAGAAAAGAACTGCGTAATGCTAGACAGTAAGGGTCATATTTTCAATTACCGGCGCATCCCTGCAAAGTAGCAGGGATGCGGCAGTAATTGTGTGCCATGCCACCACCACCCATTGGCCCAAAACGTCACAGAAGCCTTACGCATCTGTGCCGTAAAGGCAGCGCATTGCTGGAGTTGCGTGCCAACGATGGCGCAGCTCCAGCAATGCTCTGGGGTACCCTATCTCCCCAATGCTGCATCAAGCCGTACGTCGGCTTCAAGCGCGCAGGGTTTGAGTCATGCATCATTGTCCTAAAAGTGACTGATTGACATCTTGTAGATTTCCCTCAGCCACTTTTAGGATTCGTTCCTGCGCAGGTACGCCCTCCCTTGCGCCGGAACGCCCCCTGATGGCGCAGGGCTTTACAACGTGATGCATCGCCCATATGCCCATATGTGTTTTTTTTTTTAATATATACGCCGCACCAACACCATGGCGAGTCTTTTGTTCTGCCGCTGCGTCAGAAAAGGCACGCAACAATGGAGGAAAATCAGCCGCAACTTCCGCAAGGGACTTATAAATCAGCCCCAACAGACTGAAGTCCAGTCCTTCCTTTAGACAGTCACATGGCTATCAGAAGAAATAGTGGCGGTGGTGGCGGGTGGATTGATAGTTTGAGTATTCACTGATCTGCAAGCAGGATGGACTTTGTCTGTCACGTGTTGCGCACTGCTGCCTGCAGTGCCAGGCCTAGGCAAACCTCTTTAGTAGTCTGTTTATTGAGTTACATAGGAACTTTCTAAGTCAATGTTCCGCAAATCAGGCAATACGAATAACGTAGTATACCACATGAGATAGATCCCGTGGAATAGTTGTCTATCTATTTGCTATTTTTCCAAAATATGTTGTTATTGTTCTTTTGAAATGTTTGATTTGGTTGAAAAATCTCATCCATGTTTTCTGGTTTTTCTTTCTTTCATGTTGTACATCAGCTCCCCCCAAGGGCAAGAGGACACAGGAGGAGGGTGCTGAGGATGCAGGCCAGGATCGGGCAGGCGAGGGCTCCTTTGCTGGCCCCAGTAAGTTTACATTTTAATAAACAGTACATATTTTTTCCTAGCGTTCCTCATTCGATTTTTTCTAAATCGTCTTTGATCTTCTTGTAGACTGGATATAAATTCTTATCCTGCCTCGAATATGACTCCCTGTGGTATTACTAGACTATTCTTATTAGTCTGTCTGTGTAGCTAACTAAGATTGGACATTTGGCAATTCCATTGGACTCCCATTATATTCAGCAATACCTCTATGCACTGTCTCCTTACTGACTAGATAGTGTGGCAGAGTCATTCAGCTCCCGAAGTCACCGATTATAGATCCCCAATGATCTCTAGATTATCGTACGCAGGACAAGAGAGTAGTACGGAGTCACAGCACAGTCAAGAAGTGTCAGAGGCACTCATGCTTGCAAAAATTCCAAAACCTTTAGCTCATCCACTCTAGTCTAGAGGAACAAAAACCACAGAGTCTATTTAAGTGTAAAAGCTTTATTAAAAGTAAACACATTTATTAAAATCTACTTTGTCATAAAACTATTTAACTGTAAACGGAAAAGTGGTTAGTGCTGACGATTAATTGGACACATTTCTTGTGGTCGAGCCGAACTCTCACCTAGTTTGAACTTGATCCTGGTCGTGTTCTTAGGACTCAGGAGTCAAGCTTCTGTCTGTTAGGAGAAAAAGTGGTGCGTGTTAAAAATCAAAAGCAAGCATTCATCAGTTGTGCATAAAAGTGCAGCAAGACAACAGCCTTCCCTGGAAAATGGGACATTTTTACTATGGAGTAGACAGTCACAAATTATTACATTGTATTCTGTTTTTTTAACATTTCTCCTAGACCAAATATTATATAGTAGTGAGTGGTGAATTCTAACATTCTTAAATGTACTTTGTAGGTGTAACATCTGGTGACGGGGCCAGCGCGGAGGTGGCTGTGTTGGACTTGGACTCGGAGGCCTCTGGGGAGGAGGCGGCGTTAGAAGAGCTGGTGGCCGTTCCTGTGGGGGATCAAACGGTGGTGGCGGAAACAGGTAAGCTATATATTCCTTACTTATTGAGATTGAAGACTGCATAGTGTGCTTTCTGCACGGGTGTATTACAATTACAAATCAACCAGGTAGTAGCCTCCTCGAAATGTACTTCGACTTAGCTGTGAAGTTTTTGGTGAGAAGAATCCCAATAAGTTCTTAGACGAACGTGATGGATGGGATGAACGAAAAGCGAAAGAAGGGTGTAAGTAAGTGGGACGCGAACTTGTATGATGGCTGGCAAAGAAGAACGATATGTGTTTGCTTGGACCCAGAGGTGGCTGGGAAGGAAAGAATATGGTATGGTGCATGGCTGGGTCAATGATGAAGCAAGGATGGGTGGAAGGACAGCAGCCTGGGTGGGTGAAACAGAAACTGTATGTGTGCGTATACTTTGACTGAATGGATGCCTGGAGCATGGTATTCTCTGACTCTTACATAGCACATGTGTATCTAGAGAGAGTAGATGGTCGCCAGGTGAAGTAAGTGTTACCTTGAAGAGCATGTACCACCGCACCCGCACGTCCGTCCCAGTGCAGGGAAGGCAAGGAAAAGAAATTGTAAATGTGTCCAATACTACCATGAATAGTAGCAGTACTTTGTATTGCGTTTGCATTCACAGCATATATCTGGTTATTACGGTGGACACTCCGTACCTCTCTTAATAACTTTAGTTTACTTGTAGTACGTCATTCATGTGTGGGTGTATCACTGTTCACTCAATATTAAGCAAAGCACCTAAAGTCATCTCATCTGTCATTAAATACGTCCCATGTGAAGTGATAGATAATCAAATTAGTTAGCTTCTTCAGTTTCCTTTTCTAGTACTCATTTGCACTGTAGGGTGAAAGGTAAATTAATTAAGCAGTAGCCCTTGTAACAGAGTATTCTCAGTGCCACCCGTAATAGAAAAGTAATAGCTTCACCACCTGCATGTACTGGACCGGTACAGTAACGCAAGTCTGTCTCCATCATCATGGTGTGCAACTTTTTTTCTCGGGTGCAACTTCACTGTGCTGTGTCCATGTCATTCTGCCGGCTTGCATAAGATAACGTACCCATTTCCCTAAACAAGAGAGAAGAAGAAGAATAAGACTGGTGTACTGTCATAGTCGACTGTAATGGAAGTCCATAGTGGTCGTAGAATTAGTTCATTAAACTACCACTACTGTTAGAGCAAGGATGCAGAAGTGGGAGGTTACATAGATACTGTCCTCAATAGTTATGTACTGTGCTTTCAATTTGCTACTTGTACTCTGTGACCCAACTTTCGGCTCAATCACTTTGTGTTATTAATAAGGAGCATTGGTTACAGACTATGTCTTTCTTTCTTCATATAGTTGCTCCTTCCAAATCAACAACAAGGAGGGAGCAGGCTAGATTGGCCCGGCAACGGAGGCTGGAGGCCACAGTCGCCAAGTATCGGCGGCTGGTGGCCCTGGAGGAGGAGGAGGACACGCAGTCGAGCGGGGCAACATCTTCGACTGTGACCACTGCATCCTCCTCCGTGACTAAGCCAGCGGGACCGAGCCGGGCTAAGAAAGCCGACCGCCACCGCCAAGCAACCGAAATACCAGCTGCCCCCCACAGGAGCTGCAAGGAACGCCAACGCCGCCTACGAGTCCGCATGTCCAACCTGGAGCAGGAGGTCCTGAGGTATAAGACCTTGGTTAAGGGCCTCCGCTCCGAGCTTGCCGCCCTCCGCAAGGAGTATGATGCCCATGCCGCATCATGCACCAGCACCAGCACCCTCCAGTAGTGGAGTGTCCCTTGCCCTTTTTTTATAGACTTTTGGGGGGTGGGATTTGGGAGTTGGGATCGTTTTGGGACGTTTCAGAGACAATCGTTGGGGTTAGGGTGGGTGAGGGAGATTATTTTGTTAGGGATAAATAAATATATTTTTCAACTTTATCTGACCATACCTGTTTTTTACTGCTTTTCAGTCTGGTGGGTGGGGGGCGGGGGTGTAACAGTAACTTTGTTTTCCTGAACAGTCGTAGGACTTTAGTAGTACAACCGTCAATCTCTTGTCTACTCCGAAATAATACTCCATTATACTACCTCCCACCAAACGCTTATCTTACCTGTAATTTGTGTTAGAAATTAGGGCTAGGCCCAGGGCTGGCTCCAGGTGAAATGGGGATTAACGTTGTCATTCCTGGGCGGGTGACATTTCCTCATTGCGGTGGTACTAGTGGTGTGACACAGTGGCAGTTGCATGCCTATGGAAAAAAAGAAAACAAAACCTTGTTTGTACTCCTTACTGTAGCATTACAACGGTTACGGTACGATCGAGAAAATAGCAGGTGACAGTACACTAGAACAGTGCCATAATGTAGCCTAACAAATGGTAAAGTATTGCAAGTATAACTAGTACTTGCGTTGAATTTATTTGACATTGGCTACTACTACTAGAAGATATAGTACTGAAGCTGAGTAAGTCTAGAAGATATCCTCGTATTCCTTCACCAGCCTGTTGCTGCTATCACCTTATCCTCCCCAGCAAGTGTGTGGAATTATTGATGTCATTTTAGTCAGACATCAAGCAAAACAACACAGCCAGGGGGAAGAGGGTTAGGGTTTGTAAAATGGATGGGAATGGGGGTTTCTTTTTGGGTAGGTTTTGTTGAGAGAAGAAAAAAAAAGCAGAGCATGGACAAACAATAATTGAAGATACAGAGTTTACAGACAATCTTTGGTTACAAACTAAAGGTAAGCACATGCAGTCACACTCATAGAATAAAAGACAACAATGGATACTGTATCTGTATTGCGTATGTTGTTGGAGTTGTCCTGTTGAAATTGGTAAGTAAGTTGCATGCAGCAAACAATTCCTCTTATTGGCGGCACTCCTCCATTCCAGCTGACGCTTCGTCCATCAATGTGGTGGTGACCACTGACAGAAGAGACACCCTGTCCACTGCCTGCCTGGCGGATGTTGACTGAAACCCGGCCTGTAATTATTGAACGGAAAACAGGAAGTGCTATTACAATACCACTGATAAATAAATAAAAGGTATGTACGCTGTGTGGTTCAAAAAGTGACACTTTGATTTCCCTAATAGACAGTACAATATTTTTGAAATTGCGTGCTCTGTCTGAGTCACCTTTTTAAGGATCAATAAGTATGGCCAAAATATTATAGCGGATCTTTCCCCTCAAGGTGGGTGTACTACTGTGTTTTAGAACAAAATTTGACCTTCCCAGCAATGCTCCCACCAAGACCCTTACTAATGCCAGTCGCAAAAATGTAGAAGAACCCAATCATATCTCCAAAAACGATGCCTAGCAGAAAAATGGTTACAAAACGTACTTTGAAAGTAACAGTAGACCCAAATACAGACCGTGGATTGTATTCAAACCACTTGCCTGCAAGCAAAAGTATCCATAGCCAGCATCGCTCCAACAGTGCTCTACAACAACAGAACCGCGTTGCAATAGAACCCCCCTAAACACATGCAATCCTGCTGCTAGGGCTAACCCTAACGAACCCTAACTTACAAAAAGTGCCAAAACTGGTGTTTCCTTATGGATTTTGTCCAACAAACTTCTAGCCGGTATTAGACCTTCCCAGGAATGCCCCAGGCAAGACCCGCCAACCCACCCGCAAAAAAACACCCGACACAACACCACCAAACAGCGAAAAAGCTAAATCTCATACTTACAATGTCTCTCGGCCTTCGGTCCAAACGCGGCGCTGTGCAGCTAGGTCGTCATCATCATCAATCATCATAACTCCTGTTTTCCACCACGGATTTCCTGAAAAGCAAATGCAATCAAGATTAGACTGTCGCAGCAGTGCTTCGACAGAGACCCCGGCCGCAACCCACCCACGAACAGCAGGAAGCCCCCCAAAACGCTACATTGAGCAAGATGTCTGAAGAAATGGCAAAAAAAAGGCTTTTCCTTAAGGATTTTGTCCAAAACAATTCTATCCGGCATTAGACCTTCCCAGGAATGCCCCAGCCAAGACCCGCCAACCCACCCGCAAAAAAACACGCAACAACACCCCCAAACAGCGAAAAAGCTAAATCTCATACTTACAATATCTCTCGGCCTTCGGTCCAAAGTAACGCGCTGTGCAGCTAGGTCATCATCAATCATCATAACTCCTGTTTTCCACCACGGATTTCCTGAAAAGCAAATGCAATCAAGATTAGACTGTCGCAGCAGTGCTTCGACAGAGACCCCGGCCGCAACCCACCCACGAACAGCAGGAAGCCCCCCAAAACGCTACATTGAGCAAGATGTCTGAAGAAATGGCAAAAAAAAGGCTGTTCCTTATGGATTTTGTCCAAAACACTTGTATCCGGTATTAGACCTTCCCAGGAATGCCCCAGGCAAGACCCGCCAACCCACCCGCAAAAAAACACCCGACACAACACCCCCAAACAGCGGAAAAGCTAAATCTCATACTTACAATGTCTCTCGGCCTTCGGTCCAAACGCGGCGCTGTGCAGCTAGGTCGTCATCATCATCAATCATCATAACTCCTGTTTTCCACCACGGATTTCCTGAAAAGCAAATGCAATCAAGATTAGACTGTCGCAGCAGTGCTTCGACAGACACCAAAAATTACACACAAACCCCCGGAACCCCGCCAAAGAGCACCTCAAAGGCAAGCAAGTCAGCAAAAACGGCAAGAAATTTCCACCTCATATTTGGTCCAAAACACTTTTGTCCATTATTAGAGCTTCACAGCAATGGGCCCAAAACCGTCAACTCACCCGCAAAGAAGTACAACACCCCCACAAGTGCTGAGTCTTTCTTCATTGTGCGTAATCCAGCACTCTGCTTGGAGGGAAATCGCAGTCTGGAGGAGGAGGATAGAGGAGCATGTTCTTCAGAACTTGTGAACCTGAGGAATGTAGACTGCGGCACCTTCAAATCAATAAGCAAACAAGTGAAGACAGTTCTGATGATGGTCTTGTTTTTGGGATTAGGTGATTAAAGTTTGAATTAAATTAACTGTGCAAAACAAAGAAAGAGAGACACAAAGCACACAGGAATAAAAGTGAATAAGGACGAAAAAGAAAGTTCTTGATTGATTGTCTCATTTTCAGGGCTCGGTGTCAGGGAATAAGAACAAGATTTCGTCATCAAACTCTGCGAATTCAGGCTGGATGAGGTCAGTGGCACCGAACAGAGAAAAAATCCCCTCATCTACGTTGCTGTCCTCCTCGTCTTCATGCGGCGTGCTTTCTCGTACTTTGTAATCTGGTGGTATGAGGTGCTGATTCATCTTGATCATTGTCAGCCGCTCCACATTTTTGGGCGAGAGGCGGCTCCGTTTGGGAGTTACAATGCCACCAGCAGCACTGAAAACACGTTCAGAAGACACACTTGCGAGTGGGCAAGACAAATAGTTTATAGCCAGGTTGAAGAGCTGTGGCCACAATTGTTTTTTGCCATGCCAATACTGCAATGGCTCATCATTAAGGAAGACCTCTGTTGAGTCATTCAGATAGTCCTGCACCATCGACTCAAGGTCATCAACTGTTCCTCCACTTTGCTTACTTTTTGCTGTGCCTGTGACATTTTTTCGAGAACCATACCCCATCAAACTTAGCCAATCCTCCTCCCCAGCCACTGTTAGTGTTGTCATTGTGTGTGGTGCAGATGATCCAGTTGCCGGTGTCTTTAACGGCTGAGAGGTCACTTGTGCCCCAGCCACAGGTGCAGAAGTGGATTCTTGTGACTGCGGATGGCCTGCTGATGCTGATGCTGATGTACTGGCTTCTCCTTCAATAACCTGCCGTTCTTTTTCAAACCTCTTGGCTGACCAGGCTAACCAATGTTTGTACTTTTGAACATCTGCATCAGCGAAAGGAAAGAATGCGTTGTCTGCCAGCGCCTTTTTGTAGCGTGGATCCAGAATAGTAGCACAAATGTAATGCTGATCTGAGTTGATGTTTTTAAGACGTTCATCACCACGTAGGCGATGTAATAATTTCTCAGACAAAATGAAATGTTTTTTTTTTTTTTCATCTTTTTGAAACTCAGAAGAAACCGCCATCAGTTGGTGCTCCAGTATGCACAACAATGGGATAGCTTTTCCCAAATTACAGTCCTCCTGGCTGACTGCACGCGTGAAGAACTCAAAAGGACGAAGCATGTCTGTCAGGCTTTTAACTATGGCCCATTGCGCCTTACTCATCCGCAGGTCCTCCTTCTGAGATGTAGCCTCTGTCAAGAAATAGTGATCGAGTACCGTATACTGCTCATACAGACGCTCAAGCATGTAGAAGGTTGAGTTCCAACGTGTTGCCACCTCCTGGATGAGTGCTTTCACTGGCATTCCACGTTCAAGTAGCAGTCTCCGCAGATGCTTCCGGGCCTTAAAAGAATGGCTGAAATGGTTGCACATTTTGCGGCAGGTGGCCATTACCTCGAACGCTGGACTCTCTTTATCACTCAAGAATTTTTGAACTACCAGGTTGATACAGTGCGCCAAACACGGCACTCTAACATGGTCACCCTTCAACATGGCCTTAACTACATTGGCGCCATTATCCGTGGAAACATAACCAATCTTGCGTTTTAGGGGGGATAGCATTGTCAAGACCTTTTTGTCAAACTCTTCCAAAAGGTTTACTGCTGTGTGACTTTTCTCCAAGCCAAACATGGCTAGTGTTGCATGTTTCCGAGCAGCTTTGAAAACTTGGTCCGGGTCAACACCTGCGTTTAGCTTTGCTATAACACCTGAAAAAGAGACCCAGTGTGCAGTGATGCACATGTAATCATCGCCTGGGCCTGGGCCACTGGTCCACATGTCTGTTGTCAGATGTATTGTGTGAACAGCACTCTTCTGCAAAGCTGCCCCAATCGCCTGCAGCACATCTTCATGTAGTGCTGGAACCGCAACTCTGGCAAAATAGAACCGGCTCGGAACCTTCCATTTAGGGCAGAGCGTTGCAACTAATTCAAGAAAACCTACCGCTTCTACAAAAGAAAAAGGTAGAAGGTCCACAGCTAGCATTTTAGCCAGCTTAGTGTTATACAGACGCGTCAGTGGGTGGTTGCGTTCATATGGCACGTCTGAAGTAAGCATTGTTCTAATGTTGCCCCGGACCAAGCATTTACGGGCTGATAATGACTTCGTTGACCCAATTTTGCTCGCTGGTGAACTTTTGTGCGTTGGTGTCTCACTCGCTCCAACACTCTTAGTGTGCCTCACATTGGGTGTGCTGCTGACAGGGGTACTGGGTGTAAGGGAAGTGTTTGACACGTCTTCTTCCTGCTCGTCAACATCAGATGAAACATCAACGTTTCCTTGATTTTGGCCTTTCTTGATCGCAGCTAGGTGCGCAAACCATTGGACAGCGTGCTTTCTCTCAAGATGACCACTCTGGCCGCCGGTACCATAGTTGCTACCTGACTTACCACGACTAACTGCAAGCTTACAAAGGGTACAAATGGCAAACTTTGGATTTTTGGGACAAACAGTAAAGAAGTCCCAAACTGGGGACTTGAAGTGTCTGTGGGACCTGGAGGAGGCGGCGATACTGGTGGTGGTGGTCATGAAGCTAATGCCAGATGAAGTGGAGGATCTGGATTGGCCAACTTTTGTACGTTTTCCACTTTCACCGCCACTAATTAAGGTCGAGGTTGACGCAGGTCTCTTCTTGCCAGAAAGAAATATGGAAGCGGGACGAGTTGGTGTACTACTTAACTCCAATGATTGTGGTGTTTCCACTGCCTCCTCATCGACAACATCATCATCATCATCATCACGCGCAGCAGCTCTTCGGGCTAGGGTCAAAATGTCTGTTTGCTGCATGCCCGCTGGGGCTGCAGTGACCTTTAAGAGTCTTCATCAGCAGCAGTATCCGCCACTTCTTGTTGAGCCTCATCACACTCCATAAGTCTGAGACTTTGGACGAGCTTCCTTTTACGCTTAAGTACCTTTGTTGGATCATGGTGTGCCTCACTCTCAGACGGCTGTGGTGCTGGTTCCCAAGTTTGATCCGTATCATCAGAAGGAGGTGTGCTTGAAGAGGATGTAGACACCACCCTTGATCTCTTCCTTGCTAGGGTTGTGGAAGACAATGAAGGATCAGCAGGAGGAGTGGCTTCCTCAAATGATACCTCGCCTTGATTGTCGATTTCCTGATGTGCCCCTACTTCGGGAGGAACAACTATTGTGGGCACTTGTGACCCTCCATGCACCTCTGCTTGCGCATCTCCTTGCGCTGCCTCTCCTTCCACATGTACTTGGGCTTGTACTTGCACATGTGATTGTTGTTGCGGCTGTGGTTGTTCAACACTCGTCAGATGAGCTACAACAACCTGTGTTGATTGAGGGACATTGCTGCTGCCTTCTTGCGATGAGCCAACATCACTGGTCGATGGTGATTGAAGAACTATACTGGCTGCCTCTGCAGCACTCAAGGGCTTGGACTTAAGTTGGCGTGGTGGTGGTGGTGGCACTGAGCCCAATGGAGCGGGGGGGGGGTGCTGCCAGCTTGGTCCCCAGCAGATCCCGCTGCTGCTGCTGCAGGCATACTTTTTTTTTTACTCCCAAAAAAAGGGGCGGGCGGCACACCAGTCTCCTTGGTAACTTGCTTCTTCTGCTCCTTACTGGCACCTTTCTTGCTAGAGGAGCTACGGGTTACTTTTTTTGGGGCCATCCTCTTCAGAGCAGGTCAGCAGGCAGCAGTTGCACGAGTTGCAGAGGGTTCTGTGTCCAGACGTGACGTCGCGTGACGTTATGCTGCACACACCGCTGCAGGACTTCTTCCTGGCACTGGTGGTTCTCTTGAGTCTTCTTGTGCACCTAAAAGTAATGGAAGACAGAGGAACATCAGTTCAGTTATACACCACAAAAATTCGACAAAACACAGAAAAATGAGCACAATCCCATGCCATCCTTGATGTTTACATTGAAGACACCCCACAGAAAGACTACGGACATGCAAGTATGCAACACTCACTACCCCTGGGCATAATGGATGAAAAGTAGGCAAAATAAGTGCAGGCCTCAGACACTGCCTCTCCTCAAAATGGCCCCTTACACCCCAGGCACATGTTGCCTGTACCAGCCAGCACTCAAGATGGCCACCACCACCACCCACATGGCCAGTCCACATCAACAGTACACCCCCAAAAAACAGAAAAACAGCCAGAAATCACCACAATCCAACGCCATCCATGATGTTTACATTAAAGAGAGTGAGACCACACCACAGGCACACTCAGTCCATGCACCACCCACCACCCCTGGGCAAAGGGCCCCACCAGCAGCCCCCCAAAAACGACAAAAAACAATAAAATAAGCACAATCCCAGCCCATCCATGGCCTCAATTATGTTTAAATTCAAGAAGACACCCCACAGAAAGACTAGGCCCATGCAACACTCACCACCCCTGGGCAAAGGGCCCCACCAGCAGGCCCAAAAAAACGACAAAAAACAATAAAATCAGCACAATCCCAGCCCATCCATGGCCTCAATGGTGTTTAAATTCAAGAAGACACCCCTCAGAAACACTAGGCCCATGCAACACTCACTACCCCTGGGCATAATGGATGAAAAGTAGGCAAAATAAGTGCAGGCCTCAGACACTGCCTCTCCTCAAAATGGCCCCTTACACCCCAGGCACATGTTGCCTGTACCAGCCAGCACTCAAGATGGCCACCACCACCACCCACATGGCCAGTCCACATCAACAGTACACCCCCAAAAAACAGAAAAACAGCCAGAAATCACCACAATCCAACGCCATCCATGATGTTTACATTAAAGAGAGTGAGACCACACCACAGGCACACTCAGTCCATGCACCACCCACCACCCCTGGGCAAAAGGCCACACCAGCAGCCCCCCAAAAACGACAAAAAACAATAAAATAAGCACAATCCCAGCCCATCCATGGCCTCAATTATGTTTAAATTCAAGAAGACACCCCACAGAAAGACTAGGCCCATGCAACACTCACCACCCCTGGGCAAAGGGCCCCACCAGCAGGCCCAAAAAAACGACAAAAAACAATAAAATCAGCACAATCCCAGCCCATCCATGGCCTCAATGGTGTTTAAATTCAAGAAGACACCCCTCAGAAACACTAGGCCCATGCAACACTCACTACCCCTGGGCATAATGGATGAAAAGTAGGCAAAATAAGTGCAGGCCTCAGACACTGCCTCTCCTCAAAATGGCCCCTTACACCCCAGGCACATGTTGCCTGTACCAGCCAGCACTCAAGATGGCCACCACCACCACCCACATGACCAGTCCACATCAACAGTACACCCCCAAAAAACAGAAAAACAGCCAGAAATCACCACAATCCAATGCCATCCATGATGTTTACATTAAAGAGAGTGAGACCACACCACAGGCACACTCAGTCCATGCACCACCACCCCTGGGCAAAAGGCCACACCAGCAGCCCCCCAAAAACGACAAAAAACAATAAAATAAGCACAATCCCAGCCCATCCATGGCCTCTATTATGTTTAAATTCAAGAAGACACCCCACAGAAAGACTAGGCCCATGCAACACTCACCACCCCTGGGCAAAGGGCCCCACCAGCAGGCCCAAAAAAACGACAAAAAACAATAAAATCAGCACAATCCCAGCCCATCCATGGCCTCAATGGTGTTTAAATTCAAGAAGACACCCCTCAAAAACACACTAGGCCCATGCAACACTCACTACCCCTGGGCATAATGGATGAAAAGTAGGCAAAATAAGTGCAGGCCTCAGACACTGCCTCTCCTCAAAATGGCCCCTTACACCCCAAGCACATGTTGCCTGTAGCAGCCAGCACTCAAGATGGCCACCACCACCACCCACATGGCCAGTCCACATCAACAGTACACCCCCAAAAAACAGAAAAACAGCCAGAAATCACCACAATCCAATGCCATCCATGATGTTTACATTAAAGAGAGTGAGACCACACCACAGGCACACTCAGTCCATGCACCACCCACCACCCCTGGGCAAAAGGCCACACCAGCAGCCCCCCAAAAACGACAAAAAACAATAAAATAAGCACAATCCCAGCCCATCCATGGCCTCAATTATGTTTAAATTTAAGAAGACACCCCACAGAAAGACTAGGCCCATGCAACACTCACCACCCCTGGGCAAAGGGCCCCACCAGCAGTCCCAAAAAAAAGACAAAAATCAGCACAATCCCAGCCTATCCATGGCCTAAATGGTGTTTAAATTCAACAAAACAGTTGTATCATGCACCCCTAACCAACCCTGGTCCTACTGGATACTGTGGCTACCCACAATATAATTTATTTAATGTTCTGAAAAAGTTCCAAAATTTTACTTGCAGCAACTGTAATGCCCCAAACAAACTTACTTGTGAAAGTTGATTTCTAATCCAAAAGTGATCCAAAGACAGTCAAAAAGGCCTCAAATCCAAATATCCAGCAGCACCCACAAAAAGTAATCCTTCCAGCTCCAGATCCAAATGAAAGTGACCAGGAGATGGACAAAGCACTGGGAGGAGCCTGCTGGACAGGAACAGGAAGTTGGAGACTGTGGGGCACTTCCTTCCTCCCCCCCCCCCAAAATGGACTCCTTGCAAAAAAAAAAAGCCATGCAAATGTCAACCTGAGGAGTGATTCTGATAAAAATCATAATTTTCTGAAGGTTTATCCTGTTTGCTGGTGATTTTCTTGTGCGAAATTGCAAAATCTCTATTTCGCAAGTGCGAGATTGTTCCTTTCCGCCGCAACTACGTGTTCGCAATTGCGAACTCTCGCGAGGTGTGCTGTGCAAGGTGGCAAGCCGCGAGTACGTATTCGCGGGCGACAAACTCCCGCGGGAACACGCAGCAAGATCTAAAATGGCGCGTCACTCGCAAAGAAAAACAACTCGGCAAACGCTAAAATGACGGAAAGTGAACGCCGTGCACCACGCCGCGCGCCGCAACCAAGCAAAAAATCCGCCGCGAGCGGATTCACGGATTTTCGACAAATTCGCGAGCGTTCGCGGATTGCGGATTTGCCGAAAATCCGAAAAATCCGCGAGCGGAGCGGATTTTACGCCCATGCTTAGCCATTATCCTCAGCTGCTGTGTTGAACGTTTTGGGGTGATTAGTCAAGCGAGGACTGAGAAAAAGGGGGGTCCCAAAACGCTTTATTGCCATGTTAATGTCCATAGGAAACTTTAGACACGGCTACAGCCCGAACTGCTGAACGGAATTACACCAAATTTGGCAAAAAGGTAGCTTTTGGTCCAGAAAACACTCTTTTTTGTTAAATGGTGTAAATCCGTTCAGTAGTTCCTGAGAAATGTAAAGATTTCTCAGATATACAACTGTGGCCGTGGTGGATCTGTAAATCCTCCTGATCTCGTGCCTGAGATATGATTTGCTGCCAACACTTCAAACCAGGAAGTGTTGGCAGCCATCTTGTGACTTGGTTGAACTGATTCACAAGAAAAAACAAGAAAAAATACGAAAAGGGGGCAGGATAGAAACACCCTGACCCCTAGGCCTGTTCAGGGGTCCCACAGGGACCATCCGGGCCACAAAAGCATTAAAAAAAAAATTAATTCAGCAAGATTCGTGTTGGATTCACAAATCCTGCCGAAATTATATAAAAAATTAAGAACCGTATCCCGGGCTTCGTTTAATTAGGCCCCTTGGGTGGCCCATCTCCAGGAGGATATTTAATTACTAGCGCGTGTCTGGTCAGGCCGCTGCAGCCCCTGGGACCGCCACCTCCCCAGGGCTAAATACATAATAGAATGTGTGGGGGATCTCCAGGCACCCCAATGCAGCCCGGGGAACGCCACCTCCCGGGGCTAATGTATTGTAATGCAGGGGGGCAATGCAATACCCACAGGCCCAGGGACCGCCACCTCCCTGAGGCCCAAATTAAGTAAAGACAGGGGTCCATTGTGGACAACTGGCCCAGGGACCACCACCTCTCTGGGGCCACAAAGTTGATGGCCCAGGTGACCGCCACCCCCCAGGGCTGGCTCCAGTAATGTCCCAGGGTGGCCACCTACAAGACATTGCAGTTTGCTATAGCTTGTCGGAAGCACTGCTTCCCTCCAAGCCATAGCAAACACTGCTTCACTTCATGGAAGAAAGAACATGAAAAATGCTCTTGCTTCCATGAAGCGGAGCAGAATTGCTTTTAGGCAGAGGTAGCTGCATGTTTGCAGCTCCCTTTGCCCAAAAAGCAATGCTGGCTCCTGCAGATGGCAGGGAGCTGGCTGGGACTGTGGGGGCCTTGAGGCTCTCCCCAAGGTCCCCAACAACTTGGCCATGCCCTGGGGGATCAGTTTCCTGGGAAAAAATCAGCCCGGCGAGGGGGCCGTGCAGGCCACCTAACCATTAAAAGTTAATGCCTGGCCCCAGGGGATGGGGTCCCTGTGGCCCCTGGGGCCTGCATTGGCCTCAGTAGGGGGGATTCCCTCGTATATTTAAAAAATATTAAATGCAAAGCAGGCCCTGGGAATGGGGTACCCGGGGCCAAAACTGGCCCAGGGAAGGGGGGGGGGCCATGCAGCACCCCTTCCTTTATTTATTTATTTTTAAAAGCAAAAGGCCTTGCTCTGGGGGATAAAGTGCCTAGGCCCGAAATAGGCCTGGGGAGGGGGGTTGCGTGGCCCCTTCCCTTTAAAAAAAAAAATATATATATATATATATATATGTACAGGAACCTTCAGCGAAGCAGAAGGAAGGGGCCACACAAGGTATGTACAAGAGAAAGCCTTTAATTGGAAAAGCGGATTTTAGGCATAATGCATTTCAACAGTCATGTCTTCCTCAGATGCCACCGCCACACTGAAAACAGCCCCACGCCTCTGTTTAAAATCAGTCTGCAGCCCTCCCTAATTAAGAAGGACGCACCTCCCCTGTCATGTGCTCGTTCACCTGCTGCATTCCGGTAAGTCCTACAGCTCCCAGAATACATCTTGGCTGGGTTGATGGTACGAGGGGATACATGAAAAAATTAAATCCTTGTGGAAATGGTGTGCTGCAGAACAGGGCGCGCTGTCTCCTGTGTAAATTACATCCTCCGGCCTCCTCGAGTCCCCGCATACATTCCAACCTCCGTGGCACAGCTCGGCAGGGTCATGGGCTGACTGCAGTGAACCAAGCCACTACGTGAAGTCACGAGCTGCCTAGTGGCAGTGTCCCTTGCTAAGCCAGTGCTTGAAGAGGTGGGCTGGAGCAATCCGATACCTCGGAAGAAAGAAGAACAGCCTGCTTGCGCAGACACCAGTGAAATCTCCAGCCAGCTTTGCAGAATGGGGCCCCTTGAAGCGTCTCTGGTTGACGCTGAAATATGCACAGGAACCTCCAGTGAAGCAGAAGGAAGGGGCCACACGAGGTATGTACAAGAGAAAGCCTTTAATTGGAAAAGCGGGTTTTAGGCATAATGCATTTCAACAGTCACGTCTTCCTCAGATGCCACCGCCACACTGAAAACAGCCCCACGCCTCTGTTTAAAATCAGTCTGCAGCCCTCCCTAATTAAGAAGGACACACCTCCCCTGTCATGTGCTCGTTCACCTGCTGCATTCCGGTAAGTCCTACAGCTCCCAGAATACATCTTGGCTGGGTTGATGGTACGAGGGGATACATGAAAAAATTAAATCCTTGTGGAAATGGTGTGCTGCAGAACAGGGCGCGCTGTCTCCTGTGTAAATTACATCCTCCGGCCTCCTCATTTATTTTTAAAAGCAAAAGGCCTTGCTCTGGGGGATAAAGTGCCTAGGCCCGAAATAGGCCTGGGGAGGGGGGTTGCGTGGCCCCTTCCCTTTAAAAAAAAAAAAATATATATATATATATATATATATATATATATATATATATATATATATATATATATATATATATATATGAAGGATTGGCCCCTAGGACTTGGGTCCCCAAGGCCAAAATCGGCCACTGGTGTCGGGCCGCACCCTCCCTCCCATTTTACTTCATTAAATAAATAAAAAATGGAACTGGCCCCGGGGATGTGGTCCCGGGGCCCAAAAGGGTAAAGGAGAAGCGGGCCACACAGTTCCCCTTTGTGAAATAATTATTTTTTAAATGAAGCCGGCAACTTGCCGGAAGCCCTGCTCCCTTTGTCCAGTGCTCTGCAAATTCCCCTCCTGGTGTGTTCTTGGTTGGGGAATGAATCCCCTCTGCTGGTAAGGGCCCTTGGGGGCACCTTGCCCACCTGTTACTTCCAGTACGCCCCACACAGTGGGATTGCTGAGTGTTACCGCCTATTCTGTGTTCATGCTGGGTGTAGAGACGAATGCTTCTTGTTCCTTCTCGCTGAGAGGGTACTACCCCTTTAATTTCTAGTGGAAGCTGAAGGGAGGGGGCGGTATATAACTCCCTCCCCTTTGCTGAGCCGGTGCTTGGCTTTAGTGCTTGCGTCCAGGTTCCAGGCCCTTCCCAGAGACCTGTTCTTTACTTCCCTATTCCCCCTGCATCTTCCCTTCTTGAGTCCCAAATTGAAAACTACTGTGCGCACTACGAAGCCTTCCTCTCGGCTCATTTAGAGACGGATAGACTGCGTTTGGAGAGCGCGAAGCCCCGAGCCCTTCCGACCGGGATTTGAAATCATCGCGGCAGGAGCCGCTTTTTGAATCTCCTTGACCGCGGCCGTTGCCGCTGATTGGACCAGCGCGGCTGAAGCCGCTTGAGGTGATTAACGCGGCTCACCGCGCGGCTTTAGATTTCTACACTACGCGGCCGTTGCCGCTCTCAATTCTAGCGCGAGTGAGGTCACGGAGAGAGTTTACATAGAACAGCCACCCAGAACTATCCCTTTTCGCAGCCTCGGGGACTGCTTTGCTTTTCAGGGATATTCAGCGGGAGGATACCGTCATTGAACGCTACCGTCTCGAGGAAGAGACTAGGGGCCCGATGTAGGTAAAACGCATTTACCGATTTTAAAATACCGATCCGTACCGAATCGGTATTTCAAAATCGGAAAATGATATGTAGGAAAAAAACATCGGAAAAATACCGAATCGGTAGCATTCGGTATCGAGAGTCGGTACGTACCGAATCGCCAAGTACCGATTCGGTATAGGCCGGGTCGGACACGTCCGAATCGGTAATAAAAAAATGCGGAACCAACCGATTCGGTAAACGCCGAATCGGAAATATAAATACGCCCCATGGGCCGAAAGGCCAATAGGAAGGCATTATACATTCCGATTCGGTATTTACCGAACATATTCGGAAAATACCGAATCGGAAAATGCCGTTTTGCCGAGCAGGTTGAGTGACACTGAAGACATCAGCCAATGAGCTGTAAGCACCCTCCCCCACAGGGAGTGGCAACCCAGGCAGGTGCAACTCATCAGAACTTTCTGGAAAGCTGCCTGAGCTGAGCAAACACAGAGAGAGCAGCATTGTGAGCAGGATCCCTGTGAGTCATGGATACCAGCACAGAGAGCCAGAAGGCAGCGCGTAAGCGCAATCCAAAATTCAGCACCATGGAGCTGCAAACTTTGGTGGAGGAGGTGGTGAGGGTGCACACCCAGCTATATGGAAGGCTGTCCCTCACTGTTCCGGAGAGCACCAAGAGGAGGCTGTGGATCGACATCGGGGAGAAAGTGAATGCAGTTGGTGTCACCCACAGGAGCCTAGACGACCTCAAGAAGAGGTTTTATGACATCCGTGGCGTGACCAAGCGCAAACTGGCCGACCTGCACAAGCAGGCTGGACTCACTGGAGGAGGAACAAACCGTGCGCCACCCCTCACTCAGCTGGAGGAACTAGTGGCGACCACCATCGAGAGGGCCAGTGTCGTGGGAATTGGGGACCTGGATAGCTCATTCTGAGCTACAGCTACAGGTAAGAAGCATGCGCAACTTGACACACCATACCAGACACCTCCCCTACAGACCCAATGCACAGCCAAACCCCAGGCCAGTACTGCTAGCAACAGACATGAGCAATGCATCTTTCTAAATGTACTCTGCAAAAGTTACCAAAAATGCCACAGCAGAAGCATAAGATAAATAACAGTAATACAGCATCAACGTGTTTGTAATGAGATGTGCAATGCTTTAATAGTAGTGACTGGAACACATTAGCACCCACTTGACAAATGCTTCTTTATACCTAGGGGCACCATCAGGCGGGGGAGCAGCATCAGCTCCAGCACCAGCTCCAGCACCAACAGCCAGTGCGGCGGTGGCAAGCACCAGTGCAGCAGCACAGGAGGAGGAGGACAACAGCTGTGCCCTGGCAAATGAGGAGGACACTGGACATTCCCTCACAACTCCACACTCCCCCCAACAGTCTCAGTCTCAGTCGCCCTCATTGCTATTCTCCCCGGAGAACACACCACCACAGAGCCACCCTGCACCTGCCACTTCCCCGGCCCGGAGGAGAATTGTAGCTCCATTAGTCATCATGGAGGGGGCAGCGGCTCAGGCTCCTGCACAAGACCCCGTGACACCAGCGTCACCAGAGCACACACAGCAGGGCAGCAGAAATCCACGTAGGCCACGTGCAACCAGCAGCCCAATACCAGCACCGGGAGGCAGCGTCTTCGCAGGGCTGGAGACCAGCATGGTCACGATACAGAGGATGCAGGCGAAATCCATCCTGGCCTGCTATCGCCAGTTGCGCCTGCACAACCTGCAGATGGGTGAAATGACACAGGGCTTCAAGACCTTCGTTGACAGCAACAAGGAAATAG
The DNA here is from genome assembly GCF_964261635.1 of Lissotriton helveticus. Classification (NCBI taxonomy): domain Eukaryota; kingdom Metazoa; phylum Chordata; class Amphibia; order Caudata; family Salamandridae; genus Lissotriton; species Lissotriton helveticus. Next base: position 317,533,590 of record NC_136068.1, read on the forward strand.
CGACATCAATTGGCCGAATGACCACTGCCATCACCCAGCTCTGCAACAGGTTGGATGACCATGAGCTGAGTCGTCGCAGGGATGCACGAGTACAGAACAGGTCACTCAACCGCCTTGCTGCTGCGACTGCCCAGCTATGCCAACGTGGGGCAAACATGGAGGCCAGCCTCACACAGAACATGTCCGAGGTCACTAGGGGCATGGGCCGTATTACAACCGCCATGGAGACACTACTCATCTCCAACACCGTAGTGAGTCCCGTCCTGGGCGAGGCTGGGGACAGCAGCAGCCGCAGCAGCCTGGCCAGCGCTGCGTCAGAGCCGCGCCGGAGCAGCAGGCGCTCAGCTGAGGCTGCAGGGCATTCAGAAGGGGGTGAGGCTCATCCTAGTGGGCCTGCTAAGCGCAGCAAAAAATAAGACTGCCACTGCGGGTGAGGCAACCCGGACATTGGACATTCCTACCCCTTCTTGTTTAACTTTTCTTTTGTTGCACATCAGTGCAGTAACGTTGTGGCAACATTATTAAATTTAATTTCTGAAAACATACATTGACCTGTTTGTGCATCTGTACTCACTCAGAAATAGTTGTCTGTGATCTCCTGATGCCTGTATCTGCCGTCAGTTGGTGCAGAGACTCCAGCAGGTAGTGGTAGTGGCACAGCATTGTCATCGTCAGGGTCCTCGTAGTCGGATAACTCTACCTCAGTGCCTTTCCTGACTGCAAGGTTGTGCAACATTGCACAGACAGCAATAATCTTGCAGCAGGTGATGGGGGTATATTGCCTTGCACCTCCGCTCTTGTGCAGACATCTGAACCTGCTCTTCCAGATGCCAAAGGTCCTTTCCACTACGTTCCTCGTGCTTTTGTGGGCACGGTTGTACCTCCTTTGGCTGGGTGTTGAGGGGTTGAGGTAAGGGGTGAGAATGAACGAGCGTAGGGCATATGCACAGTCGCCCAGAAGGATCAGGGGTAACATTACTCACATGCATACATGTACTTCACACTGCAATTTTGGTTATGGGGGTCTGACACTGTGTCTTACCTAGGAGGTATCCTTCGCCAAATTCCCCTGCCATCAGCCGTGCATAAATTCCGCTACTCTGGAAGATATAGGAGTCGTGGGTACTCCCCGGAAACTTTGCAACCAGGTCAGTGATCACACACTTGGCATTGCATATCACTTGCACATTTATGGTGTGCCGTGACTTCCGATTGCGGTATACGTATTCCGTGTCAGCAGGGGGGGCAAATCGGTATGTGTGTGCCATCTATGCAGCCAATGATGTGGGGGAATCTTGCCATCTGATAGAATTCAGCTTTTGTCTGTGCCAGTTCTGCATGGGTGGAAGGGAAGGAAATGTAGTGGCCATCCTCTGGATCATGGCATCAAGGAACTTGTGGAAGAACCTTGACAGGCTGCTCTGGGTCACCCCTCCTGCCACAGCAACTACACTTTGATAGCTGCCAGACGCCAGCAGGTGTAGGCAGCATAGCACCTGCACCTGCACAGGGATTGCGTGTGCCCTTGGGGTGGGGTGCTGCAACAGGGGTTGGAGGTCCCTGATGAGGTCTCTGATGGTGTCTGCCTCCAGCCTGTACCTCTGTAGGATCTCTGGATCTGTCAGCATGCACAGGGTCACCCTCTGCCTGTAGACCTGCTCCTGTCTCAGCCATTCCCTCTCTCCTTCCTGCTGTAGCCGTAGCCGTCTTGCTATGACATAGAAAGCTGCCATGTTGCAAGTAGAACTGCATTTTGGGTCCTTTTTTATAGGTTGCACCTGGTTACCACCTGATTCCAATCCATGGTAATTTCCGACTCTGAAATACCGAATTTGAAGCAAAATCGGTATTTCAGTGCTTACCTACATCTCAATCTTAAGCTTTTCGCATCGAATCGGATTTTCACCGATTCGGAATTTATACCAAATCGGCGATTTTACCGATTCGGAAAGTCACCGAGTCGGTAGGATTCCGAATCGGAAAAAAATAGGACTCGGAAAAATCTCCGATTAGGTATTCTACCGAATCGGAAATTTTTTCCGATTCCTACTTTTTTCCGAATCGGAATCCTACCGACTCGGTGACTTTCCGAATCGGTAAAATCGCAGATTTCGCCGGATTTCGGCCTCCTACATCCCGTTGTCTCTATTCCGATTGGTAACGGCCGAAAATACCAATTTTCGGCCGTTACCGACCGACCTACATCGGGCCAATAGTGACGAAGTATTTCCCTTGCTAAGGATTTTAAAGACGACATTGGGATATTTACCTCATGTACCATTTTGTTTTTTGTTTGTTTTGTTCTTTTTATTATTAAGAAGGCCTCGGTGAGAAAACATCACCTTTGGGCCTTGAAGGACTTCTGTTTAAAGGATTTGCATTTCTTTTTTTATGAGAAAGCAGCTAGCTTGATATAGAATCACCAGGCCATCCTTCTCACGAAGCACACGGCAGGAGCCGGCAGCATCGCCTCCAACGTTACTTTTTTATTGTGGATACTGCCCTATAGGTTTTACGAGGCGCACGGCAGGAGCCGGCAGCATCGCCTCCAACGTTACTTTCTTTCATTGTTTATACTGCCCTATAGGTATTACGAGGCGCACAGCAGGAGCCGGTAGCATCGCCTCCCACGCTTCACGAGGTTAATGTTTCTCAGTTCTGGGATCCTGTAGAGGCGCACGGCAGGAGCCGGCGGCATCGCCTTCTTCGTTCCAGGGGCATCCCGTGGGATTGGAGGGGATTCCTATTGCTTTTCCAGCGAAGGAGTCTCCCAGAACATGGTGCCCTACATCCAAGGCATGACGGACTTCCTTTTGGGGTAAGCGGAAGGCCTGTCTGCAGCGGTAAAATATTGTGCGGGATATTGTGCTCAGAAATTTCTGCTCATAGTTGATATGCACTAGGGATTTTGTTATTTTGTTGTTTTCTCCAGGACCGGCTGAGGGTCACGCCCCTGACGTACTGAGATCATCCTGTTATCCCTTGGAACATCTTCCTTCCCGCAACTTCCTACCTTGAATCCCCTTCCCTACTGAAGACACCTCTCCTTCTTGAGGTGTATTCTCCCCCTTTTCCCCTGTAGAGCAATCGCCCTATCAGTTATAGACCTGAGTGGAGGATTGCTTTGTTGGGGAGAGGGGAGACTCTCATCGTTTCTGCGGTACCTGGTATTCAGGTGAGTGAGGTTGTGACACTGAGAGGTGGTCGCAGGTCATGCCCCTTTCTCCACCACTCTGCAAGTGCAACTCCTGGCGCACTAATATTTGAGGGTTGAAACCCCCTTGCCTGTTGAGGGTCCCAGGGGCCTATTAGCCCTCCTGTTACCTTCAGTAAGCCCCACACAGCAATCCCACTGTGTGGGGCTTATGGAGGTAACGGGTGGGCTAGTTGACCCCTTAGGGCCCTCAGCATTGAAGGGTACTACATCGCTCAACCAAGAGGGCATCAGGAGGTGCGTCTGCAGAGTGGTGGAGAAAGGGGCGCGGCCTGCTATCAGAACTCTGCAATCCTGCACTGTGGGATTTATTGGAGGTAATAGGAGGGGTAGATGACCCCCAAGAATTTCCTTAGGGGCCAACTACCCCTCCTGTTACGTCCAGTAAGTCTCACACAGTGGGATTGCTAAGAGGTCTTCGGAGGCCATGCCCCCTTTCTCCACCCCTCTGAAAACACACCTCCTGGTGCACTCCAGGTTGGGGGATGAAGTCTACTTTAGTCCTGGAGGACCTTGGGGGCCATAAAGTCCTCCTGGTACCTCCTGTAAGTCCTACGCTGTAGAATTCCATAGAGATGGTTGGAGGGCCAGCCCCCTTTCTCCACCGGTCTGCAAACATGACTGCTAGTTAAAAAACTTTAGAAATTCACAAAAAAGCAAAGGTTACAGAGACATTATAGTTAGCAAATAGAATTTAAAAAAGCTTAGAAATTTAGTAAAAATGTCATTTGAGATGTCATCAGTGATATAATAATAATAATAATATAATATCCACATTTGTAAAGCGCACAATCACCCGTTAGGGTCTCTAGGCGCTGGGGGCCGTCGGGAAGATTAAGCAAGCTATTGCCCAGTGTCACATGGTTCTGGGCTAATCTACCACCGGTGCCGGGGATCGAACCGTGATCCCCAGATTCCGGAGTCAGTCGCCCTGGCCGCGGCGCCACACCTCTTCCTATATCACTGACCTTGTCATGAGTGATGTAATAGGTGACTTCATAAGCAGTGCGTTGCGGGGGCTCACATTAAAGGCAACATGAAATGTCATTTCAACTATAAAGTCCCTGTAACCTTTGTTTTTTTGTGAATTTATAAGGTTTTTAAAATTCTATTTGCTAACTATAACGTCCCTGTAACCTTTGTTTTTTTGTGAATATATATCTATATCTGTATATATATCTATATATATATATATATATATATACCAACGTAGAGTTTTAGCCCTCGGTAGAAGAAGCCACAAGATTGGTAAAATTTGAATCCATTTATTTTAGGAGCAGCTGCAACAGGAGACGCAGGGAAAACAGTCACCATCTGTTCGTATTCAGCCAGACCGGTTTGGGAGTCTATCGCTTCTTCAATGGCTTCTGCTCGGCAATGATGATGCAGTATGCACTCGTAATTAATAGAGCCTGCCTCCAAGGGCGTGGTCAGATGAAATGGCCTTCTGGGTGTTGTAGTGCATACACCATTTACCTCCTGTGAGTTCATCATTGTGGCAGTTAATAAATGAATGATTAAAACCCATGTGGGCTGGTGAGAATGTTGCTCTGGGTGTCCTCTTGTCTGTGATCAGCTGCTTCTTGACACCAATCTCCCGTACACTGATCGCACCATTGGGCGCCATCACGGGTCCGCAGCAAGCGGCAGGCTTTCTTCCGTGACTGGGCTCCAGCCGCAAATATACCAACGTAGAATTTTAGCCCTCGGTAGAAGAAGCCACAAGATTGGTAACATTTGGATCCATTTCTTTTAGGAGCAGCTGCAACAGGAGACACAGGGAAAACAGTCACCATCTGTTCGTATTCAGCCAGACCGGTTTTGGGAGTCTATCCCTTCTTCAATGGCTTCTGCTCGGCAATGATGATGCAGTATGCACTCGTAATTAATAGAGCCTGCCTCCAAGGGCATGGTCAGATGAAATGGCCTTCTGGGTATTGTAGTGCATACACCATTTACCTCATGTGAGTTCATCATTGTGGCAGTTAATAAATGAATGATTAAAACCCATGTGGGCTGGTGAGAATGTTGCTCTGGGTGTCCTCTTGTCTGTGGTCAGCTGCTTCTGGACACCAATCCCCCGTACACTGATCGCACTATTGGGCGCCATCACGGGTCCACAGCAAGCGGCAGGCTTTCTTCCGCGACTGGGCTCCAGCCGCAAATATACCAACGTAGAGTTTTAGCCCTCGGTAGAAGAAGCCACAAGATTGGTAAAATTTGGATCCATTTCTTTTAGGAGCAGCTGCAACAGGAGACACAGGGAAAACAGTCACCATCTGTTTGTATTCAGCCAGACTGGTTTCGGGAGTCTATCCCTTCTTCAATGGCTTCTGCTCGGCAATGATGATGCAGTATGCACTCGTAATTAATAGAGCCTGCCTCCAAGGGTGTGGTCAGATGAAATGTCCTTATGGGTCTTGTAGTGCATACACCATTTACCTTATGTGAGTTCATCATTGTGGCAGTTAATAAATGAATGATTAAAACCCATGTGGGCTGGTGAGAATGTTGCTCTGGGTGTCCTCTTGTCTGTGGTCAGCTGCTTCTGGACACCAATCCCCCGTACACTGATCGCACCATTGGGCGCCATCACGGGTCCGCAGCAAGCGGCAGGCTTTCTTCCATGACTGGGCTCCAGCCGCAAATATACCAACTTGGCCCTCGGTAGAAGAGGCCACAAGATTGATAAAATTTGGATCCATTTCTTTTAGGAGCATCTGCAACAGGAGACACAGGGAAAACAGTCACCATCTGTTCGTATTCAGCCAGACCGGTTTCGGGAGTCTATCCCTTCTTCAATGGCTTCTGCTCGGCAATGATGATGCAGTATGCACTCCTAATTAATAGAGCCTGCCTCCAAGGGCGTGGTCAGATGAAATGGCCTTCTGGGTCTTGTAGTGCATACACCATTTACCTCGTGTGAGTTCATCATTGTGGCAGTTAATAAATGAATGATGAAAACCCATGTGAGCTGGTGAGAATGGTGCTCTGTGTGTCCTCTTGTCTGTGGTCAGCTGCTTCTGGACACCAATCCCCCGTACTCTGATCGCACCATTGGGCGCCATCACGGGTCCGCAGCAAGCGGCAGGCTTTCTTCCGCGACTGGGCTCCAGCCGCAAATATACCAACGTAGAGTTTTAGCCCTCGGTAGACGAAGCCACAAGATTGGTAAAATTTGGATCCATTTCTTTTAGGAGCAGCTGCAACAGGAGACACAGGAAAAACAGTCACCATCTGTTCGGGACTCTATCCCTTCTTCAATGGCTTCTGCTCGGCAATGATGATGCAGTATGCACTCGTAATTAATAGAGCCTGCCTCCAAGGGCGTGGTCAGATGAAATGGCCTTCTGGGTCTTGTAGTGCATACACCATTTACCTCGTGTGAGTTCATCATTGTGGCAGTTAATAAATGAATGATTAAAACCCATGTGGGCTGGTGAGAATGTTGCTCTGGGTGTCCTCTTGTCTGTGGTCAGCTGCTTCTGGACACCAATCCCCCGTACACTGATCGCACCATTGGGCGCCATCACGGGTCCGCAGCAAGCGGCAGGCTTTCTTCCGCGACTGGGCTCCAGCCGCAAATATACCAACGTAGAGTTTTAGCCCTCGGTAGAAGAAGCCACAAGATTGGTAAAATTTGGATCAATTTCTTTTAGGAGCAGCTGCAACAGGAGACGCAGGGAAAACAGTCACCATCTGTTCGTATTCAGCCAGAACGGTTTCGGGAGTCTATCCCTTCTTCAATGGCTTCTGCTCGGCAATGATGATGCAGTATGCACTCGTAATTAATAGAGCCTGCCTCCAAGGGCGTGGTCAGATGAAATGGCCTTCTGGGTCTTGTAGTGCATACACCATTTACCTCGTGTGAGTTCATCATTGTGGCAGTTAATAAATGAATGATTAAAACCCATGTGGGCTGGTGAGAATGTTGCTCTGGGTGTCCTCTTGTCTGTGGTCAGCTGCTTCTTGACACCAATCCCCCTTACACTGATCGCACCATTGGGCGCCATCACGGGTCCGCAGCAAGCGGCAGGCTTTCTTCCGCGACTGGGCTCCAGCCGCAAATATACCAACATAGAGTTTTAGCCCTCGGTAGAAGAAGCCACAAGATTGGTAAAATTTTGATCCATTTCTTTTAGGAGCAGCTGCAACAGGAGACGCAGAGAAAACAGTCACCATCTGTTTGTATTCAGCCAGACCGGTTTTGGGAGTCTATCCCTTCTTCAATGGCTTCTGCTCAGCAATGATGATGCAGTATGCACTCGTAATTAATAGAGCCTGCCTCGAAATGGATGCAAATTTTACCGATCTTGTGGCTTCTTCCTTAGAGGGCTAAACTCTATGATGGTATCAGTTACTTACTGCTTCAATGATGAACTCACTCGAGACAATTGGTTCATGCACTACAAGACCCAGAAGGCCATTTCATGTGACCACGCCCTTGGAGGCAGGCGCCTTAAATCACAGTGCATGCTGCATCATCATTGCCAGCAGATGCCATTGAGAAAGGGATAGGATTCCCAAAACCAGTTTGGCTGAAAAGAACAGATGGTGACTGTTTTCTCTGCGTCTCCTGTTGCAGTTGATTCCTAAATGAAATGGATGCAAATTTTACTGATCTTGTGGCTTCTTCCTTCGAGGGCTAAACTCTACGATGGTATATAAATATATGTGTATATATATATATATAGATATATATATATATATATATATATCTATATATATATATATATGCGCAAACAAAATACGCTCCTTAACGCTGCCGGCCGGTCGTGAAAGGGAAACTGGATACGGACACCAATATTTTCGTGGAAAATCAGGACTTGTTTATTCCAGCAGTTATATATCTATATGTATATATATATATATATATATATATATTACCTACTGGCTGTCGCCAGTAAGAAGTTATAGTTAGGACCTATTATCCATAGGAAATCCGCAACATTCTATTTGGAATAACTTTGGTGCCAGTTGATGATTCTGGGTGAAATTTTTCAAACTTTTGGCCAGCTCAGTTCCGCTCCTTCCCCGAAAGTTTGAGGGTGATTGGTCAAGCGGGGGCCGAGACAAAAGGGGGTCCCAAAACGTGTTTTCCCCATGCAATTTCCCATAGGACCTTTAGCCACGGCTACAGCCCGAACGGCTGAACGGAATTACACCAAATTTGGCAAAGAGGTAGTCCTTGGTTCAGACTTGGGCCTTTTGGTGTAAATCTGTTCAGTAGTTCTTGAGAAAATGACAGTTAAAGTCATTTATATATCTCTGGGCGCGGTGGATCCGCGTATCTCTCCGCGTACCCTAAGCGCAGCCTGCACGCACCCTGCCGTTCACGAGATGCATGCTAATTGGCTGTCAACAGTCAAAATCAGGAAGTGTTGGCAGCCATCTTGTGCCTCGGTAGAACCGAGGCACAAGTAACCCAAAACAAACATCGCAAAACGCGAAAAGAGGGCAGGGTAGACCCCCTGACCCCCTAGGCCTGCTCAGGGGTCCCACAAGGACCCCAGGGCCCCAAAAATTATTATTATTTTTTAAATCGCGGATGCGCGTAGGATCTGTGCATCCCGCGATATATAAAAAAAAGAAACGCGGTCTCCCGCGGTAAATATGTTAATTTGCCCCGGGGGGCCAAATCCCGGGGACAATATTAAAAAAAAGTAGTGTGGGAGGTCCCAGTCCCCCCCACACTACCCCTGGTACCGCCACCCTGGGGTTCTTAGATAACGCAGCCCCGGGGACTACCACCCCCCCGGTGCTTGTTGAAAATAGGTGGGGGGCTCTCAGGCCCCCCAGCCCCGGGGACTGCCACCCTCCGGGGCTCGAATTTAATGTATATGTGGAGCCTTGTGTAGGCCCTGGGGACCGTCACCCCCCAGGGCCTGCTCCTGCAGTGTTCTGGGGTGCCCACCCCAGGACACTGCTGTTTGCAATGGCAAGGCGGAAGCATCGCAGCTCCCACCCTGCCATTGCAAACTGCTTTGCTTTATTGAAGCGAGAGAAGGGACACCTGCTCTCGCTTCATTGAAGCAAAGCAAATTGCTATTCCATATTGGGAGCAGCATGTTAGCTGCTCCCCATATGGAAAAGCAAGGCCGGCTCCCGCAGGAGGCGGGGAGCTGGCGGGAACCTGGGGGGATTGGGGACGGATGGGGTCCCCGGGTCTATTAGTGGCCCGGGAGGGGGCCCACGTGGCCCCCTTCCCCAAAAGGAACTTTAAAAAAATTAAAAAGGCCGGCCCCGGGGGATGGGGTCCCCGGGGCCATAAGTGGCCATAGGAGGGGTGCAAGGTAGCCCCCTTCCTAATAAAAAAAAAAGTTTTAAAAAAAGGCCTATGCCCGGGGGATGGGGTCCCTGGGGCAGACTATGGCCTCAGGAGGGGGTCCACGGGCCCCCTTCCAAATATTTTAAATTAAAATTAGGAAGGGGGGCTACACAGCCCCCTTCTTCCCCCAAACATTTTTTAAAAAACGGGATCGCTGCTGGAGGCCACGCCCCCTTATTGCACCACACTGCAAACGCGCCCGCTGGCGCATTTGCAGAGGGGGAACAAATTCCCCTTGAATACTGGGGGTCCTTGGGAGCCAACTAGCCCACCAGGTACCTACAGTATGTGCCAGGGGGCTGCGTTGCAGAGAGGTGTTCTGAGGCCATGCCCCTTTTTACACCTCTCTGCAACGCAGCTCTGTGGCGCTTACTGGAGGTAGATGGTGGGCTAGTTGCACCCCATGGATCCTCAGCATTCAAGGGGAGTTAATCCCCCAACTTAAAACGTGCCACGGGGCACGTTTGCACAGTGGTGAAGGGAGGGGGTGGGGCCTGAGTTCACATGTGTGCAAACACGCCCTGTGGTGCGGTTTAAGTCGGGGAATTAATTCCTTGTCAATACTGAGGGTCCCTGGGGGCCAACTAGCCACCAGGTACCTCAGCCACAGAGCTGTATTGCAGAGTGTTGTAGCCCCCTGGCACATACTAGAGGTACCTGGTGGGCTAGTTGGCACCCAGGGGACCTCAGGATTCAAGGGCACTTAATCCTGCAACTTAAAACGTGCCACAGGGCGTGTTTGCACACATGTCACCTCAGGCCCCGTCCCCTTCCTTCACCATTGTACAAATATTCCTCTAAAAGCAGCTGAACTATGAATACCGATGTACTCACCTGTTATCAGGGGAGAACCCAGTGCAGCATCTTTTAGCCCAGCAATGACTCTGAAAAGTAATTCTATCCATACTTACCAGTAACTTGTATTTCCTTCCATAGGAATCCATTGTGTGGTTTTCAGTTGAAAAGTTTCTAAGTGTTGATTTTTGAAACGTACAAATATTCCTCTAAAATCAGCTGAACTACGAATTCAGATTTTCTCACCTGTTATCAGCAGTGACCTCAGTGCTGCTTCTTTTAGCCCAGCACTGACCCTGAAAAGTAATTCTAACCATACTAACCAGTAACTTGTATTTCCTTCCATAGGAATCCATTGTCAAAGTTTCGAAGTGTCTATTTTCACAAACTACAAATATTCCTAAAAAATTGCCTGTATGACTTAAACGCATTATTTCAACTGTTTACAGGAGATGCACCAGGGCTGGATCCAGGATCCACCACTGAGTAAGAAAAAGTAACATTAACACTACTTACCTGCTAAGTGAATTTCCTCCCAAAGGATAACATTGAGATGTCATCAGTGATGTCATCAGTGATGTCACTGACCATGTCATGAATGATGTAATATGTGACATCATCAGCAGTGGATTGCGGGCGCGTGAGTTATACTTAGTCCAACTAACTATAACAGAGGAATTTCAATGGTTTTGTACGAGTGAAATGTCCAGCTAACTGTAACACCCCTAAAACCTACGGTTTTTTCAGTGAATGTCTAAGGTTTTTTAAATGCTAATTTCTAACTATAACATGTCTGAAACCTATGTTTTTTTCAGTGAATATATATATATATATATATATTCACTGAAAAAACCATAGGTTATAGACCATATATAGTTAGGAATTAGCATTTAGAAAACCTTATTTTACTCACACAAAACCATTGAAATTCCATATATAGTTAGTTGCACTAACTATATATCGCGCACCCGCAATCCACTGCTGATGATGTCACATATTACATCATTCATGACATGGTCAGTGACATCACTGATGACATCACTGATGACATCTCAAATGACATCACTGATGACATCACTGATGACATCTCAAATGACATCACTGATGACATCATGACACACCAATACCAGTTACTACATAAGCACTCACTGATTCCTACGTCTACACACACATTCACTCATTCACCCATACAATCACTCATACATACAGTCACTTATTATTACAACACTATCATATGCACTCATACACCTATGCAGACAGTCACACACTGCCACTCATCCATGGAGTTACTCACACACCAAGCCAGTCCTGTAAAGAATCAATCACACTTCCATTTCTTTATCTATACAGTTAAACACAGAACACCATACTTCAGTGACATCACTGATGACATCACTAATGACATCTGAAATGACATCACTGATGACATCTCAAATGACATCACTGATGACATCATGACACACCAATACCAGTTACTACATACACACTCACTGATTCGTACGTCTACACACACATTCACTCATTCACCCATACAATTACTCATACATACAGTCACTTATTATTACAACACTATCATATGCACTCATACACCTAGTCAGTCCTGTGAAGAATCAATCACACTTCGATTTCCTCATCTATAGTTAAACACAGAACACCATACTTTTCACACATATACTAACACATACTTACTCTCTTATACAATCACTGATACAAGTACACATTGATATGCACAGAGTCACACACCTCCCAGCCAGCCACACACACACTCAGTCTTCCATACATCCAGTCATTCTTCAATATGTAAAACGTATTTAAACTTTACAAAAACACACAGACACTAGATGATGTCATCAGTGATGTCATTTGAGATGTCATCAGTGATGTCATCAGTGATGTCACTGACCATGTCATGAATGATGTAATATGTGACATCATCAGCAGTGGATTGCGGGTGCGCGATATATAGTTAGTGCAACTAACTATATATGGAATTTCAATGGTTTTGTGTGAGTAAAATAAGGTTTTCTAAATGCTAATTCCTAACTATATATGGTCTATAACCTATGGTTTTTTCAGTGAATTTTCAAGGTTTTGTAAATGCTAATTCCTAACTATATATGGTCTATAACCTATGGTTTTTTCTGTGAATTTCATTGGTTTTTTAACAGCTAATATCTGTAGCTGTAAAATTTATTCTTCTTTAAATCCAAAAATATATTTTATATGTTTATGAATAATTTTTTTTTTTAATATTTTTTTTTCTTCGTTCCCGCTTCGCGAATCGGGAAGCTTCCCGTTAGCTGACCTTGATGCCGCGAAATAGACCGCGAGCCGGTAAACGTTTCTTTACCGCAAGTGCCGCGTTAGAAAACAACATCGTGACGCCTCCCGTCCGCATGACGTTTCACGTTGTCGCGTGATACGTCATATGACGTGCTACGTTAGCGAACTGGTACGCGAAGCGAGTCGCAAAGCGCAGGTTTCTGGAAGCAAACCGGGAGGCCCTGCAAAGCGCTTAACGTAAACACAGCAAGTCATGTGACTTGGTAATAAAACTTTTCATTGGTTCATTTCACTTTTGGTTTCCTAATGATGTAAGACTAGGTCATATAATCTAAAATGAACACTTTTGATTGGTTGAGAACTCTTGTTTTTCCCAAATGATGAAAATCCCTCCTTCTTTCCTCACTCTGACTTTCATCATTGTGAGAGAAAGACCCTTTGTGATCACTGAGCAATGGCTTCTTTAGTAGCTTCAGCTGGTGCTTCCCCACCACCTCCACCACATCCAAGGAAGAGTGGACCACCTGCTCAAGTTATAATTCAACAAGAAGAAGAAGAAGAGGAACAGGAGGACGAGCACGAAGAGAGGCAGTTTTTGCCTGAGCAGCCCAGGACGTCTCACCGGAAAGAAAACTTCATTTGGCAATTTTTTTAAATTCCCAAAGGTCAGAAAAAAGTAAATGCAAGATACGTAACTTGCCTTATATGTCAAGATAGACTGTCCAGAGGGACCGACAAAAAATACAGTTTCGGAAACTACACAATGCATCGCCATATGACTAGGTGGTATCCTAACAACTACAGTGCTGCACAGTTTCGGAACGACCTAGATAATCTCCCTATTATGGCCAGAAGATCTGTTGTACCGGAAGTAACGGGACCAGAGGGCAGGGAGATGGTGCCAAATATACAAATGAGATTTGGTGAAGTAAAACACACCTGCGTATTTTGCGATGGATTCATTTCCTACGGAGAAAGAAGCATCACTCTGATCAACAGAGCTATTGACTATCATATGCAAGTTTGTCCGAAACGCCCAAAATAATAAATACTTCTTTTTTTTGTTTTGTTGCTCCTGTTGAGCCCTTTACAATGAATCGTTTTAATTGCCCCCTCCAAGAAAAACCCAAAAAAATATAAAACTGTTCCGAAAAATTCAAAAACAGTAAAAAAATGTTCAGAAAAAAAAAAAAAAAAGTTCTTTTCAGAACTACCTCCCCGTTATTAAAAAATTGGTACAATATTTGGAACTGTGCCAACCTCTATTTCTCTTAGTTCGCTTCCTAGTTCGCTCGCCGGTACGCGAACTGGAAGCGAACCAAAAACAGTAAGTATAAGGGAGGGAAACACACACTTATGTTAAAATAAAGACAGCTATAGGGGAGTAAACTAGAGATACTATTACCCGTAATCCACTGCTGATGATGTCACATATTACATCATTCATGACATGCTCAGTGACATCATCAGCAGAGGATTGCGGGTTTTTTGACAACATGCCTTATCCACGGTTTAATAACGCTGCCTTTTGCTTTATATAAGTTTTCAAATTGTATGAAATATATACCAATAGGTCGTTATGAACCTTTAGGTAGTGCTTTTCTTCATGAGGTCTGGTCGCTTCCATACACATACAGATGTTTCAAAGATGATCAAGAAGTTTATCTGAATGGAGAGGAATGCACTGAGACGCCAGATCATTCACTAATGTGTAGGCACATACAGTTACACGGTTCATGCAACAAACACCGACCAAATATGGCTTGCGTGTTGCAAGGCACGCCAGTTCCTGCTATCATCCCCACGTTCAAGTTGTTGGAAAATGGTAGTTATTTGATGCTCAATAATGAAGATTGTTCTGAGTTAATTAAAAGTATTCCTTTTATCGTAACAGTAAGTGAACGGGTTATTTGCTGCAGAAATGTTCTATTTCCTCCCACACATGAACATAGGGAGTTTTCAATCTGGCCACAAATACCAACCTTGGGACACGTTTCAACGGCATGGCAAGAATAAGAGCTCTTTTGTCTCAGAGAGAGGTGGCCTTGAGTTCGGCCCGTGAAACTTTCGTACTTCACATAGCGAACACCCGTACAGAGGTGCACACCCTTTTCAATTAAGATTTGCCTTTCAATTTCAGCAACATGTTTCCGACTATCTTTAACGCATCCTCCACAAAGTCCCTGACACACTTTTTTAAAGTTGTTACCAGTGGTCTCGTGACTTCATTTGAGAAAATCTTTGGAGTCATCCCTGCTTCCTTTCATTGTATTTTCTGCACTCTGGTTCGTGGATTGGCATTTTTACTTGCATTACCAGCGGACGCTCTTGTGCTTTTTTACATTTTTAAATATGGATGTCCCTCCTATGCAACCTCCGACCCTGCAGCTGCTGACACTGTTCCGCAATCGCATGCTAGAATATTATGGCACAATGCCGTTGGCGATATTAAGCACGGCATATGGATTATCTTTTCGGTTCTCCTACTTCACCTGTGTCCAGCCTGTATTTCACTGCCTGACCTGTGATTTCGATTGGGCCATTGATTTGTGTCTCTGCGGACCGGTTTCTCCTGACGTCGACTTTAATCAGCTGATGACTCCTATCATTACTCACGAGTTGGTTTGTCCTGGCGAAAGGATTATGGCTGTGGCATTGATGCATGGACTACTTGGTCCCTGGAATTTACTGGCGGCAGCACAGTCTTTCTTGGAAGAGAGCTTTCTTGAAAACCCACCGAGCTGTCCTCTGATGGTGATAGAGGATCCGGTGCTGGGAGAGCACGTATGTTCTTTTCCGCTTTTAAATTGGATGGCTGAACTGTTTTCGGATGAAGACGGTGACTTCCTATTGGAGGCTGTTGCAGCTTATTTTGCATACACAGTTATGTCATAGACCTTTTTCATGTTTGATATGCTGAGTACTAGCATTTCATTGACAATTCATTGACTTATTTGTCAAGTTTTTATTATTTACCTTGCCTATTGGCTTAAGACTCGATAAAGTACTTGGCTGTTTTATTTTTCTTTAGCATTACATTTTCCTAGTTTTTAATGCTTTACCTTGCGGACCGTCCACATATAAACTTGCAATCTGCTCTCATGAGATGGCACTTCTATTATCTTATTCAGTTCGTTTCCGGATCATGAGGAGGTGTCATCTAGGTCCTGGATATCTTTACACCGTGTTAAGTTAGCATGGGCTCATTACCGGTTTAAACGCCATTTTTCCTTTTTTGCAACTTCTGCACACGACACTTAGTTGTTGCTTTAGCTTTCCACCTAGTAGTTCATCGTGGTTTACATGAGAATAATATGTTATTGGTCTACTATCTGCTTTACTTGTTAAACTATATCTGTACAGCGAGTGCTAAAGTTTCAAGAACAACACGATACAGAATTGTTATGAGGTCTGATCTCCACGACTTCATACTCATAACATAAGTGCAACTTCTGCCAATTCTGGGCATGAGGCGGGTTTTATATTGCTTTGCCGAACACACATACACAACAGTTGATGCGGTTCACATGAAGAGAGAGCTGGTGTATGGTGATGTGATTCCTTCAAATCTAAGACACTAAAGTATGGGCACGCCCTAAACCAACACAAAGAGACCTTCTTAGCAAATAATATAATATGTGTATTAGGGAGGGTGAGATATAAGCAGCCGCGGGCCGTGGAGGGAGTTACGATGGGGCAGGGAGGCGGGGAGGGGGAGAAGCAGGGTGGAGCCCTCTCTACCTTGCCCCTCCCCCTCCCCGCCTCCCTGCCCCACCGTAACTCCCTCCACGGCCCGCGGCTGCTTATAAGTGTTGCTAACTCTTATTCATTTACAGCATGTTAACATACTGTCACCATTCGCTTTTTATGTACTAGTAACTATGCTGGTAATTTTGCTACTGATAATATGTGTACTTGTATTCTCCACCCTGCTTCTCCCCCTCCCCGCCTCCCTGCCTCACCGTAACTCCCTCCACGGCCCGCGGCTGCTTATAAGTGTTGCTAACTCTTATTCATTTACAGCATGTTAACATACTATCACCATTCACTTTTTATGTACTAGTAACTATGCTGGTAATTTTGCTACTGATAATATGTGTACTTTTATTATCTAAGGTACTACGCCTGAGAAGACGGCATTAGTAAATAAACATTTCAAATACACATCTGTTCTTCTTAACTCCATGTTCTGGTTTCTAAGAAATCTATAACGACCGACTGTTCATGAGTTCCACGTATCCTGAGGTACTATAAGTTCATATTCTGGATTGTCTAAACATTGAGAGTTTGTTATATCCAATGTGACACTGTACCTAGCTTGCTATGGAGTTTTTGATTACTAACGTGAGTTTTGGGACACCCTAATTCGCCGAGGTTCCAATCCTCTGTCCACAGTTCTGTGTGACAACAGAAACCCTGCGACAGGGGCACCCCCGACCCTTGCTGGAGCTTCATCACACTTGCGATACAACTCCAGCAATGCATTCGCCGAGGTTCCAATCCTCTGTCCACAGTTCTGTGTGAGAACAGAAACCCTGCGACAGGGGCACCCCCGACCCTTGCTGGAGCTTCATCACACTTGCGATACAACTCCAGCAATGCGCCACCTTTACGGCACAGATACATCACGCATCTGTGCTGTTTTTGCCCCATGATGCGCCGCATTGTAAATGCAGCACACCATAGGTGACGGAACAGCGGCACAGAATGACTAACACATCCCTGGTGATGCGCCAGTCATCATAAATGTATCCCTATGCTTCTTATCTTGTTAGAGATGAACCGCCATATATATCATCAAAGTTTTTTGCATTTCCTAAATAGCGAACTTTAAGGAATAAATAGCGATTCTTTACCATTCCTAGTTTGCGATGAGCTATTTGCTAATTAGCCGAATGTAGCCCAATGAAGCCCAATGTAGCCCAATGTAGCCCAAAGATGGCCGCCAGACACACAAAAAAACAAATGTAGCCCAAATATCAGCCAGATGTAGCCCAACTATAGCCCAGTGACAGAATGACCAATCAGCTTCGCAAACCTCCGTTACGCGAAGCGGAGCGCTGTTACAGATATATATCTTTTTTTGAACGTTAATTTCTCAAAATCCACTGGAGCACATATATTGAGACCTAGCAAAGGCACATCGGGCTACCAGTCCCTAATATTTTGCCAAGTTTCGTGCAAATCCATTCAGCCGTTCAATTATTATTATTATTATTTTTTTTTGCCCCGCGGGGCCCTTTTAAAACCTCCACATCAAACCTAGGGGGTCAGCGAGGATCTACTATGCCCCCTTATAGTTATTTCCCCCTTTGTTTTGACCTCCTCTTGTCTCTCGATCCTACCGAGAGACAAGATGGCGGCCGCTACGGACTGTTTGGAATGTTGACAGACGCCGGAGAACCAATCAGCTTCGCTTCACAAAGCTCCGTTGCGCGAAAAGTCCGCGAACCAGAGCGCTGCCCGGTCCGCTGTTACAGATATATATCTTTTTTTAAACGTTAATTTCTCAAAATCCACTGGAGCACATATATTGAGACCTACAAAAGGCACATCGGGCTACCAGTCCCTACAATTTTGCCAAGTTTCGTGCAAATCCATTCAGCCGTTCGGGCTAAAAGTGAGGCCAACCGCCCTGTGGAAAACTCAATGTTAAAAACACGTTTTGGGACCCCCCTTTTTTCTCGGCCCCCACTGGACGAACCCCCCCCAAATTTTCAAGGGCTGCTCAGAAACAAAATGTGCCATTTTCCTGAAAATTTCAGCCAATTCCGTCCACAAACGCCAAAGTTATTAGACATAGAATTTTCAAAAAACCCATAGAGAAAAAATCCTAACTATATATACCTACTGGCGACCGCCAGTAGGTAATATATATATATATATATATATATATATATATATATATATATATTCACTGAAAAAACCATAGGTTATAGACCATATATAGTTAGGAATTAGCATTTACAAAACCTTGAAAATTCACTGAAAAAACCATAGGTTATAGACCATATATAGTTAGGAATTAGCATTTAAAAAACCTTATTTTACTCACACAAAACCATTGAAATTCCATATATAGTTAGTTGCACTAACTATATATTGCGCACCCGCAATCCACTGCTGATCATGTCACATATTACATCATTCATGACATGGTCAGTGACATCACTGATGACATCACTGATGACATCTCAAATGACATCACTGATGACATCACTGATGACAACATCCAGTGACTATGTTTCTGTAAAGTTAAAATATGTCTTACATATTGAAGAATGAGTGGATGTATAAGTGTCTGGACGAAGGATTTAGTAGGTGCATGACTGAATGTATGAGTGAGTGATTAAATGTGTCTCACTGAGTGCATGGGTTAGTGACTAAACTGTCTTAATTTGTGCATCATTATGTCTGTTGTTCTGTAAACTGCTGCATGTGTTGATCAGTAGCTATATGAGTAACTATATGGGTTATTGATTGATTGCCCAAGTATTTGCATGGGAGACTGAGTGTGTGTGTGGCTGGATGGGAGGTGTGTGACTCTGTACAGATCAATGTGTACTTGTATCAATGATTGTATAAGAGAGTAAGTATGTGTTAGTATATGGTTGAAAACGTAAGGTGCTCTATGTTTAACTGTATAGAGTAGAAAATGGAAGTGTGATTGATTCTTTACAGGACTGACTAGGTGTGTGAGTAACTCCATGGATGAGTGGCAGAGTGTGAGTGTCTGTATAGGTGTATGAGTGCATATGATTGTGTTGTAAACATGAGTGATTGTATGTATGAATGATTGTATGGGTGAATGAGTGAATGTGTGTGTAGACGTAGGAATCAGTGAGTACGTATGTAGTAACTAGTATTGGTGTGTCAATGGTTTCAAAAATTATACTCTGTTTTTAACACTGGGTGAAACAGAGGTTATATTAAAATGTGAAGAGATGCATTGTATTGTCACATGAATAATATCATCAGTGATGTGGTCATTGATGTCAAATGAGATGTCATCAGTGATGTCATCAGTGATGTCATTTGAGATGTCATCAGTGATGTCATCAGTGATGTCACTGACCATGTCATGAATGATGTAATATGTGACATGATCAGCAGTGGATTGCGGGTGCGCAATATATAGTTAGTGCAACTAACTATATATGGAATTTCAATGGTTTTGTGTGAGTAAAATAAGGTTTTTTAAATGCTAATTCCTAACTATATATGGTCTATAACCTATGGTTTTTTCAGTGAATTTTCAAGGTTTTGTAAATGCTAATTCCTAACTATATATGGTCTATAACCTATGGTTTTTTCAGTGAATTTCAATGGTTTTTTAATAGCAAATATCATAAGCTGTCGAATGTCAAGTACGTGGTAAGTGAAAACATTTTCGTGTTTATGCACACTGATCTGCTTTGAATGGTGCCCCCCCCCCTCATTTCTATTAGGAGTACTCTCTCTTTGCAGATAGTGAAAGGTAGTTAACGCAGGCCTTTGCCCCCGTTGTAATCCGTCGTGCCTGCTTCTCTCTCCATTTGATTGATTGTTATCCAAGTATTTACTGTTTTAGAATTAGTTCTCTTTGGTTCATTCTCTATTTACAAACAAACACAGAGTCGCAATACTCTGTTTAGTCTTTGCAGATAACGAAAAATCGTGTAAAAAAAAGAAAAGGAATCGAGCAAAATCAGTAGGCCACTAATGGGATCTCTTTTTGACCTCGCTAAAATAGAAACATTAGGAACAACCCCTCATGACAAATACAAAACTAGTGAGATGAACTGAACTCCACACAATGATGGCTGCAAAACAGCTCGGCTCCGCCACCCACCCCGCCCAAAATAACGATAAAGAGCGGCTGCCATGATTGGTTGCGGAATGGCCACGACGGAGCTACGAAATGATGCTGCTCTCATGCTAACCCCAGCTTCAGTCTGAAACATCCAGAAACACTGTAGACTACCAATTCGATCAGTTCCGGTAGCGCCCCAATGTAACCCGGTAGAGAAGAACTAGCCCTCCCCTCTTTGACTGATGGTTCTTGTTGCCTGTCCCTTCTGTTGTCATTTAACAGAACTATTTAGCCTGCTGAAAGGGGTTGTGTTCCGACCGCTGGTTGGTGGAGACATTTTGACTATATTCTGGACCTGCGTTGTCGCGTAATGCGTCATATGACGCGCCGCGTTAGCGCATCCGGAAGTCATCCGGGGCGCGCAGCGCGTAACGTAAGCATAACAAGTCATGTGACTTGTTAATAAAACTTTTCATTGGTTCATTTTACTTTTCTTATTGTAATGATGAAAGGCTTGGTCATATGACCTAAAAATTACGCTTTTCATTACTTCCGAACATTATTTTTTCTTAAATATATGTTATAATGTTCCAGACTAATGTACTTTCCCGGAAATTTTACAACTGTCCTGCAAGTAAAATATATTCTTTTTTCGAGAAAAAGAGCGTTTCTTCGTCCCATGATGGAGCCGTTGAGCAAAAGAGGGTCGACCTGCTGTCTTAGTCGCCGATACGCCTGAATATGAGATTCTTATCGATCACTTTATGTTGCAGGAATAGAAAACACAACAGCCCTTGACCATTTATCTTTACTGCGTTCCTTCGTATTATACCTTTTACCCTTCATGTAATTGGTCTGCTTTATTTCACTTGCCTTTTAATGATTCTAAAACAGTGACTATTATTACAAACTTTACCAATGTATATACTACTACCATGTTTTCTTTTAAAAACCTTTATTGTGAAAATTTCATTATACAAATACGAGCCTATAACCACGTGGGCCGGCCACGGAGCAAACTGTAATCGTATGTGATGAGTAGACATTTACACTGTAGAGGAACGTAACGGGCGGGCCATTAGGTTGCAAGAACTAAGGTGTCTAACAGTTACGGAATCGGTGGACGTACATTTTATAATTAAAATACGACAGGGCCAGTTACAATAAAATTATCTAGATATACATTTGCGGGCAAGTACCATGGGTGACGTTAATTCGAACTTTCAACAGTACAGTAATCAATAACACATCAGAACTTAATATCAATAGGGATGTCGAAATATTCAATCAATTCTCGTCCCCGCCCGCCATGTGCTTCAAAACTGCATACGTATCTCGTGATTTCAAGGTTCTGCAACCAGTACACAACAAGGAGTTACGAGTCCCATTTATTCCGGCGCCATTTTGGGCGAGGACGGGCAGGTCCAGGATATAGTCAAAATGTCTCTACCAACCATCGACTATGATGATGTTCATATGCTGTATTTATTAGAGTAACACTCATCTGTCCACATGAAATTAATTTGCCACAATCTAAACATGTCATTTTAATCTTTCCAAAGTTCTTCTAAAAATTTGGGACCGTTTCCCTTGCCTCTGAAGCTCTCAGTGCCACTTCTTTGATGAATGTACTAGCAGGTCAGGGGTTCTCCTCCAAATCTCTCTTTTATGCAGCACTATAATTAATTGGTGCCACCTCTCCATATGACGATGCATGGTATAGTTACCACAACTATATTTTTTTTCGGTTCCTCTGGAGAGTTCATCGTGGCAGATGAAGCGTGTAACGTACCGGGCATTTACCTTTTTTTGCATGTACAGGAAAGGAAAAAAAAATCGAGCGTCCGAGTTCTAAGGTGTCCCAGGGCCATTTTAGTGGACCAGGCCCAAATCCAAAGAACAGGCCGCCATTTTGAGAGTCCTGTTGCAGCCGCCTGTCGCTGTAGCATCAAGAGCAGCCGAAACTCAGCTGAATGGCAACTGAAACGGTAAAGGGGCGCCCCACTACAGCAGACGAGCCAGGCCCAAATCCAAAGAACAGCTATCTCACAGGCTAATGGGGCGACCCACGCCGAGTTTCAGCATTGTAGGATGACCACACAAGTACAGCAACTTGCTAGACATCACCTCGGTGCCATCCGGATCTCGGCGCCCCACTGCAGATGAAGTGCCTCTCAACTATGAAACCACCACGGTGACATCCGGATCTTGGCGCGTTGTGCTGCCTTCGGCCTATTCGCACATCGGTCCGCTACTGACGCCATCTCACAGGCTAATGGGGCGACCCACGCCGAGTTTCAGCATTGTAGGATGACCACACCAGTACAGCAACTTGCTAGACATCACCTCGGTGCCATCCGGATCTCGGCGCCCCACTGCAGATGAAGTGCCTCTCAACTATGAAACCACCACGGTGACATCCGGATCTTGGCGCGTTGTGCTGCCTTCGGCCTATTCGCACATCGGTCCGCTACTGACGCCATCTCACAGGCTAATGGGGCGACCCACGCCGAGTTTCAGCATTGTAGGATGACCACACCAGTACAGCAACTTGCTAGACATCACCTCGGTGCCATCCGGATCTCGGCGCCCCACTGCAGATGAAGTGCCTCTCAACTATGAAACCACCACGGTGACATCCGGATCTTGGCGCGTTGTGCTGCCTTCGGCCTATTCGCACATCGGTCCGCTACTGACGCCATCTCACAGGCTAATGGGGTGACCCACGCCGAGTTTCAGCATTGTAGGATGACCACACCAACTTGCTAGACATCACCTCAGTGCCATCCGAATCTTGGCATCTCAACGCCTAGTGGTATCTTCCATACAAAAAATATTGTTACGCTGCCTTTGGCCCCATTCGCACATCAGTCCGCAACTTAGACATCACCTCGGTGCCATCCGGATCTTGGCATCTCAGCGCCTTGTGGTGTCAGTCAGAAAATATTGTTGTGCTGCCTTCGGCCTATTCGCACATCGGTCCGCTACTGACGCCATCTCACAGGCCAACGGGGCGCCCCACGCCGACTTTCAGCATTGTAGGATGGCCACACCAGTGCGGCAACTTGCTACACACCACCTCGGTGCCATCCGGATCTTGGCATCTCAGCGCCTTGTGGTCTCTTCTACACCGGAAATATAGTAGAAAATATTGTTGCGCTGCCTTTGGCCCCATTCACACATCAGTCCGCTACTGACACCATCTCACAGGCCAACGGGGCGCCCCACGCCGACTTTCAACATTGTAGGATGGCCACAGAAGTGCGACAACTTACTAGACACCACCTCGGTGCCATCCGGATCTTGGCGCGTTGTGCTGCCTTCGGCCTATTCGCACATCGGTCCGCTACTGACGCAAACTCACAGGCCAACGGGGCGCCCCACGCCGACTTTCAGCATTGTAGGATGGCCACACCAGTGCGGCAACTTCCTACACACCACCTCGGTGCCATCCGGATCTTGGCGCGTAGTGAAGCTGCAGCAGCTGCAAATAAGCTTCAGACAGTGTTACAACCGCTGCTCAGAACTCTCAACTATGACACCACCTCGATGCCATCCGGATCTTGGCGCGTTGTGTTGCCTTCGGCCTATTCGCACATCGGTCCGCTACTGACGCCGCCTCACGTGCCAACGTATTTTCTCCGCATTTTATACCCTATGCCGCATAACAGGTCATGTGACTTGTTTATAAAACTTTTCATTGGTTCATTTTACTTTTGGTTTCCTAATGATGGAAGGCTTGATCATATGACCTAAAAACAACACTTTTCATTGGATGAAAACTTTTTTTTCCCCCCAAACGATGAAAGCCCCACCTTGTTTCTGGATGTTTCAGACTGAAGCTGGCGTCACCATGAGAGCACCACCATCTCGTAGCTCCGTCGTGGTCATTCCGCGAGCAATCATGGCAGCCGCTCCCCACCAGAAGCCTGCAGGAGTCGGGGCCCCCAAAACTTTTGATGAATTCTCAAGGCGGAGGGGACGCTTTCGAGAATGGGGTCCAAGACCTAGCAGACAAGCGTCCGATTTCCAAGGTGTCCCAGGGCCATTTCAGTGGACCAGGCCCAAAAAGGAAACAGCCTGCCGCCATTTTGAGAGTCCTGTGACAGCCGCCTATCGCTGCACCGCAAGAGTGGGCGCAACTCAGCTGAATGGCGGATTTTGACACAGTGGACCAAAAGCGGACGGAATGGCAACTGAAACGGTAAAGGGGCGCCCCACTACAACAGACGAGACTCCACCTGGAGAGGCCCGTTCACGCCGCCTCCCCCGGGGCGCTCCACGCCGTTATTCGGAGCAGCATTGTAGGATACCAAAACCAGTGCGGCAACTTACTGGACATCACCTTGGTGCCATCGTTCTGCTGCCTTGGAACTATTCGCACAACAGTTTGCTACTGATGACCCACCCCCCGCGACGCCCCACGCCGTTATTTGCTGGGTGGCAACTTACTAGACATCACTTTTGTGTCATCTAGATTTCGGCGCGTTCTGCTGCCTTGGAACTATTCGCACAACAGTTTGCTACTGATCACCCACCCCCCGCGACGCCCCACGCCGGAAATCTGGACGTTGTGCTGCGTTGGGACTATTCGCACAGCCGACCGCTACTTCGTTGTTTTTCTCTAAAAATGTTTATATGTTATTACTATTTTTGTTTTCTTGTATATATTTATAAATTATTAAAGTTTTATAATCTTACTACTTTGTCGGAGTGCTATATATTTTTAATGTGACACATAATTGTAAAAACTTTGATGTACAAAGAGTCATCCCTGGAATCTTCCGCTTCACGCTCGGTCCCCTCCCCAATCACAATACAGGATGGTTTTCAGATAATAGCAACGCTTCTGCTGTGACGGATCTCATCGAGTGTGGGCCTTGATCTACTATAACTCCTTTGAAGACGGGTGATTCTTTACAGCTGTGGCTATAAACTACATCTGCAGGGCTAGCTGATAGCCTAGGACCGGCCTGGACAATCGGACACAGAGGAAAAGGAGTGTCAGAGGGTGCGGTAGTGAATAGGGCGAAAGGGAGGTGTCGGGCGGGCACAGGGTGTGATTCTCAGGGAAGAACAGCGCAGATGGGGGGAGGTTTATTACCCATGCATAAAACAGAGAGCGGGGGTGACCACTGCCTGGGGGAGATGCTTGCGAGGGTGGGGAGCCATGCTAAGGATCGACAGCGTGCACAGAGTGGATCTGGTCAAGGCATCTAAAATGGCTGCCGTGCACGACAAAAGTGTGGCATTTGAAAAAAGACAAGATGGCGCACACAATGTTTTTCAACAATTCCTGATTTCCTTCGAATCGAACGTTAACAGACGTTGGGGCATATTACCAAAGTTAAGCGATATTTATCCCTAACGATGCATTGCAAAGATTTTTTTACCGTCAGAAATTATCGCAGATAAACCTTGCTATTATCAAGGTTTATCGCAAATACGATAAAAAACGAGCGCAATGCATTAATATCGCTGAAAACTCCGCGATATTCATGCATTACCGAGCTAATGCTCTTAGCCATGTTATCCACCTCCCATTGGATAACATGGCTAAGAACTGCTCAGGGCAGCTGTTACTTTTTGGAGATATTCGCGCTTATCTCGAATATTTCCAAAAGTTGATAATAGGAGATAGCGATGTTAGCGACTGTTTCCAGTCGCTAACATCTTGGCATGCCCACTTTGCATGTCATTAGTGATAAATATCACTCACATGCAAAGTGGGGCCCAAGATGGTCGCTATCTCCTACTAGCCGTCGCTAACTGGTGCTAGCAACAGCTACGTAATACAGATATAATTTTATCTCCGCGAAGCGGAGCGCTGTTACAGATATATATCTTGTTTTTGAACGTTAATTTCTCAAAATGCACTGAAGCACATATATTGAGACCTAGCAAAGGCACATCGGGCTACCAGTCCCTAATATTTTACCAAGTTTCGTGCAAATCCATTCAGCCGTTCGATTATTATTATTATTTATTTTTTTTGCCCCGCGGGGCCCTTTTAAAACCTCCACATCAAACCTAGGGGATCAGCGAGGATCTACTATGCCCCCTTATGGTCATTTGCCCCTTCGCTTTGGCCTCCTCTTGTCTCTCGATCCTACCGAGAGACAAGATGGCGGCCGCTACGGACTGTTTGGAATGTTTACAGACACCGGAGAGCCAATCAGCTTCGCTTCGCAAAGCTCCGTAACGCGAAAAGTACGCGAAGCGGTCCGCTGTTACAGATATATATCTTTTTTTGAACGTTAATTTCTCAAAATCCACTGAAGCACATATATTGAGACCTAGCAAAGGCACATCGGGCTACCAGTCCCTACAATTTTGCCAAGTTTTGTGCAAATCCATTCAGCCGTAAGATTATTATTATATTTTTTTTTTTTTGCCCCGCGGGGCCCTTTTAAAACCTCCACATCAAACCTAGGGGGTCAGCGAGGATCTACTATTCCCCCTTATGGTCATTTGCCCCTTCGCTTTGGCCTCCTCTTGTCTCTCGATCCTACCGAGAGACAAGATGGCGGCCACTACGGACTGTTTGCGGCCACTACGGACTGTTTGGAATGTTGACAGACGCCGGAGAACCAATCAGCTTCGCTTCACAAAGCTCCGTTGCGCGAAAAGTACGCGTCCTAGGCCGCTGCCCGGTCCGCGCTTACAGATATATATCTTTTTTTAAACGTTAATTTCTCAAAATCCACTGGAGCACATATATTGAGACCTACAAAAGGCACATCGGGCTACCAGTCCCTACAATTTTGCCAAGTTTCGTGCAAATCCATTCAGCCGTTCGGGCTAAAAGTGAGGCCAACCGCCCTATGGAAATTAACATGGGAAAAACGCGTTTTGGGACCCCCCTTTTTTCTCGGCCCCCCCTTGACGAACCCCCCCCAAATTTTCAAAGGCTGCTCAGAAACAAAATGTGCCATTTTCCTGAAAATTTCAGCCAATTCCGTCCACAAACGCCAAAGTTATTAGACATAGAATTTTCAAAAATCCCATAGAGAAAAAATCCTAACTATATATACCTACTGGCGACCGCCAGTAGGTAATATATATAATATACAGATATAGATATATATATATATACACATATATCTACACACATATATATATATCCTCAAGAACAACTCAGCAAGATCCCCAGCAGAGTATCCACAGCACAGAGGGAGTCAACAGCATCTTCTTTTAAGGTATTTTATTCCATAAACACCATGTGCAAAACAAAGAGGACGGTCAATGGATTTTGGCAGAAGCCGTCAACTGCTCCACAGAGTCCCACCATCTAAACTGCCTATTTAAAGTGGCTAAGTGCAAGGATCCCTTGTTTGTGTTAGTTAAAAAAATAGACTAGACCATTCACCCACAACAATGTATTTTTGGGTAGGCTAGAAGTAGCCGCCATGTTTTCTCTTTCTTTACGCATTCTTTTAAAATATGTTTTTTACATACTTACATTTATCCGTTTTTAATAATAGTTAAAAACATTTTCTTACTTTAAAATGTTGTTTTTTTCTTTCTCAAGGGTATAACCACTAAAGTACTAGAAATAGACGTTTTAGAAACTCAATACAGTTATTGGTTGTTCAATCTACTGTGTCAGGATAGAGAGGAATGATAGGGAGGAAAAGTGGGAAGAGAAGGAAAGAACAAAGAGTTAAGATGTGTTCTGGATAGATTAAGACCAGTCTCCTATCTGTGAAGTACATTATTTCTATGATCATTACATATCCAGGCTCTACAATAAACAGGAAGATCTACTTATAAATTATGTTCAAGCAGCAAGACTCTCAAGATTTTTCACTCATATCATTTTCTCCAAAAGAAGTTCCCAATGTATCCTAACTCTAAAACAATTCTAAAATATTTAACTGGTGTGTACATATATATGTCAGTGATGTCATTTGAGATGTCATCAGTGATGTCATGAGTGATGTCACTGACCATGTCATGAGTGATGTAATATGTGACGTCATCAGCAGTGGATTGCGGGGGTGCGAGTTATAGTTAGCTGAACTAACTATAACGGGGGAATTTCAAAGGTTTTGTATGAGTGAAATGTCCCGCTAACTATAACATGTGTGAAACCTATGGTTTTTTCAATGAATTTGCAAGGTTTTGTAAATGCCGATTCCTAACTATAACGTGTGTGAAACCTATGGTTTTTTCAGTGAATTTGCAAGGTTTTTTAAATGCTAATTCCTAACTATAACATGTGTGAAACCTATGGGTTTTTTCAGTGAATTTCAAAGGTTTTGTAAATGATAATTATTAAATGTATTAATTGTTATCTTTTTTATACCGATTTACTACATTATTTTTAGATATTTTATTTTTTAAATTACATTACATATTTTTAATATAAATTGAAAAAAATGTTTTAAAAAATATTTAAATTGTAATATATATTTTTTAAATTTAATATTTTTTTAATTTATATATATTTTATATAGCAGGCAATGATATTCTATGGAAGGAAATTCAAGTTACTGGTAAGTACAGTTAAATTTACTTTTCTGAAATAGTAGTGAGCTAGATTGGGGAATTAATTCCTCTTCAATCCTGAGGTCCCCTGTGAGCCAACGAGTCCACCAGGTACCTCCAGTATGCGGCGGGCAGCTGTGTTGCAGAGAGGTGTTCAAAGGGCATGCCCCCTTTTTACAACACTCTGCAACACAGCTCCGTGGCGCTTACTGGAGATACCTGTTGGACTAGTTGCCCCCTAGGGGACCTCTGGATTGAGCAGGAATTAATTCCCCAACTTAAAAACGCGCCTCAGGGCATGTTTGCACTCACATCACCTCAAGCCCCAGCCCCTACCTTCACCACTGTGCTAACGCGCCCTGTAGAGTGTTCTACGTTGGGGGATTAAGTTCCCTTACATACTGGTGGTCCCTGGGGGCCAACTAGCCTACCGGGAACCTCCATTATATGCCAGGAGGCTACGTTGCAAAGAGGTGTAATGAGGCCACGGCCCTTTTTACACCTCTCTGAAAAGCAGCCCCCGGGCGTGTTTGCAGAGGGGGAACTAATTCCCCTTGCATACTGGGGGTCCCTGGGGGCCAACTAGCCCACCAGGAATCTCCATTATGCACCAGGGGACTGCATTGCAGAGAGGTGTAATGAGGCCATGCCCCTTTTTACACCTCTCTGCAACGCAGCCCCCGGGTGCGTTTACAGTGGGGAAACTCATTCCCCTTGCATACTGGGGGCCCATGGGGGCCAACTAGCCAACCAGGAACCTCCGGTATGCACCAGGGGACTGGATTGCAGAGAGGTGTAATGAGACCACGCCCCTTTTTACACCTCTCTGCAATGCAGCCCCCTGGCGCGTTTGCAGAGGGGGATCGAATTCCCCTTGGAACCTCCAGTATGGCCCAGGGGGCTGCGTTGCTTTGCCCCAGGGGGTGGTGATCCCCGGGGCAGTGTGGGGGGGGGGGGTTGGGCCCCCCTTATACTTCTTTTTCACTATGCCCCCGGGATTTGGTCCCCCCGGGGGGTAATTTGAAAAAAAGCAGACCAGGTTTTTTGAAAAAAAATTGGGGCCTTGGGGGTCTGTGTGGGACCACCTGAGCAGGCCTAAGGGGTTGGGGTGTTTATACCCTGCCCCCTTTTTGCGTTCTACACGTTTGTTTTTCTGCTTTCTTGTGCCTTGGTCTACCGAGCACAAGATGGCGGCCAGCACTTCCTGGTTTGGAGTGTTGAAAGCCAATCGGCATGCAGCTCAAGATCGGAAAGGTACACATACACGTGTACCCCGCGATTATTTGTCAAAAAAAAATTAGGGGGGGCCTTGGGGGTCACTTCTTTTTCACTATGCCCCCAGGATTCGGTCCCTCCGGGGGGTAATTTGAAAAAAAGCAGACCGGCTTTTTTGAAAAAAAATTGGGGCCTTGGGGGTCTGTGTGGGACCACCTGAGCAGGGCTAAGGGATCAGGGTGCTTCTACCCTGCCCCCTTTTTGAGTTCTAAACGTTTGTTTTTCTGCCTCAGTCTACCGAGGCACAAGATGGCTGCCAACAATTTCTGGTTAGGAGTGTTGACAGACAGTTGACAGCCAATCAGCATGCAGCTCATGCTCGGGAAGGTACGCGTACGGTACGCGTACGGTACACGTACCGTACGCTTACGGTACGCGCGCCTAGATATATATTTTTTTTTTCTTTTGATTTTCTCAGGAACTACTGGAGGGATTTACACCATTTGAGCTAAAGCGTGATCTGCGAATCAGACTCTACCATTTTGCCAAATTTCTTGTAATTCCGTTCAGCAGTTCGGGCTGTAGCCGTGTCTAATCGTCCTACGGAAAATAACATGGGGAAAACACGTTTTGGGACCCCCTTTTTTCTCAGCCCCCACTTGACGAATCCCCCCAAAACTTTCAGGGAAGGAGCAGAGCGGGCCATCTTCTTTGAGAAATTCGCGAAGATTCATCAACCGGCGCCAAAGTTATTCCCAATAGAATGTTGCGTATTTCCTATGGAAACTAGGTCCTAACTATAACTACCTACTGGCGACCGCCAGTAGGTAATATATATGTATGTATGTATATATATTTTGGACTTGGCCCTTCTGGCAGGTTCACCCCTGAACTTTTTGCCTTTTAATGTTACATAATCATAGTGATTTCTGGTCTTGGCGCACTTTGACACTGTGTCCCATTGTAAAGTGCGTGCGCTCTCTGAGTGCGTGTATGAGATTGGCCTGCCGTCCCATAGGAATGCATGGGGGATATGTGTGTCCATGGTAGTGCCTGATGTGTGGGGAGTGCAGGGGCGAGTTTGGTATGTGCGGACTCGTGAGATTGAATGCTGCGCGATGATGTGCGCAGATTTATTGTGTCTAGTGTGGAAGTGCCACTTCTAGAAGTTGGCCTGTCTGTGCAGTGAATGTGAATTGACTGTCTGGCTTGTGATTGGCTGGAGCTGGCTGGTGTGCCTGGCTCTAGGAGTCAGAATGGGTCTGCCCCGGTGGTGAATGGAGAGATCTGCATGTTGATGGCAGGGAGGAGTGCACCTGGGACCTGAATAGCATTAGGCCTTCCCTCTACAATGCTGGCTCCACCCCCTGTGGTGTGTCTGATGTCCCTGACCCCACCTGTGAATAGGCAGAGGGGCTGAGTAAAATAAAGTGCTCCAGAACCAGTTGCATCTGGTTCGCCCCTTGCCTGCACCTTTGTAGACAAATGATTTGTGTATATAAAAAGAGGCCGTGACCTCATGTAAAATGTTCTTGTTCTCCTACTTGAATCTACCAGGGCCGTGCTGCTGCTGGGGGCCAGGGGAAGGCTTGCCTCCCTGGGCCCTGCCCAGCCCCTGGATGCCTTGGAAACATTCTTCCTGTGGGGCCCTTCTGCCTTGCCTGTGGGGGCTTGAGGTCTTTTTTTTGCCAGGAGCTGCCTGCTCCATTTCCCTGCCCCAGGACTCATTGCACTCCCCAGCACTTTGGGAGCGCTGTATTTTTATTGACCTCCCCAGTGCTATGCTTATTATTGCCAATCTTTCCCCGAGGAGGAGAAATGCGTGGGTTGGTACATGCGTGTCCTGCTGGAGGGAACCCCGGTGTGAGGGGTTCCCCCATGAAGCCTCATTGCGGGTGCCCACCCCGCGGGTTTTTATACTATCACGGGTGCCTACCCCGTTCATGCCGCTTTGACCTTTTAATTACGTGGGTGCCCACCCCGCTTTCTATTTTCAATCGAGGGAGCCTACCCCTCATTTGCCGCTGTTAGGAATTCACCGCCGCCGGCCCGGGATCCTAGGGGACACCCCATGACGTCACAGGCAGCGTCGCGCTGTGATTGGTGCGGGCGCCGCGCTGTGATTGGTGGGAGTCCCTGACTGCATAGAGAAGCTGCTCGTGCCTCGCTGATCTCCGGAGTGATGAGGGAGATCGGGCGAAGCTGGTGCTGACTTGTGCGGGGCTCCCATGCCTGAGGGAGAGCCCCGCAGGCACCAACGAATGCTGAGGAAAGCGGAGGGGGCTCAAGGCACCTTGCCGGTGCGTGCCCCTGCCACATTGGTGAAGCCGAGTACCGAAGAAGAGTCCTTCCACCAGTGAGGAGATGGGAACCGGTGAGTGGTTCTCTGTAGGTGCCAATACGAGGCACAGTGCACTCCCCGCATCATTTCCTGAGCAGCCCCGGCTAGCAGCGGGCCGCTCCCACGAGGTTTGCTAATTGTGAGGGGGCAGTGATGGCTACAGAATCAGCGGGCCAATTCCCTAGGTAGGGGGGCCTGATTATTCTCCAGTACTTGAGTTCGATGGGTACCTTTATTTAGAGCGCTAGAGTTTGGGGGCCTGATTATTTTAGGAGGCAGAGTGCTCCGATGCACACAGTGCGTCTCAGAGCCTAGAGGGCTCCACCGTTTTGCGCAATATGTATTTTCAGAGCCCCGTATGCCTCCAGCCTGTGGCGCAGTTTGCTCCAGAGGGCCAGGGAGGGCCCATGTCGCAGTTTGCTTCACAGCTGCCCAGCAAGTAGTGGGCAGCTGCACCGTTTAGGTTTTTCTTTCTAGGGACATGTCTTTGGACTCAGGAGTGAGTCGCACTCCTTCGCCCCTACCTTGGCCTTCCTCAGCTGTGCAGCACTTAGTGCCAGCTGCAGCGTTTAGGCCCTGTTCTTGTCCTCAGCCGCCCAGCAAGTAGTGGGCAGCTGCTACGTTTAGGTTTTGGCGCAGTGGTGCAACCTGGACCTTGATGTGATTTATGTGCTAATGCTTGGGATGTTAGGAAATGTACTGTGTGTAGTATGTTTTGCGCACCCTGTGTTTGATGCCTCTGGATAGGATGTATGCATAGGAGGTTGTTTTACCTGTTTAGGTTTATGTTAGGGAGATGGTACTTCCCTGCGTTATTTCCGCCCCTAGTGTAAGGTTTTACTTAGGTGGTGAGGGTCTAATGTAGTTAGACTGTTGCAAGTACAGTGATTATCAGTGTTTACTGACTGTACGTTCTATGTCCTATTTTTACTTGTATGTTTTAGTTCATCTTTACCAAGTTCACTTTGTGATAATCCTGACAGTGGTCCAGGTGGCCCTGTCAGGTGCACAGAATCCCTTATAAATATTGCCCGTGCCACTGGGCATAATGTATATGGTGTGATTACTATCTGATGTGTTTGGATAATACAAAGGATATTTTTTTATATAACCGTGTGTGGAGTTTCGTTTGTGGGGGGCCTGGGATGTTGTTGCTGGTGGGTGCATGTGCAGATGCTATACACATTGCCTCCGGGATTAACCTTACTGCTCGTGTCACATTGCCAAGGGGGTGAGCAGAGGTTATCTTTGGAGTGTAACTTCCTTGCCCTAACTAGAGTGGTGGTTTCTGCCTGGCTTTGGCGCAAACCTCATCCAACCAGAAACCCTATTTCTAACAATGTATATATCACTTACCTGCAAAATACTGATGTCTTACAGTTTTGTTATAAAGGCATGCTCGGTAAAGGCATATGAGTGGTAAAAATTTGCGTTGTAAAGGCATGCGTGTTAAAGGCACATACGTTGTAACTGATGCATGGTAAAGGAATTGCGTGCTAATCGATGCATTGTAAAAGGCTGCTTAATAGTCAAAAAACGCTACCAGAGTGACTGCGGAGACTGCAGCATGGAAGAAACAGACAACATACCAGTACAGCCAGGTTGTGGGTTCGGAGGCTCAACAGGCACTCACTCCTAGTGAAAGGAAGCTCCTGATGGCAGGTTCATAGAAGGTACATAGAAAATAGATAGGTTTCATTGGGAATACAAGAACATACAGTTGAGACACAGAGAAGTAGCAATTGACTCATAGAATTTTTACACAATCAAATGAAAACAATCTAGAATAGAATTCTCCTTACATAGCAGGAGCCGACAGGGAAACAAACCCAACACATATAAGACCTAGGAATAGAACGATATTGACACAGGATGGCATTTTTGAAGAAAAAAAACTACCTCTCAACGGAGACCACTCAATTGGGTCTATTTAGTTTGCCCTCAAACAACAAGGGAATTCAGGTACACAGCAATAGGCACAACAGTGCAAAAAGGCCAAGGCCACATCAACCCCAAGACCACCCTCAGAGGCACCCTCATCTACAGACCCCCGGGACCACGCACACAATTCAGCGAAGACATCGCCGACTTCATCAGCCCGCACGCCCTCTGCTCCGCTGACTACATCCTCCTCGGGGACCTCAACTTCCACCTGGAGAACAACAACGACCGCAACACCACCACCCTGCTGGACAACCTCGCAAACCTGGGACTCAAGCAGCTGGTCACCACCCCCACCCACTACGCCGGACACACTCTCGACCCCGCCTTCTCATCCAGCAAGGACATCGCCTTCAGCCACGCCACCGGACTCCACTGGACGGATCACAGCTGCGTCCACTTCAGCTTCAGAAGGACCACGATCCACCACCACCAGCAACAGGTTGCACGCAGAAGCTGGAACAAGATCACAGCGGACCAACTCGCGACCTCCCTGAGCATGAACCCTCCCACCTGCACACCGAACCCAAGCCAGGCGGCCACCAACCTCACCAAGTGGATCAGCGACTGCGCAGACGACCTCGCCCCCCTGAGGACCCCGCCCAGCAGACCCGGCAGCGAGAAAGCCCCATGGTTCACCGACGAACTCAAGAACTCCAAGAAGAACTGCCGAGCCCTCGAGAGAACCTGGCGCAGAGACCCAACCCCGGACAACATGGCTGCCCTCAAGCTCGCCACCCGAAAGCACCACCAACTCATCCGCGCCACCAAGAAAACCGCATTTAAGGAACGACTGGACAACAACGCACACAACAGCAAGGAACTCTTCAACATCGTCAAAGAGCTCTCCAACCCCAACGCCGGAAACAACGACATCACCCCTTCGCAAGACCTCTGCAACTCCCTCGTCTCCTACTTCCACAACAAGATCGCGGACATACACAACAGCTTCAGCACTCAACCGACGCACGCCACGACCGAACCCCCGCCCCCCACCACCACCCTCCGCGCCTGGACTCCGATCAACACCGAAGACACCATCCGCACGATGAACTCCATCCACTCCGGATCTCCGACCGACCCCTGCCCTCACCACGTCTTCAACAAGGCCGGCGCTGTCATCGCACCCCACCTGCGGGACATCATCAACACCTCCTTCGACACCGCTACCTTCCCGGAGAGCTGGAAGCACGCCGAACTCAGCGCCCTACTCAAGAAGCCATCAGCCGACCCCACCGACCTCAAGAACTACCGCCCCATCTCGCTGCTCCTGTTTCCTGCAAAAGTCATCGAGAAGACCGTCAACAAGCAGCTGGCCGCCTTCCTCGAGACGAACGGATCCCTCGACCCCTCGCAGTCTGGCTTCCGGGCAAACCACAGCACCGAGACCGCCCTGATCGCAGCCACCGATGACATCCGTGCCCTGCTCGACAACGGAGAAACAGCGGCCCTCATCCTCCTAGACCTCTCCGCGGCCTTCGACACTGTCTGCCACCGTACCCTAGTACAGCGCCTCAGCAACGTCGGAGTCCAGGAGAAGGCACTGGAGTGGATCATCTCCTTCCTCGCCGGAAGAACACAGAGAGTCCGCCTCCCTCCGTTCAGATCGAAAGCCACCGAAGTCATCTGCGGCGTCCCTCAAAGCTCCTCGCTCAGTCCAACCCTCTTCAACGTCTACATGGGCCCCCTCGCAGACATCGCACGCCAGCACAACCTCAACATCATCTCCTACGCCGACGACACCCAGCTGATCCTCTCCCTCACCAACGACCCCGCCACCGCCAGAGACAACCTACACGAAGGGATGAAAGAGGTAGCCGAATGGATAAAGAACAGCCGCCTGAAACTGAACTCGGACAAGACGGAAGTCCTCATCCTGGGATCCTCACCCTCCGCCTGGGACGACTCCTGGTGGCCCCCCGCCCTGGGCAGCGCACCCCAACCAACAGACCACGCACGCAACCTGGGCTTCATCCTGGACTCCTCCCTCTCCATGACCAGACAAGTCAACGCCGTCTCCTCGTCGTGCTTCAACATCCTGCGCATGCTACGTAAGATCTTCCGGTGGATCCCCACCGAGACCAGGAAGACGGTCACCCAGGCCCTCGTCACCAGCCGTCTGGACTACGGCAACTCCCTCTACGCCGGTACCACCGCCAAACTCCAGAAGAGGTTCCAGCGGATCCAGAACGCCTCAGCACGTCTCATCCTGGACATCCCCCGTCGCAGCCACATCTCCGGACACCTGAGAGACCTGCACTGGCTCCCGGTCAACAAGAGAATCACCTTCCGACTCCTCACCCACGCACACAAAGCCCTACACAACCAAGGCCCGGGATACCTCAACAGCCACCTCAACTTCTACGCTCCCAAACGCCAGCTTCGATCGACCGGCCACGCCCTCGCCGCCGTCCCCCGCATCCCAAGAGCCACCACAGGAGGACGGTCCTCCTCCTACCTCGCCGCCAAGACATGGAACTCCCTCCCGACCCACCTCCGCCGGACCCAGGACCACCTCGCCTTCAGGAAGCAACTCAAGACCTGGCTGTTCGGGCAGTAGCGGACCCCCCCTCCCTAGCGCCTTGAGAACCTTTGGGTGAGTAGTGCGCTATATAAATGCTGTGATTGATTGATTGATGGAAATTGCAAATGTCGCTCAATTTTACAAAATTACAGATACAGCGATTTGCCCTTGAATACAGAAATTATTCATGGAATAATACAGAAATTAGAGCTGAGACCTGATGTTTTCACTTGGAACGACCTATCTATTTGATTATGATATTGGGGTGTTTCTAAGCCACTTGGCAACTTGCTTTTAATAAATTCATACTCTTTCTATATGTAGTGATACGTCTTTCACATTACCTATTGGTAATAACTGCCTGAAGCGTTCCAAAAGAAAAAAACTTAGTTTGCAGAACTTTGGGAACATTTTATGACGGTTTTTCTTTCAGCATGAGCCACAAAATGTGTTGCAACATAATAATGTCTGCCCTGCAGACAAAGATGACCTGGTAAACTTGACTTTCCCTCATAGACCCGAGATGTCAGGAGAACAGAAAAGTGTGGGGGGCGGTAGGAAGGAGAAGATTGCATGTTTTATTTTTCCCAGCGAGAACCAATTTCTAAGCCTCGGCAGCGT
Organism: Lissotriton helveticus; assembly: GCF_964261635.1. NCBI lineage: Eukaryota > Metazoa > Chordata > Amphibia > Caudata > Salamandridae > Lissotriton > Lissotriton helveticus. The sequence continues at coordinate 317,571,134 of NC_136068.1, forward strand.
CAAGCGGGAGAGAGGCACGCTGCTTATTGAAGCAGAGGACAGAAAAGATTAGGCCACACAAAAGAAGTCATTTATAAACAGCAGATGTTTCATAAACTCCGATACAGGGAAACAGATAGAAAAAAAAGGCACGGCACGGGGAAAATAAAAAGGCACAGATCTTGGAGCGTGCTGCTGCCAATCGAAAGGCGTATCTATAGAAAGCCCCTGTTCCTCCATATCAGGCAGTCCTGGTTGGCATTTCCACGTTTACTGATGATGCATGGTGTCGTGGCCAATACAGAAGACAGCCGCTTAGGCCAAAGATGAGGGTATCTCGTTCGATAAAGCCAGGCACTGGAAAAGTTGAGTTACCCCAATATAAACAGCCAGTAGCATTTTTTATTTGTGGAGAGAGTGAGTACTGCGCCACCTGCAACCAGGGACGTTTTAAGGATTTGGGGGGCCCGGGGCCAAATGTATTTTGGAGCCCCCTGTTCAGAACAGCTTTGATAGTATGATCCATGTTTCACCTCTTTCCACCCTCTTTGGTCAAATTCTAAATGTGTGCACAATCTAAGGGATAGTGACGTGTTTTCAATATTGTAACACAGCAGCAGCTCACTAAAATTACTGCAAATAATCTCCGTGTCACCCTCCCATTTCTCATTTGTGAGGTCCTGTATTGATCTAAAAGAAACTTTTTTATGGATGCTGCTTTAAAATGGTATTTAAGATAATCTGTGTAAGAATTATTAAAGGCCATCAGGGCAAGACTTTTGCAGAACAGAGCAGGCTCTATAGTTCAAGTTCAAGTTCCAGAATGTATATAGCGCACTACTCACCCAGAGGGTCTCAAGGCGCTTGAGGGAGGGAGGGTGCATTACTTATCAAAAAGCCAGGTTTTTAGCTGCTTTCTGAAGGAAAGGTGGTTCTGGGTAAGGCGGAGGTGCGTGGGGAGAGAGTTCCAGGTTTTGGCCGCTAGGTAGGAGAAGGATCTTCCTCCCATGGTGGATCTGTGGATGCGTGGAATTGCGGCGAGGGCCCCAATCTATCTATCAGGGCCCCCTCTGAAAAGCTGGGGCCCTGGGCCAGAGCCCACTTTGCCATTGCCTTAAAACTGCTCTGGCTGCAACCATCTACAGAGCTGGCATATTCCCTAACAGTGACATGGAGTATGTGAAAGTCGCCAATGAAAACAACATGGATATGCCCTAACATGGTCCGATTGGTAAAGCGGGCACTCGGGCAATGGGGGCTGGGCCGGTACCTGAGTTGCAACTGGGGACGCTTTTCTGGTCATGCTGGTGCCTTATTTTGGCTGTGTCTATGCTGTTCAGATGCCTGCAGTGGCCCAGTGGGGACCTAAGTGGCCTTTCCAGGTACATTACCTCCCTTTTACTGACGGAGCAGTGGTGTCATTCCCAGTCTCTCCTTGGGCTGGCCCATTATTGTAGGCAGATTGAGAAGGGGAAGGGGGCCTGAGCAGAAGTGTCCTCACTTATGTGCAGGTGTGCTTCAACATTGTGAACTAATCCATGCATGAAGAGACCTCGCAACTTTTGCATTTTTTTGATCTCAGTGAAATTGAGAAAACACGCCTCTTTTAGAGAACCCCCACCCAAAACCTTATTGTCATGATACTTAAAATACTGAAGCAGTGTTTTGTGTAAAGGTGCAATGTGCAAATATGGGCCACTTGTTATCCCAATCAAGCCGTGCCTAACCAGTAATATTTATGGACACAGCAATAGCATTTCTGCTTTCGAAGGACTTTAGTGAGTCTCTATGGACAAATATTCAGGGTCACATCGCATTAAATAAATAAACAAATTGTGAAGAATGCTGTCTGAACTAGCACCAAGCTGCAAATATCTAATTTCTCTTGACAACATTGGGCTTAAACCTCTTCAGGAAACACCGAATGACGAATTTCTGGCGTGTGAGAAATACACTGTTTGCCTTGTTCACACCACTTTTCCACACAGCACATATGAGGCCGGGTCACAAGAAGCCTTTTTTTGTCAGTGCATTGATATTTCCTTCTTTGGTGTAAACAGCAACGTCTTACCAGCCACTGTATTGTCAAAATATACCTGGAACGGTGGTAATATATGTAAAAAACATAAAAGTGCACATTTACGAAAACAGACTGTGGTTGTGGCACAGCCAGTGCTTGAAATGGGAAAATAGAAGTGCAGGTACTCAGTACCAGAGTACCTGCATGTTTCTGAGAAGTGCTGGTACTCTCCAATTAAAAGTATTGCATTTCTCTTGAGAAGTGCTGGTACTCTCCCTCTCAAAGTAAAAGAATGCCAGTACTCCGTACTGGACAGTACCGGCCCATTGAAAGCACTGAGCAAAACAGTGATGATACAAAAGCACCACGACATAGAACCACATTTCATTAAGAAGTACTACCAAATTACCCTGGTAGCGAAAAAAAAAAAATCACACAACAAAAATACGTCACTCAACAAACTAACAAGCGACAGCATACAAACAGATCATAAAAACAACACGTCTTCACAGGAAAACGTACGACAATGCAACTAAAAAGTACACCAGCACACACAGCATCACAACACCCACAATAAATTAACACACGCGCACAAAATAAAACATATTAAAAAATGCGACAACAAAATAAAAACACAATGAGGTAACAGCATAAAAGTACAATACTATAATAGACCAAAAAAAGCCACAGCACAATACAAAACCAAAATGCAACAAAATATCAGTATGGTAATACAACAATACAATTGGGTTCAGTTATTATGTAATGTTTATGTTGAATTGATATTTTATGCTGTTTGTTTTCTTTTTAGTTGTGTTTACAGTAATGTTCTTGTGATCAGTTAATCAAAACCACATGCAGGGAAATCACTTTATTCTATAAAGGATTTGTTTTCGAAATACAAAAGAATTGGCACAATAAAGTAAATATATATATTAATGTAAGATTGTCTTACATAGACCCTAATAAATATGTTTCAATATTGCATAATTCCTTAATTGCTATTACTGGTATCGGTACAAAATATAAACGTACAATTAATCATAGCCACTTGAAAGAAGGATTTCTCATATATTAGCATGATGTTCTTATTTACATTCCTGTCAATCATCTTGCCTAAAGGAAGAAAAGGTGAACCATTGACTATAAAGGCCCTGATTTAGAATCTCACGGACAGATTACTCCATCACAAACATGACAGATATCCTGTCTGCCTTATTACAAGTGCCATAGAATATACTGCACTTGTAATATTGTGGAAGGGATACCTGTCATTATTGTGACAGAGTAACCCATCTGTCAAACTCTAAATAAGGCCCAAACCCTTAAATTCCACCGAGCTTGAATTTGACTTAAGTAGAAAGAAACTTGGAATACTTGAGCATAATCAATAATAACTGCTCACTTAACTACTTGATATCCCGATTAATTACCTTCACAAGATTGACACCTCTAAGATGCACGCTGAAATCTCTCTAGGGCAAGGACTTCATCCCGCACAATGCTGCTGGCCAGGAAGAGTTGGGGCTGCTGAACATGATCTTAATTTCCATCATCCAAACCCCCGGCATGGGACACCTACTGAAATCTCTCTGGTGGTGGGGACTTCGACCCCCACAACACCACTGGCCAGGAAGAGGTTGGGGCTGCTGAGCTGGAGCTCATATTCCAGACTCAAAACCTGTGGTGCGGAACTTGGACAGGGAGTACCTGGGTTTGCATGGGTGTAGACCAGGGCAAAAGCAGGCCTGTCTGCGTCCGTCCGTGACGGGTCAAGGCTGGGCTTTGGCCTCCCCTCTTGGCACCTACACTCCTGTGGTTCAACCCTGACCCCCTGGAATAGGGTGCAGAGGAATAATTTTGTTTGTTTCCTGTACATTGGAGTGGTTTACTCACGTGCTATCTTGGGGTAGTTTACTTTCTGATACACCTTCATTTTAATTTTTTTGAAGGTAGCATAAAATAAGGGAAAGGAAGGCTAATATATCCTAAGGAGAGAAAGACTCAAGTGCATTAGTTACATTCTTGATCACTAATTATTTGATTATGGTTATGCGCACTATTAACTTTGAGTTCGGCCTGGTTGAGGAAAGAATTGATGCTGCCCAATGTTTGACATAGATTCATCCCTCTGGATCTTGTCAATTGCTACAGCATCCTTCCACGTCTAGTGCAGCTAGCGATAACGTGCGAGGTGTAGGGTATCCATCAAATTGCCAACATGGTGTTCTTCCTGGATGAGCCTAAGATATGAATGTTACAAATGAGCTTCCATATATAGCCAATTGTAGCAATGGAGCTTTAATTGACCCTGCTGATAGCCCTCTTATTTCAGTGGAAAAGAGGGGCATTCCAAAATCCAAAAGACCAAAGGCCATCAATTATCGGTATCTCACAATAACCTTACTTGTAAAAGCCACACTATGGAGAGGCAGGCTAGGAGGGAGGACCCCGGAGACACGCAGGCTTTGTGCACTAAATTGAGGGATCACAGTAATGGATTGTTTAGATCAGTTGAAACAATATTGAGAGAGCTTAATAAGGAGATCCACGCACACACAAACATCCTGGTTGATAAAATTGGTCAATTAACAGCCACACGGCAATCCTGTCCATGCGCTTCATCTTGGCAGCACTTTGTACCTAATAGTGCCCCGGAGGAGTCCATCTCCTTAAACACTCCATCTGGAACAGCTGTCCATATCCAACTCCCTGTTAATGACAACTTAATTTATTTGCTGTCTAAGGGGGTAGATGTTCAAGATACCCATCCCACATAGCCAAAATTAGGAAAATGAGAACAGGCCATGAGAATAGGGGCATTCACTTACAACTCCTCTTGTAGTGCACGTCCTATGTTTTTTATTTAGAGGCGGTTCCACCCTTGACGTCTAACGAGAAAGAGGACTGGCAGGACCTCAAGCACAAAATGGTACTCCGCTTGGGAAGAAATGCTGGCTGGCTTAATGATCTGTTTAAGGAGATACTTACCATGAGAAGGGTTGAATGGGTTAGCCGCGAGCCAAAACACCCCTTTGGGGATTGCGTGGTTATAAATTCCAAAACCCCAATACTGGTAAAGGAACATTTTCCTTTGAATAATCTTGTTAAACTCCCATGGAGAATTCAGTCACCTTGAAATACTCCTTGAAATCTGATACCCGGTGTTCAGAATTCAGAGTGCATTAGCTTTAACCAATTACACGTTTGGCTCTTCAAACTGAGGCATAATATGCAGGTTTTGTTGCTTTCACCCCCAAAATCCAGTCACGGCCTGTCCCCTGTCAAAGTGGCAGGGCGGGCCGGAGAAAGGAGCTGGGGGGAGGGGAGGGGCGTGAATCTGGGACAAAATAAAAAGGTAAAAATAAAAATACACTTACCTGATCCACGCCGTCTCCGTCATCCGCTCCGTCCTGCTGCATCTGGGAGAAGCTTCCTTGACTGCACTGCGGCCAATCATGACGCTGCAGGAAAACATTGTCAGGATTGGCCTGAGCGCTATGGCTTAGCGCTCCCAGGCAGACTGGGAACCTGTGCCTGCTTTCTCCAGGCCCAGGAACGCAGCAGGGGCTAGAGAAAGCTTTACTGTGCATGAGATGTTTGGCCGGCCTGAAATGTCCGGCCAACCACCTCATGCACAGTGATGGGACCCTACCACAGTGTCACCACCCTGGAGTCCTGGGGGATTAAATAAAACGATAATAAAACGGATTAGAACCCAGTTTTATTATCGTTTTATTTGGGTTTGGTGGCATTGGGGGCGGTGCTCCTCCGCCCTAATGGAGAGGCCGTGTCTACTGGTAATGTTTCAAGGGTCTGACCTATCAAAAAAATACCTGGACAAAGATGCTGTGAGGTGGACTTTAATGCACCTAGTTATTATCAAGTTTGGCCATTTTAGCATAATTTATATTTCTGATCGAGTGGTTGAAATTATCTGGCCCACTTATTATCAGGCCCATAAAAGACAGCAGCCCACTAGAACCAATGAACATTTTCTAAAAAATTTCAAAGGAATGGTAAAAGCCATACTTCCTATCAAAGTTCCATTAGGGTATACATAGAGAGCAACTAAGAGAATAGCCACAACAGCGTGTGCCCAATGATTATCTAAGCAAGATTGGTTCAGTCACAAAAATGGTATTTACCAGATGTCTGCACACTTCCACGCTCTGCATTGTCGTGACAATACTGACAAATAATAAAGAAATACATGCTCAGCAGAGCGAGACAAACTAATTCTGCACGTGTATGATAAACTTCTTTCCTCCTTGGCATAAATGTATATTAAATGCAATTTTCATGAATATTTTCAGTATTTCAATTTTATGACTCGCACACTTATGTCTGCTGAAATCAGGAACAGAAAACGGTCTGAGAGTTTATTTCTTTAAAAAAAAATTATTCATTGTATTAATGAATTTTTCAGGCAAATGCATATATATTTGCTGTCGTAGAGTACAACGGCAAGCCCTAACAAGCGCACTAGTTACATTTAAAATACAAGGCACAAAGCATGCATACACAAAAGGGCATAGTCTGCGAAATAGTATTCTAAAGCATTAGTTTTTTTCCTAAGGCAAGGCAAAAATAATTAATTGATCCATGATTTTTTTTCGACAACAGCAATTTTCTTTTTTGCAATTGAACATATGAAGGTTAGCATGTTCCCTTTCACGTTGTGTTATTAAAGTGATAAGCAGAATAGCGCGGGATCGACAGTGCAAGATTGAGGTGTACTATCAGAACTGTATGGGATGCCAGTATTTTTTTTTGCATGAGTGTGGGGTAAGGCCCTAATTCAAATAGGATTATTCCAGGTGTAAATCACACTTATACAACAGCTGTAAAGGCATGAAATGCAAACGAATGACCCTCATTACGAGTTTGTCGGATTAGGGTGAGGCATTTACCACAGGTAGTAAATACCATTACCCCAGGATTTAACCCGTTGACCGCTGCGCCAATTCCGCTGAGGGGGAATTAATGAGTGGGTGGGGTTCAGACGGCCCCGGCTGTCCTCCGCACACGCCCACAGTGAAGTCGGATGGCCGGGGGGCGTCCAACGCATGGAACGGGTTAAAAGGAAAATGAAGAACAATATGGCAGCTTTTAACAATTCAGCATTTTTTGCCAGGCCCTTTCCCCTTAGAATTTCAACAAGTTTTACATGCAGGAATTTATCAGGGGAAAACTGTCAGGGTGTGATAATTCTCACACAACTAGCAATTCCGATCCCTGTCCAAAGTTGTGTTTGTCCACGGATCTGAATTTAGCTCCTACCTCATAACGAGGGCTAATGTCTAATTACTAGCGACTATGTATGCAGTAATCCATTTTAACTTTTGTTCCACCAACGTGTCTTCCCGGAAGTAGGTCAGAGAAGGTGAGCAGTATACTCCGTGCACATATTCGAAAACCCACTCAGGACCTCATTAGTGTGTTAGGTGAAATGTTTATCACACTTGATAAATACAGATATTGTGGAATACATTATTTATTGGGTGCTATAAAGAGTTACCGCACATATTGGAATTTATCAGCAAACTCATTATGAAGGCCTTAGTCTGAATTTAGTAATGATATATGTAAAGGGCTGTGATGGGCCCTAGGCCCTCATGCTGGCAAGCACTCACTCACAGACGCAGGACACACTGGAGGTATGGTGCAACTGGCCCAGAGCACATGGGCTCGGCCCCTTTTATTAAAGCTGTGTCACCTGACCAGTGACATCAGTGGTGGGTGGGTGTTTAGTGTAGGGCATACAGAAACACTAGACTGCTGACTGTGACTCTGGGACACTACATCCCTCCCAAACTTGGGGGAAAATGAAAACAAAAGAAAGTCCAACCTGTGGGAGAACAAATGCAGTTTGCAAACCCCACGACAAAGTTCAAACCTGCGGGAAAGAAAATGTACATACAATATAACACTGGACTCTATGATTTGAAGTGAGTCTCTTTGGTGGATTGCAGGTCGCAGATGGTGTAGTTGCTGCATCCAGGACTCATGAGTCACTGTGGCATGGTTTGCCGTTTTTCGGCGGGTCCTATCTTCTGTCTGCGCCGCCTGGACGTTGTTCTCGGTCTTGCCTTTGCTTGGCACCACTGATGACAGTTGGTAGTTAGAGAGAAGGGTGACATGATCTGAGTATTGTTTGTCTTCTCGGTTCTCCTCTTCAGTCCTGGTCCTTGGTGATGTCTCTGTGCAGGCTTCAAAGTATTTCTGATTTCAAAAAGGGGGTGGTGATGGACAGAGTATCTGAGTTAATCAGAACACTCCTACCCAGTCAAGAGATCAGGGCTTGATCCATCACTGTTTTTTAGCTCACTGCACCATCCCAGTTCAGAACCTGGCTATATGCAAATTAGTCTGTCCCTGGCCCAGTGCATCATGGGAACAGGGCAGACCAAACTACCAAGCCAATTCTTCACCGGAAAGGAAACAAGCTTCCGGGGACCGGTTTCTGGCATTACAGCCGTCTTCGGCCCGGCTTGCTTGAATCCTGATGGTGCAGTGAGCAAGGGACTCATGTCTGAGCATACCCTTCCACACTTATGGTGGCCAAAATAATTTCAAAAAGGGGGTGGTGATGGACAGAGTATCTGAGTTAATCAGAACACTCCTACCCAGTCAAGAGATCAGGGCTTGATCCATCACTGTTTTTTAGCTCACTGCACCATCCCAGTTCAGAACCTGGCTATATGCAAATTAGTCTGTCCCTGGCCCAGTGCATCATGGGAACAGGGCAGACCAAACTACCAAGCCAATTCTTCACTGGAAAGGAAACAAGCTTCCGGGGACCGGTTTCTGGCATTACAGCCGTCTTCGGCCCGGCTTGCTTGAATCCTGATGGGGCAGTGAGCAAGGGACTCATGTCTGAGCATACCCTTCCACACTTATGGTGGCCAAAATAATTTCAAAAAGGGGGTGGTGATGGACAGAGTATCTGAGTTAATCAGAACACTCCTACCCAGTCAAGAGATCAGGGCTTGATCCATCACTGTTTTTTAGCTCACTGCACCATCCCAGTTCAGAACTTGGCTATATGCAAATTAGTCTGTCCCTGGCCCAGTGCATCATGGGAACAGGGCAGACCAAACTACCAAGCCAATTCTTCACTGGAAAAGAAACAAGCTTCCGGGGACCGGTTTCTGGCATTTCAGCCGTCTTCGGCCCGGCTTGCTTGAATCCTGATGGTGCAGTGAGCAAGGGACTCATGTCTGAGCATACCCTTCCACACTTATGGTGGCCAAAATAATTTCAAAAAGGGGGTGGTGATGGACAGAGTATCTGAGGTAATCAGAACACTCCTACCCAGTCAAGAGATCAGGGCTTGATCCATCACTGTTTTTTAGCTCACTGCACCATCCCAGTTCAGAACCTGGCTATATGCAAATTAGTCTGTCCCTGGCCCAGTGCATCATGGGAACAGGGCAGACCAAACTACCAAGCCAATTCTTCACTGGAAAGGAAACAAGCTTCCGGGGACCGGTTTCTGGCATTACAGCCGTCTTCGGCCCGGCTTGCTTGAATCCTAATGGTGCAGTGAGCAAGGGACTCATGTCTGAGCATACCCTTCCACACTTATGGTGGCCAAAATAATTTCAAAAAGGGGGTGGTGATGGACAGAGTATCTGAGAATCGTTTTGGCCACCACAAGTGTGGAAGGGTATGCTCAGATGTGAGTCCCTTGCTCACTGCACCATCAGGATTCAAGCAAGCCGGGCCGAAGACGGCTGTAATGCCAGAAACCGGTCCCCGGAAGCTTGTTTCCTTTCCAGTAAAGAATTGGCTTGGTAGTTTGGTCTGCCCTGTTCCCATGATGCACTGGGCCAGGGACAGACTAATTTGCATATAGCCAGGTTCTGAACTGGGATGGTGCAGTGAGCCAAAAAAACGGTGATGGATCAAGCCCTGATCTGTTGACTGGGTAGGAGTATTCTGCTTAATTCAGATACTCTGTCCATCACCACCCCCTTTTTGAATCGTTTTGGCCACCACAAGTGTGGAAGGGTATGCTCAGATGTGAGTCCCTTGCTCACTGCACCATCAGGATTCAAGCAAGCCAGGCCGAAGACGGCTGTAATGCCAGAAACCGGTCCCCGGAAGCTTGTTTCCTTTCCAGTAAAGAATTGGCTTGGTAGTTTGGTCTGCCCTGTTCCCATGATGCACTGGGCCAGGGACAGACTAATTTGCATATAGCCAGGTTCTGAACTGGGATGGTGCAGTGAGCTAAAAAACGGTGATGGATCAAGCCCTGATCTGTTGACTGGGTAGGAGTGTTCTGCTTAATTCAGATACTCTGTCCATCACCACCCCCTTTTTGAATCGTTTTGGCCACCACAAGTGTGGAAGGGTATGCTCAGATGTGAGTCCCTTGCTCACTGCACCATCAGGATTCAAGCGAGCCGGGCCGAAGACGGCTGTAATGCCAGAAACCGGTCCCCGGAAGCTTGTTTCCTTTCCAGTAAAGAATTGGCTTGGTAGTTTGGTCTGCCCTGTTCCCATGATGCACTGGGCCAGGGACAGACTAATTTGCATATAGCCAAGTTCTGAACTGGGATGGTGCAGTGAGCTAAAAAACGGTGACGGATCAAGCCCTGATCTGTTGACTGGGTAGGAGTGTTCTGCTTAATTCAGATACTCTGTCCATCACCACCCCCTTTTTGAATCGTTTTGGCCACCACAAGTGTGGAAGGGTATGCTCAGATGTGAGTCCCTTGCTCACTGCACCATCAGGATTCAAGCAAGCCGGGCCGAAGATGGCTGTAATGCCAGAAACCGGTCCCCGGAAGCTTGTTTCCTTTCCAGTAAAGAATTGGCTTGGTAGTTTGGTCTGCCCTGTTCCCATGATGCACTGGGCCAGGGACAGACTAATTTGCATATAGCCAGGTTCTGAACTGGGATGGTGCAGTGAGCTAAAAAACGGTGATGGATCAAGCCCTGATCTGTTGACTGGGTAGGAGTGTTCTGCTTAATTCAGATACTCTGTCCTTTACCACCCCCTTTTTGAATCGTTTTGGCCACCACAAGTGTGGAAGGGTATGCTCAGATGTGAGTCCCTTGCTCACTGCACCATCAGGATTCAAGCAAGCCGGGCCGAAGACGGCTGTAATGCCAGAAACCGGTCCCCGGAAGCTTGTTTCCTTTCCAGTAAAGAATTGGCTTGGTAGTTTGGTCTGCCCTGTTCCCATGATGCACTGGGCCAGGGACAGACTAATTTGCATATAGCCAGGTTCTGAACTGGGATGGTGCAGTGAGCTAAAAAACGGTGATGGATCAAGCCCTGATCTGTTGACTGGGTAGGAGTGTTCTGCTTAATTCAGATACTCTGTCCATCACCACCCCCTTTTTGAATCGTTTTGGCCACCACAAGTGTGGAAGGGTATGCTCAGATGTGAGTCCCTTGCTCACTGCACCATCAGGATTCAAGCAAGCCGGGCCGAAGACGGCTGTAATGCCAGAAACCGGTCCCCGGAAGCTTGTTTCCTTTCCAGTAAAGAATTGGCTTGGTAGTTTGGTCTGCCCTGTTCCCATGATGCACTGGGCCAGGGACAGACTAATTTGCATATAGCCAGGTTCTGAACTGGGATGGTGCAGTGAGCTAAAAAACGGTGATGGATCAAGCCCTGATCTGTTGACTGGGTAGGAGTGTTCTGCTTAATTCAGATACTCTGTCCATCACCACCCCCTTTTTGAATCGTCAAAGTATTTCTGGGCAGATGAAAGGAGTAGGTGCATACATCCCTCTCGCCGGTATTCCTCTCTCACAAGATGTCCGGGAGGACCTCTTTGCCAGGTTTCCACTGGACTGGTGTTTTTGGTCATGTTGCTCCACCATAGCTTTCGGGCCGTGCGCGGGGCGCTCCATGATCTTCACCGTTTTGTCCTAGTTCCACCTGAAGGTTACGCTGTCGATTCTTTTCTTGCACGTGAAGCTTTCCTCTCCTTGGGTCTTGCAGACGCACCGTTGTGGACCTGTCTCTTTTGTGGGACTTGCTGCCACCAGAGTCCCTTGAGGCCTTTGCTTCTTGGGCTGCCACGGGTTGGTGTGGAGTGGTCAGTTCCTCAGCCGGATGTGTGAGCACTCTCGCCATCCAATCTTCCGCTAAACCCCAAAGGTAGATTGTTGTCAACAGTCCAAACTTGCCCTCTTCTGCGATCGCCACCTGGATGGATGGCTTGTAGGTGGATATCTTTGACTTGTGCCGCCGGTGTTCATGCTAGGCCTTGTTCTCCGCTGCACTCCGGTGTTCTGGTGCATGTCACCATCTTCTTCTGATGGGTGTGTGAGTTGACTTGTCACACCTCTTCTCTTCTTGTGATCTTCTAGTGGCACCTTGGCACTCACTACCCTTTTATTCCTCCATTCCTTTCACGACGTGGTCGGTCCCTTTTCTTATCTTCACTACCCAGGCCATCTCCGTGTGGCGTGCACTCCACACGTGTCTCCCTGGTTGCATCCTACCCTTGGGACACCCCTTCTCTTCTTCCGATGACCAAAACCAGGCATCGCAACTTTCTTCCTGTCGCTCCTCCTTTACTTCGGGTCGGTGTTATCAGACCTCTTCTGGGTCCCGTCCATGGACCTCTTCTTGAACTTCACGTCGGTCTTCATGTCAGAACTATTCAGTTACTTTAGCTTTGACCTTCTGGCAGGTCTTCGCAGTCGTGACCTTCTGGCAGGTCATCTTCTCCTTTTCTTTCCGGGCGACCATCTGACTGGTCATCTTCTCCTTTTCTTTCCGGGTGACCAACTGACTGGTCATCTCCTTTTCTTTCCGGGCGACCAACTGACTGGTCATCTTCTCCTTTTCTTTCCGGGCGACCATCTGACTGGTCCGCATCTGGCGGTGACTTTTTGGCAAGTCATCTTCGCTGTGACTTACTGACAGGTCTCCGAGGACGCGATCCCTGCGTCACTCAGTCGTGGTGGCGTGGAGTTCTTTCACTCCGTGCGCATTCCTGCGCAGTGCTGTTCGGTCCTGAGGTGTGGAGTTCCTTCACTCCTTGCGCGTTCCTGCGCAGTGTTGTTCTGTCCTGTTGTGTGGAGTTCCTTCACTCCTTGCGCAGTCCTGCGCAATGCTTTGCTTCTGGCGCTTTCCTGTACCGTCTCTTGAAGTGTCCCTTGCGCTTCTGGTGCATCCCGGCGCCGTCTCCTTGAGTGTTCCTGGAGTTTTCCGGCGCGTTCCTGCGCTGTCTCCTGGCGCGTTCCTGAGGGTTTTGACGCGTTCCTGCGCTGGTGAGGCAGTGTTCTTGTTCTTCTGGCGCGTTCCTGCGCAGTTCTATGCTGTCCTGTGTCACTGGGCAGTGACGGTGGGTTTGTGAACACTGTGTCCGTGCTGAAACTGCAGTACCTGCTGTGTCCTAGTGTTGCTGTCTGCTAGTGTCTTGGGTACTGTCCTTGTGACCAGGGCTGTGGTTAAAGGCAGGGTTGCATACTGGGGAAATCACTGGGTTCAGTCAGTGTATTTGCTTAGTGGGTGCAGTACCTTTGATTGGTCCCGAGATGGCAGTGCTGCTTTCCCTGTAGTCCTTGGCCGGTTTCCTTGCTCGTAAGATTTGGATCCATTTCTTCTCTCTGGCTCTGCCCCTGTTTTTCCTCCACACGAGCGAGCGTTGTTGGAGCAGTTGGGATTCATGGCCTGCCTCCCCAGCTGCTCCCTGTACACACGGGGGATGCAAGACGCCACATGGGGCTCCCCACTGACTCCGGTTTTGCTGCGGTGAGTGGCACTTTGCATGTGCCTTTCTTTTCTAATTTCTGAATGTCCGGGCAGGTTTTCTCTCTTCCGTGGGCTGCGCTGGGGAAAAGGACACAGATTGAGGCACAGACGCCGGGCTTCTTTATTAGCGGGTGTACTCTGCTGTAGTCATCTGTTCATGACACTGGTTGTGCCGGGCACACGCATTGGCGGTTTACGTGTTTGGTGGGGTGAGGCGCCTCTTGGTGAGTGCGGGTGGGCTCCGCTTTATCACTTTTGCATGGGGAAGCAGTCGTGCTCCCTGCCCGCCCCTCATATCATTACGGTGGCGCTGGCGTAGGAGCTGGGGGCGGCTGCAGGGTACGTCTTCTGCGGTGAGGCCGACTTTACTTCACTTAAAGTCCGGTAGCCTTCCTTGCTCTGCGGGCTCATTCCCCCCCCCGCCGCAGGTTCAGCCGCGCAGCAGGGAGGGGGGGGAGAGTCGGTGCGGCTACTGGAGTCTTTCCCGTGCTTCGAAGGGGGTGCAGTTGGTGGTACCTCTAAAGCGAGGATGGGGTTCATCGCGGGCACACTGTTGAGTAGGGTGGCCTCCCGCTGGCTTTGGGCAGTTCCACAAGTTCTCCGCCGCCGCAGGTTCACTCACACGCTGCGCGGCGGGAGTAGGGGTCGTTGTTAGCAGGCCGCGGGTGGGCTCCGCGAGCCTTGCTTGACTGCCGGGATGATGTCTGCACTGTTTGGGGGCACAGTCAGTACTTGTAGCGGGTGGGCTCCGCTTAATTTACTTAGGGGCGGCAGCTCTCCGCACGCTGCGGGCTCACTCACCTCACCGCCGCACTTCACCTACGCTGCGGGACGGGAGACGCTGCAGGCAGGCCGCGGGTGGGCTCCGCTGGTCCTGCTTCCATGTACAGTTTATAGTTGGCCGCTCGGCGGGGTGCAACATTCATGCGGGTGGGCACCGCTTTGTAGTGTGTTCTCGGGCGGCGCTAGCAGGCAGCCGCCATTTGCACTGTTGTGACCGTTGCGGGTGGGCTCCGCTTTCGGTGCTGGTCACGGCATGGGCCTACCTTCGGCCAACGGGCCACTCTTGATCCGCGGGTGGGCTCCGCGAAGGTCTCCCCGTGGTTGCCACGTCTGTGGGGCATCCAGTTTCGGCTCGGTGGCGGCCCGGGGCTCGGCGTACGCCCTGCAGGCCTCTCGGCGGCCGGCGCCGCTTCCCCGGGAGGGTGCCCTCCACATGGACAGTTCCCTTCTTCTTTCCGGGGTTTTTCTTCTTTTAAATGCGGCACGCGTGGCTAGCGTCCACCCTCCTCGTCGCCAATGTATAGGGCTGTGATGGGCCCTAGGCCCTCATGCTGGCAAGCACTCACTCACAGACGCAGGACACACTGGAGGTATGGTGCAACTGGCCCAGAGCACATGGGCTCGGCCCCTTTTATTAAAGCTGTGTCACCTGACCAGTGACATCAGTGGTGGGTGGGTGTTTAGTGTAGGGCATACAGAAACACTATACTGCTGACTGTGACTCTGGGTCACTACAATATACAGACATTTGCAGAGGCATTCTCCCCACTTTTTTATAGCACATATAAGTTGCCGAGACTCAATTCTACAGGTCTAAGTGCTGCTGAAAGCTGAATGTCATGTTCCACTTACCCAACGCTTTAACCTAATGCGTGCTCATGACGAGCTCAGCTCGTCATGAGGCACAGTGGCGCTGTGCTGATGATGAGCTGAGCTCGTCAGGACCTCCGCGGAACGCCCACGTTGGGATAATTCCCCTGCTGTTCTGGGCACTCCATTCAAACCGGCATGGTCATGACGAGCTCAGCTCGCTATGAGCACAGCGCCACCGTGCTGCGTGACGAGTAGAGCTCGTCACGAGCACCGCGGTGCTGCGTGCGCCCCCCCTGTCGCGGGGGAATCAGCCCCGCGGCGAAGAGGTTAAGTTGGTGGTATAAAATAGGGAGACTTGTTAGGAAAAACTGTTTGAAGTGTAAGATTTCTTCACTTACGTAATGAATAGAAGCGAGGGAAGAGGGCTCAGAGTAATGCAATTACCGGTAAGTAACCAAAGCATTTACAGTTGTTTTAGAGAATCAAAAACGGAGTCAGAAGTTGTCAGTGTTGGGTCATCCCAACATCTGAAGTAAACTAGATAAGCAAATATTTGTTCCTACAATTGGAAGAGCAAGGTAGATTCTTCTAGTAAGAAGGGAGGTCAATTGACTTATTATTTCCTAAAATATTTACTCGAACCATTTTGCAATTTCCTTACACCTTGACAGTTGCTAGTATTAGCATATTTACCAAAGATGAAAAGCTGAGTTGGAATTGCCAGTGTTTCAAACTATGTCCTGCAAATAGCACACTGGTCTCAGCTGGGAGTGCATAATTTACTAATCTATTTAACCAATGAGGGAGCAGTACATTGTCAAAGCTACTGCTGGTATTTTGTACTGAAATGACAGACAGAACAGGACTTCGATGCCCAGAGTTAGAATTACTCCGTTCAACAGTAGATATGTTATCAACCTCAGGACAAGAAGACTGCAAGACCCGGTAAGACTGTGAACTGTGAAAGGCAGATAGAGCTAATCAGCATATGCTTTAGCAACTGAATTACTTTGGCAGTGCATTGACATTTGTGGGTAGATATCCTGCGAATAGCTAGAGTGGGTTTAGTGGTTCCCTTAGTCCTATAATAAGCATTGACAAAGTCAAAAGCTCTGGGAGCAGCTATGCTATGGTTTTGTAAAACTTTATTGATGGGGGAGCTACTGTGCCATTGCCAATCAAAAAGAAATTGGCTATAATCTAAAATATTGGTTTAATCTCAAAAAGCAAAACATTGCTCACAAGGGAGGGAACTACTTTTCCTGTGGATGTGCTCCATGTAAAAGGGATGAATGCAGTCACTAACAGTGAATTTAGCAAGTGGGTGAGGACTGCCTCATGCTCTATCTTGTAGTGAAGAAACATGTGAATGATTCAATAATAGAGCGATGGTTGAAGAGAGATGGCTGAAAGTTCCTAAAGGTATATGATACATATAATGTTAGTAAAATCAAAAGGTCTTGGCTAACTCCAGACCTAAAAAAAAGATCAAACATTTTCCCTAGCAAGCTGTAATTCTTGAATGATATGGAAGGGGTAAAATACTGAATGCAAGCAAGTACAGCCATTTAGCCACTGATTACAAAATAGGCTGATGGAGTTATTTACCTGGTGTGGTAAATCTATTCTATATCGAGTTTTTACAGTGGAAAATAGGATGTAACGTGGTATTCGGAGCATATCGCACCCAATTCAGTATTCGGTGCCTATCGCATCGAATTTAATATTTGTTTCGATATACCATTTTCAACTGGTGATTTTGGCAGTTTGATCTGATGAATTTCATGGAGGTCAACCTGTATATAGGGGAGGCTCCGTTGAAGTTCAAGAAACCTATCAGAATTTAATGGCTCACTTGTAATCAGAGCGATCACATTTATCTCAAGGAACACACCTGGTTGCAGCTGAGAAAAGACAGTAGACTCACTTGAATTTATGAGCCAGGTGCTTACCCAGCTGGATCTTATTCAACCAACAAACATATATACCACTAAATATGTGTTCTGCTGAAGTGCTATCCAGTTACAGCTGCTGCTTTTGTGAGTCTGTTTTCTCTACGGCTCTGCTTACAGTCTGCTACACTTGAAGTCTATTAGCAATCAAAGGCTTGGATTCTGTTCAGTAGTTTCAGTAAACAAATGTTATTTAATATTTACCTTTTTGACAGCAGGTAGATGTAATTGACCAAGAAAATGTTTTCTTCCAGCTGAGGGGTATTAGTGGCAGAGTAGAAATAGTAATAGTTGATGCTGGCCTGGATTGAGGCACATTGGCAATCCTACCAGTGATATTGTGTACTAAAATGATTAACTGAATATTTCTAAACATCACATACAAAGGCAGAAAAAGATTAGACAAGGGATGAATAAAAGGTTAAAGAACCCTATCAAAGAGGGCATATAAAAAGCCAAATAAACAACTCCACTGTCCTAAAGGCCATCCTTCTTTTCATTATACATGTCAGCGAATTTTCTTAATGAATGGTGCAGAATTTATCTCAGTTGGTAATTAATAGCTGCTATAAGCTCTTCACAAAACAGAAATCTAACCCCTCCGAAAAGGGATTTGTGAAGGGGACAGAAATCTCTGGTCCACTTATAATCAGGGTAGGCAGTTCCCTTTCCACCAAACACAGAGATACATATACTCGCAATACGCACCCTATCACTTGGATCAGGATAACAATCTGAAAATTGCACTCCTAGGGACGAATCACTTTCTATTGTTCACTGTACACACCTAATAACTCATCATCTTCACACAGGAATACAGTTTCACAGGATCTAACACATACTGTTTACCCCTGACTGCAACTCTCCCTCTACCTGGCACAAAACTCTGTAAACCACACTATGGGGCACATTATGATGGAAGATTTTCCGCATCCTCCGGGCCGGCGGAATCCACCGCCGGCCCGGCGGATGTGGAAAATCCTCTGCGGACCCACCAAAGACCCACCGCCATATTAGGATGGCTGGTGAGTCCTGGTTTCAGTCCGCCACTTTTCCGCCGCGGTTGGCTTACAACCGCGGCGGAAAAGCTCTAACATGGCAGGCGGTGTCTATCGGACACCGCCAGCCATATTAGGATGGTGTAAAATGTATGCTTTTCCGCGGCGGCTTTTCCGCCGTGGAAAAGCATACGAACCTTGACTTTGGTGGCCCGTGCGGGCCCCCTGGGTGAAGGGTGGGTGGGGGGTGCACATAGGGGGTACCTATGGTACCCCCCTGCATTTGCGTGAACAAAGCAGCAGGCACCGCGTGGTGCCTGCCGCTTTGTGCACGCAAATGTGGTGCATGCATTTTTAACATTGCGGCGGGTGCAGCTTGAAGCCGCACCCGCCGCAATATTAAAGATAGAGGATGTGACCGCCACCCTGGCAGTCACATCCTAATTTTCACGGAGGGAACGCCGCAGCCCATGCGGATGTTCCCTCCTACTCTGGGGTCGCGGAAGGACTCAAGTCCGTCCGCGATCCTAATGACCCCCTTAATTCGGGAAAACCCAGACAGTATTATGTAGTGTCATCTGATCCAAGAACAACACTAAATCTAAACCACATACCCAGTCAATGGAATATCCACCTGGAACATGACACACACATTCCTCCACTATGCCAGGAGCACAACTGAACTAACTACTCATTGTGTAACATCCTGCCACCCAACCCAGGCACAAAACAAGAGGAACTTCCAACATTCCTGAAGTGGAGCATACCAATGAACATGGCTTAAGTACTCATCCATCCATCCAGGAATCCCCAATCACCAAATCATATGGAATAAATACACCCTTCCTAACCCACTTAATGCTATGGTTATAATTCTTTCGAACAACAACAATATCATCTTCTCCTAACTCCATATAGTCAACACATAAAAACTCCTCAATTTGCTGTCATATACAGCTAGAACAAAGGTAGCTTCACAAAATAAAAAAAGCATTTTGCAAATTGTCAGTTTAACAGTTAAAAACAATAGTTTGGAGTTGTACACTGTCAAATTCTCACTTTGAAAATTTCACATCTATGTGAGCAGCGCCTGAGAGCAAATCCAAACTTTTCAGACACAATTCCATGCGAAAAAACAAAAAAAGTCAAATGACCACATGTCTAGTTATCATCCACAGACACAGTTAACACCCACACTCACTCATCCCATAGGATGCTGCTTGACAAGGTAAATCATGTATGCCCTAGGGAATGGGGATTGCAGATGTTCTAAAGAGACAAACGTTGTGATCGAGGGCTTACAGTATCCAAGCTCTCAGTTGTATAGTTTCATTATTTAGGAGGGTTACCAGTGCTTTGGGTGTGGGAGGACTTGTTTATGCAGTGGCAGCTGCATCAGTGTGGATATGAACCCTGGTCTAGGCAACACCCTGTGCATTGGTGAAAAGGAGTGCCACACCACACATTCAGTGACTTGGGAATGAATGATTAGGTAAGTCAAATGCACTTTGTGGCTATAGTTAATTGGTAATGAAGAGTGACACATTTGCAATGTGTTGGAACTGGCCATTTTTGCAGGGTTATCCCCAAACTTTTTGCTTCTTCCTCCCTTCTTTTTCCTGACCTGTGGCTGTTGGGAGTAGGAATCTGCGCGCTTTACCACTGCTGATCAGTGCTAAAGTGCATATGCTCTCTGTGTAAATTGTTATGGTAATTGGTTATCCATGATTGGCATATTTGTATCCCCCAGAAGTCCCTAGTAAAGTGCACTGAGTGTGCCAGAGCTGGTGATACAAATGCTACTAGTGGGCTTGCAGCACTGGTTGTGCCACCCACATGAGTAGCCCTAAAATGGTGTCTCAGGCCTGCCACCGCAGTGCCTGTGTGCAGTCTGTGAACTGCCATGTCCTTCTGATCAGTGTCTCCACTGACCAGGCCTAACCCTTCCCTTTCTGTGCACCGTGGTCACCCCTATGGAAGCCCCACGTACCCCCTTGGGCAGGGTGCAGTGTATGTGAAAGGTAGAGCATGTGCTGGTGCAGGTGACATGCTCTGGTAGTGAATTACAGCCATTTTCGTTTTTCACTATTGTAAGGCTATCTTGCCCATAGGCTATCATGGGGAATGCTGGCTACAGTGGCTACCAGCATATCTTCCCATAGGAGCAAGATAGGACATACAAGTCTGGTATCCCTGAACTCAGAATTTAACAACACATCTTTTAGGAAAGGTGGTTTTTAAATCCTGTGTTTTAGAACAGCACTTTTACAAAGTAGCTGTTCTCTTGTCTGACCTTTCTGTGTGCCTTGGCTGGTTTGTGAATTGACTGTCTGGTTTGTGAGTGACAGGGCTGGGAGATTCCAGGAGACAGAATGAGTCCGCCCAGTGGTGAACAGAGAGATTTGCATCTAGATGGGAGGGAGGAGTTGCACATGGAACCTGAATAGGACTGTGCCCGCCCCCCACAGTGCTGGCTCCACCCCCTGTGGTGCGTCTAATGTGTCTGCCCTGCACTGTGAAAGGAGAGAAGGAATCATGTCAACAAAGTGCTCCAGGGCTGTGTATTTTCCTCCACAATGCTGGCTCCACCTCCTGTTGACTGGGTGTGAGTGTTTGATTGGTTCAGATGCTCCGTCCATCACCACTCCCTTTTGTACCGCTTTGGCCATAAGTTGGCAGGGTATGCTCAGACGTGAGTCCCTTGCTCACTTTGCCACTGGATTCAAGCAAGCCTGGCTGAAGACGGCTGTAATGCCAGAAACCGGTCCTAGGAAGCTTGAATCCGGTCCAGGGAAGGCATGGCTTGGCAGTTCAGGCTGGACTGTTCCCATGAGGCACAGGGTCAGACTGATTTGCATATGGCCATGTCTGAACTGGGGTGGCAGAGTGGGCTAAAGAACGGTGATGTATTAAACCCAGATCTGTTGACTGGGTGTGAGCGTTTGATTGGTTCAGATGCTCCGTCCATCACCACCCCCTTTTGTACCACCTCCTGCTGGGCGGCTGATGATCCTGCCTCTCTCTCTGAAAGGAAGGGAGCGGCCAGGAAAACAAAGTGCTCAAGGAACACCCAGAACTGGTTCACACCGGGCTCAGAGCCCTCCTGCACAAAGGGAACAAATACTTTTAGGGGTATTAGTACAGGACCCCTGACTACAGAAAATTAGATCATCCTGGAATCAAGAAGGAACCTCTGCCAAGGAGAAAGCTGAAACTGAAGAAGGAAGACTGTCCTGCTGTTGCTCTGCTGGACTGACCTGCTGTTGCTTTGCTGCCAAGTAGAGGGGAAGTACTTTGCTTTGTGCTGTGTCCCCTTGCTTGAAGGAATCTCCAAGGGCCTGAGAGAGAGCTGGCTCCCTGGTATGAAGTCCCAGGAACAAAAGGACTTCACCCCCAGCTTCCCTGAACTCTACTGAGAGAGTTCTGTCCTTCCTGGAGTGCGTGGCCCATATCTGGTGCCTCTGGAAGTTGTACCTGTGTTGGGGAGCTGGAATTCGAGCTTTTAAAGACTTTGCTACAGAAAATCTATCGCAATTCCGGCACAGCGAGAAAATTCCCGCCGCTACGAAGACTCAGATCGTTGCAATGTGGAAAAGTAAATTTTGCCATGTTGTATGTGCCTACGTGTTCCCCATGTTATGTCATATGTGCATGATCGATATGCATGTATTTCCCTCTGATCGATTAAAGACGCAATTACAGTTGTGTCCATCTCTAGTATGCCAGTTTCCAGTCCTCGTGAATACAACGAATATTAGGCCTATGTAAAGCTACGTTGCCACGTTTTACAGTGTGCACGTTAATTCATTGAATTATCCCCGTTTCTAGGCCTCAAAAGGGCCCGGACTCAGATTCAGCTCCTGTTTCCTGAACCCTCTCCAAGGAGCGATACAGCCCCCACCTGTATCCCTGACCCTTAGCTTACTTTCATGCCTCGCAGTGCCCGGCTCGGCCTGGCTCTGCCTCCCAGTCTGCCAAGAGTATGTTATGTTTCTAGTTATCAGTCCAGCCCTCCTTCTCTGCATTCCTAAGTTACTGAATGTCATCAATAGTTTCCGTCATAGTCTAGCCTTTATGTCTCCATGTAAGAGAAATACTGTATTAATATTCATAGAATATTCCTCGCACACGCACTACGTGTAGAATAATGCATGCACCAGTCTTAGCGTCTGTTAGCCTTTGCTCTGATAACTTTTGGATTCTATCAACATGTACTCTAAACACCAGATACTAGATATGCCTGGGTACATGTCGCTCTGACACTCCAGACTTTAGTCTCCTCTTCTAGCGCAGAAGTCATAGCCCCCCAGTTCTCCCTAGTAACACGTCATTGCCAGTTTGCGCGCACCACTAGGTTAGAGGTCCCAGCTGCTCAGGTAGCCCCCTCCATGTTTCCGCCCCGTTTATGACATATTCTGTTACGTTTGTA
Source organism: Lissotriton helveticus (assembly GCF_964261635.1). NCBI lineage: Eukaryota > Metazoa > Chordata > Amphibia > Caudata > Salamandridae > Lissotriton > Lissotriton helveticus. The sequence goes on from NC_136068.1 coordinate 317,593,837, forward strand.
TCACATGTCTATGTATACGCCCTGTAACGCCTTCTTGTTGCATCAGTTTTGTCCTTATCTTTCGCGACTGCTACAAACCCCGCCTACTGCTACGCCTACTGTATTGAATGAAATGTATTTTGTTTAACTATATATATTGTGCACGGATATTAAAGTTTGCTAGCCAATTCCCAGATCCTGCCCGACAGCTGTCGGGCCTTGCCATCCTATTCCTGTACAGGCTGTCCTGTTCCTGTCCTTTATGCTTGATTAAAGCCTGTCAACTCCAACTACCTCGAATCTTGACTCTTATTTATTGAGCTACCTGTTTATTGATTATAGTCAAAAATAGATCCGGTAATAATTTATTTATTTACCACATAATGGCGCCCGAATAGGGACTTGCCCTTTCCCCACGCGCCGGAGAAGCCACGCAGGCCCCCTGATCCTCTGCAGCCGTGACGGAACCATACCGTGCACGTGCAGATATTTCTGCTTAAAGTATCCCTCAGGCCCACGGAGGAGACGGAGGTTGCGGTCCAGCGTCCAGACGAGGCGGTGGAGGAACGCGGCGAGTCCCGACCAGAGCCCAAGCCGAGAGTCCAAGGTCCGAGGTATCCGGAGGCCCACCTGTAACTGAAGTCCGAAGTTCGTCCGTCCGTCGTCGTAGCAGTCCAGTCCAGTCCGAGGCCTTCCGTTCTTGCTGCCCGGTGAGTACCGTTGCTGGGGTAGTATCTAGACAGGGTCAATTGATTTGTCTCTGGTCCGTGGGTTTGGGTACGCAAATCCAACACGAAGTGTTCACTTAGGTGGGCGCGGGTCCTGACGTGTCTCTTTATGGGACCGGTAAGTTTCGTACTGTTTAGCAGTGCATCCAGTCATTCTAGTAAGTTTCTGTTCTAGTAAGTTCTGTTCTCGAGAAATTCATGTGTTCTGTTTTTAGTATTTCAGGTAATATTCTGTCCAAACTGTTATTTTAAATGTTATTTCATGTGTTTTCAATGTCGTGGTATGAGTGATTTATTTTCTTAAAGTTATTATTGTGTTTATCGTGTATTGTATTGTGTCCAGACTCCAGCCTAAGTTATGCCTCTGTTCACGAAATTACGTCAGTTAAAAACTAGAAAAGGTCTGCTCGAGGAAGCAGTTCCTGTCCCGCCTAGGGACAGTCCAGGTCATTTTATGTATCATAAACATGGCATAAGTGCCATATTATATCTAGACTTATGGGTGGAGTACACCAAGGAATTAGAAGAAAAGTATAGATGGCCCGTATCAGGTACGTGGGATGCCGAGTGCATCATGCGAGTAGAAGAAGTATTATGGAAAAAGAAAGCCAGACAGTCCCAGAAAGATGCCATCGAGTTATGGCGCAAAGAATCTCATAAAAGAACCGAGAAAGAAATCAGAAAGTCAGAATTAAGTAGAGAATCCACAGAAAGAGTCCAAGAAAGGGAATTAATTGAAATAGGTGAACGAGTTAAAAGCCGAACAGTCAGACAGACAGAGAAATGCCCTTATTAAGGGTATGTATCCTCTTCTTGCTGAGGGCTTGCCAAAAGCAACCCCGGAAGCACCATGTAATTTTCCGCCGCCATTGGTTCCGATTAAGCTACGTCACAAACCGACCGCAGCTGATATTTTTCTCTCGTCCTATTTGGACGACACAGTCCCAGAATATGCAAATCCTGTTCCGCCAGCTCCTGTAAATAATGTAATTCCTGTTCGTCCAGCCACCGGGGCACCTGTTACAGCACCTGTTACGGTACCCCCGGTCCAGCCCATAGTACAAGTTCCCGCTACATCAGTCACTCTGCCAGCATGAAGAGTATCAGTCGACGATTCTAGTTTAGGAGCCGCGGGGGGAGGTCCTCCTGGTACCCCGCCGCCACACAAACGTGTAACATTAGTCGAGTTACATGAACGTGCGTTACAGCGTACGCCCAAACATCAGTCCGTTGCAGATATCAAGCGAGCTCTTACCGAATGCCGTTATGATCCAGTCCCAGGCGATGATAATATGGTTATATATTCATTGCGTGTAAGACGGGTGACCGAGTATTTGGACACCCTACCGAATATGAAAGAAGATCTAGATAGAATGTATCGTTTCATCCGTACAGGGGATGATCCAGAAAGTATTGGCGAAGTCATGTCTCAAAGGAAAGCTGAGATTCAGCTCATGCTATTAAAGTTTCTAATCAATTGTTTAATAAGGGAACAAGATTATCCGACTAAAGATCCGATCGAAATGAGAGTTCTGACAAAGTGGAGTGATCATATAGCCGAGGGTAGACACAAGACACTCAGTAGTATAGAGAGTATGTACAAGAAAACTCGTAAGGAAATAATAAGGTTGCACGAGCAACGTAAAGCAGCACAAGGAAGCGAGAAAGAAGACGACTCTCCTACCGAAGAGGTAGAAGACGAGAATACCGCCAGAATAGCGTATGCAGGTAGAACTAGACTTCCTGACCGACATTCACGTCCACAACACAAGAACGTTTTTCATCTTCCAGCACCAGAACAAGGTTCTCTAGAGCAAGTATTTCAAGCTACCGATCACATTCTGAAATCACGTATCGGTTATAGTGAACTTAGTACCATGCATGAACAAGAACTAGCCCGATCAGCAGTCCGATGGATTACTGATTCTACCACTTTTCCAGATGAAATAGTGGCACAAATGTTTCTGAAACTGCCCCCAGCCGAGCAGCGACTGGTGGGTATGTATATGATCCAGCACCTCATTACACTGTATGAGGGACAACATTCTGATCCAGGTCCGTTACATGATGTTCTGAACGAGTTACTCCAGTATAGATGGAAAGGTCTAGGTACCGATTTAATTAGTGTCATTCTAGAACAGCGCCACAAATATAGAACGTTCCTGAATCCGCATTTTGTTCATGTCTCACCTCCAGAAAGTAAACCGTTTTACATAGATAGACAGCATCCGTTACGAGAAGTACACCCAGTTAGGACAGCGGGTGGTGAAATGCAACTAGTATTTGTTTACACCCCTATTACAAAGATGGAACTCTTAGAGATGAAGAAATTAATTCCCTGTCACGACAAAGATCCAGCAGGGTTCCATCGAGAATTAAAAGACATGCTCCGTATGGGAGAATACACGTATCCAGATATTATTAAAATGCTAAAGGTCCTGTTGCCCGCAGGGGTATATGAAAAACTCAAGGAAAAAGAATGGGAGGTGGGAGAGAAAAAGATTGATTGGACAGCTCTAGAAGCTGAAGATAATATACGAGTACCAGGTACCGGTCTTGGGGACAAATGTAAAGAATTGCCCGAGTTATTGATACAAGTTCTGCCAAGGTTACTAGCCACGAAAAAGGAAGATTGGGATGCAATCTCAGCATGCAAACAGAAACAGGATGAAGTCACTAGTGATTTTTATTCTAGATTTGAGAAATGTTTTATTATTAACAGTGGTTTGAAGACAGGTAGCGAATCATACCCTCATCTTTTTGTTTCTAAACTAGTCGAGAATTCAAGTCCACAAGTTAAAAATCGAGTATTGAAAGTCGAAAGTAGTTGGCAAGCTAATACCCCGTCACAAATGCTCCAAATGCTCCATAATCACCAGAATAGAATCAGGGAAGAGCAAGAACATGAAAGGAGACGTATGAAAGATACGAAAATGAAAGTACTAGTTGCACAATCTGTTCCACAAGACAGTCAGAAGAGGGGTCCGAATCAAGTCAGTCATCCTGCAGCTCCCGTTAAAGGGACATGCAATTACTGTAAACAGCCAGGTCATTTTATAAACGAGTGTGCAGTTCTGAAACACAACATAGCAACTGGTAAGACTAAAGAAAGACCACGTCCGCCTAGACAAGAACAAGTTTCACAGATTTCTCAGTCACCCCAGAATGCACAACAGACAGTTCCAGCACCGCAGCCTATAGCTGCAACACAGCATGTTACACAGCAGATGTACCAGTATGCCCAGACAGAGTATCCAGAGTATCAACAGTATTCATGAAACAGCCTAGAGAGGGAGGTAGGCTTGCCTCTCATCGAGATACCTGTAGATCAAGAGGGTCCCTATGTACACAGTCAAGTATTAGGGAAAGACAGAAAGTTTTTGATTGATACAGGGGCAAGTAGGACTACTATCAGTCATGATGAGGTTCCAGGGGCTCCGCTCTCAGGCTCTAAAAATGTTTCCCTTGGATTTTCAGGAAAGCCTATTGTTAACGAGATTTCGAAACCAGTTACTCTAGAAGTTGGTCCATTGTCCCGAACTACTGATTTGTTACTTACGAAGTCATGTCCAGAAAATTTGTTAGGCATTAAAACATTGAAAGAATTAGGTGCAGTAATTTGCTGCTCTCCAGAAGGAGTCCGATTGTTTTTGCGTGACTTTAAAGGTCACTATGTATTACGCGATTTTGATCCAAGGTTACTAAATGTTCCACAGCATTTATGGGCGCAAGGTCCAACTGATGTAGGTTTTATGCAAATCACACCCCATCGTGTGACCCTCAAGCAAGGTATAGTCTTGCCACGAATCAGACAGTACAGATTGCCACCTGAGGCTGTAGCAGCCTTATCCAAAATTATTGACGAACTTATTGCTCAAGGAGTGGTTGTGGAAACTGACTCCAATGTATGTAATTCTCCTATCATTCCAGTCATGAAACGTACTGATCCAAATGCACCTCCAGTATATCGATTAGTGATTGACCTTCGAGAACTTAATAAATGTATCATACCCCAGTATCCAGTAGTCCCAGATATTTCATCCCTATTGACAGCTATTGATTCTGAAGCTACATTTTTCACTGTTATAGACCTCAAGAATGCATTTTTCAGTGTTCCCATTCATCCAGACAGCCAGTACCTTTTCGGTTTTTGTTTAAATGGAAGGAGCTATAAATTCACACGAGCTCCTCAAGGTTTCACAGAAAGTCCTAGTATTTACAGTCAAGCACTTAAAAGACAACTAGACAATATTCACATGCCAACTGACACTGCCCTGCTCCAGTATGTCGATGATCTACTGATCACAGCCCGTTCTGAGCGTGACTGCGAGCGTGCGTCACTTACAGTCCTGTATTTCCTAGCCGAGATGGGGCACAAGGTGTCCTCTTCGAAGCTCCAGTTCTGTGTCCAGCAAGTGATCTACTTAGGCCACTTACTGTCCAAGTGGGGTAGGCAGTTGACACCAGACCGTATCCAGTTGATAGCGAGTCTTCCACAGCCCAAGACACAGAAGGAGGTACGAGCTTTTATTGGCCTCACTTCTTACTGCAGACAATGGATTCCTCAGTATGCATTTCTAGCCAAGCCACTGATACAGTTAACGACACAGGAGGCAGCCGTATCGACTGTCCTCCCTTGGACATCTGAACATACACTTAGTTTTAATGAATTAAAGAAAGCTTTATGCCAAGCACCTGTTCTAGCTACACCGAACTATAGTAAGCCTTTTACACTTTTTGTCACAGAACGTGATGGTACTGCATTATCTGTTCTCACACAAGATCAAGCAGGACAGTACAAGCCTTGTGCTTATTTTTCGAGCACATTAGATCCAGTAGCCCAGGCTCTGCCTGCGTGCCTCAAGTCAGTTGCAGCCACAGCTCTAGCAATCAGACAAAGTGATTCCATAGTGTTAGGACACTCCCTGACAGTACAAGTTCCACATTCCGTGGAAGTTCTTTTAAACCGAACACAGACTCAGCACTTGACCATTGCACGTTTAACAGGTTATGAACTGACACTGTTCCAGCCACACATAGAAATCAGACGCTGCAACATTCTAAATCCTGCTACACTGTTACCGTCAGTTACTTCAAATCCTGCCACACATGACTGTGTGGAAGTTATTAACACTATGACCAAGCCAAGGCAAGACCTGACAGACATTGCATTACCTAATCCCGACCTGACACTTTATGTGGATGGTTCATGTATGAGAACTAATACAGGAGAACTAGTAGCCGCGTATGCAGTGACTACTGAAACCGAAGTTATTGAAACACACCGTATTGACACCCTGTCTGCCCAAGCAGCAGAGCTAGTTGCTCTGACCCAAGCCTGCATACGTGCCAAGAACCTGAAAGTAAACATATATACAGATTCACGTTACGCATTCGGAGTTGTACACGACTTCGGAGTGCTCTGGCAGGAGAGAGGTTTCATGACTTCTCATGGAACCAAGATTCAGCATGCTCTCCTCATTCAAGCTCTGTTAGATGCAATACATTTACCGACAGCTATCGCTATCATGAAGTGCAAGGCACATACGAAGGTTACTGACATCATTACCCAAGGTAATGATCTAGCAGATCGAACAGCCAAGCTTACAGCTCAGACACCAGACATTCCAGTTAACAAGACACAGACACTCACTCCAGATCCGACTACTTGTATGACAGTTAAGGACCCTACACAAGATGTCATAGACATACAGTTACATGCTACTCCTGAAGAAATCAAGAAATGGTCCGAACAAGGAGGGGTCCAGACAGATCAGGGATGGTTGACGAAGGGAAAAGCCACAAGGTTTCTCCCCGACTCTATGGTTCAAGTCATTATCAATACCGCACATAGTCCAGCACATCTAGGAGAAAAAGCCATGTTAGATAGTATACAGAACCTTTGGTTCAACAAGCACTTACGAGCTGCAGCCAAGCAGAAAGTCCGTACTTGTATGATATGTTGTCAATTCAATCCAGGTAAAAGTGTCCCGGTGGAACAAGGTGGATTCCAACCTCCTGACCACCCTTTTGAAGTCCTCCAGATGGATTACATTCAGATGGAGCGATGTCGAGGTTTCAAGTATGTCCTCGTAGTTGTATGCGCTTTGTCCAGGTGGACAGAAGCATATCCAGTTCCAGATTATACAGCAGCGACCACTGCCAAGCAGCTGGTTGGTGAATTCTTTCCCCGCTATGGACTCCCTAGGGTCGTGTATTCTGATAACGGCCAGCCATTCTCATCCGAGTTAATGAAACATGTTTCCCTCTTGTTAGGGTACCAGTGGAAGTTCCATTGTGTGCGCCATCCTGAAGCAGCCGGTCTCGTAGAGAGACATAATCAAACCCTGAAAATCCGTATTGCCAAGACATGTAAAGAGAAAGGTGTAGACTGGCTAGTTGCCCTGCCAGTTGCTTTATTCTTCATGAGGATGGTTGCACATTCCAGATCCGGTCTGTCCCCTTATGAGGTCGTATTCGGCCGCCCCCCAAACATGTGGGGAACACCTAGACCCCGCAGTATTACAGATGTTTCCAGTAAAATGTTGACAGATTACCTTGCTTCCTTGATGTCTGCCCTACACTCTTGTCGTTCCCAGGTTGCCGCTGCATTTCCAGACAATACCGAAGTGAAACCGCACGAGGTCATTCCAGGCGACCTCGTCCTTGTAAGGAACTTTGATCGTTCAAGTCCGCTGGAGCCTCGTTGGAAAGAGCCGCGACTTGTCCTCCTGACCACCCGCACGGCCGTGAAGTTGGAAGGCCGCAAGGGGTGGGTCCATCTGTCCCATATAAAGAAGTTCCATGGAGTTCGAGAAAAAACATTTTCAAAGAACTGTTCCATTTCTAAAGACTGCCTGAAACCAGATTCTAATCTGAATCCTGAACTGAAAGTTACTCTGTTAGAGAAAACTCCGCAACAGGAGTATAAGTTGAAGCTCCGGTCTAGTAAAATAAGTCAGCCAGTTTAATTGTCTAAGTCCCTCTCGGGTGAAACGGTTAGACAGGTATCTGACATGTATGAGATAGACCTCCATAGTGAGAGAGTTAGTCAAAACTCTATACGATGTATCGTTTTTCTAAGTTTCTTATTGTTTCTAAGTTTGATGGTTACCTGCACAAGTTATGCATTACATTTATGTTTTCCAATTTCTCATGTAAATAAGTTTTCTAATACTACAGTAGAGCACACATTTAGTGATCTGCCTCCTCACGAGTTATCCTATCGTCTTGCTATGCGAAATAATACATTTATAAGAATGTTACACTATTCACACCAGACCAGCAATGCTACTAATTGTTGGGTGTGTGGTCGACTCCCCCCTTTCCGGACACCGAAGGGAGTTCTGCCACTCTTTCCTTATCCATTTTCTCATAATGGTTCGTGTGGAGCATGGTCCACGTTAACGTCATCCTCCAATGATATGTCCCTTCTGAATAGAACATGTTTTCCAGACAAGCAAGGTCTCCCCCATAGAACAGGGTTAGATCTAGAAAATGAAGTTTATAATTTAGGTAATTATTCTTCGAATTTTATGGTCCTGAATGTTCAGTCTGATACTACTCCAGATTTGCCTGCTATTTCAGTATTACCAGTCAAAGGCGAATTATGTGTCAGAAATAATGGTTCCGCACATGTAGGACATAGTGATTGTACTACTACTGTCGAGTATAGTGACAGTGGGAAATCTATTTTCAAAACTTCACGTCATTCTTATTTTGTTTGTGGTCAGACCGCATATGTTCGTCTGCCCCTCGATTGGGATGGAACCTGTTACATTGCCTTCCTACTGCCACCAGTTTTTCTAGCCCCATCTGATTATCACAGAAACACACATCTAGTACACGTCAGACCTAGAAGGGAGATTGAGTCCCCAATTGTCGATCAAACTGAAACTGCTCTAGAACAGTATACAGATTTCAATAAAGGTTTCTTCTTCTTTATAGGACCTATCCAGAATAGTAAGTTAATACGTAGGTTAACCAGAACCCTTGAAGCAGTAGTGAATGAGACTACTTCTGCTCTAGGTAACTTAACCGAAGAGCAATCTGCTATGAGATTTGTCGTGCTCCAAAATCGTCTCGTTCTTGACGTCATACTGGCCGATAGAGGAGGAGCATGTAGAGTCATCGGATCTAGTTGCTGCATTTTCATACCTAATAACGCGCCGTCTGTTTATTCAGCTATAACCAGACTTCATAAAATTGCCCATCAGATACACCAGAATCCAGGCACCTGGACATGGTCCGGTTGGCTCTGGAGTATTATATCTGCCTGGGGATGGAAAGTATTATCATTCCTAGGTATTGCAGTAATGATCATATTCAGTTGCTGCCTCTGTATACAATGTGGCCCTGCGATTTGCGGCATGTGCGCTACCTCTTGTATTCCTAGTCCTAAGTCCCGTTCCAAGACAATTCGAGACGAGCAGATGATGCTATATGAAATGATAGATGGTATCATGAATATTGATGTTTCCTGATGGAAACGTAGGGCACAAGGAGGGAATGTGGAAAAGTAAATTTTGCCATGTTGTATGTGCCTACGTGTTCCCCATGTTATGTCATATGTGCATGATCGATATGCATGTATTTCCCTCTGATCGATTAAAGACGCAATTACAGTTGTGTCCATCTCTAGTATGCCAGTTTCCAGTCCTCGTGAATACAACGAATATTAGGCCTATGTAAAGCTACGTTGCCACGTTTTACAGTGTGCACGTTAATTCATTGAATTATCCCCGTTTCTAGGCCTCAAAAGGGCCCGGACTCAGATTCAGCTCCTGTTTCCTGAACCCTCTCCAAGGAGCGATACAGCCCCCACCTGTATCCCTGACCCTTAGCTTACTTTCATGCCTCGCAGTGCCCGGCTCGGCCTGGCTCTGCCTCCCAGTCTGCCAAGAGTATGTTATGTTTCTAGTTATCAGTCCAGCCCTCCTTCTCTGCATTCCTAAGTTACTGAATGTCATCAATAGTTTCCGTCATAGTCAAGCCTTTATGTCTCCATGTAAGAGAAATACTATATTAATATTCATAGAATATTCCTCGCACACGCACTACGTGTAGAATAATGCATGCACCAGTCTTAGCGTCTGTTAGCCTTTGCTCTGATAACTTTTGGATTCTATCAACATGTACTCTAAACACCAGATACTAGATATGCCTGGGTACATGTCGCTCTGACACTCCAGACTTTAGTCTCCTCTTCTAGCGCAGAAGTCATAGCCCCCCAGTTCTCCCTAGTAACACGTCATTGCCAGTTTGCGCGCACCACTAGGTTAGAGGTCCCAGCTGCTCAGGTAGCCCCCTCCATGTTTCCGCCCCGTTTATGACATATTCTGTTACGTTTGTATCACATGTCTATGTATACGCCCTGTAACGCCTTCTTGTTGCATCAGTTTTGTCCTTATCTTTCGCGACTGCTACAAACCCCGTCTACTGCTACGCCTACTGTATTGAATGAAATGTATTTTGTTTAACTATATATATTGTGCACGGATATTAAAGTTTGCTAGCCAATTCCCAGATCCTGCCCGACAGCTGTCGGGCCTTGCCATCCTATTCCTGTACAGGCTGTCCTGTTCCTGTCCTTTATGCTTGATTAAAGCCTGTCAACTCCAACTACCTCGAATCTTGACTCTTATTTATTGAGCTACCTGTTTATTGATTATAGTCAAAAATAGATCCGGTAATAATTTATTTATTTACCACAGCAACACCTGTCGCCGCTGCCTGAAGACGTCGCACCCTTCGTTAGCGGGAAGATTTCCGCCGCTGCGAACATTGACACAGAGCCTGTCAGCGCTGGGTGAAATCATCGGATCACATCGCTGCGAGAATCATCGCAGAGCCATCGCAGCGAGGAGCTGCGAGAAAAAGATCGTCGCTGGACCGCGCATCGTCGCAACACTTAAGAATCATCGCATTGTGCCTTTGCGGGAGAAAACTTCCTACGGAACCTACGCACCGAAGTCCATACAAGTCCGCCTTCCTCCCCATGCAGACCGGATTCGTCGCAACACGCCCGCTGCTGCAGCGGGGTTGTCGCATCGCCTCCCCAGGGTCTCAGGAGCAACGCATCGCTTGTTTTCCACCACACCAGTTTCTGCTTTGGAACTTTGTCGCTTTTAAAAGGTGCTGTTGGCTAAATGTGACGCAACTGTGAACTTTTCTCGCAACTGTGGATAATTTTATCCCTAACCTTAAGAACATTTAGAACTGTTTTGCAACCATATTCTTGAACTGTGTATGTTGGATTTTTGTCGCTTTGGTCTTGTGTAGTTTAGATTAAATACCTTTATTTTTTTAAACTGTTGTGGAGTCAGCTTGTGGTGTTTTCACTGTGTTACTGTGAGTTTTGGTACAAATACTTTACACATGGCCTTTGATAAGCCTTGACTGCTCGTGCCAAGCTACCAAGGGGGTGAGCAGGGGTTATGTCAGAGGTTTCCTCCTTACCCTGACTAAAAGCAAGGGTCCCTATTTGGACAGTGGTACCTACATCTGCCAACTAGAGACCCCCAGTTCTAACACAATGCAATCCTTATTACAATTATATTGTGAGATGTTACTATGATGTTGCAATGCTCGGGTGGTGTGCGGGAAATGTCAAACCTTCTGTTCCATGCCCTGTGCATGGATATTGAAATCACTTGCCTGGGTGTATGTTGAGTATCACTGATGCTTCTACCATCGTGCTCATGTTTTTGTCAAGCATCACTGTCTCAAACCCCCTTAACAGTGGCATAGAGCTTCATGGTGGGGGGAGGGGTGATGTGCACAAGGTTCTTGGAACCATCTTCAGGAACTTGTCACTCTGAGCACTGAGCATTGGAAGCACTAACATGCTGTGTATATCAAGACACCAATAAAGTCCAAGTGGTACATGGTGCTGGAGAGCACCACAGTCCCTTCGGCAGCTCATCACTGACCCTGGGTAGCAACATTCTGAAAGGGAAGCAGTCTCTGTTTAAGCCTCCCAGGTTGTGTGACAAAGTTCGGTGACACCTCATGCTGTAGCATTGTGAACTTTCACTTTAGAAGCTAAAGTGGGGGTTACCACTGACCCGATGGCGGGGTAAAATGCTCCACTAAAATGTTTATTAGTTTTATTTTGGATTCTGCAGACAAAAGCTCATAAAGGCGTGTCCAGGGATTACCAAGCCAGGGCTCACTTGGTGTCAAGGGCCCCTATGTGAGCCAAGTTCATTTAAGGACACAGAGAAAGAAATGATGACAACTTGAATGGATAGTCAGCAAACAGAATAAAAGGAGATAGAAAGGTAATGGGTAAAAAGAAGATGAGAAAATAAATAAATAATTTATTGGAGGAAGAAAGTAGAAAGAACACGGGGGTGAATGTAAGAAAATACGAAAGGAACTAAGACATGAAGGAAGCAAAAGTGACAAGATAGAGGAAAGGAAGGGTGAAAGCCATGATGAAAACAACAAAGGAATATTTGGGGCCAAGAAGGATAAAACGATGGATGAATGGACAATGGATGGATGGAATGGTATGGACAGAACTGTGGATGGATGACTGAAAAGGAGGATAAATGTGTGAACAAATGTATGGAATGGTGAAAGGATGGATCGAAGCGTGAAATTATGGAAGGATGGAAAGATGAATGGATTCATGAATGGGGGTGAGGATGCTCTAACCTTGTTAATATATCTTCTCTTCAGTCGGTGGACCTTTTATTAGTTGCCTGAGAGGTAAGAGGGAGTTAGCATCTCCTTTGATTACTATAACACATAACTAAGTTAGTCATGCAATAATATCAAGACTGTTAAATAGAGTGAAAGGCTTTTATTACAAACTCAGAAACTGACTGATATAAATGAGTCTCGAAATCATATTATAAAAGTATAATATCACAAGAATAAATCAGAATCTCCTATTCAAATTCAGTCTAAACAAAAGACGCAAATGTAAAACTCGGTGGCTGTGATTAAAAAGATGAGGAAAAGGATCTGAAGGTTAAGCGTCAAGATTCGATCCTCCTGCTGAGTCATTATTAATTATAAAGAAATCTAACGAATCCTACTCTATCCTAAATAGGTAAATCATAAATAACTTTAGATATGCAAGGAACAGGTGCAGGGATGGCTCTTCCCCAATGGCAGAGGAGCGTCATCCCCCTTGTCACAGATGCAAACCTGGGAAACATAAAATGATAAAACATGTTAATTTTCATTTTATTTTTCTTCACAGAGCTGTCTTGGGGCAGGCCATCGTGAGGACAGGCTTGGAGGAGGCATGGTGGGCATAGGTGCAAGTTTGCATGTGTTTTTGGTCAGTGTTTTACCTCCTGGTCAGGATATTGCTCTCCCGGCACGCAGCTCCTCCATGAGTGCCTCTGCCCACAGTGCCCACCACTGATCACAGATCTTGGCCCTGTGCCTCTCCCCGCTCTTCCCTCGTAGTTAGCCTGCTCCTCCTTGGCTTCTTCTTTTGCCTCTTTGTCCACTCTGTTTCCTGCCCTCTATTTTATTTTTATTTCCTTATTTTCCTTTTATTTCCTGTATTCCTTTATTCTTTGTTCCTTTTCCCTGCTTTCCCGCCGCTACTACATCGCAGCCCCTCCACCTCCCTGTGTTCCAGCTCCCTCATCCCAGCTGACCCGCCTGACCCCTACCTAATGCGGTACAAAAGGGGGTACAAAAGGGGGTACAAAAGGGGTACAAAATGGGGTGGTGATGGACTGGGCATCTGAATCAATCAAACACTCACACCCAGTCAAAAGATCTGGGTTTAATCCATCACCGTTCTTTAGCCCACTCTGCCACCCCAGTTCAGACATGGCTTTATGCAAATCAGTCTGACCCTGTGCCTCATGGGAACAGTCCAGCCCGAACTGCCAAGCCCTACCTAATGGCAGCTGAAGGGCGTGACAAAGACAAGCCCGTCTGCGCCCGTCCGTGACCCGACCGTGACCAGGGCCAGGGACCCTGATCCTCTGGCCCACCAGCGCTACAGCTCCTCGGCTCTCCATGCACTCAACGTCGGCAAAAACAACAACTGCAAGCCCACTTCACCTATCAACACCCATGTACCATTCACCTGCAGACACTGCCACCACCCGTTCTCCTTCGCTGAGATCCAGGACCCACCTCCACCCTCCAGCAACAACTCTATCGCTCCCGAAACCCTGCAATTAATCCTAATCAACGTCCGCTTCCTCCACAGACACACCGCAGAAATCCAGGACCTCCTCAACAGCACCACCCCTGATGTCGCCTTCCTTACCGAAACCTGGACGAACCCCACCGTGGGACCTGACATCGTAATCGCCATCCCTGAAGGCTACAAGATCACCAGGAAGGACTGCCCCAACCGCCCCGGAGGAGGCATCATCATCGCTCAGAAGTCCAACCTCCATCTGAGCATCTACACTGACGGGTCCACAGACCTGATGGAGCATCTCTACTTCAAGATACAGACCAACGTGTCCACCACCCTATGAGGCACCCTCATCTACAGACTCCTGACCCCAAGCGCCATTCGCCAACTCCATCACTGAGATCATCACCCCACAAGCCATCACCTCCACCAACTACACCTTGCTGGAAGACCTCAACTTCAACTTCGACAAACTCCAAGACCCTAGCTCCACCTCTCTCCTGGATAACCTCCACAACATCAGACTCAAACAGAACCTACACACTCAGCAGGACATACCCTCAACACCATCTTCACAGCAGGAAACTCCATCACCCTCAGTCACACCTCCGAACTCCCATGGATGGTCCATCGCTGCGTCCATTTCACCTTCAAAACAAACAGCACCGCAAACGTCCACACCAGCTCCAGCGCAGGAATTGGAACAAGATCTCCAAGGACCAGCTCATCGATTCCCTCAACAGCTCCACTCCGACTGACACAGACAACGACCCAACCACCGCAGCCCATACCCTACACAACTGGATCACAGATTGCGCGAACACCATCACCCCCTCAAGAAAACCTCCAACCCACACACCAAGAAAGCCAGCTGGTTCTCCACTGAATTGCGAGAATCCAGACAAACCTGCAGACACCTCAAAAAGCTATAGAGGAACTCTAAAACCACAGCAGACCTCAACAACTTCAAAGCAGCCACCACCGCTCACCACAAACTCATCAGATATGCAAGGAAGAAAGCACTCCCGGACAGAATATCCACCAATGCACACAACAGCAAGGAACTCTTAGGCATCATCAAAGATTTCACCCAACCCAACAGTGAGACTACCGACATCCCACCCTCCCAGGACATCTGCAACAGACTCAGCGCCTTCTTTGTCACAAAATTGCGACCATCTATGACAACTTCGTTTGGAGAACCGGGCCTTATGGGCCGGGCGGCGCAGGGCACGCCTAATATCTCCGGGTTCACCTGCCTTGTCAGACAGAGACACGAGACACTCTGTTGGGCGTAGAAAATCAGATTTATTCGTTGCAGCCAAGCACAGTTGTCCAAGAAGTACAACAGAGGTAAGTTCTTAGGAGACTGCCACTTAATTCCGTGGTGCACAGTCTATTATAGTACACATATTTACAATGCCCACTCCCAAACATACAAAACTGACGAATAGGAATAGTTTGAAAACAAGCTATCGGATATCCTAAACACACCCTTCTTTCAGAATCCCGTGTGCTCTCCTCCCCTCAAGTTAATCAACACTAGTGCCCGTAATTCAATTTGCAAGTGGTAGAACACGTTTGAATGCTTCAAAGGATAGTTTATGTAACAAGAGAGTACACACAAAGAGAATAGCGAAGGCCAATCAAATAAGATAAAGTCAGGAAGAATGGTGGGACCCAAACAGTGGAGTAAGGCACCGATTAATCAGTCTAGACATGGACTTAACAAACTCGGCCAGGCCCTGACATCGGTTTAGTAATCAAGGGCAAGGGTTACTCTTTAACAAAAGAGACACGTAGCAGCTGAAAATACGAAAAGAAACACCGTGTTCGCCGTGCTGCCTGAATGAGGCAACACAAAATGGCGGCTAAGCACAAAATGGCGGCTAGATACGAAGCGGAGTCGAAAACTATGGAACCTCAGACCCTCCTTTTGCCATACTCAGGCAAAGCACAAAGGACTCATGTTAGTCTGAGTCGATGTCAATGGTCATGAGGTCATTGAGTTGTTGCTGTAACATCATTCTATTATTCTCTGTTTTTTGTGACACTGGTTTTGGAACAGATACAGTGGCACAAAGTCCACAGATGGCTGGGCCACATGGCAAACAGAGGCAACAAGAAAAGATGATCGCTAGAATTGCTCCAAGGAAAGTTAATACTTTCCATCCCCATGTGGACAGTAGTCCCCAAAACCATCCCATCACAGACCAATCTCCAGTATCCTGATGAATGGACTCGGAAATGACATGTAGCTTAGAAATGGCTTGGTATAATGTAGGGGCATTATCGGGAACATAAACACAGCAACTAGACCCAATTAATGACTCCTCCTCTATCTGCAAGGACAATATCTAAAACCATTCGGTTTTGTAAAGTCATAAGACGATCCGCCTGAAGTTCAGCTGTCAAATTATTCAATGCAAAACCAAAGGTCCAGGGAAGGCATGGCTTGGCAGTTCGGGCTGGACTGTTCCCATGAGGCACAGGGTCAGACTGATTTGCATATGGCCATGTCTGAACTGGGGTGGCAGAGTGGGCTAAAGAACGGTGATGGATTAAACCCAGATCAGTTGACTGGGGGTGAGTGCTTGTATTGTCAACGCTCCGTCCATCATTTCCTTTGGTTTTTAAATTATTCAATGCTCCAGAAGTCACGTTTATGGTAGCATCGACCACACAAACTAGACGTCTGATGTTTCCGCTATTAACTATTGGACCCCAAAAGGGAAGAAACCCTTTCAGAACATCTCCTCCTTCCTGTCCAGCTGTGTCTTCAGAATCAATAACCCCTCTACCATATCTCTTTCTATGATGATCTGCAGGAGCAGTATATGTCGGAGGAAGGAGAAAAGCTATATAACATGGTCCCGAGAAATAGGTTGGAAGCCATGTATAGGCTCTGTCATGGCAGATAAAATATGTACCTTGAAATGGTACTAACGGTGAAGAAACCAAGGGTGTGTAGACGTATGTATGGGAACAATTACTCTTTTCCTGTTTAATTTTGGTATTCTGGCCATTTATTTGTAAACACAAATTACCTGTATGGGGTATAGTCCAAATCGGTGAAAATCTTCTCTGTTTAACCTTGTCAGTAAGGCTAGTGATATAACGAGTCACATTCCACCCATCATATGCTTGTTTCTCATCCTTGGGAATTTTACTAATGTCAGCAATTTTTGCCATGGTTACTATTCTCTTTATCAAAGGACTGTGACTAAAATCTACTCCACCATTATAGGACCCACCAGGAGGGTATCGGAGTTGATTCTGGTATGCATTAGAAAACATAGCCAGATAAGCCCAAGCAGAACCTTCATATGAAAATGGGAGAACTAAGTACGGCATCCCTCTCTCTGTATTTGGGGCATGAGGCCACAGACCCAACAGTCAGTAGTATTGACTACCAATTGATGCTGATGTAACAACTGGATGAATGAATTGCTGAGATATTCCGTCCTCCTCATCTGCTCATGGTCTGGGAGTGCATAGAATTTGTGCGGAGAAATAGTAGTAGAGGAAATCAAAGAGACAGAAGTAGGAGCAGGTGCTGGCTGCATAATGTGTACAATCCATCCTACACATGCTAATAAACTACATAAACATACTAAAATGCATAATGCTACGCCACAACGACTAAACAATAACTTCTTATGATGGTTTCTTTTCATCATTATAATATCACCCCCTTCCACTTCGTTATCCATTACTCTAAAGGCGTTGCTCACGATAATCTTCCTTAATCACTTGGCTGTGATTGTTAGCCGTCCTATGACACTGCAAGTCCTGTTGACCTAGTCACTATTCAGGTCACAGCCTAAGACTCCTACCATGACCCTGCAACTTGATGGATAATGGAAAAGGAATGTCTTTTAATAAAAGCAAAAGCAAAAATCTTTTAAAAGTGTATTATGCAATCTTTTATGGTGAGCAAATTTTACCGAATAAAGATATTCAACAACAACATAAAAGCAAAATTATAAAACACAAAGTTCAATTGTCCTTGGTCAACCTTGGTCTTAGAGTGTACCGTGTCTTGCCAGGTATCGTTTGGTCCTGAAATAAAGTTTCTGGATCTGATGTGTTCAGTCGCAAGTGCGATGGTACAGCTTCCTGCAAAACGTCGTCGTCTTCTTTTTCAGAACTCGTCCAGGCCAGGCGTGCACTACTGAATGGTACAAATCTGGGTACTTTCTCACATTCACTATCACCAACACCTTCTCGGACCCACTGGTCATAAGGTAAAGGTAATGGTACCCTTTTACAGTGCACGCCGTGGACTCAATTTTTCTTCCCAACGACCTTCACTGCTGCGACGAGTGGTTAACAAGACTTGTCTCTGCGGCCCCCAACGAGGTTCCAGGTTCTTTTTCCTCTGAAAATTCTTCAAACAGACCCAGTCCCCAGATTGGATGGAGTGTCCTGGATCTGAGGAGGCCTCCGGCAAAGCGTTTTGGACCTGTTGACGAATAACACGTAATTTAGTGGTGAGGTCATGCAGATAATCAACCAACAATGTATACTGAACGTGCGAGTATTTCTTGGGTCGAGGGACTCCCCAAACATTGGCTGGGCGTCCAAAAACAATCTCATATGGGCTAAGCCCCAGACGAGAATGGACTGTCGTTCTTGTTGAGAGAAGTGCCAAAGGCAAGGCATCAGGCCAGGAAAGGCCTGTGCTGGCCTGAATCTTTGCTAACTTGAGCTTGAGAGTGCCATTATAACACTCTACCAAACCCGCTGACTGAGGGTGGTTTGCCGCATGGAATTTCTGTCTAATACCAAGACCCACACACACCTTCTGCATAATTTGGCCTACGAATTCACTCCCACTGTCACTCCAGACAATGCGCGGCAAACCAAACCTCGGGAAAAATTCCTTCAAAAGGACTTTGGCAGTGGACAAAGCAGTATTGTCCTTTAGGGGGTAGGCCTCTATCCATCTGGAAAAGGCGCAAACCACCACCAGGACATACTTGAGGTTGTTGAAACGTTCCATGTGAATGTAATCTATTTGCAATACCTCAAAAGATACGTAGGGGGAGCAAAATGACCTGCCGAAGTTGGTGTTCCCTTTCCTGGATTGTGCATCAAACAGACAATACAATGCTTCACCACATTTTCTGCACATTTAGGAATACCTTCATTCTGCCATACTGGAGCCAAAAGTTTACATATACCCCTTGCATTGATATGGGCTGGTCCATGCGCCATAGTAACTACAGGTAGTACATACGCATCTGGTAACAACCACCGCTGATGCTCTGATAATTCCGTCCAACATCTCATCGTGTCCAACATTCCCGCACTCTCTCTTCACTTACTCAATTCTTTCTCAGTTGCTTCCTTCTGGATCATTTTCACGCTTTCTACTGTGTCTTCACACATACCTCCTTCTGCGACCCATCTTGCAGGGCCTGCAACATGCATGTGACTTTCAACATCTTTCGCTGTTTCTCTCGCTACTTCATCCGCAAATGCATTCCCTCGACCCACATCATCAGTAATCCTTTTATGCGCACTGCACTTCACAATCGCTACTTGAGCAGGCAAAGCAAGTCATTCAAGAAGGTCAGTTACCAATTGACCATGCTGTATTTTAGTGCCGTGGGAAGTACTGAATCCTCTTTCCTTCCACAAACGGCCAAAACTATGAGCAACGCCAAAGGCGTATTGGCTATCTGTATAAACAGTCACTCTCTTCCCTTTTGCCAACACACATGCTCTCGTTAATGCAATTAACTCTGCAGCTTGCGCTGAATTCTGTGTAATACGTGCAGTTTATACTACTGTATGCAAAGTAGTAACAGCATAGGCTGCTGTCGTCTCGCCATTTGGAAGCTTAAAACAAGACCCATCTACCCACAGGATCCCATCTGGATCCAAAAGTGGTGTATCTTTTAAATCAATTCGACCTTTAGTTTCTTCTTCTGTACGAAGAAAACAATCATGCTGGTCTTGTACATTTTTCTCATCCAGAACAGGTAACAATGTTGCTTGATTCAGAACATTTCATCTCTTGATATGTATGTGACTAGCTAAAAGCGTCAACTCATATCCAGACAAACGAGCACTCATTAAATGTTGTGTCTTTGTTCTATTCAAAAGGGTATCCACTGCATGTGGCACCATAACATTAAGAGTGTGATCCAATACCAATCCAGCAGATTGACGAATGGAGATCGCTGCTGCTGCTGTTGCTCTGAGACAACTAGGTAATGCTTTGGCTACTGGATCCAATGTAGCCGAAAAATAGGCACATGGCCTTTGTTTGTCTCCAAATTGTTGTGTCAAGACTGACAATGCACAACCTTCTCTCTCATGAATATAGAGTGTAAAAGGCTTACTATAATCTGGAGTACCCAACACAGGAGCAGAACACAAGGCAGTACGTAAGTCAGAAAAACTCTTCTGACATTCATCAGTCCAAGGAAGAGGTTGGGGTGTATCCTTCAAAGTAAGTGCCAACAACGGTTTAGCCAACAAGGAAAAATTCGGGATCCATTGTCTACCATAAGAGGTAATGCCTAAGAAAGCACGCACCTCTTTGTGTAGATGGTACAGAGATTCGTGCAATTGCATGGATACGTTCTGGGGTCAATCGTCTTCCCTCCTTCGACAAGAGATGACCTAAATAGGTAACCTCTAGGCGACAATATTGTAACTTGGAAGGTGACACCTTATGGTGTAAATCAGACAAATGTTGCTGAAGTAACACAGTCGAATTTTTACAGACATCTTCCGAATCGGCAGCTACTAACAATTCATCCACATATTGGATAAGAGTAGCACCTGGTTGCAAAGAAAAGGTGTCAAGCTGAGATTTCAAAGCCTGACTATAGATGGAGGGACTCTCACAAAAGCCTTGAGGTGCACGTTTGAATCGGAAGCTTCGGCCTCCGAGAGAGAAGCCAAAGAGATCCCTACTCTCCTCAGCAATAGGAATGCTAAATAAAGCATTTTTGAGATCAATAACCGAAAACCAAGCTGCCGAAGCAGGAATCATAGTGAGCAGAGCAGTAATATCCGGGACAACAGGAAACTGAGGGACAACAATTTTGTTGACCTCTCGGAGATCAATCACAAAACGATACACAGGCGGCTGAGAAGGATCAGTACGTTTAAGAACAGGCAGAACAGGACCATTGCAAACATTTCCTCTGGTCTCTTCAACCACACCCTTCTGAACCAAGTCATAAACAATAGCCAACAAAGCTCTTTCCCCATCGTTAGAGATCTTATATTGAGGAATACGAGGCAACTTAACATCAGGCTTAACAGTGATCACATAAGGCTGAATTTGGAGCAAGCCAACATCATTCGGACCCGTAGCCCAAAGCGTAGCAGGAAGTGAATGCAATTCGAGTGGCAGTTGGTCTTTAGATACATACATCGGAGAAGTCAATTTATCACCGAAAGTAAGATGTACACCAGAGGGGGAACAATACAATGTGGCATGCAAGCGTTTTAATAAGTCCAAACCCAATAGATTCTCTCCGCAACCCGTCGTCAAAAAGTGGAGCTTCTAAATCATACGGACCAATGGAAATAGGCAAAGGACAGGAAACAGGGTTACTAACTGGGGCGCCAGAGAGTCCTACAGAAACATTTGTTAAGCCAGACAAAGGTGCCCCAGGGAATTTGGAATGCATAATAGAACTTCTCATTGCACCAGTATCCAAAAGAAATGGTTGTATAATACCCAATGCTACAACATCAACATAAGGTCCATTCTGATCCACTGGAACTGATACGACTCCCTTACTTTGTCTATGGCTGTCCTAGCTAGTGTGAAAATCGGGACTTTCACTTTCTGCACAATAATCGTCATTATAATATTGCGCAGACTGAGAATTTTGTTGATCAAAATAATTCATAGTGTTCTGCGGGGGTAAGGAACGCTGTCCTTGAGGCAACGCACCTCGCCCTCTACCCCTAGGTGCTGACTGAAAACCACCCCGACCTCGTAGCACGGATTGTCCACCAGTACGTTGTAGTAAAACCGGACAATTAATCTTAATATGACCTTCCTCTTTACAATAGGCACATTGATTAGGACCCAACGGAGATCGCGGAACAAAAGGTGTAGGTTTCTGCAACAACCTTTGAAACTGTGGAGGCGGCTGCGATTGGAGCTGACCAGAACGAGGGGGATAAGCCTGTTGCAGAAGAATCTTTGTTTTCAATTCTTTAGTCTTTTTCTCCACTTTTTCCTTTTCTTCCTTATCCCTATTCTCATAATACTGAGTAGTAGCTAATATCTGGGCAGTCGATGAAACGGCCTATGAACTCTCTGATTGTTTCAATTTATGCGATAATTCTGGAAGTAGATTAAAGACAAATTTACCTACGAATAATCGCTGTCCAGCTTCAGTACTCATATCTTGACCACTATGGTCAATGAAAGTTTCTTCGAAACGAGTAAAGAAATCGGAGACACTTTCATCCGTCTTTTGTTTGCACGCCGCTAACTTATCCCAGTTAACGCGTACAGCAGGCATCATCGTTTTCTTTCTTTTTTTTTTTAAATTTATTTAAACTTTTTTATTGACAGCACAAGCAGACGTACATTTAAAAAATAAAGCATTTTCAACAAGAGAAAAAAATAAAGAAAAAAAATTATAATACATAAATTCCTTGAAAACTTAATCAAATAGAGAATAGGCAAAGAGATTTACAGTATATTAAAGAAAAATACATCAGTTTCTTCTGCATCAAATAGGCTCTAGCCATGAAAGAAATAGGAACTATTTACAAATCTAGCACTGCAAAGATGAAGTCATTCATCCGTGAATAGGGAACAAATTACCCCAAATTTTATCAACTTTCTTCAAAGAACCAATCCCTCAAATTTTGGCAGTTGAAAATTCCATATCATATATCTTGTTTACCAGAAGCCACCATTCGGTTACCAATGGTGGTTTGTCTGAGATCCAAGCCCTAGCGATTATCAGTCTTGCACAAGAAATTAGAATAAACATTAGGTCCTTGTGAATTGCAGTATTTGGTTGTGTTCCCAAAAGTATCATCTCGGCAGAGAATTTGCCAAAGAAAATTTTATTCAGTTTCAACATTTTTTCTATTTCATCCCAAAATGTTTGCAGAGCCGGGCATGAAAAAATTATATGTACTATATCTGCTGCTAGTAGGTCGCATTTTGGGCATTTTATACGTTTGGATAATGCATTATTCCCTGACCACTTAAAGTAGTGAAGCGGCGTGTAGTATAGCTGGCACACAGTCTTGTAAAATTGAAGTTTTAAGCTAGAAGAATTAGTTAAAGAGTTACTGTTATGAAGAAAAGTGGAAATATTATTTGAAGAGATGGGGAGTACCTTTCAGCAGAGCTTTATTCTGCCTTGTATTTTTTAGAGCCATGAGAGCTGTAAGGGTATGCCTTTCGTGCCCGTTCGTCTTATCTAGCCAAGTCCTAGTTGTGTAGGCAAAATCACTTTGGCAATCACTTGGCAATCAACCCAGACCAAGCCTCGCTGGGAGTCTTTTGCTGGTACTGGTACTGGTACTGGTGCAGGTGCTGGTGCTGGGTGAAGCTGAATAAAGCTGAATGAAGCTAGAAGGAACAGCGCAGCACTCCTCGAATCATTCCTTGAATCACTTGAGTCACTCGAATCACAGGTCTCTGGTCCAGTAGTCAATAGCCGGTCAATAGCCAGTAGCCAGTAACCAGTAACCAGTAGCCAGTACCCCCCTGATAATACACTAACAGGTAAAGGTAACTATCTTTTCAGGAATTTTTTAGAGCCTTTCGGGGGAAGCAATGCTATTATAAGCACTGGTTTTGGAGCTTTAGAGCACCCCCCGGCAACAGCGCTACTTCTCTGCTCCTCACCTCGTTGCAGCCTACAGCTTGCAGTTCGCTTCGCCCAGTCCTGGTCTCGGTCTTGGTGCCAGTGCCTCAATTCTCGGCACCTCGGCTTCTCAGCCCTTTTCTCGCCGCGTCCTGTTGCAGCCGTACGCTGAAAGCCGCAACCGCAGAACGCAGTCCGCAGTCAGCAGTCCGCAGTTCGCCCAGCCGAGCACAGCTGAGTCGAGCAGGAGCAAGAGTTGGCTGCGGTAGCGGTAGCAGGTAGGAGGTAGCGGTAAACGCCAAGCCACACACAGAGCGCCAAACAAGCGCCCGGTAAGCTAAAGACTCCGCTGGATCACTCGGGCTGGATCACTCGGGCGTCCGCTGTCGCATCAGTCGGTCTCAATACCCGGCTTCCTCATCTTTTTCGTGGTCGAACAGTCGGGTTGGTTGGTGTGCTGTTAGTCGCACAGGAGGGAGATCTCCGTGGGAGGACCTCACCACAGCGGCATCAGTCCGCCATCTTGCTTCCCGAACATCCCTATTTCGTCACCATCGTTTTCATAAGAGCTATTATTCTACCGGGCAATTCCGTGATCAAATCATCGGGTTTGGCACCACCTATTTGTCCTGCATCTGTGGCTGCTGTAGCAGCCCAATTACCACCTAAAGCTTGATCATGGTCTTCCCTACAAATTTTAACCCATAAAGCTTGTGGGACTACATTTCCTATCAGTATATCAATATCTGCCAAATTCATGATACACGCATCAACAGTTTGGGACAACTCTTTATAATAGCCAGCAGGATTCTTACGAGGGTCCGGTAAAGATTGTTTATGTGCCAACACTTCCGATCTCTTCCAAGGATCATGTACCCATATACGATGAAAATGAGCAAGGATAGGCGGATGAGAGTTTGGATCTGCATCTCTCCATATTGGAGGAACTTCTCGCATAGGATATTGTGCCATTTTACGACGAACCGCAGGATCAGGTTCAAGAGAAGCTTGAGAGAAAAGGAAGACCGGAAAGTAACAAGCTTTTGAACAGCACGCTGTACATCAGGACCCAGAATAAGTCCCTTATCAAATTGATCCTGTATCTCAAGCAAACCCTTAGGAGGTAAATCTAAATCCATATCTCCCCACCTTTTGATAAGAGTATTGCACATAACATTAAAGACATACCTCTGCGTAGGCGCATTCCATTGAAGAAAAGTGTCTAAAATATTGCGCACACCATACTGTAGACCACTCAAGATCCAATTGTGAGCGAGAGAATCTAGCTTAATCTGCTCTTCAGAATCTGGAATTTGACTACGTGATTGCCTTCGAGACGAAGCAGGAAAAAAATTAAGAGGCCCGAGAAAAGGTGACAAGAGACCAGAAACAGTGTTAACTAATCGTTGTCGAGCTGTAGGGGAATCCGACACTAGAACAGGAGACAATGTATTCTGTAAGACAGGAGAAGAACTAGTAGCAAAAGAAACTGAAGATGAAGGAGACTGAAGCACAGGAGATTGGGATACAGAAGTCAGTGGCAAATGAGGCGGGGGCGGAATCACTGGAAGAGGCAAATGTGCAGGAACCGGAATAACTGGATTAGCGGCAGGTTGTAATGGGGGTGCATTAGCACTTAATACATAAGGTGGAGGTAATCTCAATAGATGGGACATGAAAAGCTCTTCGTCAAGATCCTTACTCTTTGAGGAAGTAGGCAACACAGGATAACATCCATCTATTGCCATACGATGCTGTCTTTCTGAAACTTCAATCATCTCATCATTTTTAAACTGTTGGGCAGCCTGTAAAATTGTCATATTTTGCTCCTTCTTATCTTTCTTCATTTGCTTAATTTCTTTCTGTTTGGCTTCCTTACGCCAGAGGCGGAAAGAGTCAAACTTTGCCGGCCGGGCTTTTCTCTTAAACAAAATCGCATCCAAATTATTTAATATTTCAGGCTCAAAACTACCATTTTATGGTCACTGTAGGACACCATCTTTCTTCGTATATCGGATCCATGTTTCATCGAAAATAATAGGACCAAGACCATGTTTCGAATAGAGCCAGGGCCGTTTCTAGGTGTTTTGCTGCCCTAGGCGAGAATTGAAAAATGCCACCCCCTCCCTTTTACTACCATCACTGTCTCCCCCTGTCATCCAGGCTAGAAGAATTAATGCATTAGATATAAAAGAACCTGTATTAAACATTAAACAGTAAAACACATCAAACATTAAATAACTAAATGTGACATTCAACGACTATGAGTGACACTTTTTCGCGAGCAAAATCAAGCAGTAAAGACAAGGGAAACATATATATATATCAGAAATTACACCCATTTAAACGGGAAACACTAAAAAGATCTTAAAACTTATTGCACGGATGGCAAGATGCAGTTCCTATGCATTATTCATTGTAAATCTTGCATAAACATCACATGTTTCAACATCCATTCTAGATCATCACATTGCATAGGTGGGTCAATACTTAAATAAACTATGTTGCCTGTACATAACTGCTTTATTCTATTAATTGTGAAAGTGCCACAACTCAAGTATTGAAATATCACACTTAGGAACACTGCATACAAGGAGTACTGCACATAAACAACCTAAAACTAAGGGTGGGCGTAGTTCGCGAAGTAGCGCTACGCAAAGCTACGAGAAGTGCACTTCGCACAGTGCGGACAAGCATCCGGCACTGTGCAAGCATTGAAAACGGCATCTTGCACAGTGTGAGCTGTAGTTTTCTGCTGCTCGAGTAGATTATTACTCGAGCGGCAGCTTTCTCAACGCGAACAGTTAGTTTCTCATTGAGAGCGGTCGCGAGCATGCGCGACCACTCGCAATGAGAAACCTGACCTTCCCGCGTTGAGAATCTCGCCGGGATGTCATTTTGCTTGCTCGCGGTCGCGAACATGACGTTCAGGACCGCGAACAAGCAAAAAATGACCGCTGCACTACGCTACGCTGCACTACGCATGTTCGCACTGTGCTACGTGCAGCTCGCGTAGTGCGAAGTTGCGAAAACTTTGCAAACTCCACGAGCGGAGCGTTGTGCTTCGCCCAGGGTTACCTAAAACATGGCAATTCAGCACCGTGAAACCCCCTCTGGTGATTAGTTGCGCTCTACAAACTCCTGATTGATTGTTTTAGGACGGCCAAACCAACTTGCACGCTGAGATATCTCCAACCAGAAAAGCGTTGCTGGGTTGGAGACAGCAGACATAGGCTTCCAGGCCCAGTGGAAGCACAAATCCAGCCTCTTCAGACCAATCCGGGGCTTTTCTCATGCTGTCGGCAGCATGAGAGCAGCATCTGGATTGGCAGTAAAGGAGTCTGAGAGCATAAGCCTGTGCTGAAGTGGAGCCAAAGGAGTAGAATTGCAACAAGGATGCAGGTAAGTTCTTTTTTTTTGTATTGTTTTATTTTGTTACTGTCCAAACCCCTTTCCTCCCCATGCTGACTCACCACTTTTCCCTGACACCGGTCGCTACTGAAAAGTTGTCAGCATTATGGAATCTTGCAAGAAGTACACCCTGTCTATTGGAAGTATGGCATTAAGCTACATAATGAGAGGAATAGCAAAAGAGGTCTGCACCTCGTGAAACCCTAAGGGCCTCTGCTCTCTAGCTAACAAAGTACCGTCAATTAACACACAAAGTATTCAAGGTAACCAGCGTCATCTTCTCCAGTATATTTCCATTTTCTCCTGTAAAATATTGGCAACACTCAGCTCTTCTCCTAGACCTTCAGTTGGGTAACAGTGAGCCAACCTTGAACATTCATTCTCCGCCGTGAGAATTAATCTCCTACTTCATTAATATGTCTTCTGCTTGCCAAAAGCTCCTCCAGTACCTTACTATTGCTACAAATAAACAATGCCCGTCACTAACTAACAAAGCCTTGTATCTTCACCTGCAGAGGAGAGAATATGCAAACAAACAAATTCTCACACGAAAGTTATACATCGGATCTCAGGAACCTGAGGC
This sequence comes from Lissotriton helveticus, assembly GCF_964261635.1. Lineage (NCBI taxonomy): Eukaryota > Metazoa > Chordata > Amphibia > Caudata > Salamandridae > Lissotriton > Lissotriton helveticus. The sequence continues at coordinate 317,621,476 of NC_136068.1, forward strand.
CTGTAATTATGCCAAGTTAGCACCGAGGTTAAATTGCACTTGACATTTGAATACAGGTGCACACACATTCACAATTAGTACATATATGGAATATCATGTGGAATTAAATCATGACTACATATAACTGTGTTTTAGATCCTTAAACAATGTGTATAGCTATGAATGAGAACTACATATTTACTCAAATCTCCAACATTAGTGTGCACACTTTAAATGATGCTATTAAGATTTTATCATGGAACATTTCAGTAATACATTTGAAATCCCATTCATTTATGATAATGTTAGACCACACAAAATAAAATAAGTTCCAATCTGCACAAGTCACTGTAAATAGGTGAGGTGTAACGGTGGAGCCAAATTTAACTTGCTTCAATTCCCTATCAGATGGAAAATCAAGCCATCACATCAATCTCTAGATCTTATCAGATAACCGATTAAAAGCTTGTGGTCTTAATCGCCTTTCACCTAAGCACTTTTAGACATTTCATATCATTATAATAATTGCTCTGTTTCTCCTCTAGTGCTACATCTGATCCTGTTTTTTTCACTCCCCTCTGTGCCCTTACTCTCTTATACACCTTAAAAGACACCAATTCAACTATTGTACAAAGCGCAATAATCACAACAGATTTCAAGATAGAACCCACTATTCCACTTCCAAAATTTCCAGATCAATTTCCCACTGCACTAAGTCCATTGCCAATTGCTTCCAATGCACTTGTAGCTGTCAAACAAGTCAAATATCTCAGTAAGTGAGTAATATTCTTGATGTACTTCTGTAAATCCATGCTCTTATAAGGAATATAGGTACAACACTGCTGAACTTTCAACATTTGGCAGGCTCCACCTTCCTTTGCTTAAGATTGTCTAACGCAAATCTATGCTGCAAAACCATTGACCTAATAGCAACCATTTCAGGATCTACAAGCAAAACAACATCTGCTGTACCAGCGGATAGCTTATTACCTACAGTAGAAAAAGTTTGAATCTTAATGTCATTCAGCATCACCCCTATATTAGGGATTATTGATCCAAAAATATCTCACACAATTTCTGCAGCACTAGCCCCTCTTTTGGGTCTATTTTTCTGTTCCCACACAGGATGATCACAATTGTTTACATGATATATTTTGGGGAAAACTACTCCTTAATAACATGTACCATTCCATTTCTTGGGCAATTAGAAATAAGCGTTCTTCCCAAAAGTAAAATAAACCCCAGGAGTCACGGGGTTTATTTTATTTTATTTTTATTTTATATTCTTATATAGCGCCTGAATAGACCCCCGAAGGGGTATCTCCGCGCTTTTGCCAGTAAAAATATGACTCCAGATAGTCGTGTTCAGGGGGGGGGGTAGTACATATTGCAAAGGAGGCGTTAATTACTAGTGAATAAGTGTGTTTTTAAGGTCTTCCGAAAGGCCAGATGGCTAGTGAGTGATCTCAACTCAAGAGGTAGAGAGTTCCAGAGCACTGGTCCCGCATGGGCCAGCGCTCGGCCTCCTTGTCTGGATTTCTTTATTCTGGGTACCTGCAATAGCTGCAGATTACTGGATCGCAGGGAACGCCCAGGAGCATATGGCTGAAAGATTTTGGCCAGATATTTTGGGCCTTCGCCTATCACACTTTTGTGAATGGTACATAGAGTCTTAAACTGTACTCGCTTCCTCACTGGTAACCAGTGGAGTCTAGTCAGCAGGGGGCGAGAAGGAGTCCTAGGGGGAACATTCAGGACAGTCCTTGCAGCCGTATTTTGTATTACTTGTAATTTATTAAGTTGACCTTCATTAGCTCCTAAAAGAAGACCGTTACAGTAATCCACTCTGCTCCATCTCCATCTAAATATATTTCCCACAGTGCTCTAGCTTCAAATGTATGATCACATTCACTCTTTCCTACAAACAAAGTATCCAACTCGTTCTTGTCGTTCTGTATACATAATTTCCCTGCATGCTGCCAATCTAAGGATAATGCTCCTGTGCTTCCTGCTGTTTGAGGATCCATCTCCCTTTGTGACCATTTGGGTATTCTAGTTAATCCAGTAACATTTGCTAATACTGCTCGGAACCTTTCTTCTACTAAATCTAAACATTTCTTCTCAACATCCGTTAGCAAGGATGTTAAAATATATCTATGGGCATACGCTGTGTCTAATGCTTTAAAGGACAAAGTATCTTTGAACCATGTCACTTATTTGGGAATATGCATATTGATTCATATGTTTAAACATAGCAATTTCTGAAATAACAATCATAATTCATATAATAATATTCAAAATGACCATGTCTATAGAAAAGACTCAAAAAAGACTAGAGGAAGCACCATACGTTAAAGGTATATGGTGGTAAGTGTTGCCTTCAACCACTGAAGCAGGTTATTTCATACAAATGAAGCAATCTCTTGCATTCATGGTATTGACATATTTGTAAAGCAATCTAGTATATGCGTTTAACTTGTAATCCCCTCTAGATAAATCTGTATGTAAATCTGGATTGTCTAATGAATAAAGGTTTCTATCAGCTATACGTGATGGTTTGGGTTTATAATTAACCTTCTCCTCTACTGTGTTAAATGCCGGGGAATAAACTCCTACAAGTAACGAAATGAATGCTGCGACTATAACTAACACGGCAATCCCTAGTATGTACCATCTACGATGATATGGGTTTGTTTCCATGACTTCGCTAAAGTCAGACCAGTGGGTGGAGAACTGCAACAGCAGAGTCTCCTCTGTCGGTCCCTGACCGGTGCAAAAGAAATATCAAAGTTCATGCATTGGAATTGCCTTTATTTACGAGATTCTTTGTGAGGCTACCCTAACCCTACTCAGTGTTCTTCTGAGAGGCAACCCTATTGCTATTCTTCTTCCATTCAGGCCTAGGTAATTTCCTTTTCTATATCAAGCAATCTATAAAGGTCTCTTATCACCAACAGGCAATCACAAAGTGATCCGGTGACAAACAGTCTATTGACAATTGTTTCAAAAGGGAACAACTCAGTTCACTCAATTCCACAGGAAATTCTCTCACATCCAACAAAGGGAAGTCAATCATATCCAGCATAGGGTCTCACATGGCTAATTCTTGTTTATATATGAAGGGCTAACAGTAGATATAATTAGTACCGGAAGTCATATGATAACAAAGGAATCGCCAATATTCTCCCCAAATTCTATCTCTCTGTCATTTGGAGCAAAGCATGTCTACTCAGGAGAAGAATATCTCCAACAAAAGCACCCTCAACAAAGCACCCTTAATCTCTATGATCTCTTCACGGCAGGCCCTCCACCTTCATCACCACTCAGATCAGATTCTTCAGAAGCTTCAGGAATAGCTGGAATTTCACATTCAATTGGCAACTTCACTCTCACTCTTTCCTGGCTTCCGTGCCAATGTTCCCTTTCTGCCACTCGCAATTCTACAACACTAGGTCCTTCGCTAGGGTCGTACTCTGTCTTGCTTACCATCAATGGACAGGTTCTTTTAACATCAACACCACCTGTCAACTCATCAAGACCAACTCAGGCCGATAAAGTGCTGTTTCAGGCTCTGACTGATACCCTACAGCTTGATTAACCTACTCCTGTGGCCTCTTGACTACCACAGGCACTTCTGGGAGAGGTGCTGTAATTTCATGAAGGAGAAATTGAACTCTGCGATTGTTGGCAGCATGCTCCCAGTTAGGGTGACCTTCACACTCCACAGCAGTTGTGGTGACAAGAATCACATGGTACAGGCCATGCCAATGAGCTTCCAGGCACCTCTTTTATACATGTTTCTACACCAAGACCCCGCAACTGGGACTAATGTTATGGCACTGCTCCTGATGAGCAGGGGCTACTTCAACCTGATGAGATACAGAACACATCACATCGGCCAATCCTTTGTAGTAATCAAGAATGACATAATTTGTGATATTTCTGAGAACATTTGCAGGTAAAGCTGGCAATCCCGTAGCCCTCCCCATGATGATTTCATGGGGAGACAATCCTGTTCTCCAATCGGGAGCACTGCGAAGACTCATCAACACAAGAGGCAAAGCATCAGTCCATTTCAGAGATGTCAAAGCACACACTTTAGCCAATCTGGATTTCAGCATTATATTAACCTGGTCCACAATGGCAGCAGCATCAGGTCAATAACTGCAATGCAATCTCTGCTCCACCTGCAATGCTGCACACAACATTCTCAGGACCTCTGTATTGAAATGAGTTCCTCGGTCTGAAGCCAGAGAAGCAAGAAATCCGAACCTCGGAATGAGTTTCCCTAACAACAGCTTAGCTACAGTGAGACTGTCATTTCTCCTGGTCGGGTATGCTTCACCCCAACGTGAAAAAATGCACACCACTACCAAGACATATCTCAGCCCATTGCAAACAGGCATCTCAATGAAATCTAGCTGCATCCTGTTTAAAGGACCTCTGGATCTCCCTATGTGACTCAATGTAACTGTGGTCCTTTTCTCTACATACATCTGTTGACAAACAACACAACTGTGACCCAAAGCTTCCGTCATCAATCTGAACTTAGAATTGAACCACATCTGCAGAAACAACCGCACCATGGCATCTCCGCCCACATGCGTTGGTCCATGATAATACCTAGCCAAGGGTGGCAACAAACTGTTAGGCAACACAGGTATTCCATCTCCAGAAACCCAAATGTTGTCATCTTTCTTTACACAACCTGCCTTTATCCAGCTCTGCAGTTCTGTCTATGTCACTTCTTCTTGAAACCTCTTAACTTCCTCCCAGGTATCAGCAATTGCTAACAAAAGGTTGTAATTGGTTACACCTGCTCCCTTATTGGTATAGTTCAATATATACAATGGTTCCTTCGGGTATGCAAACTGATTCCTGCAATACATGAATTCAAGTCCTTATTAATTCAGTCCAGTTTACTAGTTACTCAGGACAAAGCTCCCAACAAAGAGCCTGTTCACCTTACAAATCCAGCACCAAAGAAATTCGGGGTAAAAACATCTGTTTTTAATCTATGAATTAATCATTTCATTCACAAATATCCCTAATACATATCAAGATTTAAATCAGAACTTCTTCACAATTCATAAATATTTTACAAAAAGTGGCGCAGAACATACAGTGATTATAATGTAACATCAAGTGAAATGGTGACATTCAAAAGTGTTTATATACACTTGAGTGAAGGAAAGTGAGGGGTAAGACAAGACGTATTTTGGCCAGTTTCAATTTTTTAGTTAAACTCTGCCAGTAATCCACTTCAATTTGTGATCCTGAAAACTGGGTGTTTTGTACTGGTCCAACTATATCAGTTTCGTCGATGTTTCGACCCTATGGACGCCTGAATAGTGGGTCTATAGCGGGTCTTCTTCAGGACATGGGACTGTGAAAAGGCGCTTGCAAGTTAAATAAATTAGATGATCAAAATCTGGATTTGAAGGATTGTGGTGAAAATTATTGTGTCGAGTGACATTGATTAATCAGTACACTCACCACTGGGCCTCCAGGAGATGGACCCTGTATTTAACGTGAAGAAATCACTTCTGCCGTGATGATCTTTTTGTCTGTTGAGTTGAGTAAATATATGAGGATAGGCATTAGTCCATATCCACTGAAATTAATTATCTGAAAATTCCCACTCATTCTTAAAAATCGAGCAGACATATACCACTCACCCCTTACTTGACACTGATCATGTCCATCAACGTTTTTCATAGAAGGGCGGGAGACCCGTGTGGGGCTTAGAATGTTTAAATCACTCGTTTTAATCAGATCCGTCATGTGAATCCGATGATCTGTTAGGGAAAAGTGGATATAGTCAAAGTGACCAACCATAAGCATTGAGGTCATTATATACAGTATAGAGTATACACTCACCCCAAAATAATTGATAGTGGTCCCCACACCACACAGGGTTAAAATCGAATTCTCTCAAGGTTCCGGTCGCCGTATTAATCGGTCGATCTGTCGGAAAACAAGTGTGTTAAAAGACGTTTCTTGGATAGACTGGGCAAGCCAGCTCTTCATATCCAGAGTAAAGCCATTTAAAATGACGCCCTGCGTATGTTCTCACCTATATGATTGAAGTCTCTTAATCCCGGTCAGCTAGCGTGATCTCTATGCAGCTCCTTGCTCCTGGCGCGTTCAACTCGCGACTGGGCTCTGAGTCAGCCCGTAAACAAACTCGTCTCGAGGACGCCCGGGGACGTGAACGTCATGCCGTACCTGGTCAGCTGACGAGCTTACGTATTGCTTCCTGGAAGCGTTTTTGGTTGCTAAGCAGCCCGTGGTTACCGTCAAGAACCTCTTGCACGGCGATGATCAAAGCACCACCCATCGCAACCGTGATAGTAATCGCATTATTTTGATTAAATTAGGGTATTGGAATACATAGTTATAGACAAGGTTACGCAGGTTATGCACAGCGGGGAATTTTTTCTTTAGAGACAAATTACAGTTTTACCATCATGAGGATTGAATCATACAGCTTAATATTGACGATATGTGAAGTAAAAAGCTGGGGTATTTGTGTCACAAATCATGGGCAATTTTACAGTCAGAAGGATGACAATACATGTGAAAGAATATTCATACAGTTCACAAACTTCAGCATCCTTAGGTTTTTTAACATTCTCATATACCAAAACCTGATCGATATTTCGCTCTATTAGTGCATCTAGACCCAACCTAGGTCCACAGACTACTAGTTCGATTATAGACCTATATACCTAAAGTTGTCCCATCTGTTTTGCATTCTCCTCACTCTCATTTAACCCCTCCTGCACTGTATTAAGAATGTGTATCCACTTACACTCCTTGTAATTCAGTGATTTCGTAATTGATCCACCTCTTGCGCTAGGTGTTATTCTGTCTAGGACCCTCCACCTGATGTCTTCTGGAGTATGTCTATGTGTTTGAAAATGTTCCACTAACGGGGCGCCCACCGTATTACACCTAATCCTACTAATGTGCTGTAGGATCCTGGTCTTTACCTTATGTTTAGTCTGTCCCACATATGTCAAGTCACAGGGGCAAATGATGGCATACACCACCTGTGCACTATTGCAGTTCGTAAATAATGTTAGCTTAAATGTTTTGGTATTCATGGTGAAACACGAGCCCTCCAGACAGAATCCGGAGGCTCTGCAATTGCCACATTTACGATGACCAACCACTGGTGGCAAGTTCAACAAGTTCCTTAGGTCAGGTTGTTTCGGGGGTTCCAAGAACGCCTTCACCACTGTGTCTTTTATATTTCTGCCCCTTTTGTATGCGAATAAGGGCTGCTGTGCCGTTTGCAATTTTCCTTGGACCAGATTCCAGTATTTTTTAATGATTCTCTGAATCTCATTACTTCTAGTATTGTATGTTGTTACACAAACAATCCCACTAGATTCCTTTGGCTTTTCCTTCGTCTCCAGTAATATTTCTCTTGGTTGGTACCATGCACGCTTCTTCTCTACATACATCTGTTGACAAACAGCACAACTGTGACCCAAAGCTTCCGTCATCAATCTGAACTTAGAATTGAACCACATCTGCAGAAACAACCGCACCATGGCATCTCCGCCCACATGCGTTGGTCCATGATAATACCTAGCCAAGGGTGGCAACAAACTGTTAGGCAACACAGGTATTCCATCTCCTGAAACCCAAATGTTGTCATTTTTCTTTACACAACCTGCCTTTATCCAGCTCTGCAGTTCTGTCTATGTCACTTCTTCTTGAAACCTCTTAACTTCCTCAAAGGTATCAGCAATTGCTAACAAAAGGTTGTAATTGGTTACACCTGCTCCCTTATTGGTATAGTCTCCATTAAAGGTACAATCGTTATGAGCATAGTATTTTGAGACTTCTTTGGCATATCTGTTGTCAACAGTCACGTAATCATCTCCCTTGCAATGTGCGGAACATTTCACGACAGCAACTTGCGAAGGAAACTGCAAAGCCTCCAACAGCTTAAGTACTTATTCTTCATTACAAATGGGGAACCTGCTGAATTTATGAGCCCCCTTTGAGACCATAACTGAAGTATTAGTGTACTACACCAAAGTATTTGGCTTGGGGCACAGTTCGGTTACATCGAGACAGTCATGTTATTCTTCATCAGAATCAACATCACAATCAGTAAGAGTCAATAGAGTGGCAGGGTTCAAAACTGGAAAGCGTTTTAACGTGATGTGCTCCATTGCAAGAATAACTTGCTCATACTTAGTGAGGCAGCTAATGTTATGTTATGTTATGTTAATAGGAATTTTCATGGCGCTAATCATATAAATGTTAATGCGAGAGGCCAGATTAGCAGGGTTGCCCGAAGAGCCATGTTTTCAAGGCCTTTCCAAAGCCCAGTAAGTTGTCACAATTCCTGACTGAGAGTGGAAATGAATTCCAAAGCCTAGGTGCCAAATAGGAGAACCTGCGTCCCCCCTGCCTTTTTAGTTTGATGGTGGGAGTAGTAAGGAGATGAAGGTGAGCAGATCGAAGGTTGCGCATAGGGACATATTTGGTGATCAGGCTGTTAAGAAATTTAGGGCTCATACAGTGCAATGTTTTAAAAACTATACAACCTGTCTTAAAAGCGGTGCGTTGTGCTATGGGCAGCCAATGTAGTTTAGACAGTAGGGGCCTGGCCGATTGCCATCTCGGCTGTTTGTGAATCAATCTCCCTGCCTGATTCTGGATCATTTGGAGTCAGTTAAGCAGGCCCTGAGGGAGGCCAGTGTAAAGAGAATTAGAAAAATCAAGGCGTGAGAGCACCATGGCTATTACCACCTGGACCAGAGTTGGGTGGGACAGCAGGTGCGCGATTTTCCTTATTTTACGTAACTGAAAAAGACTGGTGGAGACCACAGTGCCCACGTGTCCTCTAAATGAAAGATAGGAGTCTATAGTCACCCGGAGACCTTTTACTGATAGAGAAGGGACAGGAGGTGGGCCTAATTTGCCTGGCCAAAAGTGAGATCCCCAACAAGTGGAGCTCTTCCCAGGCAGCACCAATTCCGTCTTGCCTGGGTTGAGTTTCAGTTGATTCAGATCCATCCAGCGCTGGATATGACGCATTGTGGATTGGAATTCGGCAGCTGCATTGGGAGAATCCAAAGAAAAAACAAGCTGCAGATCGTCAGCATAATTGAAAACAGTGGTTCTCATGGCTTTAAGTGAGTGAATCAAAGGCCTAATATAGAGATTGAACAATAGTGGGGAAAGGGACGAGCCCTGTGGAACACCACAGGAAGTGGACAAATTGGGGGCAGTATAATTCCCAAGACGCACTGCTTGGGTTCTGCCAGAAAGAAAGGACTTTATCCACTTAAAGGTGGCGCCCCAAATACCAGCTTGTTCGACACGGATGGCAGGATGTTATGTTCGACCGTGTCGAACGCAGCCGACAGATCCAGAAGCACAAGTGCCTGCGGGGCCCCCATGTCAGCATTGGCCCTCAAGGTATCCATCACCGCCAGAATAACTGACTCCGTAGAGTGAGGAGGCTGGAATCCGGCTTGGTTAGGCTCGAGGTAATCAGATTTTTCAATGAAGTTGGAAAGGCACCTAGCCACGCGGGCCTCCAGGATTTTTGCAAAAAAGGGGAGGAGGGAAATAGGGCGGTAATTTGAGGAATTTGATGGATCTGCTCCTGGTTTCTTAAGAAGAGGGACTAATGTAGCATTTTTGAAGGCTCCAGGTACTTCTCCCTTACTAAGGGATTCATTAAGGAAAGGAAGAATACTGTGAGGTAAGGCCGAAAAAATATCCCTCAAGACAGAGGGAGGGCAGCAGTCCTTGGGAGAGCCCAACTTGACTCGGGACTTTAACTACGATAAGATGTCAGGACATATAGCTATGAATTGATTCATAGTAGATGAGTTATTAGGATTGTCATCTAGAGACTTCACATGAGCAGTGATGGGAATACTGGCCCTGATGATTTCGATTTTTTCCACAAAGAAATTGTTCAATGAATTGCACAGCTTTTGGGTGGAGGCTTTTTTTTTTTTGCAGAGTTTTATATAGCGCGAACTTGAACCGAACCGAATCAGTTATCAGAGTGCTTTACATAGCACCAGTTACGTTACATGAGGACACACTTTCATTTTAGGCACGGGGAGATTAAGTGATTTGCCCAGAATCACAGGGGGTTTTTGGCGTCGTTACCGAGACTCGAACCAAGTTCCCCAGGTCCGAGGTCGAGCGCCTTAGCCGTTAGGCCAACCCCTCTCCCCAAGGAAGAGGAGAGATTCTGTCATCGCTGCTAAGGACATTTACAATCCTAAAAATGTCTCTAGATTTGTTAGGGGCGGTGAGGATCCTTGTGGAAAAATACGAGGCCTTAGCGGTCAATAAGGCTTTCTTATAGTCCCTGCGAGCTGACAGATAGAGCTGTCTATCTTCACTGGCATAACAATGCCTCCATTTCCTCTCTAACTGACGAAGCAATCGTTTTTGAGTTTTAAGTTCACTAGTGAACCATTTGTGGGCTTCAGAATGTCTGGCCCGTGAAAATTTAATAAGCGGGGCATGAGTATCGCTGGCCGCCAATAGCCAGTCAACTATATCTTTCTCCATGGAGTCAATATTAGAGTTGGAATTAACGGTGGGAAGGGAGCTAGCTAGTGTATTAACAAATTCCTGGGTGTCAAGTGTTCTCCACTTTCTGGTCAGGCCTCCCGCCACCTTAGGAGTCTTTGCCCTGCCATTAAAGGTGGCTATAATTTTAATCAAATTGTGGTCAGACCATATACAGGGAGAAATAAGAGGTAGCGAAAGTTCTATGTTATGAGACCAAATTTGGTCCAGGATGTGGCCCTTAATGTGAGTAAGGGCAGTAAGATGTTGGACCAAATTGATATTAGAAAGCAGTTCGGAAAGTTCAGCCGACTGAGGCCCCCCTCATACATCATTGAACCAATAATTCAGGTCCCCAATAAGTAGGACTCTGGCATGGTTCATGGTAAGGTTCGCTATCTGTTCACTGAGGGAGAGGGGAAGGAAGGCATGGACTGGGGAGGGCGGTAAATAAGCACCAGAGCCAGAGATCCCGAATTAGTGTCGAGATTAATGACGATGTTCTCAACTTCTGGCAGAACCAGGGAGGTCAACGTGGTGTACTTATGTCTTTTGTGTATGATAGCAGCAACTCCCCCTCCCGTCTTCCCTGCAGGCCGGTTAGCCGATAGGATGTAATAGTCATAGGGGAGTGCTGCTAAGATATCTGGAGTAGAGTCCAGCGTGAGCCAAGTCTCAGAAAGCAGAAGAACATCCGGTTTGTCAGATAGTAACAACATGAATATGTCCAATTGGTGCTTCACCAAAGAACGGGTGTTAAGATACAAGACCCGGAGAGAAGTCGAATTGCCTGCAGTTAGGTAATCAGTAGGGGAAACAGAGGGCGTCATGGACGAGGGGATGAGATGGCCCACTTGTTCATGGAGAATACCATGAGCTTTGATGCGATCTGAAGGACTGGACTTTTAACAGTACCAGCGGTGCCAGGGAACAACACCTATAACCTTCATGGGATACCTGTTTCGGCGCACAAACTACAGAGACACGGGACACTTCCTTCGGCGTCAAAGATCAGCTTTTATTACTGCAGGGAAACAAGAGTCATAAGAAGTACATGGAGTAGTTCTGCGAGTCTGCTTCAAATTGCGTTTGTAGGTCGCTCTCTTTTATACAGAATGTTGCCATTGCATAACATGTGAACAAAAGATTACAATCCGGTTCCCACAGTAAACTTCAAAGAGGTCGCTTTCATGTGTTCAGAATCCCGGAACATAATTACAATAGCAATGCCGGTTCCCAACTGTAAAAGTACATCTTCCCACCATTAGGCACACCCATTAGAGTTGTAAATGACAGAGAAGAAGAGACAAGAGCAGCTGCAAGGAAGTCAGACACGTGTAGAGAAAAGAGTGTGGGGGTAATATCGGAAGCATGATCGTAGGATCAAAGAGTTGGATCCCATCGCCTGCAAGGCTGTCACAATAAGCCGGCACGACCAGATTACCCTCAAGCTGAGCCATTTGCCTTTGCTGTGTCATTCCTCCGGCCATAAAGATGCATGAAAGGAATATGCGTCTTCCGCAAGGCTTGGGAACTAGAGGGTCAAGGGGCGAACAGTTACCTGCTCGCTGACTACGTGAGGGCAAGAAACAAAATGGATGCCGTATCTAAAATGGAACCCGAGGGTTCAGATGAAAAACACGTAATAATAGACGAACCCTGGTAGGTAGTGTAGCGAAACTTCGCACACTTGCCGAACTCGTCATTTACGGTTCGTAGATACCAAACTCGTCCATATTCGGCAATGCCCAGAACATCATAATAATTTTTACGGAACCTCAGACGGTCCTTTTGCCCTCATGTAGGCAAGCACTAGTCGGAATCATAATCGATTTCGATACTCATCAGATCATTCAGATGTTGCTGATACATTATTCTATCCTTCAATGCCTCTTTGGTGACAACGGGCTGTCTTATACACGTCGTAGCACAAAGGCCACATAAGGCAGGACCACATTGCACACAAAGACAACACGAGAACAGAAGTGTCACAACAACCCCTATGATCATTCGAATCTTCCAACCCCAAGTCGATATCAGACCCCAAAACCATCCCAGAAGCGTCCAATTTCCCTCGTCCACGTGTATGGACTCCGAAATTTTGTGCAACTTAGAGATGGCTTGATAAACCGTTGGAGCGTTATCAGGTATGAATATGCAGCAGCTCAAATGGATGACTTTACAAACCCCACCTCTATCTGCTAGAACGATATCTAGAACCATACGGTTCTGCAATGTCATTAGTCTATCCGCCTGGAGTTCGGCTGTCAAATTACCAAGGGCATTTGCAGTTATGTTGGCAGTTGATTCTACTACACGAGTTAACTGCCTCAAGTTCCTGCTATTAACCATCGGTCCCCAGAACGGTAGGAAACCCTTAAAGAAGTCTCCCGCTTCTTGTCCGGAAGTATCTTCTTTGCTAATCACACCTCTTACAATTCTATTTCTGTGATAATCGGAGGCCACAGTGAAAGTCGGAGGCAAAAGATTTGCAATATAGCAGGTACCCGAGAAGTCATGAGGTAACCACGTATAGGCTCGATCATAACAAACAAAGTAGGTACCCTTGGCAGGCAGGAAAACAGGGGAAGAGAGCGTCGGTAAGACATACGTCTCGGTACAAGCACTCTCCCCAAACTGAGCTCTCGGATTTCGACCAAGACCTTTCAAGCAGAAATTACCAAGGTGAGGTACAATCCATATCGGTGGCGAGCTTTTAAGCTGCCTCTCACCCACTGATAAGCTGTACTCAGCCTCACTTAGTTCCTTATATGCTCGCACCTCTTCCTCTGGGATGAGCGATGCGTCAAAAATATCTCTATCTAAGTCTGCAATAGCTCTCGCCAGAGTCTTGTGGTACGGGCCAGGACCAGAGTTTGCTGAGCGTGGTTCTCGATGGGGGTAGGAATCTAGTGCGCTACGGAACATAGTTTGTAATGCTCGAGCTGACCCTTGTGCACTATAAGGCAGAACTAAGTACGGAATACCCTTATCCATGGTATGTGGCATTAACCCACACACCCAACAGTTGGTAGTGTTTACCACTAACTGATGCTGATGCAGGAGTTGGATAAAAGAGTTGTTTCTGAATTCCGCACGTCTGACTTGTTCGTGTTGAGGCAGAGGATAAAAGGAATGTGGAGAGACAGTAGAAACGAAATATAGATCATGAGATGGAAGAGTAGGTGTAGCAGAAGACAATAAGAACTGAGACCCATAATATATTCCTCCTACCAATAGCATAGATATGGTGAGAAACAGTATGATTACTTGTGAGAAAAACCATTTCGTATGACATATTTTATGCACTGCAGATTTTTGCGCCAAAATTTCTTCTCTTTTCGACAGCTCAGACAATGATGTTTCCATCCCCTAACGACCGTCCGCGACGTTCTTGACGCACTTCGTTCTGAGTAGCGGTTATCAATTCCCAGGAGTTCCCAGAAATCGATAATAGAAACCAACCTTGTGTCGATAGCTGCTAAACAGAAGGAAGTACCCGCACGGCCTTACGGTCAACCTGGATGATAGGTTCTAGCTAAATAATGTTCTTGGCTGTACGAAAAAGAAAAAGATACACAATATATAATGTCCACTGTTTTCAGAGCAATGTAGAACCTAGAAACAAAAAAATCTTTTTATTTGTGGCTTATTCGTGGACGAAGAAAATATCGGCTACTTCCAGGGCGAGTCTGATCTTCAAACAGTGGATTGGACGGCAAAGGAGTGTTCAATTGTTCAGGCGATTGTTCAACAGTCAAATTTTCCAAGGTTGACGTGGAGGAAATTGTTTGAGGGGAATCAACAACGGTGTCAGATACAAGCCGAGCTTCGCTGAATGGAACGAAGCGTTGCGGAGTCTCGGTCTCAGATGAAGAAAGACCTCTTCTCGTCCAGGTGTCCGACGGCAGAGGAAGCGGGACTTTTTTCGTGTGGGTAGCATGTACCCAGTTCCGACGTCCGTGTAGTCGAACCGCCGTCCTCGTAGCCAGCTGAACCTGAAACGGGCCCACAAATCTTGGTTCAAGGTTTCGTTTTCGTCCGTAGTTTCTGACGAGGATCCAGTCTCCTGGTTGAAGCCGATGACCAGGACCCTCTGTTTGTGACGGCAGAGCCTCAAAGACCTGTTGGTGAATCAAACTCAATTTAGCAGTCAGATCATAGAGATAATCGATCAACATAGGGTATTCAATTCTATCAAATTCCTTAGTTCTTGGGATTCCCCATACATTGGCAGGACGACCGAACACAATCTCATATGGGCTGAGCCCTACTCGAGAGTGTACAGTCGCCCTGGTCGACAGGAGAGCTAGAGGCAAAGCGTCGGGCCATGATAAACCAGTTGTTGCCTGAATTTTAGCCAATTTCAGTTTTAGAGTGCCATTATATCCCTCCACCAGGCCTGCTGATTGTGGATGGTTTGCACTATGAAATTTTTGTACTATCCCTAAACCGCGACACACACTCTTCATCACACTCCCAACAAACTCACTTCCGTTGTCCGACCATACGACCCGAGGCATTCCGTAGCGGGGAAAATATTCTTTGAGCAAAATTTTTGCCGTGGATAAAGCCGTATTATCCTTAAGGGGGTAGGCCTCAATCCACCTAGAGAATGCACACACCACAACCAACACATACTTCAAGTTATTACATCGGTCCATGTGGATAAAGTCCAACTGGATGACTTCGAAAGGGTATGTAGGAGGGGCAAAATGGCCAGGTGGAGTAGGGTTGCCCTTGCCAGGATTGTGCATCAAACACACCATACAATTCTTGACCACTCTCTCGGCACACTTAGTAATCCCATCATTCTTCCATACATGAGACAACAACTTGCATATGCCTTTCGTGTTGATGTGTGCCATACCGTGAGCCATTGTAACAACAGCGAGCACATACGCATCCGGTAACATCCATCTCTGCTTCTCTGATAGATCCACCCAACATCCATTCTCATCCAATCTTCCCGTGCTCTCTCTCCATTTAGTCCTTTCCGTCTCAGTGGCTTCATTCTGTATTCCTTTCACACTTTCAAATGTGTCTTCACACATACCAGTCTCTGTTGGCCATCTCACTGAGCTCGCAACATACATTCTGTTCGTCAAATCTTTAGCCGTCTCTTTAGCCGTTTCATCCGCAAACGCATTTCCACGACCCACATCATCTGTTACTTTCTGATGTGCGCTACATTTGACTATGGCCACTTGTTTAGGCAATGTGAGTGCATCTAAAAGATCATTTACAAGCTGACCATGTTGAATCTTCGTGCCATGCGACGTAAGGAATCCTCTCTCTCTCCACAATCGTCCAAAACTATGTGCCACACCAAACGCATACTGGCTATCTGTAAACACATTCACCCGTTTATCTTTAGACAACACACACGCTCTCGTCAATGCAATTAACTCGGCAGCCTGAGCCGAATTCTGACTTAATCTTGCGCTTTCCACAATCGTTCTCAATGTTACTACAGCATACGCAGTCGTCACATCACCGTTCGGCAACTTAAAACAGGAACCATCCACATACAAAGTACCATCGGGATCTGTCAATGGAGTATCTTTTAGGTCAATACGACCCTTAGTTTCCTCTTCAGTTCTGAGATAGCAGTCATGTACTGCTTCACCACTTGACTCTGTGTCGATCGGCAGCAATGTTGCTGGATTCAACACATTACATCGTTTTATCCGTATGTGACTGGCCAGCAACGTCAACTCATATCCAGACAATCTTGCGCTCGTCAGATGTTGAGTTTTCGTTCGATTCAATAGAGTGTCAACTGCATGCGGAACCATTACCGTAAGCATATTATCCATGACTAGACCTGCGGACTGTCGAATGGACGCCGCAGCTGCCGCCGTTGCCCTTAAACAACTTGGCAAGGCTCTTGCTACTGGGTCTAAAGTCGAAGAAAAATAGGCACATGGGCGTTGCTTGCCACCAAAAGGTTGTGTCAGAAACTCAACGCACAACCATCCCTCTCGTGAACGTATAGTGTAAACGGCTTACTGTAGTCAGGAGTGCCCAACACAGGAGCCGAACACAACGCATCACGTAATTCAGAAAAACTTTTCTGACACTCTTCAGTCCAAGGCAATGGGGATGAAACATCCTTGCACGTAAGGGCTATCAATGGTTTCGCCAACAATGAAAAATTTGGAATCCATTGTCTGCAATAGGACGTAATACCTAAAAAGGCGCGAACATCTCTCTGGGTTTTTGGCACAGTCATTCGGGTAATCGCTGCAATTCTCTCTGGGGTCAACCTTCTCCCTTCTCTTGACAATAAGTGACCTAGATAGGTAACTTCTTGACAACAATACTGTAGCTTTGAAGGCGATACCTTGTGGTGTAAGTCATGTAGATAGTGTAACAATGATACTGTAGCCGTTTTGCAAACAGCTTCTGTATCAGTTGCCACTAAAAGATCGTCAACGTATTGTATCAAAGCCGCACCCGTTGGTAAAACAAAGGCATCAAGCTGACCTTTAAGTGCTTGGCTGTAGATTGACGGACTCTCACAGTAGCCCTGTGGAGCGCGTTTTAGCCTAAAACTGCGACCACCTAATGAGAATCCGAATAGGTCTCTTCTTTCCTCTGCAATCGGAATGCTAAAGAAAGCATTCTTTAGATCGATCACCGTGAACCAGGAGGCAGATGCCGGAATCATTGTTAGTAAGGCTGTAATGTCGGGAACCACAGGAAATTGTGGAACCACTATTTTGTTCACCTCTCTTAAATCTATTACGAAACGATACACAGGAGGTTTAGTTGGGTCAGTTCGTTTCAGAATTGGCAATACAGGGCTATTACACACGTTTCCACGAGTTTCTTCAACAACACCTTTTCCAATGAGATCATGAACGATTGCTAACAGCGCTCGTTCGCCCTCAAGAGAAATACGATATTGAGGTAAACGCGGTAATCGCGCATTTTGTTTCAATTGAATCACATAGGGTGGAATGTCTAACAGGCCCACATCATTGGGACCTGTGGCCCATAGGGACGCAGGGAGGGAACTCAATTCCGGTGGGAATTTATCGACCGACAAATACATGGGAGAGATCACTCTCCGTCCCAACGTAAGCTCCACTCCTTCGGGGGAACAATACAATGTTGCATATAATCGTTTCAATAAATCCATGCCCAAAAGATTTTCACCACAACCTGTAGATAGAATCAGTGGAGCCGTTAGCTCACGAGGTCCAATCATAAGGGGCAAAGGACTAGAGACTGGGTTGCTAACAGGGGCGCCAGAGAATCCAACGGAAACGTTCGTTAAGCCAGACAAAGGTGCGCCAGGGAGTTTCGAATGCATGATGGAACTTTTTGTCGCACCAGTGTCTAACAGAAAAGGCTCAACTACACCCGATGTAGCCACTGCAACGTAAGGCCCACTCTGATCGACCGGAACTGACACTACTCCCTCTCTTTGTCGTTGGCTGTCCTAGTAGTGGTCATTTACAACAGTCTCATGTTCTACGTAATAATCATCCACATTATACTGTGCAGATCGAACTGACCCCGCATTTCGCTGGTCGAAACAATTATTCACGTCCGATTGATTTTGATGACGATCAATCTGATTGTGGGATGAACCACGACCCCTACCACGTGATGCCTGTTGGGGGCCACCACCACGGTTTCCATGTGTCGACACACCATTCAGACGGTCCCGTAAGGCAAGACAATCATATTTTAGGTGTCCCTCTTTCCTACAATATGCGCACTGATTATACCCAAGTGAAGATCTATAATCAAAGTTATCAGAACGCGGCTGCATCCTATCAGGCTGTGCTCGTGGTCGATACTGCTGTTGTGAATCGTTTTGGTTTGATCGTGGAGGGTATGCTTGCTGCAACAAAACCTTCGTTTTGAGCTCTTTTGTTTTCTTTTCTACACGATCACTTTCTTCCTTTTCCCTATTCTCATAATACTGGGCCATTGCCAGTATTTGCGCAGGGGTTGAAACTGCCCACGCACTCTCCGAATTCTTCAGTTTGTTGCTTAGTTCAGGCAACAAATTCGATACGAACTTGTCAACAAATAACCGCTGGCCTCCCTCAGCGCCCATGTCCTGGCCGCTGTGGTCGACAAACGCTTCCTCAAACCTTGTAAAGAAATCCGAGACACTCTCGTCTTTCTTTTGCTTACAAGCTGATAACTTATCCCAGTTCACCTTCATCGCTGGCATGAGAGTTTTCATGAGCGTAATTATTTTCTGAGGCAAATCCAAGATCAGCTGGTCAGGCTTAGCCCCACCAACTTGTAATGCATCAGCTGCTAGCAATGCAGCCCAATCACCCCCTAATTCAACTGCGTGATTGGCTTGACGAATTTTGGCCCAAACTGGTTGCGGTACAACATTGCCAAACAACATGTCGATGTCGGCAAGGTTCATAATAGAAGCTTCCACCAGTTGCGATAACTCCTTATAATAACCAGCCGGATTTTTACGCGGATCGGGCAAGGATTGCTTCACTTGCAAAACTTCCGATCGTTTCCATGGAAGATGTATCCACACTCTTCGAAAATGCGGTAAAACCGGAGGGGCAGCACCAGGGTCACCAGGCACCCAAAGTGGCGGAACCTCTCTCATAGGATACTGACCAGGAACCGCTTTCCAATTCTCAGTGGTATCATCTGAGGACACCCGAGAATGTGCTGTGGATCTAAACGCTAATAAGCGTTCCACGGCACGTCGCACATCTTCTCCTATAATCATACCAGTCGAAAAGTGACTCTGGAGTTCAACTATGTCGGACGGTACATTATCTACATCATCATTATACCATTCTTCCCTCAAAAAGTTACACATCTCTTCAAACACGAATCTCTGCGTAGGCTCATTAAACTGAAAAAATGTGTCAAAGACCACACGAGGAGTGTAGTTGGCAGGATGTCTTATCCACCTATGTGCCATGGTTACTAACGTCTCTTTCTCCCTACCACTAGGGATCTGACTCCGTCTCTGAGGAGTTTCAGATAAATTAGACGAAAATAATGGACCAGAAAGAGGTGAATAAAGGGTAGCAACAGAGTTAGGAACACGCTTACGAACAGAAGGGGAAAGAAAAACAGGGGAAACAACACTGGAGGTGAAGGAAGGCATAGTAGGAACGGACAAGGTAGTCGGAGTAGCAGAAACAACAGTCTGCGAAGGTACAGGTACAGGAGCAGTAGGAACAAGGACAGGTGGTGGAACAAACGTAGGGTTAACAACGGGCTGACCCGCAGCCACTGGAGCAACAAGGGGTACAACAGGAGGTACTACAGGAGCAGCTACAGGAGCAGTAGCACCCTGTACATAAGGAGGTGGTGATTTCATTAAATATGACAACAAGGAATCCTCCTTCAAATCTTCCTCTTTCTTCTCTAGATTATTCGGTAAAACCGGATAACATTTATCTATTTTCATGTGATGCAATCTAGTAGAGATTTCCATTTCCTTTTCTTCTTTTTCCTGTTTACATTCTCGTATAGTTTGCATTATCGGAACAAACCCTTGCGTTTGATCCTTTTTAAGTTGTTTGATTTCTTTCTGTTTGGCCTCTTTACGCCATATCCGAAAGGAATCAAACATA
Source organism: Lissotriton helveticus (assembly GCF_964261635.1). Taxonomy (NCBI): domain Eukaryota; kingdom Metazoa; phylum Chordata; class Amphibia; order Caudata; family Salamandridae; genus Lissotriton; species Lissotriton helveticus. The sequence goes on from NC_136068.1 coordinate 317,641,608, forward strand.
GCTGGCCTAGCTTTCTTTAAAAATAATTTAGCCTCAAGATTATCTAAAATCGAAAGTTCAAAAGTTCCATGTGGTGGCCATCTAAGGTCACCGTCTTTCTTTGTATAGCGGACCCAGTAATCATTATATATTATAGGACCCACCCCATGTCGACTATAAAGATCATGTATCGGAGTTCCAACTGGAGGTATCGGACACGAGTCCTCCAACCGGGAATCCATTGCGCAACATTGGAAAATACGAAACAAACCACTATGGCTAGGCATCGTGCACACTAACCTAGTATCAAACTTCAAGGATTACCGAAGCAATTAAACCTCGTGTAAGTCAAAACCCTCGGTTTTTGGCAATTGCAACTGTCAAATAATACTAAGAACCAATACTAAGAACCACAAATGCAATGGAACCATGCAATACAACAAAGCCTTAAGGCTACCACAAAGCTCGGAGAGCTAACAACAAAGCCTGAGGAGGCTATTACAAAGCTCGGTGAGCTATTACAACAAAGCCTTAAAGGCTACAACAAAGCTTTCAAAAAGCTAGAACAACCACTAAGGACTGGGAGCGACCCACAAATACTTAACTCAGAACTTCAATGGCGTCACCAGGAAGGCCCGTCTATCGTCTCGCTTGTACGTAAGGTCTGCGCCGGGCGTCGAAGACAGGTCGACAGTCAGGGCATCGGTCCGTCGCAGCCGTCAGGAGGCGGGAATCTTCGCAGGGAAAAACTTCGGGCCACTTATTTCGACAACAGGATCGATGAAGCGGGGTGCACCTTCCCTCGGAGATTTCACACGAAGTTCCTCACGATCATCAGGCTTTGGACCGGTACCGCTGAAGTCGCCCCACGTTGGGCGCCAACTGAAGGACTGGACTTTTAACAGTACCAGCGGTGCCAGGGAACAACACCTATAACCTTCATGGGATACCTGTTTCGGCGCACAAACTACAGAGACACGGGACACTTCCTTCGGCGTCAAAGATCAGCTTTTATTACTGCAGGGAAACAAGAGTCATAAGAAGTACATGGAGTAGTTCTGCGAGTCTGCTTCAAATTGCGTTTGTAGGTCGCTCTCTTTTATACAGAATGTTGCCATTGCATAACATGTGAACAAAAGATTACAATCCGGTTCCCACAGTAAACTTCAAAGAGGTCGCTTTCATGTGTTCAGAATCCCGGAACATAATTACAATAGCAATGCCGGTTCCCAACTGTAAAAGTACATCTTCCCACCATTAGGCACACCCATTAGAGTTGTAAATGACAGAGAAGAAGAGACAAGAGCAGCTGCAAGGAAGTCAGACACGTGTAGAGAAAAGAGTGTGGGGGTAATATCGGAAGCATGATCGTAGGATCAAAGAGTTGGATCCCATCGCCTGCAAGGCTGTCACAATAAGCCGGCACGACCAGATTACCCTCAAGCTGAGCCATTTGCCTTTGCTGTGTCATTCCTCCGGCCATAAAGATGCATGAAAGGAATATGCGTCTTCCGCAAGGCTTTGGAACTAGAGGGTCAAGGGGCGAACAGTTACCTGCTCGCTGACTACGTGAGGGCAAGAAACAAAATGGATGCCGTATCTAAAATGGAACCCGAGGGTTCAGATGAAAAACACGTAATAATAGACGAACCCTGGTAGGTAGTGTAGCGAAACTTCGCACACTTGCCGAACTCGTCATTTACGGTTCGTAGATACCAAACTCGTCCATATTCGGCAATGCCCAGAACATCGTAATAATTTTTACGGAACCTCAGATCAAGAACTTCATGCGTTAGCAAAGCTTGAGATTGCTTTAGCGATCTGAGTCCCGCCGGGGAATAAGTAATAATTTGGCCAGGGTTCGTGGCCCCTGGGCCCGGTCGGGCGCGGACGGGCGCAGACGGGCTTGCGTTTAACGCACCTTTGGTGCGCCACCAGCACGCCCGCTGCGCACGTCCGCTGCACTTCCGTGTGCTGGTGTACATATATGCCCCGGCCCTGCCTCCACGCTCCACCCCGTACCGGCCGATTGGCTGAGGCTGCTGGGAGGGGATCAGTGAGTGCGTCAGCTCAAGGACAGAGAACAATTCCCACTTAAAACAGCAATGCGATTCGGGTAAGTTTAAAAACAGTTATTTAAAGCAAATAATCAGATTTTACAGGCAGCGCTATCTGAAATGGTCCGCGCGGCAGCAAACATACAATTGCTTGCTCCCCGCGCTACACTCAGATTTAAATGCCCGGCCCCGCCTCCACGCTCCACCCCGTACCGGCCGATTGGCTGAGGCCGCTGGGAGGGGATCAGTGAGTGCGTCAGCTCAAGGAAAGAGAACAATTCCCACTTAAAACAGCAACACGATTAGGGTAAGTTTAAAAACTGTTATTTAAAGCAAATAATCAGATTGTACAGGCAGCGCTATCTGAAATGGTCCGCTAATCGATAGGTGCTGTGTACAAGTTCTAGACAACCGAATTTCGACAGAATGTGGATCATAAACAGTCAAAAGGTGACCCATCGCAATGTTCTCGCACCTCTCAATACTGACATTTGTGGTTGCCTCAGATTTCAACCATCCAGTCAACGGTGCAACTACGGGATCTAATGTAGCTGAAAAATAGGCCACAGGCTTTTGTGCACCTCAGTGATTTTTCATCAGCACTGAGAGAGTGCAGCCCTCCCTCTCACTACAGAAAAGTGAAAATACCATGTTGTAATCAGGAATTCTTAGTGCTGAGGTGCAACCGAGGTTTTCACTCAACTCCAGGAATGTCAGCCACTGTAATGTCTTCACCACTAGGGAAAAGTTGGGACTCCACTGGCAACAGTAGCTGATTATTCTAAAAAAATCCTTACTTCCGTCTGAGTCATCAGCGGAATAATCTGCCTGATCACTGAGATTCTTTCTTGCGATACGGTCCTCACACCTCTCACAATGTGATTGCCTAGATACAGGACGTTGGTCAAACAGCAATGTAACTTATTCGGCAACACCTTATCTACATTCTCGACCAACTGATTCAGCAAGGCAATAGTATCAATCTTGCATGCTTCTTGGGTGCCTGAAGCAATCAATAGGCCATCAATGTTTTGTACCAACACTGAATTGCAGGGCATGATCAAAGACACTAAGGGGTATATTATCAAGGGGTTTTATCTCCGCTTTTTTGGCTTTAAAAGCCAAGAAAGCGGAGATAAAATTATCTCCCTATTACCAAGCTGTCGCTAACACCAGTTAGCGACAGCTAATAGGAGATAGCGACCATCTTGGGCCCCACTTTGCATGTCAGTGATATTTATCACTAATGATATGCAAAGTGGGCGTGCCAAGATGTTAGCGACTGGAAACAGTCGCTAACATCGCTATCTCCTATTACCAACTTTTGGAGATATTTGCGCTAAGGGCGAATATCTCCAAAAGCTAACACCTGCCCTGAGCAGTTCTTAGCCATGTTATCCAATGGGAGGTGGATAACATGGCTAAGAGCATTTGCTCGATAATGCATGAATATCGCTGACTTTTCAGCGATATTCATGCATTGCGGGCGTTTTTTATCGCATTTGCGATAAACCTTGCTAATAGCAAGGTTTATCTGCGATAAAAATCGCCGATGTGCGGCGATAATTTTTGTCTCTAAACAAGTTAGAGACAAAAATTATCGCTAGTTGTTGATAATATACCCCTAGATTCTTTTTGAAGGTCTTTTTAAAGATGGACAGACTGTATAACCTTGAGGTACTCAGCACCATGCCAAAACACGACTACCAAACAGGAAAACGAGGATGAACTGGCAGTCCTCGCGCAATGGAAAAGAATGCCTGGCAAAGCTCAATGACATTGAGCCATTCAGCTTCACATGAAATCTGAAATATTATCACAACTTGATTCGGCATCATGAGGCAACAAGGAACCACGATACTGCTGATTTTCCTCAGGTCCTGCCTGATGCGGTACTTATTGCTTGGCTTCTGCAGGTCCATAATTTGTGAACTACAAGGACTCTCCATGATCTCTTTCAAGATCCCTTTTTGGATCATTTTCTCAATCACCAGAGTAATACCAGAAATTGTTTTGGGGGTTAAATTGTATTGCAGTTTTCTTGGCTACTCAGCCTTGGGGTGTACTTGTATACGAACAGACTCAACTCCTTTAATGAGTCTGATGTTGTTTCCTGAAAGATCCCAGCCTTCCAATCTCTAAGATCTTGGGGTAACTCATCAACTGGCATCATGGGGAACATTGTAACAGCTACATTCTGATTTGCTACCTTAAAATCAATGTCCTCATCATTTGTCTGAAGTTCTATGCCCCTTGGGGTGCAGTAAATTATTCAAATCAACTTGCACAGCAAGTCACACCCCAAGAGACACACGGGACTCGAATTGCACACTACAAATTGATGATTTTCAGTGAAGGAACCTATTTTTACAGGTACCTCTTCTGTCAAGGGACTTGAAATCTGCTTAGGAGGAGTAAGATTGGACCCTCCACTGTTCTTACAATGACGGGGATGCCATCTACTTCAGTATCAACAAATGGGTACTTTGATCTACCTCTAAGACTGAGCCAAGAGCACAATGTTCCTCCCCTCTCGGGCCCCGTCAGAGGCCTGATCAGAGCCATATCCTTCTGCTGTCTCAAACACAGGAAACTGCTGAGCTATATTTTGGCTCTAGAAAGGATTCAGGTTCATGTTCAGCATTTGATTTGAATTAAATCTAGGGTTATTGGCATTCTGCTGTGGCATCAGGGGTTGTGGGACTTGCATCACCAGACCTTGGGCTGCATTGAAATTTTGAGATCTCGGTCTCGTCCATTTTGTGATTGCATGGGGTTACTATTCTGAAGCTGTGAAAACCCTAACTTATGTCCTTGATTGGCTAGATTAAGATGATATTCTTTCTTCCCGTGCCCCAACCTATTACAGTAGTGGCATATGTTAGACTTTTTCAAAATGGTCGCATCAATTCCAGTGCTGCGGTCAAAAGGAATACCTCGGCCTCTACTCTCCGACTGGAAACCTCCTCCACCTTTCATCATAGAAGTTCCCTCGTTAGAAACACCCTGCATCGGAGCCACATTTTCCATAAAGAGCTGATTCTGGTTACCTCTGAGTAGCCTTCATCTGCATAATCATCAGCTTCTCCCAAAGCCTCTTCTGTTTCATCTCAATTGCTTCATGGCCATACTTGGCATAACATAAAATCTCATTGATTGACTTATTCTGCTAACATATCAAATGCTGTTGAATCATCATACTAATTTCAGATCTCAGTCCTGTCACAAATCTGGACACTAACTGTTCCATTTCTTAGGTTCCAGTGTCTCCATTCGCTATACTTTTTAAAAGTCTGTTACAATCCTCATAAAAGGCATGAACCATCTCCTTAGGTTCTTGGGTGGTCCTGCTAATCTCAACCCAATCAATATCCTGTGGCGGCACCTTAGATTTCAGCCAAGTCATCACCTGATCATAATTTTTCATCACAATAGGTGATGGCCCATGTGTCACTGCAACTCTTTCTAGCTCCCTTTCAGGCCAATCTGTAGCTATTTTGCATGCAGACCACAAATCATTTGTAACAACAATGTCAAACCAGGTATTCAAATCAGTCCACAGTACCCTCTGAAATCCTTACAAACTCGGTGCCCTTAGGGTAAAGACACACAGATGATGGACGGAATGCAGAGCAGATCAAATATTCACCTCAGTCAAGAGAACTGGGTTAGAGCCATCATTTCTTTGCTCACCATGCGACACCAGTTTAGACCCACCATATGCAAATCAGTCTTGACCGTGTTCCTCATGGGGACAGTCCAGCCCGAACTGCCAAGCCAGGTCCTCCCTGGACTGGAAACAAGAATCCTAGGACCAGTTTTGGGGCATCACCCTCATCAGCCACGCTAGCTTGAATGCAGTGACATAGTGAGCCTGGGACCCACATCTCGGCAAACCTGGTGAACAGTCCAGCCCAAACTGCCAAGCCAGGTCCTCCCAGGACTGGAAACAAGCATCCTAGGACCGGTTTCGGGGCATCAACCCTCATTAGCCACGCTAGCTTGAATCCAGTGACATAGTGAGCCTGGGACACGTCTGCCATACTCGTTGCACTTAGGTCGAGAAATCAACACCGATTGCACCACCCACCTAAGTAGCCTTTCAAAGGTGTCTCAGACCTGTCAATGTAGTGTCTTCACACAGTTTTTACTTGCACTCATTTGCCAGCCACTTACCTTCCCTTTTCTTACATGTAAGGCACCACTCAGGTAGGCCCAGGAATGCCCAAGGTACCCACATGGGCAGGTTGCAGTGTATGTGAAATGTAGGTATTGTACTGGTGTGTTTTTACATGTCCTGATACTGAACTACCGTGTATTATGTTTTGCACTAATGAAATGCTGCCTGTCCCATAGTTTATACTGGGAGCTGTCTTGTAACGTCTTACAAGTGTAACTTTCCATTGGGACAAGATAGAGGCTTGGTGTTTAGACTTCTTGAGCTCAGAATTTAAAGATGCATCCTTTAGTAAAGATGCTTTTTATATTGTGTGTTTGAAAACGCCACTTTTAGAAAGTGGGAATTTTCCTGCTTAACCACACAGTGTGCATCTGCCATATTTGCATTCCCCGTCTGAGTGTGGAGTGACAGGAGCTGGGGATGTGCATTTAAACTAGACCAGGGATACTCAAAGTATGGCCTTAGGGCCTCATGTGGCCCTCTTCATCTTTAATTGTGGCCCCCTGATGAACAGCAGCACTGGGCTGTTGTTCACATGATATACCAAGAACATTAAAAAAGCTGTGAAAGGGGCATACTTTATTTACATGTTAACTAAACCAAAGGTAACGCAAATAATGCTTCATAGACAACTTATCTTCAATTAAACGGCAGTAAGTCTGAAATTATGCTCTTCGGCAAAGCCGCAGAATACTGGACTCACGATTGGTGGCCTACCAAGTTAGGGTTCTGCCCAATGCCCAAGGAGTCAGTTCGAAATCTGGGTTTTTACATTGGTAATCAATCATCCATGAAAAACCAAATCAACCATATAGTGAGTACCTGTTTTGGAGTTATGCGCAGCTTGAGGGAGGTCTTTAAGTGTAGAGGCCCGTAAACCCCTAGTCCAGGGGCTAATTATAAACAGAATGGACTACGGGAACTCGCTGCTATTCTCAATAAATGAACACCATTTGAACAGGCTCCAGGTTCTTCAAAACACTGCTGCCAGACTGGTCCTTAACCTTCCACCAAGATCTCCCTCCGCTCCCTACCTAAAAAGCCTCCATTGGCTTCCAGTGAAAAAGCGAATCCTTTTTAAAACGCTCTGCCTGGTTCACAAGCACATGCATGGAAACGGTCCGAAATACTGGTCCCAAAAGCTAAGATGGTATCAACCCCGAAGAGAACTTAGATCTAGGAATGAGTCTTTGTTAACACCCCTGAGAATACATACTTCCAGGAACGGTGGTCGAGCTGATCCTTTCTCGCCCCTGCTTCGTGTAACAAAATGCCTCTCGAACTTCGCATTATCCCTGAACACAGTCTTTTTTGCAAGAAGCTGAAGACTTAGTCTATTTTTGCTGATTTACATTTTTTAATAACTGTATATTGGATTCCTATTGTTTTGGTCTTGTTTTACACAGATAAATATTGACTATTTTTCTAAAACTGGTGTGGTGTCCTTTTGTAGTGTTTTCACTGTATTACTGTGTGTTATGTGCAAATGCTTTAAACATAGACTCTGGCATACAACCTTACTGCTCATGTAAAGCAACCAATTGGGTGAGCAGGGGCTAATTTAGAAGTGCAACTCCCTTGTCATGACTAGGAAGAAGGGTCGCTACTTGGACAGGGTAACAACCTGCCAGCTAGAGACCCCATTTCTAAAAGAAGCCATGTATCGCCACCTGCAGAGGAGAGTATTTGCGAGCAAAACAATAATCACTTGAAGGTTAAACATTGAATCTCAGGAACTTGAGGCCTGGTCATTATGGTAAGTTAGCACAGCAGATATTGTACACTTGACATTTGAATATTGGTGCATGTGCATTCACAATTTGTACATGGATGGTATCTATTGTGGAATGAATTCATGACTACATATAACTGGGCTAGATTCTTAAACCATTTGTATAGCTGTGAACGAGAACTACTTATTTACTAAAATCTTAAACATTAGCATGTACTCATTTAGTGATACTATTAAGTTTTTATCATGGAACATTTCAGAAATACATTTGAAATCCCTTTTGTTTATTAGAATGTTAGACCACACAAAATAAAATACGTGCCAATCTGCACAAATCAACGTAAACAGGTGAAGTGTAAGGGTGAATCCAAATCAAGCAGCTCCGAGGGTGAATGCAAGGGTAGGAAAATAAATTAATAGATGGGTGAATGTCGGGTGAACTGAACTACTCTACTATAGTCGCTTAGCTCACAGTGTGTCAATAGAGGTGTATTTCTAAGTGGGAGGCATTTTAATTTTCTGGTTCGCCCTTGCCTCCATGCATGGCAAGTTAACAATGGTTATTGTTGACACAACCTGACCTGGACCCCCGTCCGGCGCCTTTCCATGCTTGCTTAACCCCTGCAAATTCAGGGTCTACCATAACCATCCACAGGCGGTAGCTCTCCCCAGCCAATCCCTCAGTGTCAGGGGGAGAAATAGGAAGTGGCATTCTCCATTAAAGCCGCCTCGCTCAATGCCCAGCAGTGAAAAGGCCTTTCACTGACTGAAATCAATTTACAGCTGCCTCTGCTGATGAAGGAAGTCACTGGAGCCTGGGAATGGGGGAGTAAGCTGCCTTCAGTGCACTGTTCATTCATGCTGAGGGCAACCTCATTTCTCTAAACGTAACCACAGGGCATATTAACAAGGAACAGGGAAAATTAACGCTAAGGGCGCTTAGCGGTAATTTTTTTAACGCCCGTAATCAATGGATAATATCTCCTGGTTATCGCGTTATTTACAACGCTAACCGCCTAGGCGATAAAAAATCCAGCAATAGCGGCATTTTGGGAGGTTATCGCTGGTAATGCTGCAATAAAACTACAAGGATAGGGATATCCTTGTTGAAAGTCCATGGTGGACTTAGCCATGTAATCCACCTCCCATTGGATTACATGGCTAAGTCTGAAAATTAGCAGACGTAAAAAAAGCATCGTTAACCGTGGTTAGCACTGATTTTTTTGTCTCTAACAGGCTTAGCGTGAAGCTTGATAATAGGAGAACTGTCCCTTAACGACATTTCTTCTATTATTTTGCTCTGGAACGCCCACTTTGCATCTCATTAGAGATGCAAAGGGAAGCATAGTGAAAAAGGGTGCTAACATGCGATTTTGCATGTTAGCACGCTGTTGTTGATAGGGCGATATTTGTATCGCCACTTCTTTGGCTTTTAAAGCTAAAACAATTGAGATAAAGCCCTTGTTAATATGACATCAAATGTCTAGGACCTATAGAAGGAATGTGCATAAGGTGCAGTGTTCACAACACCAGCAGGGGCCTGTGGCAATGCCAGCAACATGATGCATTTGTGACGGCATGGATTGCTTCAGATCCCAAACTCCGGTAAACAGAGGGAAGATTTGAACAACACTGCTCTCCTATTTCCACTGTTATACCCCATAAAAGTATTGCAATTGATGGGACGTCTAACAATGATATCGAAACCAGAAGTATAAAAGTACAAAACTATCTATTTAGTTCAAGAAAGATGAAAAATGGATTGCAAAATATATTGTGCCATCATTTCTTCAAATACATGTCTCTATATGAACATTGATAACATATCACATACATTTTTTCACTTCTAACAAGTGTATTATTCAATTCCGAAGCCCTAAATTGAGGTTCATCGATAAGTTCAGATTCATTTAATTTTGTTCACAGGAAAGTTCATGTCATGGTAATACTGAAAAAAAATGTACTTCAACGCGGTGAAAAACAGCCAACAGGTATGTTGCGTTTCCAGGTTTTCCGCTTCGGGCCAAGTTTAGGAAATCAAATAAGTTCAAAGGCTTTCTGCTGCTTCATAAATCTTCCCAGGCAGATACTTTAATAATCATCAAAACAACTACCAAAGGCTGTCCAAAATCACATTTATTTAATTCAATCAAGCTGTTTCTTAGGTTTCCAATTTGAGCAACATCATTCTCCTAGTTGATGGACAAAGGAGCTAATCACAGGTTTTGAGTAGTGACAATTATGTTGAGTCATTGAACCATTTTCCTTTTGTCCATTTTGTTTCTTCAAAATCCGCATTTTTATTGATGCAAATCTCAAGCATTTTAGTAGCTCCCAAGGACTGAGAAAGAAAGGAAAAATAACACACAGACATGGTACACATGGTGCAATAGAGATGAAACTTTATTTCAGAGAGCACTTCAGGACAAAAAAAGACCCTACAGTCCCCGATGCAAAAGAAGCGATAGAATCCTTAGGGACATGCAGGATGCCCTGGTATCATGGCTGGACTGGACATTCTGCCACACTTTGCCGGCTGTGGGTCTTTTTCCAGAGTATGATGGGCTGGCATGACTCAGCCATGTCCCAATGACCCTATTCTATTCACCACCTCCTTTATTGTGGTGTATGAAAATGCACATGCATAGCTGAAGACATTATTCACAAATCCAAGTTTGTTAAAGAATAATTCACTCCCTATCTAACCACCATAAAACGTGAGAAACAATCCCCTGTTCTGATCTAATGACTCTATATTACTGGGGTACATCTCCAGGGCTCAATTGACATCCAGCAATGCAGTAAAACTCCTTTTGAGAGAGATGTCTAGGGAAAACTCTACAATCCCCTTATTCACATAAAAAGATATAACCCGATCTTAGGGCCCGAAGTAGTTGTTCCTTAACACCAAGCACCTCAAAACATTCGGAAATGACGAAAAAAAGCCAACATTGCACCCATTTTCCTCAACTGTCTGACCCGTTATCTGTCAGAAGTAGCATGATAAAGAAGGCACAACTGAAAGGCACCTACTCTAATGGCTAAGACGTATTTGTCAGCAAAGTCTGAGAGACCAAAAAGGGGGAATTCTGGGAGCTGGGAATGTACCAGCTCAAAACCATGGAAAAGATGGGTTTCATGGTAACTACACAAAATATCGAATTCAGAATATCGAATGGACAAAATATCGAATGGACAGAATATACTGGTGAAAAATATCGAATTGAAGGTAAGTAATGTAATATCGATTTTTAAAATATAGAAAGTAAAAATATCGAATTTTTAATTATATCGAATTTTTTATAGTGTTTTGTATGTTTGTATATGTGTGAAAAGTGTATATTATTTTTGTAATTTATTCTAAGTAATTAATTTTATGTTATTTAATGTTCGCGTAATTTAATTCTGTAGCGGGTTGTGGGTTTATAGGGGAATATTGTGGGTAGTAATTTAATTATATTAAATTAAAAATTAATTTTTAGAAATTACTAATTATTTTTAATTTAATTTTGCGTTTTATTTCTGTAGCAGGTTGTGGGTTTATAGGGGAATAGGGTTGGAAGTAATTTAATTGTCATTAATTAATTACATATTAAATATACTTTTTGTGTATTGATAATTAATTTACTGTTAATTAATTATTAATTGGTATTCATTTTTATTATTAATTAGTTTGTTATTGAACATTAATTAGTTGTTAATTAATTATGAATAGGTAATTAATATTAATAACTAATATTTACTTGTATTTTTCATTGATTAATTATTACATAATATTAAATTGGTAATTCATTTTAATTAATTTTTTATTGGTATTGATATTTATTTTTATTAATATATTAAATCATTACTTTCCCCCCTGTTGCACTCTCTGAAGTGGGAATAGTCATTTTTACCCCTACGCTATCCCACGCTTTCCCTATTGTTGCACTCTCTGGAGTAGGAATAGTAATGTTTACCCCTGCGCTATCCAACGCTTTCCCTACTGCTGCACTCTCTGGAGTGGGAATAGTAATTTTTATCCCTACGCTATCCAACGCTTTCCCTACTGTTGCACTCTCTGGAGTGGGAATAGTAAATTTTACCCCTACGCTATGCAACGCTTTCCCTACTGTTGCACTCTCTGCAGTGGGAATAGTCATTTTTACCCTCCGGCTATCCTATGGTAAAAATGTTGTATATTTGTTATTAATATTAATTATTTTTAATATATATATATATATATATGTATTAAAAAATAAAATTGTATGTTTTTTTATTACTTAAATTAATTTTTTAATAATTTTAAGGTTATTTAAGTATTTGTAAGTATGTTTTTGTTAATTATGTTTATTATTTCATGAATTTTAAATTACTTTTAAGACATTTAAAAAAATTCAATATTTTGACTAACTATTTTTTTTACAACGATATTTTTGATTCGATATTTTTGTACTTACCTGTTTGTAGATAGGAATTCGATATTTTTGCATTCTATATTTTGGCATCGATATTTTGGTAAGTCTATATTTTTTAATTCGATATTTTGTCAGTGATCAGGGTTTCATATCTGTCAACCTTCTTCACATGTACCCATTATTCTCATAACTTCTCATAGTGACCCATGGAGTGACGCTGGATTGGCATACACACATACAAGACCTAGTGGTGGCGGACACAGATCTGGGGTGGCAGGGCGGGGGGCGAGAGAGTAAGGGGGTTTAAAAAAGAAAAAGACACCTACCTCCTTGTAGCTCTGTTCCACGTTGTATCTACTCTGCGTCTGCTGAACACGTAGGCAGCCAGGCTCGCTTTAGCCAAACAAGGCTGCAATGCAGCCTTGAGATTGGCTCCCCTAAGCCAATTACAATGCTACAATGCAGAGATGTGATTGGTCTGAGCGCCGTAGTTTGGTGCTCAGATGTGGACTGAGCCTGGGCATGTTCTCCACCCAGCCGGTAATGCAGCCTGGGTGGAGAACATGCTAAGTGACCTTTCCTGTTCGGCTGCCCCAAGAAGGACAGCCACAGCATCATGTGCATTTCAGTGTGCCCAGCACTCTTCCCCTGCCCTGCTCGGTGAGGAGAGCAGCTCGACACAATGCTGACGCAGCAGGAACAAATAAAATGATAATAACATCAAGTTATTATCTTTTTATTTTTCCTTTCTTTACTGCTGCGAAGTAGTGAGTGGGGCGAAGCTGGAGCTGCCACTGACAAAACCCCAAAAGGGTCCAGTTCTGATGTGTGAAACACCTTAAGGGTGTGCCAATCGTGGACATATGCTAGATGCCTCATATATGTCTGAAAGCAAAAACTTGTGATAAACAGTTGGACTGCAATGACTGTGTTGAAAGACATCTTCTTTGAAACCACAGTTTCTCAATTTAAAAACAGTGGGGGTGTATCTGGATGAAACATCCCCATCAGAGAGCAGTGGGTGCAATGAGGGAAACTCATTGTGGAGAATGCAAGGCAACTATATTTTTGTGAACCACTGTCAAAAAAAGAGAAGAGGGAACTACTGAGCTGTAGCAAAGGGTTATTAACATTTATCCAGCTATCACAACTGCAGCACATGCAGTGGCACCGAGATCAACTGTTATGAGGGGGCCCTCTGTGGCCTTAGTATGTCTACCTTTGCAATGATCAGTAGGAGGCAGTGCAGGTCATATTAATAGCTGCATTAGGATTTTCTCCTGCGATTGATAAAAAAGGCGGTGTTGCTATTTTATTTCGTAAAGGTTTGGATGTTCAAATTTTATCTTCTCAATCGGATGCTGAGGGTCGATGGGTTATGTCAAAAGTGTCTATACAAAACAAAACTATGGTGCTCCTAAATATCTATGGTCCTGTCCGTCCTGATCCTAAATTTTGGAATGATATTAAAATCCTCATTTCATCTATTGACTGCCCTAACGTGGTCCTTGCTGGCGACCTTAACCAATGGTTAGACCCATTTTCGGATAGATTATCCTCCTCCAAATTCCAGCCGGATAAGACACATAAATCATTCCAATCAGCAATTGCCTCCCGTCCCCTTTTTGACGTGTGGAAAACTTGTAATCCGGACTCACTCGAATACACATTCTACTCTAATGTTCACCACACCAGGTCCAGAATTGATTATATTCTTGTCAGCAAATCCCTTCTCCCTGTGATTCAGCATTCTGAAATTGGCTCCATTTTCCTTTCGGACCATGCACCTGTATATGCCACTTTTGACCTGACCCACACCGCCACCTCTTTCAATCGTTGGAAATTCAATACTTTCCTTCTCTCTGATTCTGTTTTTATGTCTAAAGTTAAAAGTTTCATCTCTGAATTCTTCTCCCTCAATTTACCCCAAGACACATCAGTTTCAAACAATTGGGATGCTTTTAAAGCTGCATTGCGAGGTTTCACAATCTCTTATGTATCTAGGAAAAAGAAACTTAACAGGGACAAATACACCGCTCAACTCTCCAACATTAAGACCCTAGAACACTCTTACTTTTCTTCCAAGAATCCGGATGCTCTCCTCCACCTTATTAAAGCCAAATCTGAACTTAATCAAATTGCCACAGTTGAAGCTTGCAACACCCTTTTGAAGGTGAAATCTAAATTTCATGGAGGTCAAAATAAAGCGGGGAAAATGCTAGCAAATTATCTTAAAATTAAAGCTGAGCGAAAATCAATTGGCTCTATTCTCAATGAAGAAACTAATTCAAAGGTTTCCTCTGATGAGGATATTGCACAGGTCTTCCATAATTATTATAAACTCCTGTATACAGATGATACACATCCTGGTGAGGATGATCTTTCCCGTTTCTTCGAAGACCTTCCTCCTCCCCCTTCTCTTCCTACAGAATTCCATCAATTAGAATCTGACATTACCCCTCAGGAAATCCTCAAGGCTATTACCTCCCTTAAGAAAGCGAAAGCCCCTGGTCCAGATGGTCTCCCAATTGAATTTTACGCCAACATGCACTCCATTTTTGTTCCTCACCTTTTACAACTTTTTAATTCCTTTATTGCAAATGCTAAAGCATCTGGCTCATTTTTGGACGCCCTCATAATCATAATCCCCAAACCTGACAAGGACCACTCCTTGTGCAAAAATTATCGTCCCATATCCCTTATTAATTACGACTGTAAAATTTTTGCCAAAATTTTAGCAGCTCGCTTAGATTCCCTTATTCCTCTGTTAATCACAACCGATCAAGTTGGCTTTGTGAAAGGTAGACTTGCAGCAGACAATGCCCGTGTTTTTGCCAATATTATTTCCCACAGTAATCGATTCAAGGCCCCTCTAGCTGCCCTTTCACTGGACGCTGAGAAAGCGTTTGATCGCATTAATTGGAAATTCATGTTTAAGGCATTGCATTGGTTTGGGTTTGGTCCCCACTTCATTTCCCTGATTAGTCTCCTTTACTCTGCTCCCCGTGCCAGTGTTTTTGTTAATAATCAATTCTCCAACTTTTTCCCCTTATCCAGAGGAACAAGACAAGGTTGTCCTCTCTCCCCCTTACTCTTTATTCTTTGCCTTGAACCCTTCCTTATTAAAATTCGCTCTAACCCCCTCATTCAGGGATTCAAACAATCATCGATTGAGACAAAAATATCAGCTTATGCTGATGATGTTCTGGTCTACATGGCTAACCCTGTCTCCTCCCTTCCCCCATTTTTAGAAGAAGTCCACTTATATTCATCTGTTTCTGGTTATAAACTTAATCTCTCCAAGACAGAGGTCCTACCCCTTAACTCATCCTGTTACCAGTATATGTTTGCTTCAACCGACTTTGCTTGGTGTCCCTCCAAGATCAAATACCTGGGTATTTGGTTTTCCTCTACTCTGCGTGACACACTCAAACTGACCTTTACCTCCCTTACTCAAAAAATTCAATCACTCCTTCAGACATGGTCTCCTCTTTTCCTTTCATGGTGGGGTCGCTTAGACACCATCAAAATGATGATTTCCCCACATATTTTATATACTGTTTCCATGCTTCCTGTGAAAATCCCTAAATTGTATTTTAATAGGCTAAACTCTATCTGCTCTAAATTCTTGTGGAACAATAAGCGACCCCGCATTTCCCTACAAAAACTTATACGCCCTAAATCTGAAGGGGGAGTTCGCTTTCCTGATTTCCGATCGTACCATTCTGCCTTCTTAATAAAACAAGCTTTTTCATTAGCGTTCGATTTTACTGATATCCCCTTACCCAGATGGATCGCAGTTGAACGGTCTTTGTTAAAGGATTTTACTTTTCAACAATCTCTTTTTATGTCAAACTGTTCATTCTTGACAAATCACCCTGTTTTGAAATACTCTCATACACTGCTACATGATATCTTCTCAAAAGACTCATCTCCCCTACAAACATTTCTTTCCTCCAGTATATGGTATAACAAATATCTTAAGTACAAGGGTAAATCTTTCTACTTCAAGTATTGGAAAGAAAAGGATATTTTGTTTGTCTATCAATTTTTTTCTGATTCAACCATTATTTCATTTGATGAAATGCAAACTAAGTTTGATTTACCTTTACAGTCTCGCAAAGAATTTGACATTATTACCGCTGCCATTGTGTCTCACCTATCTACCTTCCCTACGTTTGATATCCTTCCTTCCCTTACTCCTTCCACCCCTCTATACCCTATGTTTACTCAACAAATACCCAAAGCTGCTCTGATTTATAAAATGTTATTAGAGAATGTTGGTCTTAGACCTAAAACTGTTACTGAAGTTGCTTGGGAAACTGATTTATCTTTCTCGTTATCTGTTGATATTTGGGACCGATTATGGTCCAAACTGTTTCAGACTTCAGTTTCGGCCCGTATTACTCAGTCACTTTTTTTCCTATACCATAGAGCTCTTTTTACCCCTGTAAGCATTTCAAAATTCTCCCCTTCCTCCTCACCCCTTTGTTGGTCATGTTCCTCTAATCCAGGCACACTCATACATCTCCTATTTGATTGCCCAACCAGTTCTTACTTTTTGGTCCTCAGTTTGGAAATACTGCATGCGTATTTTTCACTTTTCTGAACCATTTTCACCGTTGCATATTTTTTTAGGTTCTCTATCTGATGTTTTGGATTTACATTCATATAATGCTAAATTGTTTGATCTATTTATTGCAACTGCATTCAAAGTAATCTTGTCTTGCTGGAAGGATAACTCTAAATTGTCTGTGCAGACATGGTGGAATTTTGTTTGTGATGAGCATAGAATTGCAATTGCTTCCTCTTCATCTGTCACCTTAAAAATTAAGTCTGATCTTACCTGGCTACCTTTCTCTAACTTCTTATCTTCTTCTCCCCCTCCTTAACCCCCCTTCTTTCCTTTCTCTTTCTATTTTCCTCTTTTTCCCTTCTCTTTTATCTTCTTTCTTTTTCTCTTCGATTTCCAATTATCTCTCATGAATATCTCCTATTGATTTTGCTCTATCTCTTGTTGTTATATTATGATGTATCATTTCTTTTAAGCTCAATAAAACTTTACTAAACTGAAAAAAAAATAGCTGCATTAGGGCTCATGGTACCCTTGCTATGGCATTAGCCACTGTGATGATGACATATACTCTCTCCTTTCTACTCTTGTTCAATGAAAGGGGGTAAATGCATACTAATAACCCTTGGCTGACTTGTGACAGCCTTTCCAGCCCCAGGATGCTGTATTTTAGAATTTAGGGAGAAGCATACTGAGCAAGGGAGCAAACAGGTCCTAACACTCATTGTGAAACCATCTGCAAATCTCTTGAAAAGCTTGGCTGTCAGAGAGAAAGGAAGGAGACAAATAACTCTGTAAAATTGACCAACTAAGTTCTTCAACCCGGGATATAATCCATGGAAAGAGACAGATTTGAAATTCAACACCATGTCATCAGTGGTAAAGCTAGGTATATTTTCTGTCTCTCATTCAGAGAAGCGGTACAAAAGGGGGTGGTGATGGACGGAGCATCTGAATCAATCAAACACTCACACCCAGTCAAAAGATCTGGGTTTAATCCATCACCGTTCTTTAGCCCACTCTGCCACCCCAGTTCAGACATGGCTATATGCAAATCAGTCTGACCCTGTGACTCATGGGAACAGTCTAGCCCGAACTGCCAAGCCATGTCTTCCCTGGAACGGAAACAAGCCTCCGAGGACCGGTTTCTGCCATTCCGGCCGTCTTCAGCCCGGCTTGCTTGAATCCAGTGGCAAAGTGAGCTGAAGACGGCTGTAATGCCAGAAACCGGTCCTCGGAAGCTTGTTTCCGGTCCAGGGAAGATATGGCTTGGCAGTTCGGGCTGGACTGTTCCCATGAGGCACAGGGTCAGACTGATTTGCATATAGCCATGTCTGAACTGGGGTGGCAGAGTGGGCTAAAGAACGGTGATGGGTCAAACCCAGATCTTTTGACTGGGTGTGAGTGTTTGATTGGTTCAGATGCTCCGTCCATCACCACCCCTTTTTGTACCGCTTTTGGCCGCCATAAGTGTGGCAGGGTATGCTCAGACGTGAGTCCCTTGCTCACTTTGCCACTGGATTCAAGCAAGCCGGGCTGAAGACGGCTGTAATGCCAGAAACTGGTCCTCGGAAGCTTGTTTCTGGTCCAGGGAAGGCATGGCTTGGCAGTTCCGGCTGGACTGTTCCCATGAGGCACAGGGTCAGACTGATTTGCATATAGCCATGTCTGAACTGGGGTGGCAGAGTGGGCTAAAGAACGGTGATGGGTCAAACCCAGATCTTTTGACTGGGTGTGAGTGTTTGATTGGTTCAGATGCTCCGTCCATTACCACCCCCTTTTGTACCGCTTTTGGCCACCATAAGTGTGGCAGGGTATGCTCAGACGTGAGTCCCTTGCTCACTTTGCCACTGGATTCAAGCAAGCCGGGCTGAAGACGGCTGTAATGCCAGAAACCGGTCCTCGGAAGCTTGTTTCCGGTCCAGGGAAGACATGGCTTGGCAGTTCGGGCTGGACTGGTCCCATGAGGCACAGGGTCAGACTGATTTGCATATAGCCATGTCTGAACTGGGGTGGCAGAGTGGGCTAAAGAACGGTGATGGGTCAAACCCAAATCTTTTGACTGGGTGTGAGTGTTTGATTGGTTTAGATGCTCCATCCATCACCACCCCCTTTTGTACCGCTTTTGGCTGCCATAAGTGTGGCAGGGTATGCTCAGACGTGAGTCCCTTGCTCACTTTGCCACTGGATTCTAGCAAGCCGGGCTGAAGACGGCTGTAATGCCAGAAACCAGTCCTTGGAAGCTTGTTTCCGGTCCAGGGAAGGCATGGTTTGGCAGTTCGGGCTGGACTGTTCCCATGAGGCACAGGGTCAGACTGATTTGCATATAGCCATGTCTGAACTGGGGTGGCAGAGTGGACTAAAGAACGGTGATGGGTCAAACCCAGATCTTTTGACTGGGTGTGAGTGTTTGATTGGTTCAGATGCTCCGTCCATCACCACCCCCTTTTGTACCGCTTTTGGCCGCCATAAGTGTGGCAGGGTATGCTCAGACGTGAGTCCCTTGCTCACTTTGCCACTGGATTCAAGCAAGCCGGGCTGAAGACGGCTGTAATGCCAGAAACTGGTCCTCGGAAGCTTGTTTCCAGTCCAGGGAAGGCATGGCTTGGCAGTTCGGGCTGGACTGTTCCCATGAGGCACAGGGTCAGACTGATTTGCATATAACCATGTCTAAACTGGGGTGGCAGAGTGGGCTAAAGAACGGTGATGGGTCAAACCCAGATCTTTTGACTGGGTGTGAGTGTTTGATTGGTTCGGATGCTCCGTCCATCACGAACCCGTTTTATACCGCTTTTGGCCGCCATAAGTGTGGCAGGGTATGCTCAGACGTGAGTCCCTCGCTCACTTTGCCACTGGATTCAAGCAAGCCGGGCTGAAGACGGCTGTAATGCCAGAAACCGGTCCTCGGAAGCTTGTTTCCGGTCCAGGGAAGGCATGGCTTGGCAGTTCGGGCTGGACTGTTCCCATGAGACACAGGGTCAGACTGATTTGCATATAGCCATGTCTGAACTGGGGTGGCAGAGTGGGCTAAAGAACGGTGATGGGTCAAACCCAGATCTTTTGACTGGGTGTGAGTGTTTGATTGGTTCAGATGCTCCGTCCATCACCACACCCTTTTGTACCGCTTTTGGCCGCCATAAGTGTGGCAGGGTATGCTCAGACGTGAGTCCCTTTCTCACTTTGCCACTGGATTCAAGCAAGCCGGGCTGAAGACGGCTGTAATGCCAGAAACCGGTCCTCGGAAGCTTTTTTCCGGTCCAGGGAAGGCATGGCTTGGCAGTTCAGGCTGGACTCTTCCCATGAGGCACAGGGTCAGACTGATTCGCACATAGCGAATCTCAGTGGAGAAGCGTGGCTCAGTGGTTAGAGGCGGCAGACCCAGAAGCTGAGATCGACCGTGGACCAGGGTTCGATTCCCCGCCTCGGCGGGTCTCGGGCTCAAAAATTCCACGGACTCGACAATTCTCGCTCTGGTGCCTACTCAACTCATGGGGTCACACTCTGTGACTCTGGGCAATAGCTTGCTTAATCTCCACTACGGCCCCTCGCGGTGGGATGCCTGGCTTTCACCTTGTGGACACCCTGCCAGGGTTTCTCACAGGGGAATACCAGGACGGGTTCCCTAAGCAAGCGCCGGGACGCTTACGGGCAGCCGTGCGCTTTACAAGTCCAATACATTTACATTTACATTTACATAGCCATGTCTGAACTGGGGTGGCAGAGTGGGCTAAAGAACGGTGATGGGTCAAACCCAGATCTTTTGACTGGGTGTGAGTGTTTGATTGGTTCAGATGCTCCGCCCATCACCACCCCCTTTTGTACCGCTTTTGGCCGCCATAAGTGTGGCAGGGTATGCTCAGACGTGAGTCCCTTGCTCACTTTGCACTGGAGTCAAGCAAGCCGGGCTGAAGACTGCTGTAATGCCAGAAACCGGTCCTCGGAAGCTTGTTTCCGGTCCAGGGAAGGCATGGCTTGGCAGTTCGGGCTGGACTGTTCCCATGAGGCACAGGGTCAGACTGATTTGCATATAGCCATGTCTGAACTGGGGTGGCAGAGTGGGCTAAAGAACGGTGATGGGTCAAACCCATATCTTTTGACTGGGTGTGAGTGTTTGATTGGTTCAGATGCTCCGTCCATCACCACCCCGTTTTGTACCACTTTTGGCCGCCATAAGTGTGGCAGGGTATGCTCAGACGTGAGTCCCTTGCTCCCTTTGCCACTGGACTCAAGCAAGCCGGGCTGAAGAAGGCTGTAATGCCAGAAACCGGTCCTCGGAAGCTTATTTCCGGTCCAGGGAAGGCATGGCTTGGCAGTTCGGGCTGGACTGTTCCCATGAGGCACAGGGTCAGAATGATTTGCATATAGCCATGTCTGAACTGGGGTGGCAGAGTGGGCTAAAGAACGGTGATGGGTCAAATCTAGATCTTTTGACTGGGTGTGAGTGTTTGATTGGTTCAGATGCTCCGTCCATCACCACCCCCTTTTGTACCGCTTTTGGCTGCCATAAATGTGGCAGGGTATGCTCAGACGTGAGTCCCTTGCTCACTTTGCCACTGGATTCAAGCAAGCCGGGCTGAGACGGCTGTAATGCCAGAAACCGGTTCTCGGAAGCTTGTTTCCGGTCCAGGGAAGGCATGGCTTGGCAGTTCGGGCTGGACTGTTCCCATGAGGCACAGGGTCAGACTGATTTTCATATAGCCATGTCTGAACTGGGGTGGAAGAGTGGGCTACAGAACGGTGATGGGTCAAACCCAGATCTTTTGACTGGGTGTGAGTGTTTGATTGGTTCAGATGCTCCGTCCATCACCACCCCCTTTTGTACGGCTTTTGGCCGCCATAAGTGTGGCAGGGTATGCTCAGACGTGAGTCCCTTGCTCACTTTGCCACTGGATTCAAGCAAGCCGGGCTGAAGACTGCTGTAATGCCAGAAACCGGTCCTCGGAAGCTTGTTTGCGGTCCAGGGAAGGCATGGCTTGGCAGTTCGGGCTGGACTGTTCCCATGAGGCACAGGGTCAGACTGATTTGCATATAGCCATGTCTGAACTGGGGTGGCAGAGTGGGCTAAAGAACGGTGATGGGTCAAACCCAGATCTTTTGACTGGGTGTGAGTGTTTGATTGGTTCAGATGCTCCGTCCATCACCACCCCCTTTTGTACCGCTTTTGGCCGCCATAAGTGTGGCAGGGTATGCTCAGACGTGAGTCCTTTGCTCACTTTGCCACTGGATTCAAGCAAGCCGGGCTGAAGATGGCTGTTATGCCAGAAACCGGTTCTCGGGAGCTTGTTTCCGGTCCAGGGAAGGCATGGCTTGGCAGTTCGGGCTGGACTGTTCCCATGAGGCACAGGGTCAGACTGATTTTCATATAGCCATGTCTGAACTGGGGTGGCAGAGTGGGCTACAGAACGGTGATGGGTCAAACCCAGATCTTTTGACTGGGTGTGAGTGTTTGATTGGTTCAGATGCTCCGTCCATCACCACCCCCTTTTGTACCGCTTTTGGCCGCCATAAGTGTGGCAGGGTATGCTCAGACGTGAGTCCCTTGCTCACTTTGCCACTGGATTCAAGCAAGCCGGGCTGAAGACGGCTGTAATGCCAGAAACCGGTCCTCGGAAGATTGTTTCCGGTACAGGGAAGGCATGGCTTGGCAGTTCGGGCTGGACTGTTCCCATGAGGCACAGGGTCAGACTGATTTGCATATAGCCATGTCTGAACTGGGGTGGCAGAGTGGGCTAAAGAACGGTGATGGGTCAAACCCAGATCTTTTGACTGGGTGTGAGTGTTTGATTGGTTCAGATGCTCCGTCCATCACCACCCCCTTTTGTACCGCTTTTGGCAGCCATAAGTGTGGCAGGGTATGCTCAGACGTGAGTCCCTTGCTCACTTTGCCACTGGATTCAAGCAAGCCGGGCTGAAGACGGCTGTAATGCCAGAAACCGGTCCTCGGAAGCTTGTTTGCGGTCCAGGGAAGGCATGGCTTGGCAGTTCGGGCTAGACTGTTCCCATGAGGCACAGGGTCAGACTGATTTGCATATAGCCATGTCTGAACTGGGGTGGCAGAGTGGGTAAAGAACGGTGATGGGTCAAATCTAGATCTTTTGACTGGGTGTGAGTGTTTGATTGGTTCAGATGCTCCGTCCATCACCACCCCCTTTTGTACCGCTTTTGGCCGCCATAAATGTGGCAGGGTATGCTCAGACGTGAGTCCCTTGCTCACTTTGCCACTGGATTCAAGCAAGCCGGGCTGAAGACGGCTGTAATGCCAGAAACCGGTCCTCGGAAGCTTGTTTACGGTCCAGGGAAGGCATGGCTTGGCAGTTCGGGCTGGACTGTTCAAATGAGGCACAGGGTCAGACTGATTTTCATATAGCGATGTCTGAAATGGGGTGGCAGAGTGGGCTACAGAACGGTGATGGGTCAAACCCGGATCTTTTGACTGGGTGTGAGTGATTGATTGGTTCAGATGCTCCGTCCATCACCACCCCCTTTTGTACCGCTTTTGGCCGCCATAAGTGTGGCAGGGTATGCTCAGACGTGAGTCACTTGCTCACTTTGCCACTGGATTCAAGTAAGCCGGGCTGAAGACGGCTGTAATGCCAGAAACTGGTCCTCGGAAGCTTGTTTCCGGTACAGGGAAGGCATGGCTTGGCAGTTCGGGCTGGACTGTTCCCATGAGGCACAGGGTCAGACTGATTTGCATATAGCCATGTCTGAACTGGGGTGGCAGAGTGGGCTAAAGAACGGTGATGGGTCAAACCCAGATCTTTTGACTGGGTGTGAGTGTTTGATTGGTTCAGATGCTCCGTCCATCACCACCCCCTTTAGTACCGCTTTTGGCCGCCATAAGTGTGGCAGGGTATGCTCAGACGTGAGTCCCTTGCTCACTTTGCCACGGGATTCAAGCAAGCCGGGCTGAAGACGGCTGTAATGCCAGAAACCGGTCCTCGGAAGCTTGTTTCAGGTCCAGGGAAGGCATGGCTTGGCAGTTCGGGCTGGACTGTTCCCATGAGGCACAGGGTCAGACTGATTTGCATATAGCCATGTCTGAACTGGGGTGGCAGAGTGGGCTAAAGAACGGTGATGGGTCAAACCCAGATCTTTTGACTGGGTGTGAGTGTTTGATTGGTTCAGATGCTCCGTCCATCACCACCCCCTTTAGTACCGCTTTTGGCCGCCATAAGTGTGGCAGGATATGCTCAGACGTGAGTTCCTTGCTCACTTTGCCACTGGATTCAAGCAAGCCGGGCTGAAGACGGCTGTAATGCCAGAAACCGGTCCTCGGAAGCTTGTTTGCGGTCCAGGGAAGGCATGGCTTGGCAGTTCGGGCTGGACTGTTCCCATGAGGCACAGGGTCAGACTGATTTGCATATAGCCATGTCTGAACTGGGGTGGCAGAGTAGGCTAAAGAACGGTGATGGGTCAAATCTAGATCTTTTGACTGGGTGTGAGTGTTTGATCGGTTCAGATGCTCCGTCCATCACCACCCCCTTTTGTACCGCTTTTGGCCGCCATAAATGTGGCAGGGTATGCTCAGACGTGAGTCCCTTGCTCACTTTGCCACTGGATTCAAGCAAGCCGGGCTGAAGACGGCTGTAATGCCAGAAACCGGTCCTCGGAAGCTTGTTTGCGGTCCAGGGAAGGCATGGCTTGGCAGTTCGGGCTGGACTGTTCCCATGAGGCACAGGGTCAGACTGATTTGCATATAGCCATGTCTGAACTGGGGTGGCAGAGTAGGCTAAAGAACGGTGATGGGTCAAATCTAGATCTTTTGACTGGGTGTGAGTGTTCGATTGGTTCAGATGCTCCGTCCATCACCACCCCCTTTTGTACCGCTTTTGGCCTGCCATAAATGTGGCAGGGTATGCTCAGACGTGAGTCCCTTGCTCACTTTGCCACTGGATTCAAGCAAGCCGGGCTGAAGACGGCTGTAATGCCAGAAACCGGTCCTCGGAAGCTTGTTTCCGGTCTAGGGAAGGCATGGCTTGGCAGTTCGGGCTGGACTGTTCCCATGAGGCAGAGGGTCAGACTGATTTTCATATAGCCATGTCTGAACTGGGGTGGCAGAGTGGGCTACAGAACGGTGTTGGGTCAAACCCGGATCTTTTGACTGGGTGTGAGTGATTGATTGGTTCACATGCTCCGTCCATCACCACCCCCTTTTGTACCGCTTTTGGCCGCCATAAGTGTGGCAGGGTATGCTCAGACGTGAGTCCCTTGCTCACTTTGCCACTGGATTTAAGCAAGCCGGGCTGAAGACGGCTGTAATGCCAGAAACCGGTCCTCGGAAGCTTGTTTCCGGTACAGGGAAGGCATGGCTTGGCAGTTCGGGCTGGACTGTTCCCATGAGGCACAGGGTCAGACTGATTTGCATATAGCCATGTCTGAACTGGGGTGGCAGAGTGGGCTAAAGAACCGTGATGGGTCAAACGCAGATCTTTTGACTGGGTGTGAGTGTTTGACGGGTTCAGATGCTCCGTCCATCAACACCCCCTTTTGTACCTCTTTTGGCCGCCATAAGTATGGCAGGGTATGCTCAGACGTGAGTCCCTTGCTCACTTTGCCACTGGATTCAAGCAAGCCGGGCTGAAGACGGCTGTAATGCCAGAAACCGGTCCTCGGAAGCCTGTTTCCGGTCCAGGGAAGGCATGGCTTGGCAGTTCGGGCTGGACTGTTCCCATGAGGCACAGGGTCAGACTGATTTGCATATAGCCATGTCTGAACTGGGGTGGCAGAGTGGGCTAAAGAACGGTGATAGGTCAAACCCAGATCTTTTGACTGGGTGTGAGTGTTTGATTGGTTCAGATGCTCCATCCATCACCACCCCCTTTAGTACCGCTTTTGGCCGCCATAAGTGTGGCAGGGTATGCTCAGACGTGAGTCCCTTGCTCACTTTGCCACTGGATTCAAGCAAGCCGGGCTGAAGACGGCTGTAATGCCAGAAACCGGTCCTGAGAAGCTTGTTTCAGGTCCAGGGAAGGCATGGCTTGGCAGTTCGGGCTGGACTGATCCCATGAGGCACAGGGTGAGACTGATTTGCATATAGCCATGTCTGAGCTGGGGTGGCAGAGTGGGCTAAAGAGCGGTGATGGGTCAAACCCAGATCTTTTGACTGGGTGTGAGTGTTTGATTGGTTCAGATGCTCCGTCCATCACCACCCCCTTTTGTACCACTTTTGGCCGCCATAAGTGTGGCAGGGTATGCTCAGACGTGAGTCCCTTGCTCACTTTGCCACTGGATTCAAGCAAGCCGGGCTGAAGACGGCTGTAATGCCAGAAACCGGTCCTCGGATGCCTGTTTCCGGTCCAGGGAAGGCATGGCTTGGCAGTTCGGGCTGGACTGTTCCCATGAGGCAGAGGGTCAGACTGATTTGCATTTAGCCATGTCTGAACTGGGGTGGCAGAGTGGGCTAAAGAACGGTGATGGGTCAAACCCAGATCTTTAGACTGGGTGTGAGTGTTTGATTGGTTCAGATGCTCCATCCATCACCACCCCCTTTAGTACCGATTTTGTCCGCCATAAGTGTGGCAGGGTATGCTCAGACGTGAGTCCCTTGCTCACTTTGCCACTGGATTCAAGCAAGCCGGGCTGAAGGCGGCTGTAATGCCAGAAACCGGTCCTCGGATGCTTGTTTCCGGTCCAGGGAAGGCTTGGCTTGGCAGTTCGGGCTGGACTGTTCCCATGAGGCACAGGGTCAGACTGATTTGCATTTAGCCATGTCTGAACTGGGGTGGCAGAGTGGGCTAAAGAACGGTGATGGGTCAAACCTAGATCTTTTGACTGGGTGTGAGTGTTTGATTGGTTCAGATGCTCCGTCCATCACCACCCCCTTTCGTACCGCTTTTGGCCGCCATAAGTGTGGCAGGGTATGCTCAGACGTGAGTCCCTTGCTCACTTTGCCACTGGATTTAAGCAAGCCGGGCTGAAGACGGCTGTAATGCCAAAAACCGGTCCTCGGAAGCTTGTTTCCGGTCCAGGGAAGGCATGGCTTGACAGTTCGGGCTGGACTGTTCCCATGAGGCACAGGGTCAGACTGATTTGCATATAGCCATGTCTCAACTGGGGTGGCAGAGTGGGCTAAAGAACGGTGATGGGTCAAACCCACATATTTTGACTGGGTGTGAGTGTTTGATTGGTTCAGATGCTCCGTCCATCACCACCCCCTTTTGTACCACTTTTGGCAGCCATAAGTGGGGCAGGGTATGCTCAGACGTGAATCCCTTGCTCACTTTGCCACTGGATTCAAGCAAGCCGGGCTGAAGACGGCTGTAATGCCAGAAACCGGTCTTCGGAAGCTTGTTTCCGGTCCAGGGAAGGCATGGCTTGGCAGTTCGGGCTGGACTGTTCCCATGAGGCACAGGGTCAGACTGATTTGCATATAGCCATGTCTGAACTGGGGTGGCAGAGTGGGCTAAAGAACGGTGATGGGTCAAACCCAGATCTTTTGACTGGGTGTGAGTGTTTGATTGGTTCAGATGCTCCGCCCATCACCACCCCCTTTTGTACCGCTTTTGGCCGCCATAAGTGTGGCAGGGTATGCTCAGACGTGAGTCCCTTGCTCACTTTGCACTGGAGTCAATCAAGCCGGGCTGAAGACTGCTGTAATGCCAGAAACCGGTCCTCGGAAGCTTGTTTCCGGTCCAGGGAAGGCATGGCTTGGCAGTTCGGGCTGGACTGTTCCCATGATGCACAGGGTCAGACTGATTTGCATATAGCCATGTCTGAACTGGGGTGGCAGAGTGGGCTAAAGAACGGTGATGGGTCAAACCCATATCTTTTGACTGGGTGTGAGTGTTTGATTGGTTCAGATGCTCCGTCCATCACCACCCCCTTTTGTACCGCTTTTGG
Source organism: Lissotriton helveticus (assembly GCF_964261635.1). Taxonomy (NCBI): domain Eukaryota; kingdom Metazoa; phylum Chordata; class Amphibia; order Caudata; family Salamandridae; genus Lissotriton; species Lissotriton helveticus. The sequence goes on from NC_136068.1 coordinate 317,669,368, forward strand.
CCGCCATAAATGTGGCAGGGTATGCTCAGACGTGAGTCCCTTGCTCACTTTGCCACTGGATTCAAGCAAGCCGGGCTGAGACGGCTGTAATGCCAGAAACCGGTTCTCGGAAGCTTGTTTCCGGTCCAGGGAAGGCATGGCTTGGCAGTTCGGGCTGGACTGTTCCCATGAGGCACAGGGTCAGACTGATTTTCATATAGCCATGTCTGAACTGGGGTGGAAGAGTGGGCTACAGAACGGTGATGGGTCAAACCCAGATCTTTTGACCGGGTGTGAGTGTTTGATTGGTTCAGATGCACCGTCCATCACCACCCCCTTTTGTACGGCTTTTGGCCGCCATAAGTGTGGCAGGGTATGCTCAGACGTGAGTCCCTTGCTCACTTTGCCACTGGATTCAAGCAAGCCGGGCTGAAGACTGCTGTAATGCCAGAAACCGGTCCTTGGAAGCTTGTTTGCGGTCCAGGGAAGGCATGGCTTGGCAGTTCGGGCTGGACTGTTCCCATGAGGCACAGGGTCAGACTGATTTGCATATAGCCATGTCTGAACTGGGGTGGCAGAGTGGGCTAAAGAACGGTGATGGGTCAAACCCAGATCTTTTGACTGGGTGTGAGTGTTTGATTGGTTCAGATGCTCCGTCCATCACCACCCCCTTTTGTACCGCTTTTGGCCGCCATAAGTGTGGCAGGGTATGCTCAGACGTGAGTCCTTTGCTCACTTTGCCACTGGATTCAAGCAAGCCGGGCTGAAGACGGCTGTAATGCCAGAAACCGGTTCTCGGGAGCTTGTTTCCGGTCCAGGGAAGGCATGGCTTGGCAGTTCGGGCTGGACTGTTCCCATGAGGCACAGGGTCAGACTGATTTTCATATAGCCATGTCTGAACTGGGGTGGCAGAGTGGGCTACAGAACGGTGATGGGTCAAACCCAGATCTTTTGACTGGGTGTGAGTGTTTGATTGGTTCAGATGCTCCGTCCATCACCACCCCCTTTTGTACCGCTTTTGGCCGCCATAAGTGTGGCAGGGTATGCTCAGACGTGAGTCCCTTGCTCACTTTGCCACTGGATTCAAGCAAGCCGGGCTGAAGACGGCTGTAATGCCAGAAACCGGTCCTCGGAAGATTGTTTCCGGTACAGGGAAGGCATGGCTTGGCAGTTCGGGCTGGACTGTTCCCATGAGGCACAGGGTCAGACTGATTTGCATATAGCCATGTCTGAACTGGGGTGGCAGAGTGGGCTAAAGAACGGTGATGGGTCAAACCCAGATCTTTTGACTGGGTGTGAGTGTTTGATTGGTTCAGATGCTCCATCCATCACCACCCCCTTTAGTACCGCTTTTGGCCAACATAAGTGTGGCAGGGTATGCTCAGACGTGAGTCCCTTGCTCACTTTGCCACTGGATTCAAGCAAGCCGGGCTGAAGACGGCTGTAATGCCAGAAACCGGTCCTCGGAAGCTTGTTTCAGGTCCAGGGAAGGCATGGCTTGGCAGTTTGGGCTGGACTGTTCCCATGAGGCACAGGGTCAGACTGATTTGCATATAGCCATGTCTGAACTGGGGTGGCAGAGTGGGCTAAAGAACGGTGATGGGTCAAACCCAGATCTTTTGACTGGGTGTGAGTGTTTGATTGGTTCAGATGCTCCGTCCATCACCACCCCCTTTTGTACCGCTTTTGGCCGCCATAAGTGTGGCAGGGTATGCTCAGACGTGAGTCCCTTGCTCATTTTGCCACTGGATTCAAGCAAGCCGGGCTGAAGACGGCTGTAATGCCAGAAACCGGTCCTCGGATGCTTGTTTCCGGTCCAGGGAAGGCATGGCTTGGCAGTTCGGGCTGGACTGTTCCCATGAGGCACAGGGTCAGACTGATTTGCATTTAGCCATGTCTGAACTGGGGAGGCAGAGTGGGCTAAAGAACGGTGATGGGTCAAACCCAGATCTTTTGACTGGGTGTGAGTGTTTGATTGGTTCAGATGCTCCGTCCATCACCACCTCCTTTTGTACCGCTTTTGGCAGCCATAAGTGTGGCAGGGTATGCTCAGACGTGAGTCCCTTGCTCACTTTGCCACTGGATTCAAGCAAGCCGGGCTGAAGACGGCTGTAATGCCAGAAACCGGTCCTCGGAAGCTTGTTTGCGGTCCAGGGAAGGCATGGCTTGGCAGTTCGGGCTGGACTGTTCCCATGAGGCACAGGGTCAGACTGATTTGCATATAGCCATGTCTGAACTGGGGTGGCAGAGTGGGTAAAGAACGGTGATGGGTCAAATCTAGATCTTTTGACTGGGTGTGAGTGTTTGATTGGTTCAGATGCTCCGTCCATCACCACCCCCTTTTGTACCGCTTTTGGCCGCCATAAATGTGGCAGGGTATGCTCAGACGTGAGTCCCTTGCTCACTTTGCCACTGGATTCAAGCAAGCCGGGCTGAAGACGGCTGTAATGCCAGAAACCGGTCCTCGGAAGCTTGTTTACGGTCCAGGGAAGGCATGGCTTGGCAGTTTGGGCTGGACTGTTCCCATGAGGCACAGGGTCAGACTGATTTGCATATAGCCATGTCTGAACTGGGGTGGCAGAGTGGGCTAAAGAACGGTGATGGGTCAAACCCAGATCTTTTGACTGGGTGTGAGTGTTTGATTGGTTCAGATGCTCCGTCCATCACCACCCCCTTTTGTACCGCTTTTGGCCGCCATAAGTGTGGCAGGGTATGCTCAGACGTGAGTCCCTTGCTCATTTTGCCACTGGATTCAAGCAAGCCGGGCTGAAGACGGCTGTAATGCCAGAAACCGGTCCTCGGATGCTTGTTTCCGGTCCAGGAAAGGCATGGCTTGGCAGTTCGGGCTGGACTGTTCCCATGAGGCACAGGGTCAGACTGATTTGCATTTAGCCATGTCTGAACTGGGGAGGCAGAGTGGGCTAAAGAACGGTGATGGGTCAAACCCAGATCTTTTGACTGGGTGTGAGTGTTTGATTGGTTCAGATGCTCCGTCCATCACCACCCCCTTTTGTACCGCTTTTGGCAGCCATAAGTGTGGCAGGGTATGCTCAGACGTGAGTCCCTTGCTCACTTTGCCACTGGATTCAAGCAAGCCGGGCTGAAGACCGCTGTAATGCCAGAAACCGGTCCTCGGAAGCTTGTTTGCGGTCCAGGGAAGGCATGGCTTGGCAGTTCGGGCTGGACTGTTCCCATGAGGCACAGGGTCAGACTGATTTGCATATAGCCATGTCTGAACTGGGGTGGCAGAGTGGGTAAAGAACGGTGATGGGTCAAATCTAGATCTTTTGACTGGGTGTGAGTGTTTGATTGGTTCAGATGCTCCGTCCATCACCACCCCCTTTTGTACCGCTTTTGGCCGCCATAAATGTGGCAGGGTATGCTCAGACGTGAGTCCCTTGCTCACTTTGCCACTGGATTCAAGCAAGCCGGGCTGAAGACGGCTGTAATGCCAGAAACCGGTCCTCGGAAGCTTGTTTACGGTCCAGGGAAGGCATGGCTTGGCAGTTCGGGCTGGACTGTTCCCATGAGGCACAGGGTCAGACTGATTTTCATATATCGATGTCTGAAATGGGGTGGCAGAGTGGGCTACAGAACGGTGATGGGTCAAACCCTGATCTTTTGACTGGGTGTGAGTGATTGATTGGTTCAGATGCTCCGTCCATCACCACCCCCTTTTGTACCGCTTTTGGCCGCCATAAGTGTGGCAGGGTATGCTCAGACGTGAGTCACTTGCTCACTTTGCCACTGGATTCAAGTAAGCCGGGCTGAAGACGGCTGTAATGCCAGAAACCGGTCCTCGGAAGCTTGTTTCCGGTACAGGGAAGGCATGGCTTGGCAGTTCGGGCTGGACTGTTCCCATGAGGCACAGGGTCAGACTGATTTGCATATAGCCATGTCTGAACTGGGGTGGCAGAGTGGGCTAAAGAACGGTGATGGGTCAAACCCAGATCTTTTGACTGGGTGTGAGTGTTTGATTGGTTCAGATGCTCCGTCCATCACCACCCCCTTTAGTACCGCTTTTGGCCGCCATAAGTGTGGCAGGGTATGCTCAGACGTGAGTCCCTTGCTCACTTTGCCACGGGATTCAAGCAAGCCAGGCTGAAGACGGCTGTAATGCCAGAAACCGGTCCTCGGAAGATTGTTTCAGGTCCAGGGAAGGCATGGCTTGGCAGTTCGGGCTGGACTGTTCCCATGAGGCACAGGGTCAGACTGATTTGCATATAGCCATGTCTGAACTGGGGTGGCAGAGTGGGCTAAAGAACGGTGATGGGTCAAACCCAGATCTTTTGACTGGGTGTGAGTGTTTGATTGGTTCAGATGCTCCGTCCATCACCACCCCCTTTTGTACCGCTTTTGGCCGCCATAAATGTGGCAGGGTATGCTCAGACGTGAGTCCCTTGCTCACTTTGCCACTGGATTCAAGCAAGCCGGGCTGAAGACGGCTGTAATGCCAGAAACCGGTCCTCGGAAGCTTGTTTACGGTCCAGGGAAGGCATGGCTTGGCAGTTCGGGCTGGACTGTTCCCATGAGGCACAGGGTCAGACTGATTTTCATATAGCGATGTCTGAAATGGGGTGGCAGAGTGGGCTACAGAACGGTGATGGGTCAAACCCGGATCTTTTGACTGGGTGTGAGTGATTGATTGGTTCAGATGCTCCGTCCATCACCACCCCCTTTTGTACCGCTTTTGGCCGCCATAAGTGTGGCAGGGTATGCTCAGACGTGAGTCACTTGCTCACTTTGCCACTGGATTCAAGTAAGCCGGGCTGAAGACGGCTGTAATGCCAGAAACCGGTCCTCGGAAGCTTGTTTCCGGTACAGGGAAGGCATGGCTTGGCAGTTCGGGCTGGACTGTTCCCATGAGGCACAGGGTCAGACTGATTTGCATATAGCCACGTCTGAACTGGGGTGGCAGAGTGGGCTAAAGAACGGTGATGGGTCAAACCCAGATCTTTTGACTGGGTGTGAGTGTTTGATTGGTTCAGATGCTCCGTCCATCACCACCCCCTTTAGTACCGCTTTTGGCCGCCATAAGTGTGGCAGGGTATGCTCAGACGTGAGTCCCTTGCTCACTTTGCCACGGGATTCAAGCAAGCCAGGCTGAAGACGGCTGTAATGCCAGAAACCGGTCCTCGGAAGCTTGTTTCAGGTCCAGGGAAGGCATGGCTTGGCAGTTCGGGCTGGACTGTTCCCATGAGGCACAGGGTCAGACTGATTTGCATATAGCCATGTCTGAACTGGGGTGGCAGAGTAGGCTAAAGAACGGTGATGGGTCAAATCTAGATCTTTTGACTGGGTGTGAGTGTTTGATTGGTTCAGATGCTCCGTCCATCACCACCCCCTTTTGTACCGCTTTTGGCCGCCATAAATGTGGCAGGGTATGCTCAGACGTGAGTCCCTTGCTTACTTTGCCACTGGATTCAAGCAAGCCGGGCTGAAGACGGCTGTAATGCCAGAAACCGGTCCTCGGAAGCTTGTTTGCGGTCCAGGGAAGGCATGGCTTGGCAGTTCGGGCTGGACTGTTCCCATGAGGCACAGGGTCAGACTGATTTGCATATAGCCATGTCTGAACTGGGGTGGCAGAGTAGGCTAAAGAACGGTGATGGGTCAAATCTAGATCTTTTGACTGGGTGTAAGTGTTTGATTGGTTCAGATGCTCCGTCCATCACCACCCCCTATTGTACCGCTTTTGGCCGCCATAAATGTGGCAGGGTATGCTCAGACGTGAGTCCCTTGCTCACTTTGCCACTGGATTCAAGCAAGCCGGGCTGAAGACGGCTGTAATGCCAGAAACCGGTCCTCGGAAGCTTGTTTCCGGTCTAGGGAAGGCATGGCTTGGCAGTTCGGGCTGGACTGTTCCCATGAGGCAGGGGGTCAGACTGATTTTCATATAGCCATGTCTGAACTGGGGTGGCAGAGTGGGCTAAAGAACGGTGATGGGTCAAACCCGGATCTTTTGACTGGGTGTGAGTGATTGATTGGTTCACATGCTCCGTCCATCACCACCCCCTTTTGTACCGCTTTTGGCCGCCATAAGTGTGGCAGGGTATGCTCAGACGTGAGTCCCTTGCTCACTTTGCCACTGGATTTAAGCAAGCCGGGCTGAAGACGGCTGTAATGCCAGAAACCGGTCCTCGGAAGCTTGTTTCCGGTCTAGGGAAGGCATGGCTTGGCAGTTCGGGCTGGACTGTTCCCATGAGGCAGAGGGTCAGACTGATTTTCATATAGCCATGTCTGAACTGGGGTGGCAGAGTGGGCTAAAGAACGGTGATGGGTCAAACCCGGATCTTTTGACTGGGTGTGAGTGATTGATTGGTTCACATGCTCCGTCCATCACCACCCCCTTTTGTACCGCTTTTGGCCGCCATAAGTATGGCAGGGTATGCTCAGACGTGAGTCCCTTGCTCACTTTGCCACTGGATTCAAGCAAGCCGGGCTGAAGACGGCTGTAATGCCAGAAACCGGTCCTCGGAAGCCTGTTTCCGGTCCAGGGAAGGCATGGCTTGGCAGTTCGGGCTGGACTGTTCCCATGAGGCACAGGGTCAGACTGATTTGCATATAGCCATGTCTGAACTGGGGTGGCAGAGTGGGCTAAAGAACGGTGATAGGTCAAACCCAGATCTTTTGACTGGGTGTGAGTGTTTGATTGGTTCAGATGCTCCATCCATCACCACCCCCTTTAGTACCGCTTTTGGCCGCCATAAGTGTGGCAGGGTATGCTCAGACGTGAGTCCCTTGCTCACTTTGCCACTGGATTCAAGCAAGCCGGGCTGAAGACGGCTGTAATGCCAGAAACCGGTCCTCAGAAGCTTGTTTCAGGTCCAGGGAAGGCATGGCTTGGCAGTTCGGGCTGGACTGCTCCCATGAGGCACAGGGTGAGACTGATTTGCATATAGCCATGTCTGAGCTGGGGTGGCAGAGTGGGCTAAAGAGCGGTGATGGGTCAAACCCAGATCTTTTGACTGGGTGTGAGTGTTTGATTGGTTCAGATGCTCCGTCCATCACCACCCCCTTCTGTACCGCTTTTGGCCGCCATAAGTGTGGCAGGGTATGCTCAGACGTGAGTCCCTTGCTCACTTTGCCACTGGATTCAAGCAAGCCGGGCTGAAGACGGCTGTAATGCCAGAAACCGGTCCTCGGATGCCTGTTTCCGGTCCAGGGAAGGCATGGCTTGGCAGTTCGGGCTGGACTGTTCCCATGAGGCACAGGGTCAGACTGATTTGCATTTAGCCATGTCTGAACTGGGGTGGCAGAGTGGGCTAAAGAACGGTGATGGGTCAAACCCAGATCTTTAGACTCGGTGTGAGTGTTTGATTGGTTCAGATGCTCCATCCATCACCACCCCCTTTAGTACCGATTTTGTCCGCCATAAGTGTGGCAGGGTATGCTCAGACGTGAGTCCCTTGCTCACTTTGCCACTGGATTCAAGCAAGCCGGGCTGAAGACGGCTGTAATGCCAGAAACCGGTCCTCGGATGCTTGTTTCCGGTCCAGGGAAGGCTTGGCTTGGCAGTTCGGGCTGGACTGTTCCCATGAGGCACAGGGTCAGACTGATTTGCATATAGCCATGTCTGAACTGGGGTGGCAGAGTGGGTAAAGAACGGTGATGGGTCAAATCTAGATCTTTTGACTGGGTGTGAGTGTTTGATTGGTTCAGATGCTCCGTCCATCACCACCCCCTTTTGTACCGCTTTTGGCCGCCATAAATGTGGCAGGGTATGCTCAGACGTGAGTCCCTTGCTCACTTTGCCACTGGATTCAAGCAAGCCGGGTTGAAGACGGCTGTAATGCCAGAAACCGGTCCTCGGAAGCTTGTTTACGGTCCAGGGAAGGCATGGCTTGGCAGTTCGGGCTGGACTGTTCCCATGAGGCACAGGGTCAGACTGATTTTCATATAGCGATGTCTGAAATGGGGTGGCAGAGTGGGCTACAGAACGGTGATGGGTCAAACCCGGATCTTTTGACTGGGTGTGAGTGATTGATTGGTTCAGATGCTCCGTCCATCACCACCCCCTTTTGTACCGCTTTTGGCCGCCATAAGTGTGGCAGGGTATGCTCAGACGTGAGTCACTTGCTCACTTTGCCACTGGATTCAAGTAAGCCGGGCTGAAGACGGCTGTAATGCCAGAAACCGGTCCTCGGAAGCTTGTTTCCGGTACAGGGAAGGCATGGCTTGGCAGTTCGGGCTGGACTGTTCCCATGAGGCACAGGGTCAGACTGATTTGCATATAGCCATGTCTGAACTGGGGTGGCAGAGTGGGCTAAAGAACGGTGATGGGTCAAACCCAGATCTTTTGACTGGGTGTGAGTGTTTGATTGGTTCAGATGCTCCGTCCATCACCACCCCCTTTAGTACCGCTTTTGGCCGCCATAAGTGTGGCAGGGTATGCTCAGACGTGAGTCCCTTGCTCACTTTGCCACGGGATTCAAGCAAGCCGGGCTGAAGACGGCTGTAATGCCAGAAACCGGTCCTCGGAAGCTTGTTTACGGTCCAGGGAAGGCATGGCTTGGCAGTTCGGGCTGGACTGTTCCCATGAGGCACAGGGTCAGACTGATTTTCATATAGCGATGTCTGAAATGGGGTGGCAGAGTGGGCTACAGAACGGTGATGGGTCAAACCCGGATCTTTTGACTGGGTGTGAGTGATTGATTGGTTCAGATGCTCCGTCCATCACCACCCCCTTTTGTACCGCTTTTGGCCGCCATAAGTGTGGCAGGGTATGCTCAGACGTGAGTCACTTGCTCACTTTGCCACTGGATTCAAGTAAGCCGGGCTGAAGACGGCTGTAATGCCAGAAACCGGTCCTCGGAAGCTTGTTTCCGGTACAGGGAAGGCATGGCTTGGCAGTTCGGGCTGGACTGTTCCCATGAGGCACAGGGTCAGACTGATTTGCATATAGCCATGTCTGAACTGGGGTGGCAGAGTGGGCTAAAGAACGGTGATGGGTCAAACCCAGATCTTTTGACTGGGTGTGAGTGTTTGATTGGTTCAGATGCTCCGTCCATCACCACCCCCTTTAGTACCGCTTTTGGCCGCCATAAGTGTGGCAGGGTATGCTCAGACGTGAGTCCCTTGCTCACTTTGCCACGGGATTCAAGCAAGCCGGGCTGAAGACGGCTGTAATGCCAGAAACCGGTCCTCGGAAGCTTGTTTCAGGTCCAGGGAAGGCATGGCTTGGCAGTTCGGGCTGGACTGTTCCCATGAGGCACAGGGTCAGACTGATTTGCATATAGCCATGTCTGAACTGGGGTGGCAGAGTGGGCTAAAGAACGGTGATGGGTCAAACCCAGATCTTTTGACTGGGTGTGAGTGTTTGATTGGTTCAGATGCTCCGTCCATCACCACCTCCTTTTGTACCGCTTTTGGCCGCCATAAGTGTGGCAGGGTATGCTCAGACGTGAGTCCCTTGCTCACTTTGCCACTGGATTCAAGCAAGCCGGGCTGAAGACGGCTGTAATGCCAGAAACCGGTCCTCGGAAGCTTGTTTGCGGTCCAGGGAAGGCATGGCTTGGCAGTTCGGGCTGGACTGTTCCCATGAGGCATAGGGTCAGACTGATTTGCATATAGCCATGTCTGAACTGGGGTGGCAGAGTAGGCTAAAGAACGGTGATGGGTCAAATCTAGATCTTTTGACTGGGTGTGAGTGTTTGATTGGTTCAGATGCTCCGTCCATCACCACCCCCTTTTGTACCGCTTTTGGCCGCCATAAATGTGGCAGGGTATGCTCAGACATGAGTCCCTTGCTCACTTTGCCACTGGATTCAAGCAAGCCGGGCTGAAGACGGCTGTAATGCCAGAAACCGGTCCTCGGAAGCTTGTTTGCGGTCCAGGGAAGGCATGGCTTGGTAGTTCAGGCTGGACTGTTCCCATGAGGCACAGGGTCAGACTGATTTGCATATAGCCATGTCTGAACTGGGGTGGCAGAGTAGGCTAAAGAACGGTGATGGGTCAAATCTAGATCTTTTGACTGGGTGTGAGTGTTTGATTGGTTCAGATGCTCCGTCCATCACCACCCCCTTTTGTACCGCTTTTGGCCGCCATAAATGTGGCAGGGTATGCTCAGACGTGAGTCCCTTGCTCACTTTGCCACTGGATTCAAGCAAGCCGGGCTGAAGACGGCTGTAATGCCAGAAACCGGTCCTCGGAAGCTTGTTTCCGGTCTAGGGAAGGCATGGCTTGGCAGTTCGGGCTGGACTGTTCCCATGAGGCAGAGGGTCAGACTGATTTTCATATAGCCATGTCTGAACTGGGGTGGCAGAGTGGGCTACAGAACGGTGTTGGGTCAAACCCGGATCTTTTGACTGGGTGTGAGTGATTGATTGGTTCACATGCTCCGTCCATCACCACCCCCTTTTGTACCGCTTTTGGCCGCCATAAGTGTGGCAGGGTATGCTCAGACGTGAGTCCCTTGCTCACTTTGCCACTGGATTTAAGCAAGCCGGGCTGAAGACGGCTGTAATGCCAGAAACCGGTCCTCGGAAGCTTGCTTCCGGTACAGGGAAGGCATGGCTTGGCAGTTCGGGCTGGACTGTTCCCATGAGGCACAGGGTCAGACTGATTTGCATATAGCCATGTCTGAACTGGGGTGGCAGAGTGGGCTAAAGAACGGTGATGGGTCAAACGCAGATCTTTTGACTGGGTGTGAGTGTTTGATTGGTTCAGATGCTCCGTCCATCACCACCCCCTTTTGTACCGCTTTTGGCCGCCATAAGTATGGCAGGGTATGCTCAGACGTGAGTCCCTTGCTCACTTTGCCACTGGATTCAAGCAAGCCGGGCTGAAGACGGCTGTAATGCCAGAAACCGGTCCTCGGAAGCCTGTTTCCGGTCCAGGGAAGGCATGGCTTGGCAGTTCGGGCTGGACTGTTCCCATGAGGCACAGGGTCAGACTGATTTGCATATAGCCATGTCTGAACTGGGGTGGCAGAGTGGGCTAAAGAACGGTGATAGGTCAAACCCAGATCTTTTGACTGGGTGTGAGTGTTTGATTGGTTCAGATGCTCCATCCATCACCACCCCCTTTAGTACCGCTTTTGGCCGCCATAAGTGTGGCAGGGTATGCTCAGACGTGAGTCCCTTGCTCACTTTGCCACTGGATTCAAGCAAGCCGGGCTGAAGACGGCTGTAATGCCAGAAACCGGTCCTCAGAAGCTTGTTTCAGGTCCAGGGAAGGCATGGCTTGGCAGTTTGGGCTGGACTGTTCCCATGAGGCACAGGGTGAGACTGATTTGCATATAGCCATGTCTGAGCTGGGGTGGCAGAGTGGGCTAAAGAGCGGTGATGGGTCAAACCCAGATCTTTTGACTGGGTGTGAGTGTTTGATTGGTTCAGATGCTCCGTCCATCACCACCCCCTTTTGTACCGCTTTTGGCCGCCATAAGTGTGGCAGGGTATGCTCAGACGTGAGTCCCTTGCTCACTTTGCCACTGGATTCAAGCAAGCCGGGCTGAAGACGGCTGTAATGCCAGAAACCGGTCCTCGGATGCCTGTTTCCGGTCCAGGGAAGGCATGGCTTGGCAGTTCGGGCTGGACTGTTCCCATGAGGCACAGGGTCAGACTGATTTGCATTTAGCCATGTCTGAACTGGGGTGGCAGAGTGGGCTAAAGAACGGTGATGGGTCAAACCCAGATCTTTAGACTGGGTGTGAGTGTTTGATTGGTTCAGATGCTCCATCCACCACCACCCCTTTTAGTACCGATTTTGTCTGCCATAAGTGTGGCAGGGTATGATCAGACGTGAGTCCCTTGCTCACTTTGCCACTGGATTCAAGCAAGCCGGGCTGAAGACGGCTTTAATGCCAGAAACCGGTCCTCGGATGCTTGTTTCCGGTCCAGGGAAGGCTTGGCTTGGCAGTTCGGGCTGGACTGTTCCCATGAGGCACAGGGTCAGACTGATTTGCATTTAGCCATGTCTGAACTGGGGTGGCAGAGTGGGCTAAAGAACGGTGATGGGTCAAACCTAGATCTTTTGACTGGGTGTGAGTGTTTGATTGGTTCAGATGCTCCGTCCATCACCACCCCCTTTTGTACCGCTTTTGGCCGCCATAAGTGTGGCAGGGTATGCTCAGACGTGAGTCCCTTGCTCACTTTGCCACTGGATTTAAGCAAGCCGGGCTGAAGACGGCTGTAATGCCAGAAACCGGTCCTCGGAAGCTTGTTTCCGGTCCAGGGAAGGCATGGCTTGACAGTTCGGGCTGGACTGTTCCCATGAGGCACAGGGTCAGACTGATTTGCATATAGCCATGTCTCAACTGGGGTGGCAGAGTGGGCTAAAGAACGGTGATGGGTCAAACCCACATATTTTGACTGGGAATGAGTGTTTGATTGGTTCAGATGCTCCGTCCATCACCACCCCCTTTTGTACCACTTTTGGCAGCCATAAGTGGGGCAGGGTATGCTCAGACGTGAATCCCTTGCTCACTTTGCCACTGGATTCAAGCAAGCCGGGCTGAAGACGGCTGTAATGCCAGAAACTGGTCTTCGGAAGCTTGTTTCCGGTCCAGGGAAGGCATGGCATGGCAGTTCGGGCTGGACTGTTCCCATGAGGCACAGGGTCAGACTGATTTGCATATAGCCATGTCTGAACTGGGGTGGCAGAGTGGGCTAAAGAACGGTGATGGGTAAAACCCAGATCTTTTGACTGGGTGTGAGTGTTTGATTGGTTCAGATGCTCCGTCCATCACCACCCCCTTTTGTACCGCTTTTGGCCGCCATAAGTGTGGCAGGGTATGCTCAGACGTGAGTCCCTTGCTCACTTTGCCACTGGATTCATGCAAGCCGGGCTGAAGACGGCTGTAATGCCAGAAACCGGTCCTCGGAAGCTTGTTTCCGGTCCAGGGACGGCATGGCTTGGCAGTTCGGGCTGGACTGTTCCAATGAGGCACAGGGTCAGACTGATTTGCATATAGCCATGTCTGAACTGGGGTGGCAGAGTGGGCTAAAGAACGGTGATGGGTCAAACCCAGATCTTTTGACTGGGTGTGAGTGTTTGATTGGTTCAGATGCTCCGTCCATCACCACCCCCTTTTGTACCGCTTTTGGCCACCATAAGTGTGGCAGGGTATGCTCAGACGTGAGTCCCTTGCTCACTTTGCCACTGGATTCAAGCAAGCCGGCCTGAAGACGGCTGTAATGCCAGAAACCGGTCCTCGGAAGCTTGTTTCCAGTCCAGGGAAGGCATGGCTTGGCAGTTCGGGCTGGACTGTTCCCATGAGGCACAGGGTCAGACTGATTTGCATATAGCCATGTCTGAACTGGGGTGGCAGAGTGGGCTAAAGAACAGTGATGGGTCAAACCCAGATCTTTTGGCTGGGTGTGAGTGTTTGATTGGTTCAGATGCTCTGTCCATCACCACCCCCTTTTGTACCGCTTTTGGCTGCCATACGTGTGGCATAGTATGCTCAGACGTGAGTCCCTTGCTCACTTTGCCACTGGATTCAAGCAAGCCGGGCTGAAGACGTCTGTAATGCCAGAAACCGGTCCTCGGAAGCTTGTTTCCGGTCCAGGGAAGGCATGGCTTGGTAGTTCGGGCTGGACTGTTCCCATGAGGCACAGGGTCAGACTGATTTGCATATAGCCATGTCTGAACTGGGGTGGCAGAGTGGGCTAAAGAACGGTGATGGGTCAAACCCAGATCGTTTGACTGGGTGTGAGTGTTTGATTGGTTCAGATGCTCCGTCCATCACCACCCCCTTTTGTACCGCTTTTGGCCGCCATAAGTGTGGCAGGGTATGCTCAGACGTGAGTCCCTTGCTCACTTTGCCACTGGATTCAAGCAAGCCGGGCTGAAGACGGCTGTAATGCCAGAAACCGGTCCTCGGAAGCCTGTTGCCGGTCCAGGGAAGGCATGGCTTGGCAGTTCGGGCTGGGCTGTTCCCATGAGGCACAGGGTCAGACTGATTTGCATATAGCCATGTCTCATCTGGGGTGGCAGAGTGGGCTAAAGAACGGTGATGGGTCAAACCCAGATCTTTTGACTGGGTGTGAGTGTTTGATTGGTTCTGATGCTCCGTCCATCACCACCCCCTTTTGTACCGCTTTTGGCCGCCATAAGTGTGGCAGGGTACGCTCAGACGTGAGTCCCTTGCTCACTTTGCCACTGGATTCAAGCAAGCCGGGCTGAAGACGGCTGTAATGCCAGAAACCGGTCCTCGGAAGCTTGTTTCCGGTCCAGGGAAGGCATGGCTTGGCAGTTCGGGCTGGACTGTTCCCATGAGGCACAGGGTCAGACTGATTTGCATATAGCCATGTCTGAACTGGGGTGGCAGAGTGGGCTAAAGAACGGTGATGGGTCAAACCCAGATCTTTTGACTGGGTGTGAGTGTTTGATTGGTTCAGATGCTCCGTCCATCACCACCCCCTTTTGTACCGCTTTTGGCCACCATAAGTGTGGCAGGGTACGCTCAGACGTGAGTCCCTTGCTCACTTTGCCACTGGATTCAAGCAAGCCGGGCTGAAGACGGCTGTAATGCCAGAAACCGGTCCTCGGAAGCTTGTTTCCGGTCCAGGGAAGGCATGGCTTGGCAGTTCGGGCTGGACTGTTCCCATGAGGCACAGGGTCAGACTGATTTGCATATAGCCATGTCTGAACTGGGGTGGCAGAGTGGACTAAAGAACGGTGTTGGGTCAAACCCAGATCTTTTGACTGGGTGTGAGTGTTTGATTGGTTCAGATGCTCCGTCCATCACCACCCCCTTTTGTACCTCTCATTCAGAGAAAGGCTATACCTTGATGAAGGAAATCACAAGGATATTTCATTAAAACTCACTATGCTTCTCAAAAAGCTCAGACCGAAATGGGAGAGCACAGTCTCAAATGCCCAGTTACAGACTCAAAAGCCCAGGCACAGCAATAAATGTGCAAGCACAATCTAAAATGCTGGGCACGTCCTAATGTCCTTCAACAGCAAGCACATCAGAGATATTGCCTGATTATGTTGAGAGTCAGTCTCAAGTACCTAGTGGAACCTCCGAATGCCCAGATGAGGCTTCATTTAGCCGATTAGTGTCTCTGTATATAGATTTTTTGCCTGATTACGAGTTTGGTGGTCCATCGGACCGCCGAACCCATGGTGTAGGTGCAGTGATGGTCAGAGACCACCGCACCAGTGCTCCGATCGCTGTATTACAAGTAGGGCAGTTGGACCATTTTGAGCCCTCCACAACTGCCAGGGATCCACTATACCTGGTGGTGGTGCAGAGGTATGAAGCTGCAATATGTTTGGTGGGGCCGCTGCGGTCCCGGCAAGCATATCACAAGCTTGTTCTACATGGCCCCTGTTGCCTCTGGCTTAGGGATGCTTGCAGGGGGCACATGATGTGCCCCCTGTCTGCATGCATGCCCAGCTCCTGCACAGCATGGATTTTACAGTCTATGCCATGCAGGAACTTGCTTTGGCATTCCCATTGCGATTCCTCTTCAAAGGCACCATCACAGAAACGCCAAAGGACCGCCCGCCAGACAAGGAGAATACTCGTAATCTGGCAGGCAGCCAGCGGTTGAGGTTGGCGGTGCGGGAGCGAGGCGGTGGCATGCCTCCAAACTCCTGCACCAACAAACTCGGAATCAGGCCCTTAGCCTTTAAGAGGTCTTATGGGCCTTTCCCTTTCCAGAGCACAGACAGGATCGGCAAAGGTACATGTAATCTTTCCTGACAAACCAGGGAATTTGTGGTGAGTACTCCTTCCTTAGCCCTGAAGTCAGTATACACACACTCAAACATAAGTTATATCAATACATACAAAGCACAGACCACTCTGATACAGAATGTTTGTAGCATGAGTGCACTTATTATTGTTATTACGTTTTGTGAAAGCAAACATTAAGAAAGTAAACGGAATGAACACAACCATAGAATGTATAAATACGTCTTCACTGTAAATTACCTTACAGCCTCTTGAGGCAAAAAGTGTACAATACCGAATGGTAAAAACAAACATGTAAAACAATGGTCTTGTACAACGGATGTTTATGATAATGTGTGAGTGAGTAATACTGTAAGAACCAGAGGGGGTTGTTTCCCACAAATTGCTTAGCTAGAGACAGTATGCGCATTGGAAAATATATGTAAACAACATCAATAAATAGATCAACTGGGCAACATGGAGCCATATGGTGATCTTAATATAGTTCATTTCAAAATATGATATTATGTATTACTTTCCACTCTATCCTCTTTTTCTTCCCTGAAAACAAGCTGTGGCCCAGCAATAGATTTGATTATAACTGAAAGTGTTTGGATGATTCCATCTATATTGTCTGTCATCCATCCATCTGCTAGAGCGGGAATCAGTTTTCAACTCAAGACGTATCAGTTTACCATCACACAGGCTAATTCCCACTCTATTGACCTTTTCTGGGGCCGTATGAATCCTTGCAGTTGTTTCAGAGAATAGGAGAGGAATACATCAGATATATTATCATCAAAATAATTAGTCTATTAGTCGGTTCGGTTCAAAGCTTTATTCGATTTGTAAAACAAACCATACAAGCAAGACAGATTTACATATTTAACATTGTTTTCTAAAATTTCATCAAGTCTATTAGTCAATAAAGAGAGTTTGGTTTGTGTTAAAGTGTTTTATTAATCAAAAATCTTTTAGTAGGCTGGCATGGCCAGCAGCATGGCTGAGTAGACGTGCTTGCCGGAGCTCTGGCCACCCGTAATTATTCCTGCGATAGATCCACATATCCAGACACCATCGGAAACATATTCTCTAACCTGGGTGCTCCCGACGTCTCGACTCAGTCCCCGGGGGCTGCCTGAAGCAGAATCCTAGTCCATAATGGCCTGAACCTGTGCGGCGGCGGCGGAGTGACCTGCAGCTCATAACATGGCCAACGCGACCCGTTGGTGACGCAGCATTAATTACATTACATGAGGCCCTGGTTTCTATTATTGTGACTCGGCTGAGGGGAGATACATCCGGGAGACGGCAGTGGTGACACGCTGGAGGCGCGCCCATCGGTGCGTTTGCATCGGACTGGAGGAGTGTGGTCTGCCCGTCTTCTCCCTACCCCTTGCTGTGGTGACCGCATGGGATGCTGTGCCGCCGGGTGGGGGTACCCCAGCCTCGTAGGAGGTCATGGGGGAGGATTGAGATCTGGATACCTGAGGACGTTGCTGATAGTCTTGAGGTGGGAGCACGCTGCGTTATGTGTGGTGCGTTCGACCTCTGCGGGGGACTGCTACCGAGGCTGCTGTAATGCAGCCTTGTGTTTCAACGGGGGCTGAGGCACTGAGGGTGGAGAGTGGTGGTTCACCCCTCCTGGCCCCCTCCCTCCTGCGGTGCTTTTCCGAGCGGGGGCCACATAAATAGGTGGAGAGCCGTCCTGACAGGGCAGGAGTATGCTGAATTGCTGCATTTGAAATGGGATAATAACGATTTCACCCCTGATGCAGTGGAGTTTTGGGGCTGCTGGCCCACCTCAGTCTGGAGAGACATGTCTTGGGTCATTCCTGTAGTCCCTGGCAGTGTGGGGGAAGACTGCCCTTGAATTGTGGTTGTTGGCTGGTTCCGGGGCGCGATTGGCTCCGGAGGATACTTGTCCTGCTCTAACTCTACACTAAACACGGTGGGAGCACCTCCTGGGACCCACACAAAGGACTACTGGTCAGCAGCAAGGACTTAGACTTTGATTGTCTTGCCCTGCAATGCTAGTGGGCCCAGCCGGTTGTTCCGCGCTTAGCCCCAAGAGGAATTCAATGGCAGCTGTAGTCCTGGGCTGGTCTGTTCAGAGGGGAGAGCAGGCCGTGGCCTTGTGCATAGGCAAGGAGGAGGAGGATCATGTGAGGGGACCGGGATGTAGGTGGTAGTGGCAGTTGCGGGCAAGAAGTGTGGACCCCTATGCGGCCATTCCCCCGGCCCTCTTTGAGGTCTGCCAGAAGTCACTGGAGTGCTGAACAAGTAAGGTGAGTCAATTGGACGTATTGGAGACTTCTAAGCATCCATTGGTTGTCTGTCTAGGCTCCCGCATACAGCTTCCCCATGCTGACACAGAGTGAGTTCACATAGACACGTTGGACTTGAGCTGGTAGCTCACCCACGATCTATGGCAGTAAAAGAGGAGACCAAGCCGGCGGTGGAATTTTTTCCCTCCCATCCGAGGTTGTGGTCCACTCCACTTGCTTACCAAGATGACGAGGGACAAAGAACCCAAGAGACAGACACAAGGGAAAATGGACAAATATACGAAAGCAATCCCGCCGCAGGCAGAGTCTGGTAAGGCGATGGTGGACCCCCCAGACAATACTGCTATCCTTCCAGCAATCCAGGCCTCCAGGGAGGCCATCGAAGGCAAGACGGCAGAGATCAGATCAGAGGTGACCCTCTTGCAGCAGGATGTCCGCAATATTGCGGACCGAGCAGGCGGAAACACGCATCTCGGAAGTGGAGGACTCATCCCACGCTTTTCAAAAAGACATTAAAGGACTACAAGCAGATATGAGAGAAATGGCCTGGCGTGTGGATGGCGCTGAAAATAGGGCCAGGAGAAATAATCTCCGCTTTATTCGGGTTCCGGATGGCCAGGATGGGCCGGACCCAGTCGCCTTCTGCGCGAGGTGGCTACGGGAGTTTCTCCCGGGAGCGCATTTCTCCACTTGCTTTATCATTGAAAGGGCTCATAGGATGCACAATGCGAAGCCTCCCCTGGGGGACCCACCATGCCCACTAATAAAAAAATTCTTGAATTATCAAGACCGAGATATGATCGTCAGGGAGGCAAGGAAAGTAGGTGATCTCAAATTGGCCAAAACCAACATAATGATCTTCCCCGACTATTCCAGGGACGTGCAGAAGATGCAGCAATTCTTCGACTCTGTGAAAAGCAAACTCAGAGCCATGAAACTTCAATACATGCTCCTTTTCCCGTCCAAATTGAAGGTAATATTTTCAGGGAGTAGCCCACTTCTTCCAAACACCTGAGGAAGCCTGGGCGTGGATTAAGGAAAGACCTAGACTGCGGCCGAGCCCGGGAAAGAAAGGGACACGATCCGGGGAGACCACCCCTAGATGGTAACAATCTGTACCGCTGAGTCTTTCGATTGCTGCTGAAGGCTTCAAATAGTTAAGACAGTTTATCTCCCTAAATGATATACCCCCAGATTCATCATGCTCCTCTTTTGCGAGTCCTTAATAGCGATTATTAAGGAATCGCTACTAAAGACTCGCAAAACGGGATGCATGTAGAAATCGCTAAATTTATAGCGATTTCTACATCTTCCTTATTTGCGAATCGCTAATTGCTAATGGCAAATAAGGAATGACTCCCCATTCATTCCTATGGGCCAAAGGCCCATAGGAATGAATGGGGATTCAATCCTTATTTGCGATTCGCAATTAGCGAATCGCAAATAAGGAAGCGATTTCAAGGGTGCCAGGGTGTCCAAAGGACACCCTGTAGCACCCCTGAAATGGTGATTTACACTGGTGTTGCGCACACACATGTCCAAATGACATGTGTGTGTGTAACATCCAACTTAGAAAAATGCACTAAAGTGCATTTTTCTAAGTTTTCGCTATTTACCACGAAGTCAGACTTCGCGGTAAATAGCGGCCAAAAATTGCGACTTCGCAATTCTAAAATGGTTCATGAATTGCATTTAAGGAATCTCAAATAGAGATTCCTTAAATGCTATTCTTCGCAATTTAGCGATTTTAGAGTTTGCGAATTTTGCATTTGGGATGATGAATCCCAAATGCAAAAAAAGCGCTTGCAAAGGGCCAGATTCGCAGAATCTGGCCCTTTGCGAGCCGATTTTTCCTTCATGAATCTGGCTGATAGACTGTCTTACTCACAATCTCCAACGAGTCCTGCAAGAATTCCGGGAGAACATGGCCCGATAGCGGCGCCTCCCCTTGACATTACTCTGTAGGGCCGCCATGTACAAAATTATTACCCTCCCAAAGCTCCTTTACATTCTCCAAAACACGTTCTACAGGATTCCGGTGTCAATTTTCAGGGCTATAAATGATCAAATACGTACTTTGTTGTGGGATGGAGGTCACCCCTGTGTAGCACTTCAGACACTGCAACGTAGTCAATATAATAGGGACTAGAGTTACCAGATATACGGGCGTACTATAGGGCACCCCACCTCATCGTACTTAACAAATGGGGACACGCACCCAGAGACCACCCACATACGCACTGCCGGATCTCCAATTTCAAAAACGTTCCTACCTACACTACATATACGGAGGGGGGGCACAAGGCCTACTACCAGCAACAAGGAAAGTGATAGAAGCATGGAAAAAAGCCGAACGTCAAATGAACTGGGACAAACCCTTGACGAGGGCCACCCCTCTGTGGGTGGGTAGGCGCCTGCTGGAGATCGCGAAACTGCGAGGTTTTAGCAGATAGGACACAATTGGGATAACTAACCTGAGAGACATTGTTAAACAGGGAGATTTGATGACCTTCTCACAATTACAAGAAGACTATACCTTGTCTGACAGGCAAATCTACAAATATATTCAGCCCTGGAATGCGTGGGTGGCGCAGAAACCCGACATTGCTGATCAAGAGGCGATATCTGAGAAGGCAGTTTCGTGGACATATAAGACCTTAATCAATAATGTACCCGATAACTTACCAGCACTGAGGCATAAATGGGAGGCAACAATGGGTGAAGTAGAGGACATAGATTGTGAGGTGGCCCTCATGCACCCTAGGGAAGTGGCTATTAAACTTAGGTTGCTCTTGATCCAGTTTAAAATTGTGCATAGAGTGTACTATGATAGAGTGAGACTTCATGCAATGAGCCAAGCTGAAACACCCGAATGCCTAAGGTGTAAAACCGAGAGGGGCTCCTACATCCATACGCTATGGGAGTGCCAAATTATTTGCCGCTATTGGATGCGAGGGCTACAAGAATTAACTAATATTCTTGAGACGCAAATTCCGCTAGACCCTAAATATGTCCTGCTGGGTATACATGCAGATGTTGACTTGCCTAGATATAAACTTCTGTTAAGTAATCTTGGTCTTGTAGTAGCCAAGCGTGACATAGCCAGGAAATGGGGGAGAGCCGACCCTCCAACTATGAAAACTGGAAAGCTGGTATGGATATGTACATGGGGGCAGAAAGGACAGCATACCAGGCAAGGGGGTGTCCCAAGAAATTTCGGAAAATTTGGCAACCATGGTTGAGTTACTACGGATTAGAGCTTGAGAATGATGACACAGACATAATGCAACTGATTTCACGGGAAAGGGGGGTCGTAGAGCCTGGAGCCTCGGCACAGGATTCTCTTATGGGTAGGATGTGAGAGATACCATGAGGGTAGAAACCCGGGATGTGACCTGAGAATAGTGATTTGTATGTCCTCTCCTCCATGACCCCACCAACTCTAAGTCTGATTGATTTAATAGGTACAGAAGGTATGGGGGTGCGTCTGTTGCTTATTGTTTTGTTGTTTTTCATCTTTCTTTTGTTCTGTTCTGTTAAATACAAATAAAAACAGTTTAAAAAAAATCTTTTAGTAGATCATCTTGATCATATCACAACATAAATTCATCAGGTTTTAGTCATCAGAATCCTATAGAAGTCAATGATTAATCACTAAGCAAAAAATGAAAGAGAAATGCATTAAGCACACTTCTTAAAGGAAAGAAAGGCCTATTTTAATGAATGTGGAAGAAAAGGAGTCAGTCAGAACCCATAAAACGTTTGAGTTCAAGAGAGTGGAAGAACGGAAAGCTTCAGCCTTAAATCAGTTAAATAGATCAGAAATACCAAAGCAGAACTTCCCATAAAGAGAGGTTCAAGAAACTCAGTAGATTCACAAAGCAAAATGGCATAAGGTCTGGGTAAATGCATTGGAAATATAATGTGGAAAAAAGTCGTAACTTACTCATGCAATACACACTTATATAAACAACACATTTCATGAAGATCTGCAACATTTGTTTCTTCTGTCTTCCCTAAGCCAATCAATGTTCGATGCTCTCCTGGGAACAGGATCACAGCTTTTTTTCTCATCTGAATACAATAGTCCTCATACACCAGTGTTACGTTTGCAACTACGTTGTAGTGGTTATTCCTAGGTATTAGACTACACTTCTAACCTTCTAAAATATCAAGTATCTAAACATTGGGCTCTGTAGAAGTTGAAACAGCTATATAACAAAAAGAAAACATTTAGCAGCAAACATTTACTGAAATGGAACACACAAATTAGTTCAAAAGGGTCAAGATCAAGTTTAATTGTTGCTTCTGCATATATGAATTCTTCATTTCCCCATTAAATAACAAAGCTTATCAATTGTTAACTGTGACTTTTGTGTAAGTAGAAACATTCTGTAGAAATATATGAAACTTTTATGTATTTTTTACATGTTATAAAAGCATTTTCATGAAAAGGTCAAGAGTTAACCCTTTTAGTTATATTTGCATTTTTGAGTAATGTCAGTTCTTGGCCAAAAAATAAACATTTTATGCATGTTTAATCATTCTAAGCAAATCAACTTTTCTAGCAGTGTTACTTTTGCCATTTAAGGCCCAGTACTTGTAACTATAATGGCTTTGTGCAATACAGTTTTCACATTTTAAACACATTTTATTTTCATTAAAGCTTGCATGTTAACACTGCACATTCCTTATAAGCATAATATTTAGTTTTTTATTGAAACTCTCTCACATCCATGCACTCAGTCTTTCATCAGCCATGTGTTCACTCATCTTTTCAATTGTGTACCTTTTCATTCACCGATTGACTTATTTTTGCATTCTCACTCTTGCCCATTCCTGATACCATACAAGCATCTCACTAATCTATGAATAGGGTCTTTCAGTTATCAGTTACACCTACTGCAGTTCCTACTATCTTTTGAGGGCTGCGTGAGGTGTGTCTGCAAGTACATCAGTGCTAGTCTGTGAGGGGTGTGATATTGTTGTCATTAATGTATGACTGCTAGTCAGAGTATTCTGGAGTGATTGTGAGAGGTATGAGGCTGTTGTCTGTAGTCTCAGACATATAGGGGATTTATTAATGTGCGATCACTATCATGTAAGGGGTGTGTAAGTGCTTTTTAGGTCGAGCCTAGGCAGCGCGCATGCGCCTTCACTCACATGCTGTAGTCACTGTATGGGCTTCCAGCCTGCCTATTAGTTTTTATTGGTAACTTGGATTAACCATTAGAAAGGCTTGCTTTCCAGTGGCTAATTGTTCTTTTTGTCCCAACTTTAATTGATTGTTAACACCCAGAGCTCAGGGACTAACTTCTGTATGGTTCCGCCCCGTGTGTTAAAGTGTTTAGTAGGAACTATTTGTTTTTTTCCTGCTCCTGTTTTAGTTGTAAGTGCATGACTTGTTTGCAGCTCTTGTCTTGTTTAATTGCTTTTTCCTGCTCATGCCAGCACTCAGGTATTTTATTTTTGCTTCCCCCTCCAGCTTCGCGTTATGAGCCACCACCCTCCGAGCACAAACACATCTTTTCCTTTCTGTCACTTCTGTTTGTATTTGTTCCTCGTATGCAGATTTCTCATAAGCCAGACTGAAATCGGCTGTGAGGATGTCTGTGGACAGCCCGGTGATAATATCTCGAGTTTGGGTGACCACACCCATCAACGGCAGCGAGGAACAGAGACTAATCTTGTAGAAACGACTCTAAACTCAGATTTTATCATTTACAAACAGACCTCCTATTGCCCTGCATGAGCAGTGAACAGCGAACAGATCACTTGCCCGATTATTTCATGGCGCATTTAGTTTAGCTGTGCCCAGTACATAACTTG
The DNA here is from genome assembly GCF_964261635.1 of Lissotriton helveticus. NCBI lineage: Eukaryota > Metazoa > Chordata > Amphibia > Caudata > Salamandridae > Lissotriton > Lissotriton helveticus. The sequence continues at coordinate 317,693,089 of NC_136068.1, forward strand.
TGGTTTGTGCACCTCCTCCCATATCGCAGAAAGCCTGACACCACCTACTCCCACGTTACTAGTTTTTTTCAAGGTCTTAAAAACATGAAGTAATTTCCAGCCTAGTCTTTTTGCAGGTACATGGCACAAACCTATTTAGCGAATGTAATGCCTTTAGTCAAGGTTCTGTGCAGGCGTACTCCCCCTCGCCCTTTAGGCGTAAACTTCCAAAAAATCCATTTGACTAAGCAAAAGGGAAGGTGAATCAGGTATTTTAAAGGAATACAGGCATTGCCTCTTTAAGGGCCCCCTGAAGTCGCCCTCACACTCTTCATCCTTCCTGTCCTCCCACTCTGCCCCACATAGAAGCATTCTGGGGCATATTTACAAAGAAGTGGCAGAGCGTACCGTTAGCCTCCTTGGTTTAATGACACACTCCACCACTTCTGAAACTTAGGGCAGAACCATATTTACAAGAATATGGTGCAGACCTGTGTTTCCCCCTGCGCTGGCGCTAGGTTTGGCAGCCTAGCGCCAATGGAGGCACCCTTGCATCATAGTGCAAGGGTATCTGCGTTCAAGGGAAGATTGTTTATGTACAGGAAGGTCCCCCTTCCTGCACATAAATAATCTTTAAATGCAGTGGCGTAACGAAACTTGAAGGCCCCCCTGCAAGGTACTTGGAAGGGCACACTCTGTGATTAATCAGGAGCTCTCCAGCTAGAGTACTGGGCTGAGGGAGCCCCCCGCACTTTGGGGGATGCAGGGGCCTGCGTTACGCCACTGTTTAAATGCCGCTTTGTAACTTCTATGTGTGCTGCTCAATACAGCACCCACAGAAGTTGCAAAATGTCATTTTTTTCAAATGATTGTTTATGTGCCGGAAGGGGTACCTTACTGTACATAAACAATCATTGGCCTTTTGCTGTTTTCATGTGTGCTGCACAACGAAGCACACTCAAAAACAGCAAAAACAAGGAGAAATGAAACATTTCTCCTTGTTGCCCCAGGGTAAGACAAGGTTTTCCCTGGTCTTAATTCTGGCGCTTCCTCCTATTTACGCCTCCCTTGTAAATTTGAGGCAGGGTCAGAATCAATTGGTGTTGATGTGGAACGCCCACTGCCCACCCCTTTCATGCTAAGCACTGCGTGAAAGGGGGCCTTATTTATAAGGCAGTGTTAAACCACATTAAGTGGCTTAACACTGCCTTGTAAATAAGGGGAGGCTTGTAAATATGCCCCTCTGTGTTGTCCCCTTAGCGCGCCACTAGGTCTGACATTAGTAAGCGATCTATTCTTTGCGTTCTCCCTTTTTGCCACGTTTGTTTCTATTATTTAGTTATAAAAAGGAAAGCACACCGAAACTTAATTCCGGTCTATTTCTTGGTGCTTCAATCTGAAAGTTAAATACGTTTCTTTTCTTGCACGCCTAAAAAGCCAGTTTAAACTATTTACTGCATTTTTCAGGCACGGAATGTCTTAACTGTAAATTCAACATTTGTGCTCCTTTTCAGGAAGACTTTAATGGTGTTAGGAGACTGTTTGTCCTTTTAAAATAGTTATATTGGTCTATGGGGACGTTTTCATTGCGGATGGCTGCATTCCCCCATTCTCTACAAGCCCAAAACAAGCAATAAACTAGCAGCAGATGGGGTTTATCAGATTACGCATAGACACACTCTCTTTTCCACAATTTGTGTTTACAATATGTACGCTTTTACCTTCTCAGCAATGTGCACGCCCAAACTGGGAAGTTATTCGGCAGTTCCAAAGCCCTTATGTGTTGATGTTATGTTACATCCACATTTAGATACAATAAACATTTAGGCAGGCCTACTTGAACTTTTTCGTACCTGCAGCCCATACTAAAAGAGGCAGGCCTATGGGGGGCCTGACCACTTGTATAAAGAAGGATTATAGGTAAACAACTAAACAAATACATTTTAACTGTAACGATATCCTTATTGTAAAGCTACAATCTCCTGATTGCAGAGATTTATTTGTCTTCAATGTCTATGCCAGGGGAAAACCAGGAGGTAAACCTTCCGAGATAGTCACCCAGCTGGGCCAACATTTGGATATTTATAATGGCAAGGCAAACCTATTGGTAGCAGGTGATTTCAATTGCTCTTTTGAGCCCTTGGATCAAAACGATATTGAACTTACCAAGGTAGAAGATCGCAGCTGGCAGATTCCTCAACTGACCATCCCCCCTAACAAACGGTGGACTCAGGCTGCTCTTCAGCTTAAAGCCCTATGCCTCGAACAGGGCCTCAGGGCTGTAAATGGCAAGTCAAAACAGACAAGGAGGGGAGACCTACATTTGATAATGGTGTGAGCACTAGTCGGTTAAACTATATTTTAGTCAACCTAGAGTTCTGGTCATCTATCCATGAAATGGCTATCATAAAAAGAATAGAGAGTGACCACAACCCCCTTAGTTTAAAACCCCCCGTGACCACGCACACAATTCAGCGAAGCCATCGCAGACTTCATCAGCCCGCACACCCTCACCTCCTCTGACTACATCCTCCTAGGGGACCTCAACTTCCACCTGGAGAACAACAAGGACAGCAACACCACCACCCTGCTGGACAACCTCGCCAACCTCGGACTCAATCAACTGGTGAACACCCCCACCCACTACGCAGGCCACACGCTCGACCCCATCTTCTCCTCCAGCAAGCACATCTCCTTCAGCCACTCCACCGGACTTCATTGGACTGATCAAAGCTGCGTCCACTTCAGCTTCAGGAGAACCACAACCCACCACCACCCGCAACAAGTTCCCCCGCAGGAGCTGGAGCAAGATCACCGCCGACCAGCTCACCACCTCCCTCAGCCAGAACCCTCCCGCCAGCACAACGGACCCCAATGACGTAGCCCGCATCTTCACTCAGTGGCTCACCAACTGCGCCGACAACCTCGCACCACTGAAGTACCCTCCCAGCAGACCCGGCATCAAGAAAGCCTCGTGGTTCACAGACGAACTCAAAACATCCAAGAAAAACTGCTGCACCCTTGAAAAAGCCTGGCGCCACGATCAGACTACAGAAAACAGGACTGCCCTCAAGAACGCAACCCGCACACACCACCAACTGATCCGCACCACCAAAAGGACAACATTCAAAGAACGACTGGACAACAACACCCACAACAGCAAGGAACTCTTCAGCATCGTCAAAGAGCTCTCCAACACCAGCGCCGGAAACAACGACATCACTCCCTCGCAAGACCTCTGCGACTCACTCGACTCCTTCTTCCACCACAAGATCGCCGACATACACAACAGCTTCGGGGCACCTACCATGCACCCCACCACCAAACAAACGCCCCCCACCACCACCCTGTGCCCCAGGACCCCGGTCAGCATCGAAGACACCACCCGCACGATGAACACCATCCACTCCAGATCCCAAACCGACCCCTGCCCCCACCACGTCTTCAACAAGGCCGACTCCATCATCGCACCCCAACTCCGGGACATCATCAACATCTCCTTCAACACCGCCACCTTCCCGGAGAGCTGGAAGCATGCCGAGCTCAGCGCCCTCCTGAAGAAACCAACAGCGGACCCCACCGACCTCAAAAACCTCTGCCCCATCTCGCTCCTCCCTTTTCCTGCCAAAGTCATTGAGAAGACCATCAACAAACAGCTCGCCGCCTTCCTCGAGACGAACGGTCCGGTTTCCGAGCCAACCACAGCACTGAGACCGCCCTCATCGCAGCCACCGACGACATCAGATCCTTGCTCGACAACGGGGAAACAGCTGCCCTCATCCTCCTGGACCTCTCTGCAGCGTTCGGCACTGTCTGCCACCACACCCTAATACAGCGCCTCAGCAACATCGGAATCCAAGAGAAGGCACCGGAGTGGATCATCTCATTCCTCGCCGGAAGAACCCAGAGAGTCCGCCTCCCCCCGTTCAGATCCAAGGCCACCAAAGTCATCTGCGGCGTACCACAAGGATCCTCACTCAGCCCCACCCTCTTCAACGTCTACATGAGCCCCCTCACAGCCATCGCAAGCCAACACAACCTCAACATCATCTCCTACGCCGACGACACCCAGCTGATCCTCTCCCTCACCAACAACCCCGCCACCGCCAGAGCCAGCCTACATGAGGTATGAAAGACGTCGCCGAGTGGATGAAGAACAGCCGCCTGAAACTGAACTCAGACGGAAGTCCTCATCCTGGGATCATCCACCTCCACCTGGGACGACTCATGGTGGCCCCCTGCCCTGGGCACCACCCCCAAGCCAACAGACCATGCATGTAACCTGGGCTTCATCCTGGACTCCTCCCTCTCGATGACCAGACAAGTCAACGCCGTCTCGTCATCCTGCTTCAACACCTTGCGCATGCTCCGTAAGATCTTCTGATGGATCCCCACCGAAACCAGGAAGACGGTCACCCAGGCACTCGTCACCAGCCGACTGGACTACGGGAACACCCTCTATGCAGGAACCACTGCCAAACTACAGAAAAGACTCAAGCGCATACAGAACGCCTCCGCACGACTCATCCTGGACATCCCCCGCCACAACCACATCTCCGTCCACCTGAGAGACCTGCACTGATTCCCCGTTAGCAAGAGGATCACGTTCAGACTCCTCACCCACGCACACAAGGCTCTCCACGACCTGGGCCCCAAGTACCTCAACAACCGCCTCACTTTCTACATGCCCACCCGCCAGCTGCGATCGACGAGCCTCACTCTCGCCACAGTACCACGCATTGGCAGAGCCACCAACGGAGGAAGATCTTTCTCCTACCTGGCGGCCAAGACATGGAACTCCCTCCCCATCCACCTACGGCTGACCCACGACCATCTCTACTTCAGGAAGCAACTCAAGACGTCGCTTTTTGAGCAGTACGGACCCCTCCCTCCCAGCGCCTTGAGACCCTTCCGGGTGAGTAGCACGCTATATAAATTGTTTGATTGATTGATTGATTAGTTTAGAGTTAGAATTATTTAAAGCAAATGATGCTGTAGCTAGCTCGATAACCATTGACATTTTCCCCACAAATGATACCAGGTGACTGAAATGGGCTGAGTGCCTTCTGAAACAGGAACATATTATTGAAATGGACAAGTTATTAGTAGGTGCAACCACAGAGCTCCAGGGATGTATATCTGATGATGATCCTATGTCCAAGGTTGTTTCAATCCACACAACACTTTTTACAAGTCTTAGTAAATATTTTATTAAAGAGGTAACTGGCCCACAACACAACAATAGAAAGCAGGCAGAATCTTGGTACGGTAAAAGTTGCAGGGCTGCATACAAATTACTTGCTGCAGCAGTAAGATCGAAGAATAGGGATCTAATACAAGTTGCAAGACGCAACTATAAAACTACCCAGCAGGAAGCTAAAAAATCCTGGGATGAAAAATATTGGGAAGAGCTATTTGAAGCTAGTAAGTCGAGAAATATGGTAGGTTTTTGGGACTTAGTTAAATGGGGTAAGGGGTGTCACAGGGCCTACTCGCAAAATTCCGTCCCTCCTGAATTGTGGGTGTCGCATTTTAATTGGGAAAAAGGGACAAGCTGTAATACCATCCCTAACAATGTAATTATTACTACATTGCAATTCAGCTTGAAAGAAGTTGAATATGCCCTAACTACTGTCCCTAAAGAGAGAGCTCCAGGGCCGGATACGATACCCGCGGATCTCTTTTTACATGGCAGAGAGGTCTGGGCACCGTACATACAGCTACTTGCAAATGCCATCGCTAAAGGCTCCCCAATTCCAGTTATCTGGAAGGGGGACGAAATAATCCCTATCTTTAAGAAAGGAGACCGTGCTGATCCCGCCAACTACAGGCCAATTAGCCTGATAGCCTGTATTCAGAAGGTGGTGGCTAGGCTCGTGCTGTTCAGGATCGAGACTTGGATAGACGACGCCGAGGTTATGTCACCACTGCAAGCTGGCTTTCGCCCATTCACGAGTACCGTGGACCAGGTTTTTAGATTTGCTACTATTTACTGGAAGTGGGTAGTTCTTGGAGGAGGCACCCTATACGCAGCCTTCGTCGATTTGAAATCGGCCTTCGACCTAGTGCCGCGCAGTAGGATGTGGAGAGTTCTTCAGGAGCAAGGCATGCCACCGGAACTCCTCGCTCTCTTAATCAAATTCCACGATAATAATTTTGCGCAGATCCGGTGGGGGGAGCAAGGCCAGGTCACTGATAAATTTACAACTCAGAGAGGAGTAAGACAAGGGTGTGTCTTGGCACTGACACTGTTCACACTGTACATCAACAGGGTTATTGAATATTACAAGGACTCATCTACAGATGCTCCCAAGTTAAACGGTGTCCCGATACCCCTGTTAATGTTTGCCGACGACACCCTTTTAATTTCCAGCATGCAACAAGGGCTCCAGAGAGCAATTGGGTGTTTTGAGGCTTTCTGTACAGACTACGGCTTAACCATCAACGTATCGAAAACAAAATTTATGGTCATGCACAGACACAAGACTGTGAAAGGAAGGGCATCAATGAATGGAGAGCTCCTTGAGCAGACCCAATTTTTTAGCTATCTTGGAATTAACCTGGGGTCTAGACTGGATTGGAAACACCAATTCGAGAAACACCAAATCGAGAGGTACCACTGTGCCTCTCGAGGCCGGGTCACCCCCTTGCTCCCTCGCCTGCTGATCCTGCTAGCCAGCCAGCCTCCTTGCCAGCCTCCTGCCTACCGCCACCGACACCGTCGCCCCCCCAGCACCCCCGAGCGGCCCAGCCAGCTGAGCCGCCCGCTCGCCGCTTTTCCCGCCGCTGGCCCCCTGCGGCCCCGCCCACCACCGGCCCATTGGCCCAGCCGCTCGCCCAGCCCAGCAGACCCGCCCTCCCATCCCCCTTCTTAAGGGGACTGCCTGGTTGCTCGCGGGAGTGACCACTGTGCCTCTCGAGGCCGGGTCACCCCCTTGCTCCCTCGCCTGCTGATCCTGCTAGCCAGCCAGCCTCCTTGCCAGCCTCCTGCCTGCCGCCACCGACACCGTCGCCCCCCCAGCACCCCCGAGCGGCCCAGCCAGCTGAGCCGCCCGCTCGCCACTTTTCCCGCCGCTGGCCCCCTGTGGCCCCGCCCACCACCGGCCCATTGGCCCAGCCGCTCGCCCAGCCCAGCAGACCCGCCCTCCCGTCCCCCTTCTTATGACGCCCCCAGAGCGAGCGCGCAGCGGGAGCACCGACTGAGCGCCGAAGGTGCGCCAAAGGTAAGCCCGTCTGCGCCCGTCCGCGCCTGGACCGCGCCCAGTGCCAGGACCCCTGGCCCCCGCAGACCCCAGCCCACCCGCCGGACCTACGACGCCACCGAACTCTACGCACTCAACGCCGGAAGAACCCCGGGGTGCTACCGAGCCACCCCGAGATGCACCCACGGACCCTTCTGCTGCAACCCCTGCAATTTCACCTGCATCCAGACCTCCACTACACCAGCACCGACCAAGACCAAGACGAGCAACAGCCACAGCCACCTGAAATGCATCCTGCTCAACACCCGCTCCGTCCACAGGCACGCCATCGAGATTTGGAACCTGCTCGACTCCACAGCCCCAGACGTCGCCTTCTTCACGGAAACCTGGATGAACGCCTCTTCAGCACCCGACATCGCCATCGCCATCCCAGACGGCTACAAGATCATCCGAAGGGACCGCATCAACAACACAGGAGGAGGCATCGCCATCATCCACAGGAACACCATCCGCATCTCGACCAACACCGACGACACCCTCGCACCCACCAAACACCTACACTTCCAGATCCACATCAACCCCAAGACCACCCTCAGAGGCACCCTTATCTACAGACCCCCGGGACCACGCACACAATTCAGCGAAGACATCGCCGACTTCATCAGCCCGCACGCCCTCTGCTCTGCTGACTACATCCTCCTCGGGGACCTCAACTTCCACCTGCAGAACAACAACGACCGCAACACCACCACCCTGCTGGACAACCTCCCAAACCTGGGACTCAAGCAGCTGGTCACCACCCCCACCCACTACACCGGACACACACTCGACCCCGTCTTCTCATCCAGCAAGGACATCGCCTTCAGCCACGCCACCGGACTCCACTGGACGGATCACAGCTGCGTCCACTTCAGCTTCAGAAGGACCACGATCCACCACCATCAGCAACAGGTTGCACGCAGAAGCTGGAACAAGATCACAGCCGACCAACTGGCGACCTCCCTGAGCATGAACCCTCCCACCAGCACACCGAACCCAAGCCAGGCGGCCACCAACCTCACCAAGTGGATCAGCAACTGCACAGACGACCTCGCCCCCCTGAGGACCCCGCCTAGCAGACCCGGCAGCAAGAAAGCCCCATGGTTCACCGACGAACTCAAGAACTCCAAGAAGAACTGCCGAGCCCTCGAGAGAACCTGGCGCAGAGACCCAACTCCGGACAACATGGCTGCCCTCAAGCTCGCCACCCAAAAGCACCACCAACTCATCCGCGCCACCAAGAAAACCGCATTCAAGGAACGACTGGACAACAACGCACACAACAGCAAGGAACTCTTCAACATCGTCAAAGAGCTCTCCAACCCCAGCGCCGGAAACAACAACATCACCCCTTTGCAAGACCTCTGCAACTCCCTCGCCTCCTACTTCCACAACAAGATCGCGGACATACACAACAGCTTCAGCACTCAACCGACGCACGCCACGACCGAACCCCCGCCCCCCACCACCACCCTCCGCGCCTGGACTCCGATCAACACCGAAGACACCATCCGCACGATGAACTCCATCCACTCCGGATCTCCGCCGACCCCTGCCCTCACCACGTCTTCAACAAGGCCGATGCTGTCATCGCACCCCACCTGCGGGACATCATCAACACCTCCTTCGACACCGCCACCTTCCCGGAGAGCTGGAAGCACGCCGAACTCAGCGCCCTACTCAAGAAGCCATCAGCCGACCCCACCGAACTCAAGAATTACCGCCCCATCTCGCTCCTCCCGTTTCCAGCCAAAGTCATCAAGAAGACCGTCAACAAGCAGCTGGCCGCCTTCCTCGAGACGAATGGATCCCTCGACCCTCACAGTCTGGCTTCCGAGCCAACCACAGCACCGAGACCGCCCTCATCACTGCCACCGATGACATCCGAGCCCTGCTGGACAACGGTGAAACAGCGGCCCTCATCCTCCTAGACCTCTCCGCGGCGTTCGACACTGTTTGCCACCGCACCCTAGTGCAGCGCCTCAGCAACATCGGAATCCAGGAGAAGGCACTAGAGTGGATCATCTCCTTCCTCGCGGGAAGAACACAGAGAGTCCGCCTACCACCATTCAGATCTGCAGCCACGGAAGTCATCTGCGGCGTTCCTCAGGGCTCCTCGCTCAGCCCCACCCTCTTCAACGTATACATAAGCCCCCTTGCGGCCATCGCACGCCAACACAACCTCAACATCATCTCCTACGCCGACGACACCCAGCTGATCCTCTCCCTGACCAACGACCCCGCCGCCGCCAGAACCAACCTCCACGAAGGGATGAAAGACGTAGCCGAGTGGATGACGACCAGCCGCCTGAAACTGAACTCAGACAAGACGGAAGTCCTCATCCTGGGCTCCTCACCCTCCGCCTGGGACGACTCCAGGTGGCCCCCCGCCCTGGGCACCGCACCCAAACCAACAGACCACGCACGCAACCTGGGTTTCATCCTGGACTCCTCCCTCTCCATGACCAGACAAGTCAACGCCGTCTCCGCATCCTGTTTCAACATCCTGCGCATGCTACGGAAGATCTTCCGGTGGATCCCCACCGAGACCAGGAAGACGGTCACCCAGGCCCTCGTCACCAGCCGACTGGACTACGGCAACGCCCTCTACGCCGGAACCACCGCCAAGCTCCAGAAGAGACTCCAGCGGATCCAGAACGCCTCAGCCAGACTCATTCTCGACATCCCCCGACGCAGCCACCTCTCCGGACATCTGAGAGACCTGCACTTGCTCCCCGTCAACAAGAGAATCACCTTCCGTCTCCTCACCCACGCTCACAAAGCCCTACACGACCAAGGCCCGAGCTACCTCAACAACCGCCTCAACTTCTACGCTCCCAAACGCCACCTCCGATCGACCTACCACGCCCTCGCCGCCGTCCTCCGCATCCGAAGAGCGACAACAGGAGGAAGATCCTTCTCCTACCTGGCCGCCAAGACCTGGAACACCCTCCCGACCGACCTTCGCCTGACCCGAGACCACCTCTCCTTCAGGAAGAAGCTCAAGACCTGGCTGTTCGAGCAGTAGCAGCACCCCCCCCCCAAGCGCCTTGAGACCCTCCGGGTGAGTAGTGCACTTTATAAATGCCTTGATTGATTGATTGCTTGATATGAATTACTTATCCACTAAACATGCACAGTTGGCAGGAGTGCTCTTAAGAGAACTACGATCCTCGGCTACACAACCAATAGCCCCAGCCCTAAAAATATACGACACTAAAATACGGGCTTCCGTATTATACAGGGCAGAATTGTGGGGGCCATTTAATATCTCGGCCCTGATAATCGCCCAAAATAAGTTCATGAGGGGCCTAGTGAGGCTTCCCCCATCTACACCGCTGATACCCCTCTACTTAGACCTGTGCTGTAAGAGAATTCAGGATGTTGCACGATTTAGACCGATTGCATATTGGCGGAGGATCTGGGTCACCCCTGAACTTTCTCACTATGCTCAGGCTCTATTAGAAACCAGAGACATGCGCATTGAATGTGTGCTGCGCGAACTTGGACGAGTCAGAACGCTTGGTGTAGTTGAGTGAAAAATTGCACTGAGAACGTGAATTTGATACTTTTAATCTTTGTATGTTGATCTGTGTGTTTTAACTGCACGGAGACACTTTAACTTTTAAAATTTTAATACTGTACCTAAATCCACTTGTAGACCTCTCTGTGGCGATTCTTGCCACCCCTGCTACCCCGGTCCACCGCAAGCGCTAGGCTTGATTGTTGTGGAGGGTGCAGGGCGATACCTTTCTTCCGGGTTCCTCCCTGGGGCCGGGCTGTGATTGGTTGAGAGTGTGGAGAGGCGGTGCTGATCACGAGCACGGCCTCTACAAAGCACTGATGTCATCTAATACGCGCAGCGGTGACGCGCAGCATCAGCGCCGACCCCGCGCCGAAGACACGCCAAAGACCAGCCCGTCTGTGCCCGTCCGTGCCAGGACGGACCAGGGGGCAGAGGGCTGTGTCTCATACACTAGGTCTCCCAGAAAATGGACATCCGATCAATTGAAAGCACTGAGACCCAGGATGCAGGGCGACTGCGTATTACTAGATATTCCACGCACTGGTAAGGCAGTATGTCCAAATTGCAGCTTGACAGTATCTGCTTTCCAACCCTACCCGCCGCGTAGATCAAGGCGCAAGAGGGCTCATAAACAGTCCCCCCCCTCAGAAGAAATTTTTACTTTCTTGTATATTAATTGTCGATCTTTACCCAAACACAAACTGGATATTTTTAACCTGTTGTATGAGGACAAACCTAGCGCTTTGTTCCTCACTGAAACCTGGCTACATGAGGGATCTGGCCCGGATGTGGCTTTTGCTCTTCCTCCAACATATGCGATTCTTAGAAAGGACAGGCCAATGAAAACTGGGGGTGGACTTGCTGTCATTTATGATAAATCTCTCAAATGCACAGTCGAGACACTTCCAATCCCGGGCTGCGAAGCTACTCTTTTCAAACTATGTTTAAACCCTAATTTTACGTTCTCTGGTGCCTTGATATATAGACCTCCCGGGAATGGTTCCAAATGGACTTCTGAATTTGTGGACCGTATTACCCCTTCTGTCTTGGCTTCGACAAATTTCTCACTAATTGGAGATTTTAATCTACATTTAGAGGACCAGTCCAACACGGCCTGTGCGAATTTTCTAGAAGATCTGTCAGCGGTAGGAATAAATATTTGTAACTCTGGACCTACCCACGTGGCTGGTCATCTGCTTGATCCAATACTCTCTAATCTTCTAGAACTCACCTGGCAAGATACTAACCCGGTATGCTGGTCCGATCACCATTTGATTAAATTCAATCTGAAACCGCCGACAAACTCCCACTCTCAAGTTATACCCCATCCCACAGCTAGAAAGAATTGGAAAATGCTAGATATCCCCAAACTTAACTTGGCACTCAGCAGGAATACACCCAATATGACCCAAGACATGGAAGGCATTGCACGCGCCACGCAACAATGGCTCAGTACAGCGGCGGAGACCTGCATTCCTACCGTACCCACAAAGGGAAATATTCATCGCCCCCCTGTTCCTTGGTTTAATGATACTCTCAAGAAGGACAAAACTAAATGCAAAGTACTCGAAAGGCTGTGGCGTAAAGACTTCGCCCCCGACAAGAAAAAAAGGTACCAAATAGCCAGAAATCTATACCATACCGCGTGTAAAAAAGCACGCGCTGCCTATGTATCCCATACCATCACGACAGCTGTTAATATACCGAAAACTTTATTCAATACAGTCAAAGATTTAGCTGGTGCCCAAACTATAGCTTCGGCCCGTCCCTTAAATGGAAAGCAATGCCAAGACCTTGCTCAATTTTTCTCGGATAAAATAGAAAAATTGATCACTGAAATCGACAGGAAAAAAGTCGATACCATCATTAAACAAGAGCTGGAGTATACTCCCAATGTCAACCAGACTTTACAACATTGGCCACGTATTACAGTTGACAGTCTTCAATCCATTATGAAGACTATCAAATCAGGATCTCCACTAGACCCCATTCCCATAAAAATCATGAAAGAGCTAGACCCCCCCTCCCTTGAAATTATTTTGAACACCTTAAATTCTTCATTGGAGCTCGCTGAAGTACCCAGTCTCTGGAAACATGCAATAGTAACTCCACTTCTGAAAAAACCAACAGCTGACCCGGAATCATTGGCTAATTATAGACCGATCTCCCTCCTTCCGGCCTTCTCCAAATGTCTTGAGAGACATGTGCACTCAGCCCTCTCCAGCTTCACGGACGAAAATTCCCTTCTCCACCCTACACAATCGGGTTTCCGCGCAGGTTTCTCTACTGAAACCGCACTACTGGGAGTCTCAGAAACCATCCGGAAACATCTGGATGAGGGTCAAACGGTTGCGCTTGTTCTACTCGACTTAAGCACAGCCTTTGATACTGTGTCGCACCAAAAATTACTTATTACACTAGAAAACAGCGGAATTCAAGGCAAGGCCCTAAGATGGATTAAATCCTTCCTAGACCAACGGACTTTCCAGATAGCATCTTCTACTGCTTGCTCTGGAACTGTCAACTCCCCCCATGGAGTACCGCAAGGATCCATTCTCAGCCCCCTTTTCTTCAACCTTTATCTGAGACCCCTGGCGGACCTGGTTGAAAAATCTGGATTGTCATTTATGATGTATGCAGATGATTCCCAGATCATTTTCTGGCTGTCAGAATCTCATCCATCATCTCCGTCGATGCTCAAACAAGGTCTCCTAAACATTTCAACTGGATGACTGTTAACCAGCTGAAATTAAACGGAGAAAAGACGGAGATCCTTGTGATGGGCAAACAGCCGGACTTATGGAATGCCTTACACTGGCCTGCCCAGATGGGAAATCTTCCAACACCAGTTCCTCATGCTCGTAACCTGGGTGTGATCCTGGACAATGCTTTGTCCATGAAGCAACAGACTAGTAAGGTAGTTGGACTTTGCTTCACCATCCTAAGATGGCTCAAAAAGATAGTATGGATGTTGCCCATTTCCATGCAGAAAACCGTAGTCAATGCCTTAGTGACATCCCGGCTTGACTACGGGAACATCTTATATCTTGGTGCACACAAAGGAATAATAAGAAGACTTCAATTGATACAGAACACGGCTGCCCGCATTTTGTGCCAAATACCCAAAAATATCCACGTATCCCCTTATCTGCGGAAACTTCACTGGCTCAGAGTGGAAAACCGCATAAGATTCAAAGCCTTAAACTATATGTTTAAAATAAAAGCAGGCACTGCCCCAAAATATCTTCAGGCACTAGTCCAACCTTACACCCCTCAAAGAAACTTACGATCATGTTCAGCTGCAACGTATTGTGTCCCCAGATTCAAGCTCACCAGAATGGGTGGCAGATCCTTCGCCCACCAAGGCCCATCTTTATGGAACACACTACCACTTCACCTACGCAAAGAGGAGTGTTACTCCAAGTTCAGGAAAGGAATAAAAACCTGGTTGTTTGATCAATAACCGTTCTTTGACTGAATTGATCGTCCTTCTATGCTGTGTTGTCTTGTGCGCCGGGAAACCCTTTTTGGGTAGCTGTTGCGCCTTACAAGTTGATAAAATAAAATAAAAATAAAGTAATAAAATGGACAAAGGGAGTAGAATACCCTGGTTCAGAGAAGTTAGGCTGATCTATAAAGCTATGGGTCTGGGGGACTTATGGGACAACCCATTACAAAATACTTTCCCATCACACAAGACCCTAAAGGAGCTCTATTGGGCCATGGTAATTCAAAGAGATTTCCAGAATTGTACTGCTCCTTCAACAACCAGAGATTTCTTGGAGCACAAACACATACCGGCCTACGAACCGTACTGGGATGTTATTACCATTCCTGAGGATAGGAAACGGTTCCACCAGTACAGGGTGGGAACTCTCCCAATTAATACATTTAAAAGTAAATGGTCAACCAGCAATGGTGTTTTGTGCCCCTTCTGCACTACCCAACCAGAGAGCCTAGCCCACGTCCTCTTAATATGCCCTTAGTATAAATCTCCACGTTCTAAATGGCTCAGGCCAATATGCATTCAGAAAGGCATTAAAAGAGGTACAGAGGCGCTAAGGATTCTAAGAATGGACTGTTCCGAGAGTTTGGTAATAGCCGTGGCCACATTTTTTAATTGGATGTGGGCAATTCGTAGGAACAAATTAAAATCATTGAATACCCCACCAGTTTAATTCTGTTTTAAACTTTGATTGTTTAAATATCATAAATGTATTGTAAATTTTGTTTTATTTTTAGTGTGTTTTAATCTCAATTTATAATATTAATGATTTTAACTAATGTGTATGGAACAATCAGTAGATGGGATCAAGTCAGCAGAACTTATAAGAACATCCTTTTGATCTTGTAGTATATTAGTTGAAATAACTACTCATACATTCCATTAATGTACTATGGAATTGACGCTGTGATTTTATTTATGTTCCTCGTTGTTTTTAAAAAATGCTGTCTTTTATGACATGTAGTCGAAATAAAGACTTATTTGAATAAACATTTTTTGCATCCAAAGACGGCTATTTTTCCAGCCTTACAAATGTCACTAATACATTAATTTAATCCCATTCTTTCCAATCATTTTAAATGTAGAATTATTTTGACATTCACTTTGAATTGGGTTGGTGCAGGGAAAGTAAGTCCAGAATTAAATAGAGTTTCCCGTTCTCAAAAGTTGTGAACTCAGGATGTACACCAGTTCCACAGTGTGCAGATCTATATTTTAGGTTAAATCCACTTTGCCACACCTTTGTGTTTTTTTGGCGTTCAAATGAAGCTACTTGGTTAATCTTAAAAAGTCTTGGAAATAACTGCCTGAATAGCAGCCGTACCACCACTTAATTAACCATATGGTGCTTATTCTTATCGTTTCCGTATGTTTCTGTCAGTTTTTAGTATGGTTGACACCGCAAGAGAGCGTTGGCATTTGAGCACCGTTCCCTACTTCATAATTTGCCTGCTCAGGAAGTTATGGTACATCCTTTTTCACATACAATAGACAATTTAAACATGGCTACTTCTACAGCATGTAACAAAGAACTGCTTCCTTCCCATCCCTCCCAGCTTTTTTTATAACGTATTTGAATGTTTACTTTGGCTTTAGGCATCTCTCAGCACCAGCACATAACCCCCTCTGTACCAGTGCAGTACCACCTCACTAAAAGCACAGCATCACTCAGCACCGCCTGCATACCAGCGCAGCGTCTCCTGTGCACCACTTAACATCACAATAGCACCACTTCAGTATCAGCAAAATACCATCTCAGCATTAGCACAGTACCACCTCCGCCTTCAGTGCACCACCACGAGCACCCCATCAACTCAGAACCAGCTTAGCACCACCACAGCATCAGTGCAGCACCTCCTCAGCACCAGGGCAACACAATCTCAGCAGCAACTCAGCACTAATGCAGCACCACTTTAGCAGTAGTACAGAACCACCTCAGCACCAGTGCAGCATCGCATCAGCGCAGCACCAACTTTGCATCACTTAGCACCAGCACCGCATCACCTGAGCACCACCAAAACACCACTCAGCACCACCTCAGCATTTCTTAGTACCAACTGAGCCAACCTCTGCACAAGCACAGCACCATTGCTGCACCACCTCAGCACCAGTACAGCATCTGCACAGTACCACCTCCACATCAGCACAACACTACCTCACGACCACCACAGTACCACCTCAGCATCAGCACAGCACCACCTCCTCATCAATGCACCTCCACCAGTACAGCAATACCTCAGTACCAGTGCAGCACCACCACAGAACCAGCACTGCACTAACTCAAAAAAAACACAGCACCACCTCAAAAACAGCAGCCCAGTACCATCTCAGCATCAGCAGAGCACCACCAATGCACCACCAACTCACCATCAGTGCAGCCCCATCACAGCCGCAGCAGCACCTCAGCAGTAACTCAGCACCAACGCAGCTCTATTTTAGCAACAGCACAGCACCACCTGGGCACCAGTACAGCGTCGCTTCAGCACCAGCACAGCACCACCTCAGTATCACTTAGCACCACCTCTGTACATGCACACCACCACCTAAGCACCACCTCAGCACCAGTTCAGCACCACTTCAGCACCAGTGCATCATCACCTCTGCTACAGCCCAACATCAGCGCAGCACCACCTAAGCATCTGCACAGCATCACATGAGCACTACCACAGCACCATCCCAGCATCAGCACAGCACCATATCAGCTGAGCACCACCTCCTCATCAGTTCACCATGACCCGTGGAGCACCAACTCTGCATCAGCGCAGCACAACCTCAAAAATAACACAGCACCACCTCAACAACAACAGCACAACACCATCTCAGCATCAGCATAGCACCACCTCCGTAACAGTGCACAACCACCGGTGTACCACTAACTCAGCACCAGCACAGCCCAAGCACAGCATCAGTGCAGCACCAATTCAGCACTACCTCTGCAGTAACTCCGCACCAACAAGCACAACTTCAGCATTAGCACAGCACCACCTCAGCACAAGTGAAGCATCAACTCAGAACCAGCGCAGCACCTACTCAGCATCATCCAGCATCACTTGAGCACCAGCACATCACAATTCCACCACACACTTCCACAACTAACAATTCAAATCCAAGTCACAAATTTCCACTCCACACCACACCACATACATCCACTCGACTCCAGAATAAAACAAATAGGTAAACAACATTGTCATTTACAATGCCACTAGCTCTAACTCTCACAAATGCGAGACCTATCACATTTCTTATGCTTGTTGTAATTTGTGGATGCAACTCTGGTGAATGTGGCAGTGCTGTTAGTAGCACTAGACTGTTAATATGTAAGGTGTTTAAGAATACGTTTAGAAATTTGTGACTAGTACTCTGTGAGGGCTACAACAGTGCTTCCATAGTGTGTGCCTATTTATCAAGAGTCTTTTTGCGCAAGGGTGCAAAGTTGTCTATGAATAATTACCAGACATGTATTATGCGAATGTAAAAATGCATGCATTTTCATAATTCAGAAACACCAGTGTGTAAATCAAACTTTTTAGGTGTATTTCCTTTTTGCATCAGTCACACTATTTTCAGAGCTTTGCTGCAGATGAAGAGTTTGTCAATATTAGTGAAAGGAGCATAAAAGACTACTATGGAAGTTAGACCGTATGAGAAACTAATCTGTCATCAAACCTTTTCCTTTCTTATTGATGTTTTTTTAGATAAAAAATACTCCAGTGCGAAGAATAAGAACCTGCAGGACTAATTGTGTCAGGCTTGGGTGCGGAGAGATGTTGCTACCGGGAACTGTCACGTTTACAGGACACATTGAAATAGTCAATGTCTATTGGAACATGAGATGAAAACCTTGAAAAATGTGTTCCTGATAAACAAAAGAGGAGTGATTGATTCTCCAGCAGCCAAAGAAACAAGCTATTGCAATGCAATAGGTCTCGCATTTGCGAAAGTTTGAGCTATTGGCATTGTAAATGACAACCCTTTTATCTATGTGTTGGTTTTGAAAACAGATAAATAAAAGGCATTGTCATTTACAATGCCAATAGTATAAAATTTCGCAAATGCGAGACCTATTGTATTGCAAATGCTTGTTTTGTTATAGCCCCTTCTAACTCCCTCTGGCTCTGCATAATGGAAATGCCTGCATTTAGTGCCACTGTACACAACATTCGTCCGACCTCTAACTGTTTTAAATCAGCCAAGTAACGTTTGTGCAATTTCTTGCATAATTTATTTCATAAGGTATTTGACACACGCGTAACAAATAAAGAATGAAAATAGGCACCTAGCCCTCAAATCAAAACTATATAATTAACAGCGGGAGGATGCAACAGTGGTGAGTGTGCAATGAAAGTAAGTCTGGGACATTTCAATCCTGAGGTATTACCAGCTACCTGCACTTCGGTATTTGTGTTTTAAGCACAAGAAAGGGGGGTATTATTTTCACAAATAAACAGAAAGGGTTTAAAAACAATGCACGCGTACTTGATTTTTTAAAGCTGACCTCTTACAGGGTTGCAGCTTTCACACGATCATTAGAGAAGGTGCGAACATGAGCAGCTCCTTCACCTCATATCAGAGCAGTGCCTGAGCCGGATGGAATCTCACAAGAGGGGAAAAAGACACAAAGGACCTCATTTATGAGGCTGTGCATCACTTTTACGCCGCCGGTGCCTCAATTTTCGTGACGCACCAGTGGTGAAAAAATGCGCCTTGTTGCGCCATATTTACAAAGTTATTCAAAAAAGCAGACCCAAGACTGCTATCAACTTCATGTCATAGCCATACACACTTTCGAAAAACAATTTATACATATATACAGTGAAACAACAAATAGTTGACGTTTTTAACATAAAATGACAAAAAACTTATACCGTGAACACATTTCACCACGAAAACAGTTGAATAACATGGATAATTTAACCATGCATACATGAAAAACTTTTTCAGAAAAAAGAGAGAGACAAGGATATTATTTCCAACAAGTTACACTCCCAGGTCCTGAACCTTATGTGATCAATTGAATGTCAGGAACATTGCTCATTTTAGCATCAATAACATTGGCCAACTGGCCAGTGAAAAAAGAGAGAATGCCGACGCGTTTCGAATCCAGATTAATGAATTGCTGGATTCTCGTCAGGGCAGTGTAATTCTATTCCGTGGGAGCTGTTTAAAAAAACACAACAAAATGTTTGTCAAAAAGTGGGATTGTTTGATAGTGTGAATAAGGGTCTGAATAGCCTCAGCGAAATTAACAGGGCATAAAACATTGGTCTGTCCCCCTGACATCACAGGTCCCTGAGTGCATCATAATCAGTACTTGATAATCCCGGTGAAATACACAGTGCACACAACAACCGCTAATTGGAACTACAGGTCCCAGAGTGCATTAGAATTGCCTCTGAATTCTGATTGGTCCCACAACAATCACATGACCCGGAATTCCCAAAACCGGCATTGCCACTGACATTCACAAACCAGAGTGTGTCGGTTGGAGTGAGGACACTAAGCGGAGGTTCATGAACAATTGCGGCAAGCTTGAGACCCGCCAACTAGATCTGCCAGCAGATCGGCCCTCGGTACTGTTTGGAAGGAGACAGGACTATGCGCTGTAGGGCGCTAACACCCCTTTCCCCTTACTTCCCCAGATTTGCGAAGCTAGACTGTGCCGGACGACCGCGTCCTAAGAAACAGAATCCCCATTTTTTGAAAACCGCGGACCGGTGTTCAAGTAAGTTTCTTTCCATGGGCCGGGATCATGGGTGCGTCACCGAGCGAGCAGTGTATTCAAACACGCTCCTGTTTCTGTCTGTCTTTTCAGAAATGATATGAGCATAACCCCAAATACGGAAAGATATCGGCACAACTTGCCACACGTCCAAGAATAGTGCAGATAATAAACACTCGGTGAATATCCTTATGCAAAAAAGGTGCCGCCTACCAGATTTGACTAAATCTCACTCTGTTGCAGCGCAAACTGACCGGCATAGACGTCATTTTTCATGTAAATAGGAGCGACTGTGGGCAGAATATTACAAGGTACGCTTTATTCTGTTCCTAAACTAGTTTAGTGAGGAGTGGCTAGAGGACCCACTTTTTGACAAACATTTTGTTGTGTTTTTTTAAACAGCTCCCACGGAATAGAATTACACTGCCCTGACGAGAATCCAGCAATTCATTAATCTGGATTCGAAACGCGTCGGCATTCTCTCTTTTTTCACTGGCCAGTTGGCCAATGTTATTGATGCTAAAATGAGCAATGTTCCTGACATTCAATTGATCACATAAGGTTCAGGACCTGGGAGTGTAACTTGTTGGAAATAATATCCTTGTCTCTCTCTTTTTTCTGAAAAAGTTTTTCATGTATGCATGGTTAAATTATCCATGTTATTCAACTGTTTTCGTGGTGAAATGTGTTCACGGTATAAGTTTTTTGTCATTTTATGTTAAAAACGTCAACTATTTGTTGTTTCACTGTATATATGTATAAATTGTTTTTCGAAAGTGTGTATGGCTATGACATGAAGTTGATAGCAGTCTTGGGTCTGCTTTTTTGAATATCTTTTTTATGAATTGAATACTAATTGATAAACATAAAGTGTTGTTTGGGTAAACTAATAAACTATTGTTTACTCGTACATGAATCTGTGAGTACCCTAATTAGTTCTGAGGCATAGGCAAACACTTGTAGTTCATAATAGTGAGGCCCTGCCTACCCTCCTTCCCACTGGGCCCAGCCACCCTTGTTTCTTTTGAATATTTACAAAGTGGCGCATCTAGGTAGATGCATCACTTTATAAACCCCTCCGCCAAATTATACCTGCGCCAGGTATATTGTATGCAAGGGGGGCGTTTTGACGCAAGAAAGGGTCATGAAAGTGACGCAGTGAAATCTATAAGATTTCACTGCGCCATTTCTTGGCCACTAATGCGTCAAAATCTTAAGCCTGCATCATGGCAGGCATAAGACTGACGTAGGCACTAACAACATGGGACTTGCCCATGTGAAAGTACACATTGCTGGAGTTGCGTCACTTTTGTGACACACTCCAGCAATGCGTCACTTTTGCGCCTACAGATACGTCAGAAATACTGACGTATCTGTAACTCCTTGCGACATGATGCGTCATATTATAAATATGACGCATCAATCATGACGCAAGCAGTGCGCACTGAGAAGTGACGCATTGCTGCTTTCCTGCAGCGATGCGTCATTTCTCATAAATGAGGCCCAAAGTATTCTAGCCTGGCCCGGGCAGAGATGAGTGGTATCCATGGAAACCACTTACCTCTTCCCCACCCCACCCTGGCCTGTGGCTCACACTGCTTGGGGACCACAGCAGAGTAGACTCTGTAGCTGTACAGCTAGGAGCAAACTGATGTGTGTACAGCATTTCTGTCAGACAGGAGCTTCAACAAGGGTGACATTAAGTTTTAGTGTGGTAATGCAGAGAATGTACAGACACTTAAATGAGCTACCATGATGTGTGGCACTTGGCATGCGCTGGACAGCATACGGATTGCCTTACTTCACACACTATATTGTAGAAGGTGGGGCATTTGCTTATTATGACAGGAAATCACCAGATCAGCGGAAGCCTCGCGGACACAAAGAGATGTTGTGGTACATAAATCGTCAAAGTCTTACTGAGTGGATGAGGAGGGGGGGAGGGGTAGCTCAAGCTACACATAACCACTGTTAATTAACCCCGTTTCCAGCCCACTAGCAGCATCTACCAGATCAGAGTCAAGCTGAAGCCATGAATGGGAGAGGGAGTGGGAACAATGGTAGCACATGGAGGAACCGCCCGTAATGGCGTCTGCTTCAGAAACATGAAGTGCAATGTCTGTGCAGCTGAGGGTGGTGGGAGGAAGGGGGCGAGTAGAATATATTTAAAAGTTACAGCACGATGAGCTACTAAAAAGCCCTGCGGGAAACCGTGTCCTGCCTCCAACAGCAGGCATGACAAAGCAGTTTAAGAGAATAGTACTGACAGACTATAATTAAAACTTACAGGGTAACAACACAAGCAAAAGGGCCAGTCATCAGGGGAGGTTACAAAAACAGACAAGACAGTACTAAAAAGAGACAAAGAAGCCTGTTCATGAATCAGAAGCCAGCACCTATGAAAGACAATGACACAAGCCAATGACAAATATGGGTGGAGAGTGGGTGGGGGTTGAAGTACATACTCCACCACAAGTCTCACAGAGCAGCGCATGCATGCTGACTCAGGCTCAACCTAAAAAATCACAACTGAAGGTGAAATAAGTCCCTCAATCTGATTTTATTGGTATTCTTAATTAGGATATATTTGCTGTGTTTAACTGGCAGTAGTGTAGTGGGGATGGACCAAATGCCACTACACATGATGATGATTATTATTTGACTTTATTTTTATTATTATTAGTATTATTTATTGCGCGCTCATTCACTGGAACATCCTGGCACTAGGACTAGTGTGACAGGTAACCAGTGTGATAAATAAAACCTAGAACAAAACAACACATATGCCAAACATAATCACACATTTATAATATGCATCAAATCACACAGGGGCTCCTCCCAAAAAAAGCAGAGTAGAAATATGGCCCATAAAATTAAGGTTTCTGCAAAAGATAGGTCTGCACCCTTTTTTTAATCTACTACTCTACTAGTGTGCATTGTACCATTTTCTGAAAATTCTAAAGTGTGAGTTGAGACCTTGGCAAACGTCTTTTCCAATTTTTGGGCCGCCCAGTTTTGTATGTACCTTAACATAAGGATGATTTGATTTTGTTCGCAGGTTAACAGCAATGCCAGCAAATAAAATGTGATGAATTTGCAATAGATACATAGATAATTGTCCAGTTGTTGCTACAATATTGAGCTGAAATGTATGAGTCCATACTTCTGTGGGAGTTGTGTATGTCTTTTTGGAAATAATGGCAGCATTTTAATTTGTGTCACTAAATATTGCATTATGGGTTCTTATAAAACATGATCAGTGCTAAAGTGCATATGCTCTCCCTATTATAAATTGATGTATGGATTAGTGACCCCATTATTAGTTGATTTGATTTACTTGTCAGTCCCTGGTGCAGTGCACTGCGTGTGCCTGGGGTTTGTAAATCAGATGCTGCTGATGGGCTTGCAGCACTGGCTGTGCCACCCACAGAAGCAGTCTGTAAAGCACTTCTCAGGTCTGCCATTGCAGAGCCTGTGTGAAGTCTGGTATTGCCACATTGACTGGGCAAGTGCACCCACTTGCCAGTCCCTAAACCTTCCCTTTTCTGCATATTAGTGACCCCTATGGTAGGCCCAAGGACAGGGTGCATTGTAGATAGGACATGCCCTGATGTGTGTGTGGCATGTCCTAATAATGAATTACAGCCATTTTCGTTTTTCACTATTGCAATGCTATCTGTTCCCCATAGGCCATAATGGGCAGTTTGATTATTACATCTTATAAAAACTAACTGACTCAGGGAACTAGGTATAAATTCGAGTTTAGTATGCCTGAACTCAGAATGATAAAATACATATTTTAGTGAAGTTTGTTTTTAGCATTCTGTGTTTGAAAATACCACTTTTAGAAAGTAGGTATTTTCTTGCCTAACTATCCAAGCCTGCTTCTGCTAGGTTGTGCATTACTTGTCTGGAGTTTGAGTGACAGGGGCTGGGGGATTCCAGGAGACAGGGTGAGTCAGCACAGGGCTGAATAGAGAGATCTGCATGTAGATTGGTGGGAGAAGTTGCACCTGGGACCTGAATAAGGCTGTGCCTTCCCTCCACAATGCTGGCTCCACTTCCTGTGGTGCGTCTAATGTCCCTGGCCTGTACTGTGAAAGGAAAGAAGGAGTCTTGCCAACAAAGTGCTCCAGGACTGACCAGAACTGGTTTGGACTAGGCAAAGGCTTCTCTGCCTTCAGAGAACAAAGAGAAAATGAGGATAAAAGGGGGAAACTGACCCCAGATCTTTAGATCACTTTTGGGAAACAAGCAGAAACCTTTGCTGAAGAGAGGAACCAGAAGAACTGAGGAAGAGACTAGCCCTAATCCAAATGCTGTCTGGGGATTGGCCTGCAGTGGTTGCCTGACTGCCAAAGAAAGGAGAAAAGACTTTGTGCTACTTTTTTTCAACCTATAAAGGATCTCCAAGGGCTTGAGATAGAGCTTGCCTCCTGCTGAAGTCTCAGGGACAACAGACTTCATGCACCAGCTCCCCAAGAGGTATTTAACTGTGCCTGCAGTTGTGTTAGGCTTTCTGAAGGACTGCGTGTCGCAAGGAGCTGGAAGCACGACTCACGAAGAAGAAGCGTGTCGCAGCCGCTGTCGTTGCATCACTGAAGAAGGATGTCGCCACTGCCGCTGTCGCTTCGCCTCTCAGAAGCGGCTTGCATCGCCAAGAAGAGTGTCGCTGTTGCATCAGACACCGTTGCATCATTGGGAAGCATGTCGGCGCATCACTGAAAAAGGGTGTTGCCGCTGTCGCATTGCATCGCCGAAGTGTCTCGTATCACCGGAGAAGAGTGTCGCCGTTGCATCAGATGCCATCGCATCGCCGGAAAAGAGTGTTTCAGGGCCTATCGCGACTCAGAATAATCTTTGGGTTGCCACGCATCGTGTCCCATCAAGGAGAAGATGCCATTTTTGTTTCATTGCACCGGATCTTCATCGCATCACGGCGCTGCTGGTTGCATCCCCGCGGAAGCGCAGTAAGAAACAGACGCATCATCTCCCCACGCCGAGAAGATCCAACGCATCCCCTAAGCATCATTAGGAACCCGACGCATCACCGTTCTTGCCTGTAAGGAACTGACGTATCACCTTCCCTGTAACACTTTCTTTGTATAGCGTTACGCATCCTAGGGTACATTGAACTCAAAGTATTGCATTTCCTATCTTAAGAGAACTAAGCTATTTCTACCATTTTTAAAGTACAGTATTTCGGATTTTTGTCGTTAGTGGTCTTGTGCTAAGTCTATATAAAAATACTTATTTTCATACTACAACTTGTGTGGTGTCCATCTGTAGTGTTGTCACTGGGTTACTGTATGTGTTCACAAGTGCTATACACACTGGCTCTGAGATAAGCCTGCCTGCTCGCACCAAGGTACAGCGGGGGTGAGCAGGGATTATTTTAGGAGTTTACCCCCTTACCCTGACTAGATGCGAGGGTCCCTATTTGTCAAAGGTACCTACCGCTGCCAACCAGAGACCCCCAAATCTAACAGTATAGTATATCACATTTGCACAGATGTGATGTCCAGTACCATTCTCATTATGTATTACCATCCACCCACCCCATTGAACTTTGGTTTCAGTATACATTTTCCATATGGTATAGTCTATAATATTCTATGTATGACACTCATATTTGCAATGCCTATTCTGACACAAAAATGCTCTACATAAAGAAGCTTTTCGAAGCCAAGTTCTTTCTATAGCAGATACATAAAATAAAATAAAATAAAGTAACATAAAACAATAGTATGGCACCTAAATACTTGGGCAATAAAAAACACACTTTCAATACATGCTTTCTTACTCCAATCTTAGGTTTCACAATTGACAAGTTAGTGAAACATTTTAAGTTGTAATCACTGTCTATAAAACTTTCCTTGTTTCTCACCATTTTTTCCGAAATGGGAGCAGAAGAATTATTTTGTAACAGGCATGAGAGCCTAAACTAATGAATTACCTGAACCCCAATAATTGATCATCCAGATTTTTACCAAAATAATTTGGATCCAGTGTCTTCAGTGGAACTAGCTGTTAGACTCCACTCCTCATCAGGAAAGCACAATTTAGCAAAGTTAAATAGAATTAAAGGATGGAAGCATAAAAGACTTAGGGGCTTTTTACGATGGTGTAATGATCGCCACCGCCGGGCCGGCTGTGGCTATCGTTACACCATTGTAATAAGAGGTAACCCACCATATTATGATGGTGGTGTGTATTGCGGCGGATGGAAAGTCAGGGGCACCGCTTTTCGGCCGGTAGCAATACCGCCATGGAAAGGCTGGCGGGGATTGGTTTTGGGGGACCGTTGCATGCCCCCCTTGTGTCTGGGGGAGGTGGGGTGCACTTGGGGGTACCTATGGTACCCCCTAAATTTCGCTGCACCAAGTGGCAGGCGCCGTGTGGTACCTGGCATGTGGTGCAGTGAAATGCCAGGCATTTGCTTTGAACATTGGGGCGGGTGCTGCTGTCAGTAGCACGTGCCACAATGTTAAATTGCAGAATGCGACTGCCATGGTGGCCGTCGCATCCTACTTTAGGGAGCGGGACCACCGCACGTGTGGCGGCCGGTCCCAACACCGTGGGGATGACGGGCGGTCCTAATGAGCCCCTAAGCTTTAGATTGAAAAATAAGTTGAAAAGTGAATATAATTGTTGAATAGATAAAATGTGGTACTGAGAAAAATGCATAAAGTACCATGAAGGATCAATTACAGAAATACAAATAGTGCAAAATCTTAAAACGTATTAATCCATACCTAAGAGAAATCTAACAAGTATTCTAAGTGTCAAGCTCATAAAGAGTACAGACACATCCCACTAAAAGAATCTAAGTTAAATGGACATAGAAAATAAAATTTCCCAGTGACAGTAGTTCTAATAACAGCTGTAAAATTCAAAACCCCAAAACCATAAACAAGGAGAAGAAGGCCCAATTCTAAAGCCCAAGAGTTTTTAATCACACTTCCTATTAATAGATTCTGCAAATTCAGCATAGTATGATCACGATTAGGGTCACATTGGAAAATTAAAAACAATATAAACACACTCCCCCAGGAGGTACCCCGAGTAGGGAACTAGAGGCTCTAGGGTCTCAAGGGTGAGATGGCCTCCCAACACAACATATGTACACAAAATAGGCTCCACGAAAATGTTGAAATTTACAGAGATATGTGATGTATCCCTCCCAATGCTACTCACTACAAGTGTTGGGCATACAAAAAAAATTAACGAATTGTCCTCACACACACTACCAGGTGTGATGTTTCATCACAGGACTATCCTCACTCTCCAAAACCTCCATTTGATGGAGAGCGGGCCTATATCTGGAGTCAGGGAGGCACTTCTAATTAAGAATGGATCTGTATTATGTGTGTTAAAAACCAATGTGGCATCCTAAAGCAGTTTATTGGCTAGACATGACACTTGATGATGAAAATCAATTGAGGTGATAAGAGGAATTTGTACCTCATCACCACTGTTACCGTCAGAATGTTCCTGGTAACCTAGGTAACTAATTTTAAGTGTAACATGATTAGTTCATCATTATGACCCTATGCATCATTCAAAATCATGTTATGAAAAATTATTTTCACACAATATTTGCACATTTGCATTTTTCCAAAATTACTACAACAGTTCCCCCTCTGACACACGAAATACCCATCAATAACTTTAATAATCAGCCATTAGTCTTCGAAGTCTTCACCTATTAGTTAGTTGAACATTCTCCTCGATCTGCTTTATCTGTTGGTATATTCGATCCTGATAGTCATCCAATTCTGAACAGTCCTCTGATCTTCCTATTCCAGAATGTTGTATGATCTTGTTTCTATCCTCTCTTATTGAAACATCCTTTGTACACTTTATTAGCTTTAATAAGAACAACTAGGAAATAAAATGTAGGAAAGTGGGTTTCTGTTGCAGTAACCTTTTGCCGGATTTCGGATGCACTTTGACTTGATGTGCCCTGGGTCCCTCCGAATCAGGTTCCCAGTGACTGTGTTCTTTCCCAAAACTGTACCTTTGTACCCCCAATCGGCACATCTCTGGTCACATGTAGGTCCCGTGTAAAATGTACCATGGGTATCAAGGGCACTGTGACCAGGGAAGGCCTTTAACCACTGCAGCACATATTGTGCCACCCTTATAGGACCTGTACCTTAACACACACAAATACACTGCCATTGCAGGCTGTGGGTTTTGGTGTAGGGAAAAGTGAAGAGTTGACATGGCACACATACCTGTATGCCATGCCTGCAACCCACTATGGTATAAGTAAGACACCCCTCTAGCTGGGTGCACTATAGCACTGATGAGGGTACAATTGCATGAGCACTGTACCCCTACAGTGTCTAACTTCATTCTGAGACATTGTAAGTCCAGTGATACCATAAAGAATATATGGTCTGGGAGTTTGTCATTTCGAATAATGCAGCACCATAATGGCTTTACTGAATTCTGGGATACGAAGAAGAAGGGCGAAAGAGGACGCCTAGCAGAGGAGACTGCAGAGAAGAACTGACTTGGCCCCAGACCTACCGTCCTGTCTGCAGTTTCCAGAGATCCAGTGACAATAGTCGCCTCGTCCTGGAGCCAGCAACCTCCAGAACCCCCGGGAGGATTGACTGCCATCAACAAAGACCGGATCTCCTGTGAACAGCAGCTCTGTTCAAAAGAATCACCAAATAAAGACTCTGAGACCTGCTGAGGACAAATAATCCTGATGCCTGGAACCGCCACTGCCATGATGCATACAGCCAGGGTCCGAGCAGCCCACTGGTCACAGCAAGGTCCCCCAGCACTCCAGAGTCTGAATCTACCATGGATTGACCCCCCCTGGGCTCTCCGAAGTCACCTGCAGCCTCTGCACAGAGACCCTCCCAATCGTGAGTGGCCCCATAAGGTGAAATCCAACCTCAAAAGACACCCCTGTGTCCAGCCACCCTGTGCCCTGGAGAAGAGTACCTGAGGTGCACCTACATCACGGAGCCTTCCAACTTACCTGCCCAGTTATTGGTTCCTCCAGTCATACTTCCTGGACCAAGCCTGAAGCCTGCAGCCAGAATCCAAAACCAGAAACTCTCTATGAAAACAACAGGACACCTGATTCCAAATCAGCACTCTGCACCCGGCCGCCACTGTGGGTGCACCTTGTGTGCTAACTCTGATCCCCCTTTGCCCTGAGCTAAACCCTAGGAGCTTTGCTCCCATATCCAAGTACTGTGCCCATGAGCAGCCACCAACCAGAGGCCCACTAGTCCCTAATGGATAACAGTGGGCCTCTGCACTCTGCACCCAGGCGCCCTGGTGCTGCTTAGGGTGCTCTTGGAGTGCATCTTTGACCCTGGGGGAACCCTTGTTCTAACTCCAGAAAACCAACTCCCAAAACCAAGTAATTACCCTTAACCCTTTCAGTGCTCATGATGGAGCGGTTCCGTCATGAGCCACGGTTCGCGTGTGCTCATGACGGAACCGCTCCATCACTGCACTCACCCATGGGGGAAGCGCGGGCGCTCCCCCCATGGGCAGCCCAACATTGTGCCACAAAGGTGGATAAAGCGGTACAAAAGGGGGTGGTGATGGACGGAGCATCTGAACCAATCATACACTCACACCCAGTTAACAGATCAGGGTTTAATCCATCACCGTTCTTTAGCCCACTCTGCCACCCCAGTTCAGACATGTCCATATGCAAATCAGTCTGACCCTGTGCCTCGTGGGAACAGTCCAGCCCGAACTGCCAAGCCATGCCTTCCCTGGACCGGAAACAAGCTTCCTAGGACCGGTTTCTGACATTTCAGCCGTCTTCAGCCAGGCTTGCTTGAATCCAGTGGCAAAGTGAGCAAGGGACTCACGTCTGAGCACACCCTGCCAACTTATGGAAAACAAAGTGGTACAAAAGGGGGTGGTGATGGACGGAGCAAAGGTGGAAGAGCTTCCGCTGCCACCCGAATCCCCCCTCGGTGATCGTGTGACGTTAGCGCACACAGCGTGCACGATCATCATCAGGAAGCGCTGGACACCTGGAAACCATTTGTTTCCAGGCATCCAGGTGAGGAGCAGGTAGGTTTCTGTGCTCCGGTGGGGCAGGGGGACTGATCGGCAGGTATTGAGGCATCCGGGAAGAGGAAAGAGTGTTTCCTCTCCTCTGATGTCTCAATGCAGGGCATTCCTGCTGCACGATCGCGCACAGTGTCGCGATTGTGCAGCAGGAATGCCCCCACTAGACACCAGGGATGTCTTTTTTCTTGAAACGAACGACCCGATGGGCAAGGGTCGCTTCCTATGGGGGATTTTACAGACTTTTCTGCCCCCCTGGGGACAGATCGACCTTTTTTTTGGCGTTTCTGGCCCGGGGGAGGGGACGGGGGGGGGACAGAAAAGCCCACTAGAGCCAAGGAATTTTTTTAATTAAATTGGAAGAATACCCCACTAGACACCAGGGAGTGTTTTAAATTTGAAATGGAAGCCACCCCTTGGGCAAGGGTCACTTCCTTTTGTGCCTAAATCATTTTAAAGACTCTTCTGCCCCCCTGGGAACAGATCGCCGGCATTTTTGGCATTTTTTTGCCCCGGGGGGTGGGAGCAGCAGAAAAGCCCACTAGAGCCAGCGATTTAAAAATAAAGAAATTGGAAGCAACCCCTTAGTTCGCTTACAGGGGGCATATTTTTTTTAATGTGTATTCTGCGCCCCCCCCGGGGGCAGATCTGCCCGTTTATTTGGAAACCCCACTAGACACCAGGGAGTAATTTAAAATTCAAATGGAAGCGACCCCTTGGTGCAGATGTTTTTTAGTGTGTGAATTCTGCCCCCCCCCGGGGGTAGATCAGCCCTTTTTATGTGTCTTTCCGTCCCCAGGGGGGCAGCAAACCCCAATAGA
Organism: Lissotriton helveticus; assembly: GCF_964261635.1. Lineage (NCBI taxonomy): Eukaryota > Metazoa > Chordata > Amphibia > Caudata > Salamandridae > Lissotriton > Lissotriton helveticus. The sequence continues at coordinate 317,723,939 of NC_136068.1, forward strand.
CACCAGGGACGTCTTTAAAATTAAAATGGAAGCGACCCCTTGGGCAAGGTCCCTTCCAGGGGGAATATTTTTTTTTTTACATGTGTATTCTGACACCCCCCCCCCCGCAGCTGGGGGCCGATCAGCCTTTTTTTGGGGCCTTTTTGCACCGGGGGGGGCAGAAAACCCTCTAGGCACAAGGGATTTTGTTTTGTGTGTAATGGAAGCGACATGGTTGCTTCCAAGGGGGTTAATTTTGGTTACTGTTTTTTCTGCCCGTCCAGGGGACAGATCTGCCCCTTTTTTGGCTTTTCTGCCCTAGGATGGAGGGGGAGGCAGAAAACACTACTAGGCACCAGGGATTTATTTCTTTAGCAAGGGGGGCACATTTCTGTCTGCTGTTTTCTGCCCCACCTGGGGGACAGATTGGCCTGGCAGACAACCTCACCTGATCCCTTGAGCAAGATTTGCCCAAGGGATCAGGCCCCCAATTTTTCTCATCCCTTTTTGAAGGCCTATCTGGCAGATTGACTATTTAGGTAGTGACATAGCGTGTTATAATGTTAATTGTTTTATTTCTTGTGAATTGCAATTGTAATGCTTAATTTCTCCCTTTTTGTTTTAGTTCAAGGCTTTTGCTCTTCAGACTGTTCCAGGTTGCAGTTTCGTTACTGATGGTTCTGCTGTTCGTGTAGTTGCATGTGTTTGGTAAGAGACACTTTTTTGTACAATGTAAATGTTTTTCAGTTCTCTGCATGAATGTGTTTTTTGCAAATGGTGTAATAATAGCAGTATGCTTGGCTTCTATTTTTTGAGTGTTACAGCAAACAAATGATGGATGGAATTCTGACAATGCAAACATTCTCCCCCAGTCCAGAATCAGGGTTACATCCACCTTTCTTTTGCCCACTACGCCACCCCATTTTGGCCCAGACATATGCAAATCAGTCTCACTGTGTGTCATCATGGAAACAGTCCAGACCGAACAGCCAGGCCAGGTACTCCCTGGACTGAAAGCAAGCATCCTGGGACCGGTTTCAGGGAATGTCACCCTTCTTCAGCCAGGCTAGCTTGAATCCAGTGGCACATTGAGCAAGGGACCCATGCCTTGGCATACCCATCCCACTTAGAGCGAAACGTGTTACAGCAAACAAATGATGGATGGAATGCTGGCAATGCAAACATTTTCCCCCAGTTAAAAGATCTGGGCTAAATCCATTGTTCTTTTGCCTACTACGCCACCACAGTTTGGACCCAGCCATATGCAAATAAGTCTTGACCCTGTGCCTCATGGGAACAGTCCAGACCGAGCTGCCAGGCCAGGTCCTCCCTGAACCAGAAACAAGCATCCTGGGATCGGTTTCAGGGTATGTCACCCTTCTTCAGTCAGGCAAGCTTGAATCCAGTAGCACAGTGAGCAACAGACCCACGCCTGGGCATACCACTTAGGGAAAAAAGTGTTACAGCAAACAAATGATGGATGGAATGCTGACAAGGCAAACATTCTCCCCCAGTCAAAAGATCCGGGTTAAATCCATTGTTCTTTTGCCCACTGTGCCACCCCAGTTTGGACCCAGCCATATGCAAATCAGTCTTGACCCTGTGCCTCATCAGAACAGTCCAGACCGAACTGCCAGGCCAGGTCCTCCCCGGACCGGAAACAATCATCCTGGGACCGGTTTCAGGGTATGTCACCCTTTACCTGGCAGTTCGGTCTGGACTGTTCCCGCTGCGCATGGAAGCACAGTGGCCACCATAAAGTAGTGCTGTGGGGCGGACCGGACAGCTGGGAGGCAGGAAACAAAGGAAAGGACACTGGAGGGGGCGGGGACATGGGGGGAGCGGGGGTTGTAAATATATGTTTTTTAAATCTTACCTCAGGCCGGGTCCATCGTCGTCTGTGTTCCTGCTCTCCTCAGTCTACTTCCAGGAACAGGAAGCAGGCAGCCAGGCTCCTCCCCTAAGCCAATCACAATGCTGCAATGTGGCCTAGTGATTGTTCTTGAGCACCGTGACAAGGTGTTCAGCCAGGGGGTGGAGGGGTGGGCATATTCTCCATGCAGCCTGCATCGCAAACAGGGAAGTGCGCACACATGCTTTGGACATACTGAGAGGGCCAACCAAACAGTCATTGCGCACTTGAGTGGGCCTACCACTCCTCCCCTGCCCTGCTCCATGAGTAGAGCAACACCACCCACCCTCCCGCCCGCAAAGGAAACATAGCATGAGAATATCTGAATGTTATCATCATGTTATGTTTCATCTTCTTGCACTGCTTAATAGCAGTTAGGCTACACTCTTCCACCATTGCGGAGGAGCTGCCACTAGGGGTGCGTCACTCACAAGCCCTAGGTCTGGGCCTGACTCGACCCCCGTGACTCCTCCAAAACGCCCCCCTGATTCTTCAAACCTGGACATTGCCACCGTGGCATAATCAGCTGCAGTCTCTCCAAATCTGTGACTAAGCCAGCAGGACCCTCAGCCAGGTGGGATTTGACAAGCCTGGGTACAGTAGTCACAGCCAAGTCCTCTGGGGAACCTCCTGATGCAGGTGATGCAACAGGGCCCCCTTATGCGTGAAGTTGCAGTGCTCCTGCCAGGCAAGTTCAGTGCAGTTCTCGGACCTCACACTCCACAGCGTCCGGCGAGTGCAACATCCTCTGGCCTGTGATGCAGAGAGGCTCGGCCCACCATTGTTAATCCCCTCAGTGCACCCTGTGGTAGTGGTGGCATGTTGTATGCAATGCAGACCTCCTTACATTGGTGTGCAGGAGCGCCTCTACCATTCACAACTCCAAGGGGCACCGGGCGGTCTTTTCAAAGAGGTGAGCAACATGTCTTCATGTGTCTTGGCAGACTTCACCATCGCCGAACCCTCAATGTCTTCCACCAGGGCCAGGCAACTCTACAGCACCTTCGCATCCCCATTTGGGTTCCAGACGCAGGCACAGCGAGGCCTCCGGGTACCGAGGACTGGCCACGCTTTCAAGGTTTTGGCTGCCATGATGTTGCAAGGAGGGTGCTATGAAAAGTGATGTATCACAGGTTTTCGCAATTGAGACGCCTCTTTTCATATATGTAGGCCTAATTCTGCATTTCTTCTTCCCCTGGAACTCTTGCTGGTCTTCCTGGCTGTTGGGAGGTTGGAGAGGTTGTTGATCTGTGCTGCACTTGTCCCTGGCTGCTCCATTCTGCATTCCATTGTTTTTCTTTGATTTTTTTCCTTGGAGGTGTACTTATTGGTTATTTTTGCCTCTAGAGGCAAAAAGGGTAAAGTTCTGTTGACTAACGTGAGTTTCTTTGCCAAGAAATTGGAATTTTGTCAGTTTTGCCCACTAACGTCAGAATTTGTATTGCCTTCACACTAGTGTTAGCGGCAGCTTTCACTGCAGCTACCTGAAACTATTGCCATGTAGAGACGTATTGTAAATATTTTGCTAACAGGGCGATAGTTTTTGGTGATATGCCGCGTTAAGAAAATTGCCGCTAACTAACTCTAACGCTAGTTAGTGGCAGGTCTTGTAAATATATCCCATTGTGTCCTAAATATCTTTTAATCAGAAATAGCTTCTTTGGGTGTATTTATTTTATGATTAACCCCAAAAGTTAAATTTTTATCAACGATATTTATGACTCTATAGTTCCATCAAATGACACATATTCTGGTGGTTGAATCACAGAAAATTGAATGACATGAATATCATGACAAACATCTAGTCAACAAAAATTCCAAGTTTACATACTTTCTATGTACACTATGAAAAAGGTAAGATTATAATTTTTTAAAATACATATCATATTCTAAGTAATTAATTTGAAATATTAAATTACATATAATAGTTTTTCAAATAAATAGTTATTACAATTAATATGAAGATATATATGTGGTGTTCGTGTATATAGTATATATATATTTGGTCTAGCTGCAATTTGATCGCCAAATAAACAATGGGATTTACAAATGCTATTTACATGCTTTGTATGCTCAAACGCTGTTATCACACTAAATTCTTCCCTGCTGGCTTTGCCAATGCTGGGCAAAATGTAGGAAAAAGGATTGATTTCTGCAGAGAATGAATACAGGAGAAAAAGAATTGAATGTGCCGAACAATGTGATGATTTAGTGTTCTTTTCTGGTCTAAAATAGTCCCTCATGCATTTCAATGAAAGTACTTGCTGGAAGGTGAAATAATGAAGCAAAAGGCCAACAGAGTGGAGTGAGAGGTTACTACTCCTCTGGGTTGCCAAAGCTCGGTCTGGGAATATTTTGAACAATTGATAACAATATATCTTGCATAGAGGTACGTTATCAAACAAGACCTAAAAGGACCTAATGGAAGGAGACAGGGGATAGTGGTTCGACACATTTGTCTCACATTCAGTCACCACCATATTTTGCATTTTCATAACAATTTTTCACAGGCAGCAGCAATAATATTATCACATACTGCCTCAAAGGCAACAGTAGCGATTGTAGGTGGTGTAGGAGGTGTGGGAAAGCTGCCATGTGATTGTCTGAAACATGGGGTTATTGGGTTATTTTGTGAAGCTGCCTTGCCTGTGTTGAAGGATTTCCACAATAAAAATAAAAACATAGGGGCAGATTTATGAAGGCCCTGCGCCGCCGGTGCGTCACTTTTTCCCATGTTAAAAGTGACGCACCGGCGGCGCAAGGCCTTCATAAATCTGCCCCATATTGGTCTACATTGTTAGAAACTTTTTTCGTTTTGCTATGGAATGTGTGCAAACAAGAAACAAAAGAAAAAATCCATCGTTTTGCAAGAAACTTACTACTTGTGTTATAGAACATAAACACACAGATCCTTTATACTTGTTTATGAAGATGCAAATACCTATTTATTTAATCTCGGGGTCTCTAAGATAAATGCACCACTTCAATATTTTCTGATATTCCAACACAATGGCAGTCCTTATATTGACCTTAGAAGAATGAAAGACGGGACTTGGGACTGGGAATTAGCAGTTATATAAATAATACATCTTTTTATTGTAAAGCGGAGCCCATTTTCCTAGAAGGAAAACAGGATGACTTTAATATATATAATATATATATGTATATGTATATGTACACGGGACCCTCCTTACTAATTGGTCGACGCCATAATTCGAATCTCTTCTCTGAACGGCGTTCAGGGAAATCACAAGCTCCGGAAGGAGAACGGCGTCTGACCCCCGGCTACCGGTAATCGTCCGGAATACAGAGCGAAGGATCAACAAGCGCCTCAGGCTGCATGCGACTCGGGCTCGAGTCGCAACCGAGACTGTGGTTTGCGGTCCCAAGGAACTCTGGCGCTTAATCAAGTAAGCTCGAACACACTGATACAGCTGGGAAAGGAGAGAGGATTAAAACTGGGAGCAAGTTTAGACTGCCGGTGATTTGAAAACGGATTGCTAGTAGGGTGACCAACTGGCATGGGTGCAAATTCAGGACAGTGAGTGTAAAAATTCAGGACAAAGGGTCAAAATTCAGGACACAAATTCAGGACAAAAGGTCAAAATTCAGGACAAAAAAATTGGGACAAAAAGTAAGTTTTACAGACACATCAGAGGAGGTCGCGCAATAGTAAATAATTCAGATGAGGATGAACTCCAGAATGGCATCATCAGCCCATGGATTCCGACTGAGGGAGAGAAAAGCTGTGTGAACTAGTGTGAATTTCTGTCTGGACGAGCACTGACTATGCCAGCGGAGAGATACAAAAGAGGACATATGAGGAAAAGGCCAGAGAATGCTGCGAGCCCATAGCAGCCTTTCAGGATGAGTGCCACCCAAAGTCAGCGGCAATGTACTGCAAGGGGCTAGGATGTGTGTACCTCTTATGACCCTTCAACAAAAAGGACATATCGCCCCTCACCACAGAGGGCATATCATTACATATGAGATTGGATTCCACTGTATGTAATATACATGAACTCTCTGCCCAAGGGGGACACCGAGGTGCCATCTCACAAAGCCTAGTCTAAACCAAATTAAGGGAAATCTGTCTCGGTTTATCCACCCACTCAAGATACGGCTCCAAGGATGGTGAGGTTTGTAACATAACATACTCCCTAATAGTAGTTTTTGAGATTTCGGGTTCCTCCCTTTGGCAGTGCACAGTGCGTTAATTTTTTTTTAGCCCAGACTATATCTGATTTAGTCATGGCGGTTGGATTAGAGAAGAGGGCCGGCCTTCCAAGATTCGTCTGTTCCAGCTTGATATATTTAAGTCAGGAATCTTCAATCCTTTTTAATATACCAATCTATGTACTGATCTTTTTTTTTTTTTGGCAGTGGCTCCCTCCATCTTAGGACCTAGCTTTCGCTTAGCCATCCAACAATGCTAGTGGGCAGAAAACAAGATAAGCTAGAGTGCTTTTAATAGACCATGACATCTGATTAAAGTCGCAGGTCACGCTAATTACAGGCTTGTAGTCCGAAATTACAGTTCTCCTAGCAGCAAAACCACGGGCGATGGCCCAGCGCAGCCTCTTCCAGGCGCAAACAGGCCCACTTTTGGCCCAGTCTTTGCCTGGGAGTATTCTGCGCAGTGGGTGAAAGATCCGTTGTTTATGCGCCCGACTGGTGCAAATTTCAGGACCCTGCTTTCTGGCCTCAAGTGTGCTGGTGCGGGCGGAAGCTTCCAGTCCTGCCCCCACAAAATCTGGCATGTCAGCCACTTCAGCAACTACAGCAAAGAGCAACAAAGAAAGCACATGAGAACGCAACAAAAACAAATGTGAGGTCTAAGTAGAAGGCCAGAACTTGATGGACAAAATGGCTCCTCAGGTTGTAGGAAAAAAATCTAATACTTCTGCTTTCAGGTGGCACTATTACGAGATGAACAAAATTAATTGGTAATGCGGTACATAAATGAAAATTTACACCTTCATGTCAAAGGGTGGCAATGCCAGATGTAGGAATCAGAGGAGATACAAAAAAAGCTGGTAAAAAATGCTGCAGAAGAAAGTTTACGTTTCTAAACAAATTGTTGAAGTTCCTAATCAAACAAAGGAAAACATCAGAATATCCAAGAAATAATGTATGCTGAAGTGACACAAAACTGTGCTCACTCAAACCTTTATGGTGCTATTGCACACTTTTGCATAATGTGCCATAAAGTAGGATAAAAAACTTGGAGGACTATATGCTCTTTGCCAAACTTCTAAGTGGCTATCCAACGCTTGCCACCCAGCAGTTGAAAATAAATTAAACAGCATCTAGTATTGAGGTGTTCGATCTTGGTGCCCTTTTCTTTCTCAAAGTTTGCAGTATACTTCTCTGTGTGTCCCGAAATCCCCTTCCACAGCTTGCTTTGCCCTAATCCAGTGGTTCCCAAACTTTTTCGACCCATGGCTCCCTTGACCTATTGGCTGTTAGCTACGGCTCCCCATGATGTCACTTTTCTTAACGTGTGGGGGAATGTAAGCCTGGCCTCAGGTGTACTTCGTTTTTCTTCCTGAAAATAATTGGGATGATGCTTTTATAATCACAGATGTAATCCTATCTTATTCACTGCAGAGCCCCATGGGGTGTCAGTGACTTATTGGAGGGATACCGGGTTCTTAGATAAGGGAACTGTGAAGGAATGCTTCATGCTAGGCTCCACCCCTAACAATACCTAATTCTAAAAGGTATATGCATGGGTGCTACATGTTATGGCTGCTGATAAACTGTTTTGTGTGCCAGATGCTGAAATCATGGAAGGAGGTATATGCAAAAGTTTGAGTGAAATTATCGATTCTGCCTTTCTATAGGAGTGGTTTTTTCACTCCTCCCAAGCCCCTCTCGTGGCTTATCCTGTCACTGTGCCCTGTCATTGTGCAATACACTCAGAAAACCCACCCATGCACAGGCACTGTCACTTTCATCCAATTAGATCCCAATACAACAGCTAAGGAAATAGCTTACAGCCAATGCGTTTTAACGTGCTACTTATTTACCATGATATATAGGAAGGCCAGCCACAAAAAACAAATGCCAAATACCTTTAAATGCCCTGTGTAGCATTTATTGTGTCACCGTACTGGTGCCGTAATCAAGCACTTCCTTTATCAGCAACAAATACTCGCCCAACCTCTTCTACTTTTAAACTCCAGGCCTTGAAGCCTTCAATGGCAGCATCTTGCATGGCAGTGATATACCCTGTATATCACTGAATGAAACTGAATGCAAATCCCTGCCAATCCTTAGCAACAAAACAGATGCACAACCTGAGCATATGCAGCCAATTTAAACATGTATTTTAATGTTAAAGGCCAGAAGTAAAATAACAGAACCACCATTCTTTCCAGCACTTCTGATTATGGTGGGACACTGTTTAACCCAACAATCAGACTGTTTACATGTCCCCCAGCCAAAAAGATCCCCCTGTTCAATAAAAGCCCAACAGAGACAATACCTTCCCGGGATTTTATCTAAACCTCCCTCTTATCTCTTTCCAGATATTGGCATGTACGTACTTGAATTTTATAGTCCGATTAACCAGCGGTTCCACCTGCTATTCAGTGGAAAAGAAATAGAAGATATTAAAAAAGGCAGACATTTCAGAAGAACATAGGGGTTTCAGCAGATTCCAAAACCTGCCCCCCACAGCACACCTCGGCACGAGGATTGGAAAATTGTTTATTATTTGCCACGTATGGCATACCTGGCTCAAAAGACAGCCTGTGGCATTACGTCAATCCTACCTTCGTGCGTTTTAAATAGCTCTGGCAGTCAGAGAGAGGATAAACATAATGCAGACCTCAGTGAGGAGTGGAGTGAACGTGGACTTGGCGCTGGTTATGCACATCACGCTGGAAGATGGTTTGGTAACGCTTCCTAGTTCAGCAAGTGTCTATAGTGAAGTCGAAGCTGCCTGCGCTTTGTTCACAGTCATTGCCTTTTTGAGCGAAACATTTTTTTCTTCAGCTAAACTTTTATTTTTTGCATCGAGCTCCATGCAGTGGTTCACGAACTGTGTGCTTGGTGCGCGGCGCCCCAGGCTACTTTCTATCAGCAATTAGCGCCTCTCAAGCGGCCTTTACATTTGCCACCTACCCATTTACACACATTTGCATTTCTTTGGGGAAGCAGACACCCTGGGCTTACTTCTTTTCACCGTCTGCCCCTCCCTCCGGAATGCAGCCGAGGAGGCTCCCTTGCACGTCAGCTGGGGAATCTGAATTGTGCAAATCAACTTTTGTTATTTATCCGAGTAGCTAAAATTACGGACAAATGCCGTCCGTTAAGACCTTCATCACGGACAACGGACAAAAGCCCTAATTTACGGACTGTCCGTGAAATTTACGGACGGTTGGTCACCCTAATTGCTAGACGGCACCAGTACAGCTTTAAACATTGCAGAAAGATGTCGGGTGACAGCGTAAGGGAGCGGGAGACATTAGCTGCATCAACGTTTTCCGACGACACCCCTATCCCTTCTAACATACAAGGGAAAAAGAACACTGAAGCTAGTGGCAGCAGCACGACCAAAATTAAAGAACTTTTCAAAAAATTAGAAAAAAAGTCATTTCAAGAGCAAGCCAAGTGGTGGGAGTCGAAGTCACTACAGCGCTACATCGAGGTGAATCGTATACCGCGGGGTTTAAGAATCTTAACAGCCCCCACCTATGAAAATCCGAACGCCGACTTGATGAAAGAGTGGGCGGAAATCAATTTGGAGGCATCGCGACGTCAGGTGCAGGTGCTTATTAAATACGCAGACATAGATAGAGCCAAACTCCTCACAGAAATAGCGGATTTGCAAGAGGAGATTGATGGACTGGGGGAAGAGGATGAAAAAACTAGACTTTCAAAAATCATGCAGGAACGTCTCAAGAAAGAGGAGGCAAAAATTGTGGCAAGAAAATCATACAAATTCCAGAGAGATAGGAATGATTATGAGCTTGGCCAAATTTTTACTTTTGCACGCAAATTTGATACCTTGCGCAGGGGAGGCCCCAAACAACAACAAACCAAAGCAAAATACCCCTCTAGCCATACCAGCTCCGCAACCACGGAAACCAACAGGACGAGCGAATCCTCCAATGCTATAATTAGCTCTGACCCTGACACAGACTTTGAAGCAGATCGCCGCAGACAGGCACAAACGGCGAACCAACCAAAGCTTACACCAGGCCAGGAAATGATTTTTTTAGGCCAGGACAGGCGGAACACCCTAAGGTCCCATGCAAGGGGCAGTCAAGAAGGCACAGGGCAAATTACAGGCGCCGCCAGAGGTCGCGGGTGGCAAAAAAGAGGATCTCAGAAGAAAAGAGGAGGTGGAACAGGGCGAGGCAATGCCCCCCAACAGGAATGAAGGTAACCACCAACCGTACTGTTGTAAACTTAACTGATTTGACACTTACAGAGAAGGAAGAGAATATTCTTAAACTTGGCCTATCCTATGCACCCCCATGTGATTTTGATTATGCCAGTACGCGATGTAATGTATATAAAGCAGTCAGAAAGCTCAAGCTACGGAAGTTTTATGCCATAAAAAACAAGGATGGTGTGATATCTGATATGGAACCTGCAAATGAAATTGAGGAACCCGAGGCGTCACAAGGGACCCGGATCCTAAGGGAACTGTGGGAGACTGAAGGAATGGGATATGACATAACCCCTAATACTAGCGAAACCGGCAAGGGGATTGATGAGAGTGGTAATAGAATATCAACGGCCACCCAATTCAGAACTCCTTCCACATTTTACCCTATTCTATTAAGAGACAATATAGATATTTTCCAGGAAAATGTTGTAGCTGATTTGAAGAAATTGCAAATCCAGACGGGAGGCACTAAGCGCAGATATTCAGCTCAACTACAGCAATATAAGGCATTAACTGAAAAAATGAACAAAGAAAAAAATCTGGTAATTAGAAACAGTGATAAAGGGGGTAATGTTGTCCTCATGACAAAAATCAATTATGACAAAGAGGCTTACAGTCAATTAAATGACCATTTGTGCTACGAGAAGATCAATAACCGGGAGCTCTTAACCATCAAAGAAGAATACCACCGCAAATTATGTAAGTGGCAATCAGCCAAACTCATTACTGACACTGAATTTAAGTATTTGAAGATTGAACACCCTGTCACTCCTATTCTGTATTTCATACCGAAAATACATAAGGACCCCGAACATCCACCTGGAAGGCCAATAATATCAGCACGGGGGGGCCTTTTGGAACATACCTCAATCTATATTGACTATTTTCTGCAAGGTTATGTCCAGCAATTGGGGTCGTACATACGTGATACAGGGGATTTTCTAGTCAAAATCAAGGAAGTACAGATTCAGGAGGGAGATTGGCTGATAGCATTGGATGTAACAGCATTGTACACCAGTATCTCACATAGTGATGGGCTTGATGCAATACGGTATTACCTATCTAGAAGGGAACCAGGTAATGAAAAACATACCAAAATGCTGTTAGACATGTTAAGTTTCTGTCTTGCCAATAATGTATTTTTATTTAATCAACAGCTGTACCGCCAAAAACAGGGGGTAGCAATGGGGGCCAGCTTCTCTCCAAGCTACGCATGTTTGCACATGGGGGCTTGGGAGGAGCTGGTCCTCGGCTTTGGGTACCAACACATTATCAGGAACAACCTAGTGGCATGGTTCCGCTTTATAGACGACCTGTTCGTCATATGGAGAGGAAGTCATGAAGAAGCCCTTAAATTTGTGGAGGACATCAATGATAACCCCCTTAATCTCAGATTCACTGCGACTTTAAGTCAGGAAAAAGTCACCTTTCTTGATGCTGAACTCTACATCAAGGGGGATCGTTTGGAATCTAGGGTGTATAGAAAAAAGACAGCTGGTAACAGCATTCTACATGCTGCCAGCGCCCACCCAGTACATCTTATCTCCAGTATCCCATATGGGGAGATGTTGCGGTTAAGACGTATATGCAGCAACCCCATGGATCTGGAGCAAGCACAAAATGAGAGCAGGAATAGATTTCTTGAAAGAGGCTACTCCAGAAAATTGATTGACAAAGCAGTACAGAAATCCATGAATGTGAGTAGAAAGGAGCTCCTTATCAGGAAAGCAGACAGGGAGCCTGACACCAGGTTAAATATATCTAAACCGGGTCTAATTGAGCCCGAATGCTTTAGACTAATAACAGGATTCACCAAGCAACACCACCAAATTAGAAAAATAGTGAACAAACATTGGCCCATTGTACTGAGGGATAATGTGATAGGCAACAGTTTACCAAATATATCCTTAACATTTAGTAGGGCCCCCTCTTTAAGGGATCACATTGTTAAAACCAATCCTGATCCCTTTACTAAGACAGAGTGGTGGCAAAGAAATAGAGGTTTCTACAACTGTAAAGTCTGTAAAGCATGTACCCATGGTGAAAACACCAAAACATTCAAGGATGGATTTACAGGAAAAGAGCATTTGATAACCCAAGTCTTAACATGTAAGACAGAATACGCCATATATGTTCTACGCTGCCCTTGTGGACTACAGTATGTGGGCAGCACCAGGAATGCTGTCCATAAACGCATTTTACAACATTTGCGAGCCATTACTAATGTAGACAGCACATATCCAGTAGCACGTCATTTCAAAGACCATCACCAAAGTAACAACAGTGGTCTTAGATACTGGGTTATCGATTCGGTCATCAATACCAAAAGGGGTGGAGATAGGGAGACCAAATTCAGAAAACTGGAAACTAAATACATTCTCCTGCTCAATACCAAGGTGCCTTATGGGCTCAATGTGACAGAGGACCTCCACACTTGCTTGCTCTGAATGAGAAAATTTACCAGGACTGTATGCTCTCCCCCCCGAGGATAGTGTCCACGGCAAGCACCCGGCTGGGTGAAGGTTGGGACAGATCCCGAGGGGGCTGCGAGCATACACCAACTATCATGAACCTATTTGAAATTGTTATGCTGCTTTGAGAATACTTTTTGTAAATATTACTATTTTTCACTGTGCACTGTTTTAACCTGGTTAAGAATCAATATGATGAAATATACCTTGAAGATCTCTTAACATAGTGTTTTGATCATTATGTAATTTTATAATTTTGGGTTTTGGGTTTTGGGTCCTCCGGACCCGTATTATAATGTTTACTCACGCCTTTGCACATAGCTTTGAGACACGGCAATTATGGCACCCATATATTTGCGTATATTACTGATTCAAGGGATGTGTTCGAACTTTGATAGGCTTTGGAATCTGTTTTACCAACAAGAAACTAGAATACGTATTGTTAAATGTTAATAGAGCTAACAATCTATTTCTCCTCCTCCCTTGGATATATTAGGTTGGAAAATACATGTAATCTACAAATACTTCCAATCTAGACCAAAAAATAGTGTAACATGCGTATTTGCACAAGTAAAGCTATATTTGCACATTTTTTATCTAAATGATGCACTTTAAAGCACGATATGCACTTTAGAATACTAGCACAGAGCACTTTAAAGTGATCTATTCATTAATCTGAGGTCACAAAATTCAAACTTTGTATATCCTAAGTTTAGCAGTAGGAGGCACAAGTATTTGTAAATAATGTTTCTTTTAAACGAATTTAGGTATTTAACCATGATTTCCAATAAGAATGATTTTTATAATCTATAATACAATGAACACTGAATCTGTATATAGACTTTTAAATAATGTATTTTACAACTATTTAGAAAATCGAACTGATAATAGAATTGGGTGCATTGCCTAGTATGTCTTTCATGTTTACTTGCAAGTTTGCACAGGTGATTTCAGTTGACCACGTGCTATCACTTTAAAAGGTGTACCTTACATTGCAATCGCTGTCATGTGATCAAGGCTCCGCTGAGCCGAAACGTCTGTGACTCTTTCTGCCAAATAAAATCTGTGAAGTACCTCGAGGTCCGTGTCCGGAGTCTACTTGCTGGCTGTGCGAGCTGCGCGAGCTTGTGGTAAAACGGAATTCAGGATATATATATATATATATTCACTGAAAAAACCATAGGTTATAGACCATATATAGTTAGGAATTAGCATTTACAAAACCTTATTTTACTCACACAAAACCATTGAAATTCCATATATAGTTAGTTGCACTAACTATATATCGCGCACCCGCAATCCACTGCTGATGATGTCACATATTACATCATTCATGACATGGTCAGTGACATCACTGATGACATCACTGATGACATCTCAAATGACATCACTGATGACATCACTGATGACATCACTGATGACAACATCCAGTGACTGTATGTTTCTGTAAAGTTAAAATGTGTCTTACATATTGAAGAATGAGTGGAAGTATAAGTGTCTGGACAAAGGATTTAGTAGGTGCATGACTGAATGTATGAGTGAGTGATTAAATGTGTCTCACTGAGTGCATGGGTTAGTGACTAAACTGTCTTAATTTGTGCATCATTATGTCTGTTGTTCTGTAAACTGCTGCATGTGTTGATCAGTAGCTATATGATTAACTATATGGGTTACTGATTGATTGTCCAAGTATTTGTATGGGAGACTGAGTGTGTGTGTGGCTGGCTGGGAGGTGTGTGACTCTGTGCAGATCAATGTGTACTTGTATCAATGATTGTATAAGAAGGTAAGTATGTGTTAGTATATGTTTGAAAATGTAAGGTGCTCTATGTTTAACTGTATAGACAAGAAAATGGAAGTGTCATTGATTCTTTACAGGACTGACTAGGTGTCTGAGTAACTCCATGGATGAGTGGCAGACTGTGAGTGTCTGTATAGGTGTATGAGTGCATATGATAGTGTTGTAAAGATGAGTGATTGTATGTATGAATGATTGTATGGGTGAATGAGTGAATGTGTGTGTAGACATAGGAATCAGTGAGTGCGTATGTAGTAACTAGTATTGGTGTGTCAATGGTTTCAAAAATTATACTCTGTATTTAACACTGGGTGAAACAGAGGTTATATTAAAATGTGAGGAGATGCATTGTATTGTCACATGAATGATATCATCAGTGATGTGGTCATTGATGTCAAATGAGATGTCATCAGTGATGTCATCAGTGATGTCATTTGAGATGTCATCAGTGATGTCATCAGTGATGTCACTGACCATGTCATGAATGATGTAATATGTGACATCATCAGCAGTGGATTGCGGGTGCGCGATATATAGTTAGTGCAACTAACTATATATGGAATTTCAATGGTTTTGTGTGAGTAAAATAAGGTTTTGTAAATGCTAATTCCTAACTATATATGGTCTATAACCTATGGTTTTTTCAGTGAATTTTCAAGGTTTTGTAAATGCTAATTCCTAACTATATATGGTCTATAACCTATGGTTTTTTCAGTGAATTTCATTGGTTTTTTAACAGCTAATATCTGTAGCTGTAAAATGTATTCTTCTTTAAATCCAAAAATATATTTTATATGTTTATGAATAATTTTTTTTTTTAAATATTTTTTTTTCTTCGTTCCCGCTTCGCGAATCGGGAAGCTTCCCGTTAGCTGACCTTGATGCCGTGAAATAGACCGCGAGCCGGTAAACGTTTCTTTACCGCAACTGCAGCGTTAGAAAACAACATCGTGACGCCTCCCGTCCGCATGATGTTTCACGTTGTCGCGTGATACGTCATATGACGTGCTACGTTAGCGAACTGGTACGCGAAGCGAGTCGCAAAGCGCAGGTTTCTGGAAGCAAACCGGGAGGCCCTGCAAAGCGCTTAACGTAAACACAGCAGGTCATGTGACTTGGTAATAACACTTTTCATTGGTTCATTTCACTTTTGGTTTCCTAATGATGTAAGACTAGGTCATATAATCTAAAATGAACACTTTTCATTGGTTGAGAACTCTTGTTTTTCCCAAATGATGAAAATCCCTCCTTCTTTCCTCACTCTGACTTTCATCATTGTGAGAGAAAGACCCTTTGTTACCAGTGAGCAATGGCTTCTTTAGTAGCTTCAGCTGGTGCTTCCCCACCACCTCCACCACATCCAAGGAAGAGTGGACCACCTGCTCAAGTTATAATTCAACAAGAAGAGGAAGAAGAGGAACAGGACGACGAGCACGAAGAGAGGCAGTTTTTGCCTGAGGAGCCCAGGACGTCTCACCGGAAAGAAAACTTCATTTGGCAATTTTTTAAAATTTCCAAAGGTCAGAAAAAAGTAAATGCAAGATACGTAACTTGCCTTATATGTCAAGATAGACTGTCCAGAGGGACCGAGAAAAAATACAGTTTCGGAAACTACACAATGCATCGCCATATGACTAGGTGGCATCCTAACAACTACAGTGCTGCACAGTTTCGGAACGACCTAGATAATCTCCCTATTATGGCCAGAAGATCTGTTGTACCGGAAGTAACGGGACCAGAGGGCAGGGAGATGGTGCCAAATATACAAATGAGATTTGGTGAAGTAAAACACGTCTGCGTACATTGCAGTGGATTCATTTGCTACGGAGAAAGAAGCATCACTCTGATCAACAGAGCTATTGACTATCATATGCAAGTTTGTACGAAACGCCCAAAATAATAAATACTTTTTTTTTGTTTTGTTGCTCCTGTTGAGCCCTTTACAATGAATCGTTTTCATTGCCCCCTCCAAGAAAACCCCAAAACAATATAAAACTGTTCAGAAAAATTCAAAAAAAGTAAAAAAATGTTCAGAAAAATAATAAAAAAAATATAAAACAACAAAAACAATAAAAAAAAAAAGTTCTTTTCAGAACTACCTCCCCGTTATTAAAAAATTGGTACAATATTTGGAACTGTGCCAACCTCTATTTCTCGTAGTTCGCTTCCCAGTTCGCTCGCCGGTACGCGAACCTGAAGTGAACCAAACATTTTTTTTAAAAAAAAGAACAGTAAGTATAAGGGAAGGAAACAGACACTTATGTTAAAAGAAAGACAGCTATAAGGGAGTAAACTAGAGATACTATTACCCGTAATCCACTGCTGATGATGTCACATATTACATCATTCATGACATGCTCAGTGACATCATCAGCAGAGGATTGCGGGTTTTTTGGCAACGTGCCTTATCCACGGTTTAATAACGCTGCCTTTTGCTTTATATAAGTTTTCAAATTGTATGAAATATATACCAATAGGTCGTTATGAACCTTTAGGTAGTGCTTTTCTTCATGAGGTCTGGTCGCTTCCATACACATACAGATGTTTCAAAGATGATCAAGAAGTTTATCTGAATGGAGAGGAATGCACTGAGACGCCACATCATTCACTAATGTGTAGGCACATACAGTTACACGGTTCATGCAACAAACACCGACCAAATATGGCTTGCGTGTTGCAAGGCACGCCAGTTCCTGCTATCATCCCCACGTTCAAGTTGTTGGAAAATGGTAGTTATTTGATGCTCAATAATGAAGATTGTTCTGGGTTAATTAAAAGTATTCCTTTTATCGTAACAGTAAGTGAACGGGTTATTTGCTGCAGAAATGTTCTATTTCCTCCCACACATGAACATAGGGAGTTTTCAATCTCGCCACAAATACCAACCTTGGGAGCAGATTTCAACGGCATGGCAAGAATAAGAGCTCTTTTGTCTCAGAGAGAGGTGGCCTTGAGTTCGGCCCGTGAAACTTTCGTGCTTCACATAGCGAACACCCGTACAGAGGTGCAGACCCTTTTCAATACAGATTTGCCTTTCCATTTCAGCAAGATGGTTCGGACTATCTTTAACGCGTCCTCCACAAAGGCCCTGGCACACTTTTTTAAAGTTGTTACCAGTGGTCTTGTGACTTCATTTGAGAAAATCTTTGGAGTCATCCCTGCTTTCTTTCATTCTATTTTTTCCACTCTGCTTCGTGGATTCCCATTTTTACTTGCATTACCAGCGGACGCTCTTGTGCTTTTTTACATTTTTAAATATGGATGTCCCTCCTGTGCAAGCTCCCGCCCTGCAGCTGCTGACACTGTTCCGCAATCGCATGCTAGAATATTATGGCACAATGCCGTTGGCGATATTAAGCACGGCATATGGATTATCTTTTCGATTCTCCTACTTCACCTGTGTCCAGCCTGTATTTCACTGCCTGACCTGTGATTTCGATTGGGCCATTGATTTGTGTCTCTGCGGACCGGTTTCTCCTGACGTCGACTTTAATCAGCTGATGACTCCTATCATTACTCACGAGTTGGTTTGTCCTGGCGAAAGGATTATGGCTGTGGCATTGATGCATGGACTAATTGGTCCCTGGAATTTACTGGCGGCAACACAGTCTTTCTTGGAACAGAGCTTTCTTGAAAACCCACCGAGCTGTCCTCTGATGGTGATAGAGGATCCGGTGCTGGGAGAGCACGTATGTTCTTTTCCGCTTTTAAATTGGATGGCTGAACTCTTTTCGGATGAAGACGGTGACTTCCTATTGGAGGCTGTTGCAGCTTATTTTGCATACACAGTTATGTCATAGACCTTTTTCATGTTTGATATGCTGAGTACTAGCATTTCATTGACAATTCATTGACTTATTTGTCAAGTTTTTATTATTTAGCTTGCCTATTGGCTTAAGACTCGATAAAGTACTTGGCTGTTTTATTTTTCTTTAGCATTAAATTTTCCTAGTTTTTAATGCTTTACCTTGCGGACCGTCCACATATAAACTTGCAATCTGCTCTCATGAGATGGCACTTCTATTTTCTTATTCAGTTCGTTTCCGGATCATGGGGAGGTGTCATCTAGGTCCTGGATATCTTTACACCGTGTTAAGTTAGCATGGGCTCATTACCGGTTTAAACGCCATTTTTCCTTTTTTGCAACTTCTGCACACGACACTTAGTTGTTGCTTTAGCTTTCAACCTAGTAGTTCATCGTGGTTTACATGAGAATAATATGTTATTGCTCTACTATCTGCTTTGCTTGTTAAACTATATCTGTACAGCGAGTGCTGAAGTTTCAAGAACAACACGATACAGAATTGTTATGAGGTCTGATCTCCACGACTTCATACTCATAACATAAGTGCAACTTCTGCCAATTCTGGGCATGAGGCGGGTTTTATATTGCTTTGCCGAACACACATACACAACAGTTGATGCGGTTCACATGAAGAGAGAGCTGGTGTATGCTGATGTGATTCCTTCAAATCTAAGACACTAAAGTATGGGCACGCCCTAAACCAACACAAAGAGACCTTCTTAGCAAATAATATAATATGTGTATTAGGGAGGGTGAGATATAAGCAGCCGCGGGCCGTGGAGGGAGTTACGGTGGGGCAGGGAGGCGGGGAGGGGGAGGGGCAGGGTGGAGCCCTCTCCACCCTGCCCCTCCCCCTCCCCGCCTCCCTGCCCCACCGTAACTCCTTCCACGGCCCGCGGCTGCTTATAAGTGTTGCTAACTCTTATTCATTTACAGCATGTTAACATACTATCACCATTCGCTTTTTATGTACTAGTAACTATGCTGGTAATTTTGCTACTGATAATATGTGTACTTGTATTATCTAAGATACTACGCCTGAGAAGACGGCATTAGTAAATAAACATTTCAAATACACATGTGTTCTTCTTAACTCCATGTTCTGGTTTCTAAGAAATATATAACGACCGACTGTTCATGAGTTCCACGTATCCTGAGGTACTATAAGTTCATATTCTGGATTGTCTAAACATTGAGAGTTTGTTATATCCAATGTGACACTGTACCTAGCTTGCTAAGGGGTTTTTGATTACTAAGGTGAGTTTTGGGACACCCTAATTCGCCGAGGTTCCAATCCTCTGTCCACAGTTCTGTGTGAGAACAGAAACCCTGCGACAGGGGCACCCCCGACCCTTGCTGGAGCTTCATCACACTTGCGATACAACTCCAGCAATGCGCCACCTTTACGGCACAGATACATCACGCATCTGTGCTGTTTTTGCCCCATGATGCGCCGCATTGTAAATGCAGCACACCATAGGTGACGGAACAGCGGCACAGAATGACTAACACATCCCTGGTGATGCGCCAGTCATCATAAATCTATCCCTATGCTTCTTATCTTGTTAGAGATGAACCGCCATATGTATCATCAAAGTTTTTTGCATTTCCTAAATAGCGAACTTTAAGGAATAAATAGCGATTCTTTACCATTCCTAGTTTGCGATGAGCTATTTGCTAATTACAAATTACCCATTCATTTCCTTCATTTCCATAGGGCGGTTGGACTCACTTTTAGCTCGAACGGCTGAATGGATTTCCACGAAACTTGGCAAAATTGTAGGGACTGGTAGCCCGATGTGCCTTTGCTATGTCTCAAGATATATGCTCCAGTGGTTTTTACGAAAAATAACTTTGAAAAATATATATTGGGCTACATTGGCCTATATATATGTTGGAGCCCAAATGTAGCCCAATGTAGCCCAATGAAGCCCAATGAAGCCCAATGTAGCCCAATGTAGCCCAAAGATGGCCGCCAGAGACAAAAAAAACAAATGTAGCCCAAATATCAGCCAGATGTAGCCCAACTATAGCCCAGTGACAGAATGACCAATCAGCTTCGCAAACCTCCGTTACGCGAAGCGGAGCGCTGTTACAGATATATATCTTTTTTTGAACGTTAATTTCTCAAAATCCACTGGAGCACATATATTGAGACCTAGCAAAGGCACATCGGGCTACCAGTCCCTAATATTTTACCAAGTTTCGTGCAAATCCATTCAGCCGTTTGATTATTATTATTATTTTTTTTTTTTGCCCCGCGGGGCCCTTTTAAAACCTCCACATCAAACCTAGGGGGTCAGCGAGGATCTACTATGCCCCCTTATGGTCATTTGCCCCTTCGCTTTGGCCTCCTCTTCTCTCTCGATCCTACCGAGAGACAAGATGGCGGCCGCTACGGACTGTTTGGAATGTTTACAGATGCCGGAGAACCAATCAGCTTCGCTTCACAAAGCTCCGTTGCGCGAAAAGTACGCGTACTGGAGCGCTGCCCGGTCTGCTGTTACAGATGTATATCTTTTTTAAACGGTAATTTCTCAAAATCCACTGTAGCACATATATTGAGACCTACAAAAGGCACATCGGGCTACCAGTCCCTACAATTTTGCCAAGTTTCGTGCAAATCCATTCAGCCGTTCGGGCGAAAAGTGAGGCCAACTGCCCTATGGAAAACTCAATGTTAAAAACACGTTTTGGGACCCCCCTTTTTTCTCGGCCCCCCCTTGACGACCCCCCCCCAAATTTTCAAGGGCTGCTCAGAAACAAAATGTGCCATTTTCCTGAAAATTTCAGCCAATTCCGTCCACAAACGCCAAAGTTATTAGACATAGAATTTTCAAAAATCCCATAGAGAAAAAATCCTAACTATATATACCTACTGGCGACTGCCAGTAGGTAATATATATATATATATATATATATATATATATATATATATATATATATATATATATACACACACATATATATATATATATATATGTATATATTATATATATATATATATATATATATATATTCACTGAAAAAACCATAGGTTATACACCATATATAGTTAGGAATTAGCATTTAAAAAACCTTATTTTACTCACACAAAACCATTGAAATTCCATATATAGTTAGTTGCACTAACTATATATCGCGCACCCGCAATCCACTGCTGATCATGTCACATATTACATCATTCATGACATGGTCAGTGACATCACTGATGACATCACTGATGACATCTCAAATGACATCACTGATGACAACATCCAGTGACTGTATTTTTCTGTAAAGTTAAAATATGTCTTGAGTGGATGTATAAGTGTCTGGATGAAGGATTTAGTAGGTGCATGACTGACTGTATGAGTGAGTGATTAAATGTGTCTCACTGAATGCATGGGTTAGTGACTAAACTGTCTTAATTTGTGCATCATTATGTCTGTTGTTCTGTAAACTGCTGCATGTGTTGATCATTAGCTATACGAGAGGCTATATGTGTTATTAATTGGTTGCCCAAGTATTTCTATGGGAGATTGAGTTTGTGTGGGGGTGGCTGGAAGGTGTGTGACTCTATGCATAGATGTGTGAGCAGTTTATTCACTAGGTGTATGAGTTCAAGAGTGCATGTGGAAACAGCTACATGGGCAGTTGACTGTGTGCATGAGTGTATTGATGAGTGAATGGATATCTCAATGCTACATGTCATAGTAAGTACATATGTAAAACACAGTACATGTGAGAGTTGGCATATATAAATAACTGTGCATGAGAGCCACTGAATGAGTGAGTGGTTGTATCGATCATTGTGAACTTGTATCAGGGATTGTATAAGAGAGTAAATATGTGTTAGTATATGTTTCAATAAGTAAGGTGTGTTTAACTGTATAGTTGAAGAAATGGAGGTGAGATTGTTTCTTTGCATGACTGACTGGGTGTGTGAGTAACTCCATGGATGAGTGGCAGTGTGTGAGTGTCTGTTTACACTGAGTGTATCTAAGGTTATATTAGAGTCTGAAGAGGTTTATCGTATTAGCACAAGAATGATGTCAAATGAGATGTCATCAGTGATGTCATCAGTGATGTCATTTGAGATGTCATCAGTGATGTCATCAGTGATGTCACTGACCATGTCATGAATGATGTAATATGTGACATGATCAGCAGTGGATTGCGGGTGCGCGATATATAGTTAGTGCAACTAACTATATATGGAATTTCAATGGTTTTGTGTGAGTAAAATAAGGTTTTTTAAATGCTAATTCCTAACTATATATGGTGTATAACCTATGGTTTTTTCAGTGAATTTTCAAGGTTTTGTAAATGCTAATTCCTAACTATATATAGTCTATAACCTATGGTTTTTTCAGTGAATTTCAATGGTTTTTTAATAGCAAATATCATAAGCTGTCGAATGTCAAGT
This sequence comes from Lissotriton helveticus, assembly GCF_964261635.1. Lineage (NCBI taxonomy): Eukaryota > Metazoa > Chordata > Amphibia > Caudata > Salamandridae > Lissotriton > Lissotriton helveticus. The sequence continues at coordinate 317,746,716 of NC_136068.1, forward strand.
ACGTGGTAAGTAAAAACATTTTCGTGTTTATGCACACTGATCTGCTTTGAATACTGCCCCCCACCCCTCATTTCTATTAGGAGTACTCTCTCTTTGCAGATAGTGAAGGGTAGTTAACGCAGCCCTTTGCCCCCTTTGTAATACGTCGTGCCTGCTTCTCTCTCCATTTGATTGATTGTTCTCTTTGGTTCATTCTCTATTTACAAACAAGCACAGAGTCGCAATACTCTGTTTAGTCTTTGCAGATAGCGAAAAATCGTGTAAAAAAACAAAAGGAATCGAGCAAAATCAGTAGGCCACTAATGGGATCTCTTTTTGACCTCGCTAAAATAGAAACATTAGGAACAACCTGTTGAAAATAGCAATGCGTATGTACATAAGCGGCGTTCATTTGTGTTCACAGTACCCCTTGTTGATTGTTTCAATCGAGCATTGAATTGTTCGAAGTTAATTCTCTTAAGGATCTTCTCTACCTGCAAACGAGGAAGAATAGGAATATTCTCTCTCCCTTTGCAGATAGTGAAGGGTAGGTAACGCAAGCCTTTAACACGTCGTACCTATTTCATTCCTCATTGATTGATTGATTGTCCGAACATTGACTGTTTGGGAATTAGTTATTTTTGGAGGTATTCCCTGTTTGCATATAAACGTAGGAAAATCTTTGCAAGTAGTGAAAGGGTACGTAATGCGGACCTTTCTCCCCCGTTGTAATCTGTCATGCCTATCTACTCCCCACTGATTGATGCACCTTTTTCACCCGGACCATTTACTAGAGATACGTCATCTGGCCCGACCAGAGAGCACCCCTAGTGAAAAGGACATATGCAATAATAACGAAGTGATCACTGTATCCTGTTAACAGAAACTTTACCATGAAACAACCTGGAAAGAAAAAAATAGGAAAACGAAAATCAGTAGGCCACTGATGAACATGAACTTTTATTAAACAACAAACAAAGAAACGATAACATAACGTAATGATAAAACCTATTAATGTCCTAGAAACAAGAAAACGTTAAACTATGCCAGTGGTGAGAGACCAGAAAAACAGTCCGAGAAACCAAATCCGAGAAACCAAATCACCCCTCGCTGTCCCAACTCATGCACTCTGAAAGTTCAAAGTTTTGAGGAGTGCTTGTAACATTGTCTGAAGCCTATTTGCAATTGCTTCATCTTCACTATTCTTAAAGTAAGTGGGGGCTGTTGTGATGCGGTGCCACCCTGAACCGCTTGACGGAGGCCCCCGAGGGACGGTGTCATGTCGCGGACTCGGAGGGGGCGCTTGGCTCCGGCCCCCTCCCCAAGTCGTGTTGCCCTGGTGTGGCCTGAGATCGCCCCCGACATAGGTGGCCGGCTCCCGGGGTCAAGCGGAACTTTTTTCCTTTTGGTGACTCTTCCATTCTTCACCTTGTCCCACAATCCGTTTCACCTAAAGACACGCTGTAGTGGGGCACCCCTTTTCCGTTTCATTTGCCATTCAGCCCGCTTTTGCTACACTGTGCCTCTTCCGCTATTCAGCTGTTTACCGCCCGCTCTTTCGACTACAGCGTCTCGCTCACCATGTACTTGAGTTGCTCCCGCTCTTGCGGCGCAGCGATAGGCGGCTGCCACAGGACTCTCAAAATGGCGGCCATCTCTTCAGATTTGGGCGTGGTCCACTAAAATGGGCCTGCGACACCTTGGAACTCGGACGCTTGTCTGCTAGAGCTTGGGCTCCATTCTCGAAAGCGTCCCCTCATCCTTGAAGATTCTACAAAAGTCTTGGGGGGCCCCCGACTCCCGCAGGCTTCTGGTGGGGAGCGCCTAGCATGATTGCTCGTGGAATGGCCACGACGGAGCTACGAAATGGTGGTGCTCTCATGCTAACGCCAGCTTCAGTCTGAAACATCCAGAAACACTGTAGACTACCAATTCGATCAGTTCCGGTAGCGCTCCAACGTGACCCGGTAGAGAAGAACTTGCCCTCCCCTCTTTGACTGATGGTTCTTGTTGCCTGTCCCTTCTGTTGTCATTTAACAGAACTATTTAGCCTGCTGAAAGGGGTTGTGTGCCGTCCGCTGGTTGGTGGAGACATTTTCACTATATTCTGGACCTGCGTTGTCGCGTAATGCGTCATATGACGCGCCGCGTTAGAAAGTTTAATAAATTATTAAACACAATAAACAATCCTTAAAAAATAAAAGTCTATCATTCATTTTTCATTGCAGTACGCTGCCCAGAAAGCTTCCCGGTTCCCGGACCGGGCGCTACCCACGCAAAAAAACAAAAAAAAAATTATTTTTTTTTGCCCCGCGGGGCCGTTTTAAAGCCTCCACATTAAACCTAGGGGGTCAGGGAGGATCTACTATGCCCCCTTATGGTTATTTGCCCCTTTGTTTTGGCCTCCTCTTGTCTCTCGATCCTACCGAGAGACAAGATGGCGGCAGCTACGGACTTTTTGGAATGTTGACAGACGCCAGAGAACCAATCAGCTTCGCTTCACAAAGCTCCGTTGCGCGAAAGGTACGCGTCCTGGAGCGCTGCCCGGTCCGCTGCTACAGATATATATCTTTTTTTAAACGTTAATTTCTCAAAATCCACTGGAGCACATATATTGAGACCTACAAAAGGCACATCGGGCTACCAGTCCCTACAATTTTGCCAAGTTTCGTGCAAATCTATTCAGCCGTTCGGGCTAAAAGTGAGGCTAACCGCCCTATGGAAAAATCAATGTTAAAAACACGTTTTGGGACCCCCCTTTTTTCTCGGCCCCCCCTTGACGAAACCCCCCCAAATTTTCAGGGGCTGCTCAGAAACAAAATGTGCCATTTTCCTGAAAATTTCAGCCAATTCCGTCCACAAACGCCAAAGTTATTAGACATAGAATTTTCAAAAAACCCATAGGGAAAAAATCCTAACTATATATACCTACTGGCGACCGCCAGTAGGTAATATATATATATATATATATATATATATATATATATATATATATATATGTATATATTTTTTTTTTTATAAGCTCCCCTCCTACTACTAAAATAATATTTTTGTCCACATTCATAAAGGTGGAAGGAATCACTTGGGGACTCTTTCTTATTTGTGAATGTTACCATTTCCTTTGACTTAGTGTTAACACATGTTTGTTTTATGACTGGATTTTGGTTGCAAAACATTAAAACATGTGTAAAGATTGAATGTGAGGTTTATCTGGTTGAAGCAGAAAAAATGCCTATCTGCCACATAGACATCTCTTTTACATTTTCCACAGGCACTCTTCTGCTCAAACTAGTCTAAGATGCAAGAATATTTCATGAAATAGAGTGGCTATAAAATGGAATTTTCAGTCTGCATAATATGAACTGCACGAACGTAACCACATTTTGCATGCATAATAACAATTTTGCCTGGATCTAGATAGCTCCCTGTGGCCTTGACAGTCATTAGGGTGAAACAAAGAGATTCTGAGCTTGTAACTTCATATGTTGGTCAAGACATAAACTGAGATATTGCCCGATTTATTTATTATGCTTTATGTCTATGTAATAATTGTGGGTCTTCCTAATAATACTAAATATGACCTCTAATACAGTACAGAGTATGTATTTAATTGGGTATTGGCCATTGATTGTATAAAATAATTTGTGTTAATTACTTTCTACGTACATCAATAGTATCTGTAATGTCTTGTGAGTTAGAGATGACAGGATGCTTTTGGTTCCTGATGGTTTCCATAGAACAGTGATGCAAGTGCATCGGTGTGGGTGATACAATTCATGATGTAGTTTAGTTAATGGTTATACGCTGAGAAATAAAGATGTGTAATACCAAGCTCTATGTATGGTGTGATCATTTGCCTGTACCCGGGCTGGGGAAGGACACTACAACGAGTGATGAGGAGGGTATTACACAACCCCCACAGACTGAAGAGCTTAGAGTTCTCTCTGGGAGAGTTTTTCGAGGTCCAGCAAACTGCTTGTGCGTCCCACGTGGCCTCAGTCAAAGTGAAAATCGATGGTCGGTGCATGTGGAGTCAAAGTGCAACTCCTGCCAGTGCAAGGATTTTGAAGAAAGTGAAGTCCTTACAGAAACGTTGTTTGCCGTTAGTTGGAAATTTGCTGGTAAAGTCGAGACAAGAGATACCGAGCTACAGTCTGACACAAAGCTGTCATTCATACAGTACGACAATGCTAAAGGCAGCAACAACCAGTTACAGAGAACCCCTAAAAGCAGTGATAGCAGAGTACAGCAAAGCGCTAAAAGAGCCAATATTTCTGAGGCAAAGATACCCTAAAGGCAGTAGAAATCAGGTTCAATCCACAGAGGTGAGAAGGGTGAAGAACCTGTGCTAGAAATAAAGCAGCTACTGACCCCCAATTATGAGAACAGTGCCTCACGACTGGAGAGCAGGCGTGACGGCCCAAGTGTCAGCATGTGGCTAGTACTTGACAAAGGTGCTGGTACAAGCAGGCAGCAGACGCTGTAGGAGCAAGCACAGCTCCCGACAGCAGAAAATTCCACATGTTATGATGCTGCCACATTCCTAACACCATCGCCTCCCTTCAATACCACCAAAAAGCAGAATATTGGTGACCGATGGACTGCCTGGATCGAAAGCTTTGATTATTTCTGTGATGCACTGGAAGAAACCAATGACAAAAAGATCAATAAATATCAAAAGAATTAGGCAGGTGAAGGAGTAAAAGAAGTGATGAACAAAACACCACATGATGAGGAAGTGACGTGCTGTTAAATCAAAGAGGTGCTGAACAACAAGTTCAATCCAATACCAAATGTCGACTATATACATTTTCAACCAGAAAGGCAGAAACAATGGGTAAGTTTGTATAAAGACTTGATTCACTCATAAAGCATTGCAAGTTCAACACATTCAATGATGAAGAGTTCAAGAGTCTTGAGTACTAAATAGTTGCTGCTCCGATTCTTTCTGACGACAAATGCTGAAAGAGACACTCAGCTTGAGGCGAGTGCTCAAGCATTCTAGAGTGTGACAAAGAGCTGACAGAGATGCAGCTAACATGTAGGCCAGAATGGCCCAAAAGGAATCAGCACTGAGTGTGAAAATTAAGTCAAAATAGAAGGCATTAAAGTAAAGTCTCGAAAAAAAAGTTGTGTTTTTGATGTGGGTTTTTCTTTCTACATGAAGGAAATATGTTCCACTATTGGATAGATATGGAAAGGATGCGGGAAAGAGAATTTATAATGGTTTGCAAAGCGAAGGAAAGATTAAGTGCGTCATGTTGAGAGTACAAAATAGAGGAAAAATCAAGTGCATCACTTCAAGAAAACAAAATGGATGCCAGAAATTTCCAAAGACGTTCCATATCCACGCCCAATAGGCCAATTGGAAGAATCAGTTGAGGCAAGTAGAAACTGAACAAGTTGATTGCCATCAAATTCCTTGACTAAATGTTTGCAATTGTCAAGTGACAGTGAAGAAGATGGGTGTACGATGTCAATGTTGACTGCTGGACTACATCGTCGAATTGCATTACATTTACAAGAGGCTGTGGAGATAGAACTTGAGACACTATTAAAGCACACATCATTGAGAGAACCACTGGTCCAACACCATGGTTGGCATCCATAGTGGTAGTACTGAAGAAGGATAGTGGAGGAGCTGTGCACATCTACGTTGATATGCGTTAGGCTAACAAAGCGATTGAAAGAAAGACATCCATGTCCGCACATTGCTGACATGATTACACAGCTGAATGGAGCCAAAATCTTTTCCTGCTTTGACTTGAATAAAAGGTATCACCTACTTGAACTGGAAGAAAATTGCAGGTACATTTCTACTTTTTCAACTGATGTTGGTTTTTTTAGTTATAAAAGGCTAACTTTCAGAGTGTCACATTTCAACTTTTTCAACTCATGTTGGTTTATTTTGATATGAAAGGCTAAGTTTTAGAGTGTCTTCAGCTGCAGATGTCTTTCAGGATGTTAGTTGCCTAAAGCAGCCAGTCACAAAGGTTTTCAATTACATTGGTAAAATATTAGTTTTTATGTCCACACAAAAGGAACATGAGGAACTCTTACAAAAGTGCGTTTCAGAGGTGGCTGGCATCTACTGAGGGGGGGCGGGCAAATTGACAGGTGCATGCGCGGGCTAATAAAATAAAAAAGTAAAAAAAATAATTACCAGATCCTGATGGACAATGGCCTCCTCACTTCGACCTCTTCTGCTGGGACTGCAGTGCAGGCCCCAGCAAACTCCCTCGATCAATCCTGGCTGGCTCACATGCTATTAACCAACATGTGAGCAGCTCCCTGATTGGTGAGAGTGGCTTCTCTCGTTGCTCACCAGTACACTGGAGGCCTGCATTTGCTCTCAACCTAGTCTTAAGACATCCGGATTGAGAGGTTTAAAGAGCGCATGTGTGGCTGACCATCGCAAGATGGCCGGCCAAAGAGAAATGCTCACTTTAAACAGTGCACAAGCAGCCCTCCCTGCTGCTGTCAGTCAGCAGCCGCCCTGCCCCCGTCCTGGCACTCCGTTGAGGACAGGAAAATGACAAATAAAATGGTAATGAATTACCATTTTATTTTTCATCTCTGGGGATTTGGGAAACACTTAAGTGCGCTTTGTTTGCACCACTCATACGCATCATTGCAGGCTCTACACATGTTTTCTTTGCTTTGCGTATTGTAAACTGTAGAGCTCAAGTCAATGTACGTGGCTGTGGGCTCTTGCTGACCGCTCTCTCTGGCCTACACCACAGACAGCAGTGTTCACAATTGAGATTGAGGTGATCTTGTAGTGAGGTAGTCCTGTAGGAAAAGACATTGCTCCAGTGTGTACTGTCTGCATCATGCATATGTATGATTGCAGGCTTTGCACACGCTTTTTGTTGCTTCGCTGATGACAAACTGGGTAGGTGAAGTCCCCTTACATACCTGTGGGTCCTTGCTGACCGCTCTCTGTGGCCTACACTGCAGACAGCAGTGTTTATAATTCAGATTGAGTCGCTATTGCAGAGGATGCAGTGTTGATGGCAACAGATATTGCTCCTAGTACGGCCTGTCTGGAGGCACACAGTATCGGTGGCTGTGAACATGCTGAATGCTTTTGATGTGGTTATGTGAGTGCACTAGAACTGATAGAGCGTTTAGGATATAATCTTTTTGTGTAATATTTCAGATCTATTGATTGTGTGTCAGTATACCACAAGTTGTTTTTCTTTTGCGATGGAATTATTTCTGTATTATTTCACATCTACTCTCCCTACCTTACTGCAGCATAAATTATTGATTCTTTTAATATTGAATCTCTGTGTGTGATCCAATAAATACTGTTGTAGTTGATGCTAGCAGCAACCATTCCCTGAAGACAGGTTTACCCTTACCGCACACACATCCAGTACAGACGTCACTGGATATGTCACAATGGTAATAAAAAGGAGTCGAGCGTACGTGCCCGTATCCACTTCCACTATCTATCTGTGTCCGTGTGCTCATTATCTATGCATGATAGTGTCTCTGGGCCATATTTTATTATGTTGTGTTGTGGACAGCGTATGCAACCATGTTACCTGTGGTATTAGAGAAAATTTCGGTAATGTAACTCTTAGGTGTATGGATATCATAGGTGGAAGGATACTTTACAGAGCATGAATATTGATGAAAATGATGGTTGCATGTTGTGTGTAGTGTAAGAAGTATATTGCAAAAAACATAGGTTTCAGGGACGTTATAGTTAGTTGGACATTTGACTCATATAAAACCAGAGAAGTTCGCCTGTTGTAGTTAGTTGAGCTAACTATAACTCGCGCGCGCCTACAATGCACTGCTGATGACGTCACATATTACATCACTCATGACATGATCAGTGACATCACTCATGACATCACTGATGACATCTCCAATGACATCACTGATGACATCATCCACGTGATAGTCTGACACACCTCCTCAAACTGTAATATAACCTTTGATACACGCACTCTAAAATACAGACTACCGTTTTGAAAAGCATAGACACACCAATACCAGATACTAGATATCCAACCACTGATTCCTATCTGTATATTGTGAGCCAGATATACACTGATACAGTCACTCATACATGGTGTCACTCATCATTACATCAGTATAATATCCACTCATACACCAATATATACATTTACACAGTGCTACTGATCCATAGAGTTACTCACACATCTATTCAGTCATGCCAAAAATCCATCATACACCCATGTACTCACCTATGCAGCTATATACACAACTGCCTTATTTATACACACATCACTTTCCTTATTTATATAGATACTATCACATACTTACTCTCTTATACAATCACTAATACATGTATACATTCATGTATGTAGACACTCTTGCAATCACTGTCTCTCACATAGTCAATTATACACCCCAACACTCACATATAGGGGGTCATTCAGAGGAGGGAACGTCCGCAGGGGCTGCGGCGTTCCCTCCGTGCTGATTAGGATGTGACCGCCAGGGTGGCGGTCACATCCTCTATGTTTAACATTGCGGCGGGTGCAGCTTCAAGCTGCACCCGCCGCAATGTTAAAAATGCATGCATCGCATTTGCGTGCACAAAGCGGCAGGCACCGCGCGGTGCCTGCTGCTTTGTGCACGCAAATGCAGGGGGGTACCATAGGTACCCCCCATGTGCACCCCCCACCCCCATTCACCCAGGGGGCCCGCAACGGGCCCCCAAAGTGAATGTCAGTATGCTTTTCCATGGCGGAAAAGCCGCCATGGAAAAGCATGTATTCACCACCATCATAATATGGCGGACGGTGTCTCATAGACACCGCCTGCCATGTTATAGCTTTTCCGCCGCGGTCGGTAGGCGACCGCGGCGGAAAAGCGGCGGACGGTCTTCCTGACCCCCCAGCCATCCTAATCGGGTGGGGGGTCTTTGAAGGCTCCGCCGCGGTTTTTCCGCATCCTCCGGGCCGGCGGATGCGGAAAAACCGCAATCCTAATGAGGCCCATAGTGTGTAAAAACATATATAGTTACTCACATATATACAACTGAGACATCAATTCACTAATCAGCACACCTGTACACACAGTCAGCTATCGATACAGCCCTTCTGAGATGTACTTTTGAATCTATAGAACCAGTGAATCAGCCATTCAGACATGTATGCACAGAGTCAGACACCACCCACACATCCACATAGACACCCAGAACACCATACAGATACTCTTACAATCAATGAAAAACACATATACACACTGATGTAGCTACTCACCAACCCATGCACTTGCTTACACACCAAGTGAGAGACTAAAAGAGACATTCACACAGTCTAGTCATTAATCCATGCTTTCAGTAACATGCATTAAATCAGTGACTTATGGCGTCAGTCATGCATCTACTAAATATTGTATTGAGGCACTTTTACATCAACTTATTCTTAAATAGACCTTGGCATAGATATATATGAAAAATATTTAGACTTTACAGAAACTCACATTCACAGGACGATGTCATCAATGATGTCATCAGTGATGTCCTTTGAGATGGCATCAGTGATGTCATGAGTGATGTCACTGACCATGTCATGAGTGATGTAATATGTGACGTCATCAGCAGTGTATTGCAGGCGCGCAAGTTATAGTTAGCTCCACTAACTATAACAAGCAAATTTTCCTGGTTTTATATGAGTCAAATGTCAACTAACTATAACGCCCCTGAAACCTATGGTCTTTTTCCAGTGAATTTCGAACAAGGGGGGTCCCAAAACGTGTTTTTTCCATGCATTTTTCCATAGAAAACTTTAGACACGACTACAGCCCGAACTGCTGAATGGAATCACACCAAATTTGTAAAAAAGGTAGCCCTTGGTTCAGAAAGAGCCCTTTTGTTTAAATGGTGTAAATTCGTTCTGTAGATCATGAGAAATTAGAAAGAGAAAACGTTTCAATATCTGGGCGGAGCCTAACCACACATCTCATTGTGAGATCTGATTGGCTGTCAGCACTTCATCCAAGAAGTGTTGGCAGCCATCTTGGGACCAATATACATGATAGCACCTCATTAAAAAGCATTGCAGTTAATAGAAGAATTTAAGACTTTAGTTACATTATAAATCATTTGTTGATGGTACCATACTCATTTTAGGAATTGTGGTGTGTTGTAAGGTGATTTTACCATGTGAAAAAGCCTTCTGCTGGGATATCATGAATCATGTTTAAGAGAAAACTATTTTCTCATGCTTTTCCCAGAGAAGTTTGGAAGGAGATCTATAAACTAAAATGAGAGCATATTTTCTGTAAATTCACATTATCTTTCACAGTCATGTGAGAATGAAGTCTGACATTCTCAGTAAAACATATACATCCAACAAGGGCAGAGACTGTCAGTTGAGTCCTTTGTGTTCTACTGCAGCTTCCAAGAGTGTTCTAAAGAACAACTAGAGCGCTAACAGTCTAACTTATGACAAAAGTATGGCACACCTGAAGCCATTTTGATAGGATTAAACTGATAACACTCAAAACATTTAATTTAAAAAGGAACAACATGAGGGGGTTCATTTTGCCATATAAATTATGATTAGTGCTACAGAAAGAAAAATTAGGGCACAATTTTACTTCTCAAATCCTCTTCTATGTCATAAAAAAATTCTCACATGCAGACTGAAAAATGCACTTTGAATACCAGCAGCAGACTTTCCTGGTGAGCAGTAGCTTTACTACAGTGATCTAATGAGCAACTAGAGTGCTAACATTCAGAATTAATGGCAAATGTGTGACACATCTGAATGCCTTCTTGATGGAACCAAAGTAAAAAACTGGAAGTATTTCCTACTGAGGAGACTGCAGTAAATGAGGAAATTAGGAAATTTCATAACATATAAGTCTCCCAAGATGGCCACCAGAGAGAAAAGAGCGCAAATGTAGCACAAATATCATCCAGATGTAGCCCAGGTATAGCTCAATGACAAAAGTATGGCACACCTGAAGCCATATTGATTGGAATAAACTGGTAACACTTAAAACATTTAATTTAAAAAGGAACACAATGAGGGGGTCATTTTGCCATAGAAATTGTGATTAGTGCTGAAGAAAGAAAAATTAGGGCTCATTTTGAGTGACTTCTCAAATCCTCTTCTATTTCATAAAAAAATTCTGACATGCAGACTGAAACATGCACTTTCAATACCAACAGCAGACTTCCCTGGTGAGCAGTAGCTTTACTACAGTGATCTAATAAGCAACTAGAGTGCTAACATTCAGAATTTAAGGCAAATGTGTGACATATCTGAATACCTTCTTGATGGAATTAAAGTAAAAAACTGAAAGCATTTCCTACTGAGGAGACTGTAGTAAAAGAGGAAATTAGGAAACTTCATAACAAATAAATCTCCCAACATGGCCACCAGAGACAAAAGAGCCCTAATGTAGCACAAATATCACCCATAAGTAGCCCAAGTATAGCCCAATGACAGAATGTCCCAGAGTGTTCTAAAGAGCAACTAGAGCGCTAACTGTCTTACTTATGACAAAGTATGGCACACCTGAAGCCATCTTGATTGGAATAAAGTGGTAACACTTAAAACATTTAATGTGCAAAGGAATAAAATGTGGGGGGTCATTTTGCCATATAAATTATGATTAGTGCTACAGAAAGAAAAATTAGGGCACATTTTTACTTCTCAAATCCTCTTCTATTTCATAAAAAAAGTCTGACATGCAGACTGAAAAATGTACTTTGAATACTAGCAGCAGACTTCCCTGGTGAGCAGTAGCTTTACTACAGTGAACTAATGAGCAACTAGAGTGCAAACATTCAGAATTAATGGCAAATGTGTGACACATCTGAATGCCTTCTTGATGGAACCAAAGTCAAAAACTGAAAGTATTTCCTAGTGAGGAGACTGCAGTAAATGAGGAAATTAGGAAATTTCAAAACAAATAAGTCTCCCAAGATGGCCACCAGAGAGAAAAGAGCGCAAACGTAGCACAAATATCATCCAGATGTAGCCCATGTATAGCTCAATGACAGAATGCTACTGAGTATTCTTAAGAACAACTAGAGCGCTTACTGTCTTACTTTTAAGAAAAGTATGGCACACCTGAAGCCATCTTGATTGGAATAAACTGGTAACACTTAAAACATTTAATTTAAAAAGGAACACAATGAGGGAGTTCCTTTTGCCATAGAAATTGTGATTAGTGCTGAAGAAAGAAAAATTAGGACACATTTTGAGTGACTTCTCAAATCCTCTTCTATTTCATAAAATAATTCTGACATGCAGACTGAAACATGCACTTTTAATACCAGCAGCAGACTTCCGTGGTGAGCAGTAGCTTTACTACAGTGATCTAATGAGCAACTAGAGTGCTAACATTTAGAATTTATGGCAAATCTGTGACATATCTGAATACCTTCTTGATGGAATTAAAGTAAAAAACTGAAAGCATTTCCTACTGAGGAGACTGCAGTAAATGAGGAAATTAGGAAACTTCATAACAAATAAATCTCCCAGGATGGCCACCAGAGACAAAAGAGCCCAAATGTAGCACAAATATCACCCAGATGTAGCCCACATATAGCCCAATGACAGAAGTGTGCAAAACATTTTTTATTTTTTGTGTTTTTGCAGTTTTATATAGTGCAGACTTGTCAGGTATTGGAGTGCTTGGTTACAACATACAAGAACAAATTCATTTTGATTTTAGACATGGGGAGATTAAGTGATTTGACCAGAATCACAGAATGTCGAGCTGAAATAGAAAGCCCAACATGGTTCCCCAGTTGGAAAGTCTGCAGCTCTGGAAGTAACACCATATCCTCTCCCCTAAGTGCAATATTTAACCCCTTGCATGCTGGGGTTATTCCCCTGCTGTGCTGGGGGGAGGGGGGCACGCACAGCGCCCCCGTGCTCATGACGAGCTCATCTCATCATGAGGCATGACTACACCCGTTTTCGTGGAACGTTCAGCACAGCAGGGGAATTAGCCCAGCGTGTGAGCGTTCCACAGCTCATGACGAGCTGAGCTCGTCATGAGCACATCGGAACCGTGGCTATGAGAATGCAAGGGGTTAATCAAATTGTCAACTGGATAAAAAACATAAAGATAACAAATAATTTAAAAGTGCTTTGTCGCTATTTGAAAACTGAGAAAATATTTCCTCATTTTAGATTTTTAGAATACTAACCATAATTTTGATGCAAATTTGATGCAAATAAGACCCTCTCATATATGTTATTTCTAAAGGAAATGGTCTAGGTATTACAGTTTTGATTACATCAAGATGACGTCAGGCGTTCTACAATTTTGTAATAAATATAGAATGTTAGCTATCTAGTTGTTCAGTAGGATACTTTTGAGAGGCAGAGGTCTAGGACATGGACTCTGAAAATTGAAGGCAGGTAGGAGGGTGCAGAGGCAACCATTTGACCACACTGGGCAGGCAGGAAGGGCAGTGGCAGCACAACAGACTATGGAGGGCAGTGGAAAGGGGGGCAGGGGCAACAAACCAACAATACAGGACTGGCAAGAGAGGCTGTGGCAATAAAATAGACCATTGTGGGCAGAAGGAAGAGACAGTGGTAGTACAACCATACATGCCAACAGCCCCGATTCAGCCAGGAAACGTCCAATGTTTTTCAAGCCCAATCGGGCTTTATTTGGTGTGTCTCCTGTCTACAATCTCCTCTTTTTCAATGTAAGTCAAAGGGGAAAATCAATACCCCATCTCCCTCGTACCAAGTTCAAAGTGTTAGCAAGTATAGTACATTGGATCATGGACGGCAGGAGGAATTGGGGTAGGGACATGGACTCGGATAAAACAGGACAGGAGGGACATGGAGAGGTGCACCAAACTGACCCTACAGGGCAGGCATCAGGGTTTACAGCAGCACAATACACCACACAGGGCATGCAGGATGGGAGTGCAGCACAAAAATCCATAGAAAGCAATAGGGAGGGGACAGGACCATGCACATGGACAACAGAGAACAGAAGGGAAATAGGCAATGGTAGCTAGCTGACCATAATGGACAGACAGGAGAGAAAGCTGCAGCATAATGGACCAAAAATGGCAGGAGGGACGGATCAGGGGCATTACAATGGAACAGACAAGCCAGGAGGGAGGGAATAAGGGGTCTGCACATGGAAACAGAGGGCTGGGAGCAGGGGGGCAGGGCAGGAGCAGCAAGATGACCATGGAGGTCAAGCAGGATGGGCACTAGAGGCAAGACACACCATGGAGAGCAAAAGTGAGACTATAATGGCATACACAAAGACCATGGAGGGGAGGTGGGAGGGGGTCAGGGGCAGCTAGCTGACCACACAGGGAAGGTGGGAGGGGCCGTGGCAGCACAGAAGACCATGCATGGCAAGCGGGAGGGTAAGTGGCAGCACAATGGCTATGATGGGCAAGAAGGAGGGTGCAGGGGCATGCACAAAGGACCATGGAGGATAGAAGGGAGGGTCAGGACCTGGGCACAGACAAGAGATTTCAGGGGAAGGGGCCTCACAACAAACAACGCGGGGCAGGCAGGAGGAGCAGTTGCAGCACAACAGACCAGAGAGGGCAGAAGGATGTGGCAGTAAAATGGACCATGGGGACAGGAGAAAGGGGATAGGCGTATGGCATGTGGACAGGCAGGGTGGAGGTGGCATTGACAGGTTACGTCATCTGACAATGCTAGGCAGGTAGTAGGGGAGTGGCAACTCAACAGAACACTCAGAGTAGATAGGAGTGGCAGATCCATTGAACATGGTGGGCAAAAAGGATGGAGCAGGGGCATGCACACAGGCATCGGAGGGCAGGGGGAAGGAGAATAGGGGCTTCAAGCTAAATACAGAGGCTAAGCAGGAGATAAATGATGGGGCATATAATTTGGCAAGGAGGGCAGGAGGAGAGGACTGGTACATCATGCTAAATGTAGGGCAGTGGCAGCACATCACACCAGGCATGGCAGGAGGGAAGAGGCTAGTCCATGGATTCAAACAACAGAGGATAGGGAGGAGGTGGATGGGGCAGCAAGCTTACTGTTCAGAGAAGGCGGGTAGGCCAGTGACAGAACAATGGCCACACAGGGCTGTAATAAGGGAGTAGGGACATGGACTTGGACAATGGATGGCTAGGAGGAGGGAAGGCAGGAGCAGCAAGCTTGGGTTGGGGCAGCACAATGCCAGGCCTTGCTTCCAACCCCCCACATCCATTGTGATATGCATCTTACTTAACGTTAAAAAAAACTAGAAATTTGCTGGAAAAAACAAAGATTAGAGGGACGGTATAGTTAGACTCATATTTCACACGTACACAACCAGTGAAATTCAGCAGTTAGAGTTACTTGAGCTAACTATAACTTACACCCCGCAATGTACTGCTAATGACCTCAGACATTACATCATTCATGACATGGTTAGTTACATCACTCATGACATCACTCATGACATCTTAAATGAGCTGTAAATGGAATCGAACTATAATCGCTAGAACTTTATTTAGGGATAGTGTGTGTATATTAACACCCCTTCTTTTCTTTCGTGTAAGAATCATTATAATACCCGTGGATCACGTCATTTGCAGATTAACTATTTCCAAACTACAACCTGAGTGCTGATTCCTTCCTGGTAAGGGTGAGAGGAGATTAAATAGATATATATACATTTCACTGAAAAACAACAAGTTTCAGGGACAATATAGTTAGAAATTAGCATTTAAAAAACCTCAGAAATTCACTGAAAAGACCACGGGTTTCATGCACGTCATAGTTAGTTGGACATTTCACTCGTACAAAACAGGAGAAATTCGGCCGTTATAGTTAGTTATGCTAACTATAACTCGCGCCCCTGCAATGCACTGCTGATGACATCACATATTACAACACTCATGACATGGTCAGTGACATTACTGATGGCATCTCTGATGACATCTCAAATGACCACTGATGACATCATCCACATTATCATCTGATGCACCTCCTCACACCCTTAAATACAGACTACCATTCTCGAAACCATAGACACACCAATAGTAGTACAGCTTCAATATTTTGTGCACTATGCATGCAGACCTCTAACCAGCTACATGCTATTGATACACACTTCTAAATACCCAGTTAGTACCTATTCAGTCTAGGAATCCTTTTGTCTGTTCCATGCACTTCTCCATTCACCCATCCAGCACTATCTACATATCCTATCACTCCACCAATACCTAAGCACTTATAAATTCACTATACACTCTGTTTGTAATACTGTAATTTTTCTAGTTACTAGTCAGGAACTTATGGAATAGCCTAGCTACTAACACAAGTACAGCTATAATATTTTGTGCACTATCCAAGCCGGCCCTTAAGTAGCTACATACTATTGATACACTCTTCTAAATACCCAGTTAGTACTCATGTAGTTTGTGCAGCAGTGCAGAGGGAAGCACAGAGTTGCAACATATTCATGTACATTAGTCACATTCCTGTGTTCGGAAGTGCCACAGTGCAGTGCAGCTAAAGAGCTTGCAGTGTCATGCTGCAGTACTTCCTCATCAATCTTCACCTATAAATTCACCATACACTACTACTGCATTCTTTCAGTCAATCATGCTGTATACATATATTCAACCAAACTTTCATACATTACCTTGCAATTATAGTTCTTCCTTTAACCAGATAAGGTAGTTCTGATACCAGATAAGGTAGTTCTGATAAGAACTTTTTTTTCTTCTTTTTTCTTTTGTATTTTTATAAACAAATTTGTATTTTTTGATGTGTTTTTTAAAAAAAAGAACAAAAAAAGAGCGAATAAAGCAGGAAACTTTGGGAATTACTTATCATTCCAAAAACAAAGAAAAAAAAATTAACGATGGTTGCGTTGCGTTGCACCGCACAAACTGCATCCACCGACTGGTCATCGAAGCATATAAGTTTCTTACACTTCACTCAGTGTTGCTCGAGAAAGACGAATTCTGGCCTAATGCCCATTGCAGGTGTTCCTGAGGATGCTCCTGACGTACTTGCCACAGCAGGTAAGGGGTTCAAAGCAGCTCCCCTCATTTTCTCCCGAGCAGGATTGAGAGGATGTGTGGTCCGGTGATGCTTGTACATAGAAGCAGTGCCACAAGAGTATTTTTTTCACTGCCTCTTAGCAGGACTCAGTCATAAATTTTGCACGTCACCTTTCTCGCATTTACTTTCTTCTCTCCAGGTGGAAAAGTGAAGAATTTCCACACAACAGATTCGGGCCTCTGTGGACGTGGTGCCTCAGGCAAGAAGTCTTCTTCAGAAGATACTTTCTCCTGCTGCTGCTGCTGTCCAGATGCCATTTTGTTTGATATTTTTTGTAAAACACCAAAAAAACAAGCAAAAAGGATTCTTGTAGGAAAATAAATGTCTCTCTAAAGATGCTCCAACAAGACAACAAGGATGATTAAAATGGGTGGGGTCCTTCAATAGTTACAGTGGAAAATGTTATGAATGAATGAAATCTTTTTTTTTTTTAGGTCACATGGGTTCCGCTCACTCTGCGCTCACGAAGCACTCACCCGACGCGACTTCGCGAAAATATGTTTAAAAATAATATAAGTTTATTATAAGTACAAATATATTATTTTTATAAAAATCTTAAATAATCTCTTGCCCTAATATGTATATTAAAAACACATACATATCATTGAAGCACCCAGCGCGCCCCAGCACTTATATGACGTCAGGCGGGACTCGCCACTGCACAGTGATGTCATCAGTGATGTCATCAGTGATGTCAGCGACCATGTCATGAATGATGTAATATGTGACATCATCAGTAGTGCATTGCGGGTGCACGAGTTATAGTTAGCAGAACTAACTATAACGGAGGAATTTCTATGGTTTTGTACAAGTGAAATGTCCAGCTAACTATAACACCCCTGAAACCTATGTTTTTTTCTGTGAATATATATATAAATATATATATATATCTTTATATCTAAATATATATATATGTATATATTCCGAACAACTCTCACTCCCAATGGAAGAGAGCACACACACGAGGGCTGTAGCTTTAAGGCTTCTTTAATGATTCAGGCCTCCCTTGACCCAGAAACCAGGAGAGACGCGTTTCAGCAGCCCTAGCAACCTTTGTCAATATGACACATTTGGCCTTATCTACTAGTGTGACACGATAATACTAAAGAAATAAGGTGCACTAATAATATAGAAAGTGCATCTATTGTGTTTAAATATATATGTGTATGTGCATATTAACGTTTTCCCTTTTCAGAGACATTTGGATTGGTGATATTCATTTTCTATAAATTTAAATGGTAAAGTGGTGCTCTAAAATACATTTAATGCTGTGCATTCACCAGGGATTAGCGGGAATTAATCATATGTGTGTTAATGCTTTCTTTATTAATTGTGACCAGTTGTTGTTTTTGCTTAATAAAATGTGTTAGTTATTGTGCCGCATATAAGAGAACCGTACGATGTAGCTGGATTCATTATTAAAGATTTCCTTAATCGGATTATATGTAGGTTGTAGAACTAATATGTTTTTAAGAGAATTGTTACATTAGTGTGATTGTGGTCCTTAAGCTTACAGTTGAGACACTTAGTACTAACATCAAAGTTTTTTTCCTGCATGTTTTTCTCCTTTGGAGGTGCAGACCAAAGGCATCCCTTAGTTAGTAAAAAGCACATTACATTTAGGAGATAGAGAGGTGAAGAAGGGCTGACAAGGTCAAATGATTTTAATGAAGAACAAAGGTAGTGTTAGAGGTTGGTACTATCAGATGAAAATTATACAGACAGTCATTTTTAATGTAACCAACTACCATATTTCAGCCTAGAATTGATAGCCTCATGTAAACATACTTTCATGACCAATAAATAAATATTTAAATACGTTAAAATACATAATGATTCTCTAAAACAGTAAAACTTAATACCCCCCAAAGAGTGTGAAAAATGCTCAAATGGAATCACCCTTCATGTCAAGCAACTTCCTGAGCTTCATTGATGAGGCGATAAAAGCAAAAAAATAAATTGAATGTATGTCCGAAAATAGCTGTACAAACATTAGGGCAGGCTTAATCTGAACAAAATGCAAGGATTTCAACTATGGCAATCAAAACAGTCTTTGAGGTGTCTCAAAAAAACTACAGAAGAAAACAAAATGCAAGAGATCCTATGGAGAAAAAATATCACATGGACATGGTGGCTTTGTGCTCCATGTGCCAGGTTTAGGGAATGCCAATAACATGTGATACTGATTGCACCTAAATCTCGTGAGGAGGAACCAATGGTTGATTAAAGTGCTAAGCAGATAAGGTTTGAGGGCGGGACATGTTACAATCAGTGCATGCCCTCAAACCAGGGGTTTCTCCAGCTCAATTGCCTCCCTCTCGATTTTCCTCCACCATAAGAAGTTATCCCAGGTCCACACTATATCAGCTTTTGTTATGGAAGAGGGCAACTCAAACAAGGCAGGCCAACCTTGTTTGGTAAAGGTGTCCCTAATATAAATCAGCAATTTAACTGAAGTCAACCCATCAAGCTCCATGCAGTCTTTGGCTGTCTCTCTACCTAGATGATTTTCTGCATGCACACAGATAGTATGCCATCTCATCAAGGGGTGAAGGGCAATAAGTTCCGTCAGATAGTGCCACCCTAACTCCTCTTGAACCATAAATGCAGAGGTAGAAGCAGGGAGCACTAATGAGTTTAGGAAGCTGGCTCTGTATATACTATACAAACATAAGGTATAGTGGGCACAGAGTCTAGTGGATCCCCAGCGATTTAAAGAGGCTTAAGTAAATAATACTAAAAAGCTCTATTTGTGGTAGTATGGTTGAGCAGTTAGGTATATCAGAGGGTAGTGTGAATGCATTTGATGTACATACTCATAGAAGATAGAAACACACACTCAATGACTAAGTCCAGACCAATGTTTTGCAAACATATTACTTTGATTACTTTTATTGTAGGAACTACGTCAAACTCATTTACAGGGAAGTAGAATTAGAATTTTCTGGGAGGGAATACTTTCAATATGTAGTAGAAATGCTTTATAGACTTGGAAATATTCTTGTACTTGCCAATCAGAAACAGTAACACTGGGTACTTGAAAAAGATAGACAGTAGTATGTAAGGCAATCCCAAGGAAGGAATACAGTGTTATGCATCAGCGGGTAGGTACACGACTTACGTTTCCAGTCTGCAGCGGTTTAGATTGGCCCTGGGTGAGGGTAAGTTAAAGGTGGGTACTGCACCACCAACAGCACTGGGGCGGCCAGGTGCAGAGTGTGCAGAGCCCAAGGAATGTCAATGGAAACTGGGGGTACCCCAAGAGGTGTAGAGCACAGTATATATGCCAGAACGGTCGATACGGCAAATGATCTTTGCCCTACCTATTCCCGGCTCCCCCACCATTCGTTTACATACTATCTACCACCTCCCCCGGAAATTCTGTCCCCTTTACCGAGGAGCTGTCTGATCTTATCATTCAATCTTCGCTCACTCACCCCAAGAAAAGACTCTCTTTCTTGGCGACTATAATATCCACTGGAATAAAATTGATGACCCTTCTGTCCTCATTTTTAAAGACGCCATGGACATTACTGACCTGACTCAACTCTGCCAATCCCTGACTCACTCCAAAGGCGTCACCCTTGACGCTATTATGACAAGCAAGGATTTGGTCTCTCTCTCAATGATCCTTCCCGTAGACTGGTCTGATCATCACCTTATCCTCTTCACTTTGAACTGCTCTGTTACTCGCCCCACCCCCATTCGCACTTTACCCATGAAACATACTCGTAATCTTCACCTTATCCCCCCTGGCAATTTGGAATCCTCAATCAAAGCCCACTTACTTCTCCCCGCTCACTCCACCAATGACCTAACTGAACATTACAACAATTCTATCCTTCAAGCCCTTGACCAAATTGCCCCAATCAAACTTATACAACAAAAAAAATACCTCCTAAATCCTGGTTTAATTCCGACCTTAATAATGAAAGACGGGCCCTTAGGCAGTCTGAACGTTCTTGGAGAAACCATCCATCCCCTGCTAACCTAGTATTCCTTAGAAATGCCAGAGCCAAATACAAGAAGCACATCTTCAAAGAAAAAGCCTCCTTCCAGATCTGAGTGCTTCCAGGTCTGAGTGCTTCCAGTGTGAGGGGGGTGGGAAGGGGGCAGGGTGGAGGTGGATTTCGAGGGGTGAGTCACAGGTTGGGGGAGTGAGGGGGGGGAAGCAAAATAAAATGAGAATTTATGGTACAGTGCCTTTTATAGTTCTTGTGCTTTCAGGAAATGGTATATATGCTACGGAAAAAGGTGATTTTCACTCGATGCAGACAAAAGTAAGATGCTTCTCTAACAATAAGTATGTCGAGCCTTAGTATATATTCAGTAAACATAGGGGGCTGGATGATTGGAGGAAGAGAGCAAGACTAGCAACTGAACCTATAGACATTCTGTGCCTTCAGGAAACCCACCTACCTTGGGCCAAGAAACAGCTCCTTAGGCTCGGAGGGTTCAATATTCTAGCATGTAACTCCCAAACATCAACAGTAAGGAGGGTAGTGATCTTGGGGAAATCTATGCTGGGGGAGGCGAAACGGAACAAGTCCGATGCATTGGGTAGATGGGCCCTGGCGGAATTGGAGTGCGGCCTTACAGTATGTGGCATCTATGGCTCAAATCAGGATGACCCAGAGGTCTTCGAAATATTAGAAGAGGAATTGTCAACATGGCCAGTTCCTATTCTGGTATGTGGGGATTTTAATATTTCCATTGATCTGTCGGCGGGAAGCTCGTATGCTGGTAGAAAACCAAGGGTATCTATGGCTCTCCGGTCTATGATGCTGTCACATGGCCTTACGGATGTTTGGCGGGCAAAGGAACCTAGAGACCCGGGTTATACATATTTCTCATGTCCCCATCAGAGGTATAGTAAGCTGGACTACTTCCTTATATCATCCACAGAAATTAGTAAGATCAGCATTGGGAAACTTCCCAAGGTCCTCTCGGATCATAACCCGTTAGCAATCACATATAATGGTATGGGATTAGTCAGGAACTGCAGGGCTTGGACATTCAACCGGAAACTCTTGGCTGATGCGGAGTTTGTGGAACACATGTAAAAATGGACCGGCGTAATTCTTTAATGCGAATCGCTATAGTGCATCAAGGAACTGTGTTTGGGACTCATTCAAAGCAGCATTGAGGGGGGAGGTTATTAGTTACGCTGCTCAGGCCAGGAAAAAACGCAAGCCAACAGGGTCAAGCTTGTGGCAGATCTAGCTAAGGCAGAAGAACTGCACTGCCAAGATTTAACACAAGGAAGGGAGGGTAGAGAAAGCCAAACCAGTATCTGCCTAATTAAAGCGGAAATACAAAAACAACTGGCAGAGAAAGCGGCAGTGTAATACTGGACCTATAAGAGGAGAGTGTATGAGACCGGGGAGCAGGCTGGGAAGGAACTAGCACTAAGGGTCAGACAAGGATACACTAAAAACATAATAACAAGCATCCATGAAAATGGACGTGATGTGGTGGAACCCCAGGGCATCCTCTCAGTCTTCGCAAACTTCTATCAAAACCTGTTTAGGGAAGAAATTGGTGGGGTGCGCCCACATGGCAGGTGTCCGAATAATGGGCCCAGATTGGGATTAGCTGACAGGGACAAATTGGAGCTGGATATAACGCTGGATGAGATCCGTGAGGCACTGTCTGACCTGGCAGCCGGTAAGGTTGCCAGGCCAGATAGCATTCCCCTCGAGGTTTATAAATGTCTTTCGGCAGAGCTGGCTCCAATATTGCTGGATCTATTTAATGGTATCATCTGTACGGGCAAGATCTCCGAAACATGGAAAGATACCAACATCATAGTCTTCCATAAAAAGGGAAAGCCAAGGGAAAATCCTGGGTCCTATAGGCCCATATCCTTGATTAATTCGGACAATAAGTTGTACGCAAAGATCCTGGTGGCGCGGTTGGGGAGGATCATTGGTGGGCTCGTCTCCCCCTGGCAGCATGGGTTCATACCCGGTCGAGGAACGGCGGACCACGTTAGAAGAGCAATCTCGCTGTTTGAGGCCTATGCTGCAGGGGGAAGGGGGGTCGCCATGATCCTCCTCGACACGGAAAAGGCATTCGATCGCGTTAGGTGGCTATACCTGTGGGAAGTCCTGAAGGAGAGAGGTTTAGGCCCAAAAATCCGGATGGCCATAGAGGCCATGTATTGTAATCCAATGGCCGGAATACAGATGATGGGTCAGAGTTCAGATGGGATTAAGATAGGCAGGGGCACCTGACTGGGCTGCCCCTGTTCACCTATCCTGTTTGTATTGTACATCGACCCGCTTGTCAGGCAAATCTTGGGGAATGAGGGAATTCAACTAGTATTAACTAATGGACTTGAAAGCAAAATATTGGCGTACATATTCCATCTATACTCATAATCGTAACTCTAGGGGTGGGGGTATCGCAGTAGTAGTTAAATCATGCTACCCGTGTATTTGGAAGAAACTAGCCATGGATGGATGCGAAAGTGCTCATTTCCGTATTACGGTTAATCACCATTTTACCTTCTCTGGGCTTCTGATTTATAGACCCCCTGGTAACGACCCCACCTTTAGAAAGGCTCTCCCAGAAACTGTGAGCTCTCTTGCGATAGGCTCGGCTAACTTCAGTGTCCTCGTTGATCTTAACCTCCATTTTGACCTCTGTCATACCCCAGCTATCGGTAGTACATTGGCCGATTTAGAGGCACTGCAGTTAAATCAGGTGGTTACTCACCCCACGCATGTGGGCGGACACATTTTGGACCCCATATTTACTAATCTGACAGTGGTAAATACCTTACCGACAATTCCTGTAGCCTGGTCAGATCATTTTTTTGTGGAATTACACCTTGCGATTAGAGATCCCCCTTTTAAAACCATGGAAAGAGTAGTCTTTAAATGTCCATGGAAGAAATTAAAACTTGAGGACTTCCATCAGGTGCTAAGTGAATTCCCGCTTGGCCCTTTTAATGACGTTGAGGCTGGCTATGATCTCTTCTGTGATTGGGTCTCTCAGGCACTTGACTCCCTGATCCCTGCTACGTGGAGTAAATGTCGCTCTTTTGAACCCAGTCCATGGTATGACAGCGCCTTACTGCTCCTGAAAAAATCCTGTAAACAAGCGGAAAGAGAATGGCGTAAAACCTATGATGCAGAGAAAAAAAGGCAGTACTTAGCTAAAACCAAAATTTACCATAGAGCCATTTGCAGGGCACGTGCAGCCTACTACTACCTAGAGTTCAAGCGCAGTCATAATCCTTCGAAGCTGATTTTTAAAGTTCTTAAAGACCTGACAGCTAAAAGAGCCCCAGCAGCTGAGATATGCTCAGAGTCCCACTGTGAAGAGCTCGCTATCTTCTTTTTGGAAAAGGTGCATACTATCTACCGCTCCTTTCCTAATACCATCTCTCAGAGTGAGGACCAGAGGCCTAATTCTACTCCTAATTCGGTCCTATCTAAATTCCCTGGTATTTCAGAGGTAGAGTTTGATAGGCTGGTGGCCAAAGTAAAATCCGGGTCTCCTGCCGACCCGCTTAGACCTGCGCAGTTTAGAGAGTCGGCTGCACTTTGCCTTCCCCCGTGCGCCAACTCATCAATATTTCATTCTCCTCTGGGACTGTACCTACTAAGTGGAAACAAGCCTATGTCACTCCTATTCTTAAGAAGCCCATGTTGGATCCTCTCAAACTGGAGAATTATCGTCCGATTTCTCTTCTCCCATGGGCCGCGAAGGTTGCGGAGGTTCATGCCAATGGTATCTTGTCTAAACACCTCCAGACTGCCAATACCCTGGACCCCTCCCAGAATGGATTTCGGGCAGGACATAGCACAGAGACTGCTCTCCTTGCTATGACAGAACATCGGCGCTCCGTGCTCGACTCTGGTCAGACTGCGGCACTGGTGTTACTCGACCTCAGTGCCGCGTTCGACACGGTCTCAGGCGCGATTCTGCTGCAACGTCTGGGAGAAGCAGGTGTCTCTGACTTAGCACTTGAATGGTTTTGATAATTTCTAGCGGATCGCTCATTTCGGGTCACTACACCTCCTTTTGAGTCTAAGCCCTATTCCATCGAGCAGGGAGTGCCTCAGGGGTCGGCACTTAGCCCCACGTTGTTTAATATCTATGTGCAGCCGCTGGCTGCGGTCACCAAGCAGTGTGGCCTGACCATGGTTTCATATGCTGACGACACGCAGCTGGCGGTTGCACTCAGTGGGGACTCCGACTCTGAGGCCCCTAGGTTCAGGGAGGGTCTGACAGCAGTGGCCGGCTGGATGACCGCTAATTGTTTACAGCTCAATGCTAAGAAAACGGAGGTCCTTATTGTTGGCAAACATAGCAACTTCTGGGGCGTTCAGTGGTGGCCTCCAGAGCTGGGTCCAGTACCCATCCCGGTACCCGAGGTAAAAAACTTGGGTGTCTGGTTAGACCCCACCCTCAGTTTCTGTGTACACACAAAAAAAGTGGGCGCTACATGCTTTGGCATTTTGCGTAGGCTGAGGCCAATCCTGAAATTCTTTGACACCCCCACTATTCAGCTGATAATTCAGGCCACCATACTCTCGCTGCTCGATTACGCAAGCTCACTCCTGTTGGGGGCCAATCAGGCAGAAGTTATCCGGATGCAGCGCTTGCAGAATGCGGCAGCCAGAGCCTTGGTGGGTCTACCCAGGTTCTGTTCCGCGAAGGAAACCATCCGGAAACTCCATTGGCTGCCCATGGTCGAAAGGATAGAGTTCAAGACGCTATGTCTTTCTTTCAAGATTCTTAAACTGTCCTCTCCCCAGATCCTAGAGCATCTTCTCACCCCCTATGTCCCCTCTCGTTCACTGAGGTCATTGGGTCAAAATCTGGCTATAATTCCATGGTTCAAACGCTGCAGGGCGAGAGGATGTTCCTTCCGCTATCTAGCGGCTAGGCTTTGGAACTCATTACCAGCTCACATTCGAGCCTTAGATGTTCTACTCACATTCAGGAGGGCGATCAAAACCTACCTTTTTCCCCCTGGACTGTAACTTACTGCCCACTGTTACTACTCTCTGGTTTCTCTTTTGTTCTGTATGTCCCTTCTGCCAGTCAAAGCGCCGGGTCGCCCCTTTGCTGGGGCAGCTGTGCGCTATAGAAGTTGTCATAACATAACATAACGTATGCCGATGACCTGGCAGTGATCACATCAGAACCAGCTGAGGCCATGAGGATACTGGTGGAAGTTACTAGGGAGTTTGGTATGCACTCAGGGTACAGCCTGAACGAGTCAAAAACCCAGGTAATCTGCTCAAAGGAGGTTGTTAAAGCCGATCGGATATGTCGACTCTGCAACCTATCTCGGGATAGTAATTAACGCAGAAACAGGCTCCATTATTCAGGATAACTTTACCCCACTCCTCAAGAAAATTGAGTCAGATTTGAAACGGATGGACTCGTTGCATCTATCTCTCATAGGGAGGACCAACGTGTTAAAGATGACTATATTGCCTAAACTCCTCTACCTGTTTAGATGCATCCCCTATTTAATTGAGGAAGGGCTGTTAAAGAAGATTGAGTCTATCTTTAATAGCTTTCTCTGGCAGTATGGTAAAACCAGGCGGGCAGAAAGATATATGACTCTCCCACAGGAACGGGGAGGTCTAGCAGTCCCAAACACAAGATTGTATCATTGGGCCTGTTTGCTGGCGCAGATGTCTATATTATTTGAACCAGTATCCAGTGGGAGATATTCACATGACCTGACCTCTGATCTATATGCACCACCATCAATATACGAGCTATTGATGGGAAAAGAGGCCGTGGGGGCACTGCTGAGAAAAACAAGTCGCAGATTTTTTTTTAAATCCCGATATAAGGGGGCACTCAGTGCCTGGGATCTGTCGAAAAATCTGCAGATACTGCTTCATATCCCTAGGATCAATGTGTTTACCCCGCTGTGGAACTCAGGGTATCTACCAAACTTGAGTGTGGATGGGGCCTGAAAATGCTGGGAAGAGCTGGGCATTCAGACGGTGGGCGATGTGATGTTGAATGGTAGCATTAATGAGTTTTAACTGGCTACAGGAGAAGTATGGTCTGCCCAGTGGCCAAATCTTTAAGTATCTCCAGGTCTCACAAACACTCAAAACTGTTATTTTGGATATAGTCCCTGGTCCCTATTGCCCAGGGCTGGGATATTTGTTAAGAGGTGGCGATAGGATAAGTAATATATATCAAGCTTTGATAGAAAGATCGCCCGATGATCTGGAGAAGTTCGAGGCCGCCTGGGCAGTCAGACTTCAAGATCCGGATACCGATCTTGATAACGCTTTGGGTTTGGATAAGCAGATATTACGGTTTTAAAACACTCTTAAATTTGTACTATACACCATATAAGTTACATGATTGGGGTATGAGGATAAATAGTAACTGCCGCAGCGCAATCGTGTGTTCCCTGTGTGCGCTCTACTTCGTCCTTCTTCCTGTGCTGGGGGAGATCAAAAGTGGATTTTGCTCATAGCGCCCTGAATGGGAGAGGCGCTTTCGTGACTCGAGTGACTTTTCCAAGCCTGCCCAACTAATCGCTACCTGGAGGGGACTGCAAGTCCCAGGACTCTCTGCCCCGTAACACCTGGTGGAGAGAAGACACGCTCACAGCTCCAAGTGCCTTGTTAAGACCTCGCAGCACCCGCTATCGCGGGTGCCGCAGCGCAATCATGTGTTCCCTGTGTGCGCTCTACTTCGTCCTTCTTCCTGTGCTAGGGGAGATCATAGGTGGATTTTGCTCATAGCGCCCTGAATGGGAGAGGCAATACAATATCTTTATTGCGTGATTTAAAAATAAACCATTGCAAGTACAAAACATTTAAAAGGTTCAAGGTTGCATTTAGAATGTGTTGGACAGGCCGCGTGGTCGGACTGTCCCCCCTCCCCACAACGGGGCCCGGACCCTGGCTCTCCCGGAATCCCCCAGCCAGAGCCCCCGGCGACCCTCGAAGTAATCCGCAATCCATCCACAACAAGACTCCAGCTCCGGAACCGGCTGGCCCTGGTCACCATCCACACCATGACCCCGGCCCAGCCGCCATCTTTGGGTACTACAGCACGAGGCCGCGTGGCCTCAACTCGACCCTAACCCTGGGCCTGGGCCGGCCCCGACATCGAGGCACCAACCTCCCCCCAGGAGGTAGACCAACTACTTGGCGGGTCAATGGGAGAAGGAATCGTCAACGGCTCTCCTCCGCCAGGTGTCGATCACCCCCGGCTGCCCTGGGCGCTGGCTCCACCCCCCTGCTGGGTGTCTGGACTCCCTCATCCCGGACCTCCCGGCCCCCAGGCGCGAGGGTCCGGAGATCAAAGGGGACCAGACCTATAACTGGGGCAGTGCCAGACCAGGAAGGCAGTTGTATCCTGGAGTCGAGAGGCCCCGAGAGAACTCATCCTTGACAGACTGCTGGCTCAGCCGTAGTTCTGCCTCGTGAAACCATCGTCTTGGCCTGCTGGCGCTGCCGCGGCCGTCTGCCTCGTGGAACCATCGTCTTGGCCTGCTGGCGCTGCCGCGGCCCTCTGCCTCGTGAAACCATGGTCTTGGCCTGCTGGCGCTGCCGCGGCCCTCTGCCTCGTGAAACCATCATCTTGGCCTGCTGGCGCTGCCGCGGCCCTCTGCCTCGTGAAACCATCATCTTGGCCTGCTGGCGCTGCCGCGGCCCCACCTTGCCGACCCTTCAGCTCGAGCATTGTGAGCTCCCCTCCTACCACCTCCTGTGCCGACCCGGCACCAAGACTGTCCCGCTACCCCCTTTCCCTACAGAGACTAAACCTGAGAGGACCCTCGAGTCCGATATCTCCTGTATCATTGATAACCTTGCCGCACGAACCCTATATAAAGTGTTGAACTCATCCTTGTGTGGTGTCTATCTGTGGGGAGGGAAGTGCCCTGTCTGTACGATCGCCGGAGACGGTCCTCATCGGAGACCTCTCCCTCAGTATTCGGCCGACCCTCTGGGTCCCCGTCTAACATTGGTGGCCAGCGGCGCGATCCGAACCGACGCATAATCGTACAGAGGGTCACTCGCCCCACAACACACGACCACCATGACAACAGAGAGCGGAACAACGGAAAAATTCCAGATGGAAAAATTGGAAGACTACAACCACAGGGAACTGAAGCAATATTGCATAGAACTTGGCCTTCCAACCACAGGTCTGAGCACGAAAGAGGACTTCAAACGAGCCCTAGAGTCTTGGACAGAGACGGGTACAGCCGTACCCCAAACACGAAACACCGAAACGAGCCCCGCGCCAATAGAAGAAAGAAGAGCGGGTCTCTCCCCAGTAGAGATCCAAGAACGAGAAAAAAGCAGACTCCATGAATTGGAACTGGCACGACTTCGCTTGGATGGAGAACTCAAATTGGCGGAACAAAAAATAACGCTAGAACACTTACGGCTCCGAGAGGAGCGAGAAGAGAAGCAAAAACAGAGAGAGCTAGAGGAAAAGAAGCTAGCCTACGAACATGAGCGCAACCTCAAGGAACTGGAAATTCAGAAACAGAATAAAGAGCTCGGGGTCCCCGAACGCCCGACCCTGCCTGCCTCTACCGAGCCCAAGGTTCACATCCCCAAAGATGTCATCAGGGAGTACTACAAGAACGATGATATTCAGCAGTGGTTTAAAGCCTATGAGGTAGCCATGACCTCCCACCGGATTCCCCGGAGCGACTGGGGAGCCGGGTTATGGGGGAGGTTTGTCAACGAAGGGCGAGACGCCCTTCTGCAACTCCCGGACCATCTGATGACATCCTACGACCACATGAAGGCCGCCCTCCTCACTCGATACGGACTCACACCCGAGATGTACCGCCAGCGGTTCCGCGACTGCAAACGGATCCCGGGTACGACTTGGGTGGAGTACGTGAACTTCTTTAGCCGAGCCTTCGAGGGGTGGATCAAGGGCAGCAAAGTGACCACCTACGAACAACTTTTCGACCTCATCGTATGGGAACACCTTTCTAACAACTGCTTCGTTGAACTCCGGCAACACCTCTTGGACAGTAAACTAACGGAACCTCGACAACTCGCCGCCGAAGCCGACCGATGGGAAAGCACACGAGTTGGCCGGAACGGGCCCAGCGAATCGCACAGACCTTACCAAGGGCCCCATTGCCCCCGGGGAGGAGGAGGAGGCCAGGGTCGGGGGAGAGACCCCGGCCCCATGACTCCCGCAAGCAACCCCTCAGCCCCGGCCGGCAGGGGGACCCGCCCATCCGGCCCGGCTTCCGGGCCAACATTATGTGCCACCGATGCCAACGATCCGGCCACTACGCCAATGATCCCAACTGCCCAAAGAACCAGAACGCTACCCTCCGCCAGGTCGCAGCGGCCGCCCTAGGGGAAGAACCAATCCCGGAAGACCAAGAAGAGTACGAGACCGACCAGCCTGAGTGGGCACCGGCCGCCATGTCCCTGGTCTGCTTGGGGGAGAGAGATATGATTCCGCGGGCCCCCCTTCCCGCCAACACGCAGAAGTACAGCCAGTGGGTCAACATTAATGGCCGCCGGGCAGAAGCCCTCCGCGACACCGGGGCCAGTGTAACCGCGGTCCGATGCCACCTGGTTACTCCAGACCAAATCTTACCGAACATTCTTTGCCCTGTCCGATCAGCAGACAACTCAGAAAGTCTGTGTCGCATGGCCTGTGTCCCCTTCGAATGGGGAGGAGTATCCGGGATGCTAAAAGTGACTGTCCGCGATGATGCCCCCGTGGATTGCCTCCTAGGAAACGACCTCGAAAGTTCCCCCTGGGCAGCCGTCGAACGGAGAGAACACCTGGGGATGCTGGGCCTTCCCGAATGGGTCTGCGTCACGACCCGGCCCATGACCGCCCGCGCGGTCCCCAGTCCAGAAGAGCCCGAGTGGCCGGAACCTCCTCCCGCGCTCACCCAAGAGGAGGCCGCCCCAGAAGCCAGTCCCTCGACCCAAACAGAAGAAGGATCCGACCAGCTTCGGGACGTCCCTGACCTGGCACAGTGGCGTCAGGAGGGGGGTCCCACCCAGGAACAATTCCGGGATGAGCAGAGAACATGTCCGTCCCACGAGGGACTCCGGCAGCAAGCCCTTGCCCAGAGCACAGGGGATACCTCGGGGGCCCACTGGGTTTACTGGGACCAGGACCTGCTCTACAGCGAGCAGAGAATTGCAGAACTAGGAGCCAGTCGGGTGCTGGTGGTGCCCCTTCGCTTCAGAGATTTTCTCCTGAACTTAGCCCACGATGTCCCCCTTGCCGGACACCTGGGGCAAGACAAAACCTACGACCGCCTGGTGACCCACTTTTACTGGCCCCAAATGCGAAAGGACGTCAACAACCACTGCAAGGCCTGCCCCACCTGCCAGGCCAGCGGA
The DNA here is from genome assembly GCF_964261635.1 of Lissotriton helveticus. NCBI lineage: Eukaryota > Metazoa > Chordata > Amphibia > Caudata > Salamandridae > Lissotriton > Lissotriton helveticus. The sequence continues at coordinate 317,778,070 of NC_136068.1, forward strand.
AAAAGTGGCCGAAAGATCAAAGCACCCCTACAACCCTTTCCTGTCGTCACCACCCCGTTCGAACGAGTGGGAATAGACATTGTGGGGCCCCTGGACCCCCGAACCGCCCAAGGACACCGGTTCATCCTGGTCCTAGTGGACCACGCCACCCGCTATCCCGAGGCCATCCCTCTTCGAACTGTGACGGCCCCCGTGGTAGGCCGAGCCCTGATGGGGATCTTCTCCCGGGTGGGGTTTCCCCGAGAGGTCGTCAGCGACAGGGGCACGAACTTTATCTCCAAATATATGAAGTCTCTCTGGCAACAATGCGGGGTCACCTACAAATTCACGACCCCCTATCACCCGCAAGGAAATGGACTGGTCGAGAGGTTCAACCGCACCCTCAAAGGGATGATCATGGACCTAGAAGAACCCCTCCGTCGCCAGTGGGACGTGCTACTCCCGTTCCTTCTGTTTGCCTATCGGGAAGTCCCTCAGAAATCCCTCGGCTTCAGCCCATTTGAACTCCTGTACGGACACCCCGTCCGGGGCCCCCTCAGCCTAGTCAAGGAAGGTTGGGAGCAGCCCCCCCAGAAAACTCCCCCGGACGTCTACAAGTACCTCCTGGCCCTTCGCAACCAGACCCGGCGATTCCAAGAGACCGCAAAAGCCAACCTAGAAGCCAGTCAGGAGGACATGAAGAGATGGTACGATCAGCACGCTTCCTCCATTGAGTTCGAGCCGGGACAACAGGTCTGGGTGATGTCCCCGGTTGAACCCTGTGCGCTACAAGACAAATGGTCCGGGCCCTTCAAGGTGATCGAACGCAAGGGGCCCGTCACCTATTTAATCGACATGGAAACCGCCCGGAACCCTCTACGGGTCCTCCACGCCAACAGACTCAAACCCCATTTTGTGCGATCGGAACTCAGCCTCCTGATGGCTACAGATAATGGGACGGAAGAAGACTCCGAGCCCCTTCCGGACCTACTGAGGACCCTCGAGCGAGATGGCTCAGTGGAAGGGGTCCAACTCTCCGAGGCCTTGTCCCCGGAGCAACGCCAAGACTGTCAAGCCCTCCTGAGGCGGTTCGCCTCCATATTCTCCCTCACACCCGGGGTCACCCCCTGGTGCCTTCACGATGTGGACACCGGGGGCAGCCCTCCTATTCGACACCAGGCGTACCGCGTACCAGACCGGGTGCGCGCCTGCATCCAGACCGAGGTATCCAAGATGCTGGCCCTTCTGACAGCCCCTGGGCCAGCCCCGTCGTCCTGGTCCCCTAGGCGGCCGCCCCGGGCGTTGCCCCTGAGCTCCGGTTTTGCGTGGACTATCGGGGGCTGAATGCCGTTACCAGGACCGACGCTCACCCCATCCCCCGGGCAGATGAGCTAATTGACCGGATGGGGGCCGCCCGCTACCTGAGCATCTTCGACCTAACAGCGGGCTACTGGCAGATCGGCCTCACCCCTAGGGCCCAAGAACGATCCGCCTTCTCTACCCCGGACGGTCACTACCACTTTAAAGTGATGCCCTTCGGCATGAAAAACGCTCCGGCAATGTTTCAACGGCTTGTGAACCAGGTGCTGGCGGGCCTCGAAGAATTCAGCGCCGCCTACCTGGACGACATTGCTGTGTACAGCCACCATTGGACCGACCACCTCCGTCACCTGCGGGAAGTTCTACACGCCCTCCAGCAGGCCGGGCTCACCATCAAAGCCAGCAAATGCCAGGTTGGCCAAGGGTCCGTGACATACCTGGGACACCAAGTGAGAAGCGGGCTGGTGGCCCCCCTCCAGCTCAAGATTGCTGCCATCCAGGCCTGGCAACCCCCTACGACCCAAACGGAGGTCCGGGCCTTCCTGGGGCTCACCGGATACTACCGGCGGTTCGTGAAGGACTATGGCAGCATCGTGGGGCCCCTCACAGAGCTCACCTCCAAGAAGAGCCCCAAAACAGTCAACTGGACCCCGGACTGCCAATCAGCCTTCGAGAGATTGAAGACCGCCATGTGCACGGCCCCCGTGCTCCAGGCTCCCGACTACAGCCGGGAATTCATTGTACAGACGGACGCCTCCGATCATGGCGTGGGGGCCGTCCTCTCCCAACTCAACACCGAGGGGGTCGATCAACCAGTGGCCTTCATCAGCCAGCGGCTACTGGCCAGAGAACAGCGATGGAGCACCATCGAGAGGGAGGCCTTCGCCGTAGTCTGGGCCCTCAAAAAGCTCCGACCCTACCTCTTCGGCACCCACTTCCGGGTGCAAACAGACCACCGACCCCTGCAATGGCTGATGCAAATGCGGGGGGAGAACCCGAAGCTGTTGCGCTGGTCCATCTCCCTGCAGGGGATGGACTTCACGGTGGAACATCGTCCAGGCCAGGACCACGCCAACGCAGGCGGCCTGTCACGCTTTTTCCGCCTCAGCGAGGAGAGTCCCCAGGAGGATGGCTGACTCTCCCCGCCTTCAGCTGGGGGGGACGCATGTTGGACAGGCCGCGTGGTCGGGCTGTCCCCCCTCCCCACAACGGGGCCCGGACCCTGGCTCTCCCGGAATCCCCCAGCCAGAGCCCCCGGCGACCCTCGAAGTAATCCGCAATCCATCCACAACAAGACTCCAGCTCCGGAACCGGCTGGCCCTGGTCACCATCCACACCATGACCCCGGCCCAGCCGCCATCTTTGGGTACTACAGCACGAGGCCGCGTGGCCTCAACTCGACCCTAACCCTGGGCCTGGGCCGGCCCCGACATCGAGGCACCAACCTCCCCCCAGGAGGTAGAACAACCACTTGGCGGGTCAATGGGAGAAGGAATCGTCAACGGCTCTCCTCCGCCAGGTGTCGATCACCCCCGGCCGCCCTGGGCGCTGGCTCCACCCCCCTGCTGGGTGTCTGGACTCCCTCATCCCGGACCTCCCGGCCCCCAGGCGCGAGGGTCCGGACATCAAAGGGGACCAGACCTATAACTGGGGCAGTGCCAGACCAGGAAGGCAGTTGTATCCTGGAGTCGAGAGGCCCCGAGAGAACTCATCCTTGACAGACTGCTGGCTCAGCCGTAGTTCTGCCTCGTGAAACCATCGTCTTGGCCTGCTGGCGCTGCCGCGGCCGTCTGCCTCGTGGAACCATCGTCTTGGCCTGCTGGCGCTGCCGCAGCCCTCTGCCTCGTTAAACCATCGTCTTGGCCTGCTGCCGCGGCCCTCTGCCTCGTGAAACCATCGTCTTGGCCTGCTGGTGCTGCCGCGGCCCTCTGCCTCGTGAAACCATCATCTTGGCCTGCTGGCGCTGCCGCGGCCCCACCTTGCCGACCCTTCAGCTCGAGGATTGTGAGCTCCCCTCCGACCACCTCCTGTGCCGACCCGGCACCAAGACTGTCCCGCTACCCCCTTTCCCTACAGAGACTAAACCTGAGAGGACCCTCGAGTCCGATATCTCCTGTATCATTGATAACCTTGCCGCACGAACCCTATATAAAGTGTTGAACTCATCCTTGTGTGGTGTCTATCTGTGGGGAGGGAAGTGCCCTGTCTGTACGATCGCCGGAGACGGTCCTCATCGGAGACCTCTCCCTCAGTATTCGGCCGACCCTCTGGGTCCCCGTCTAACAGAATGTTAAATTCATTAAAAGTCAGTATGTATGGATGATACCAAATGAAACTTCCATTTAAAAAGTCATATTCATAAAAAGCCAGCAACAGCAAGTAAAATTTGGCAGCCTTATTCCAATGGGGGGTCGCAAACTCTGGGCAGCTCAGTAAGTTTTTTTGCAGCGCGCTCCATGAATCTTACTAGGGCACAATTTAATTTAGTGTTCCTAGGGTCGAAACAGGCCAAAACTGCTGCTCTACAGCTTCTAATCATGTTTCTATTCCAATGATGCTTGAGTAGGGCCCGTCTCTCTGTCAATAGTAGAGGGCACAGGCATATGATGTGTATGATGTCTTCTTTGTGGGTCCCACAAAGTCGGCATTGATCTTTTCCATGTTGTCTTTTCCATTTTGGCCAATGAGTCAACAGGTTAATAGCTCCCAGTCTCAGTTTAAAAAATCTTAGTTTCGTCTGAGCACTAAACGATATAGTCAGGTACGGCTGTGGAATTAGCGAGGCATAAGATTGAAGGGTCATCCACCCATGACTTCTTTTTGCAAGGCTGGCTTTGTCTTCCACTATTGATAATTGTTTGGTGCTGATTTTCGCTAGCCTTTTAAATTCCATCTGACTAGCATGCAAATTCCAGAGGTCATTTAGGCACAGGGTTTTTAAGCCTTTTGACCAGTATTCATGTCCTGCTCGCCATGAGTTGTTATCAATGCTGGCCCACAAATGGTATCCTAAACTTCCCTCCTTTGATAACCTCAATTTGTGACAGCACACGAGGAAAGACATGGCTCTGGCAAATCGGTGTTTACAGATGCCAAGTACCAACCTAATTTGTGCCGGTGATGTATGGTTTGGTAATTTGAACACAGACCTGTAGATCTTAGTAATTATTTGATCCAGATGGTCACTGTCCAATCCTTTTAAAGCTTCGCTGCCGTAAGTTAAGGTAGGAATGATTTTTGCCTGAGCCACTTGTAGTGTGGGTGCAAGAGTAGGGCCTTGTAGTTTCTTTTGAATTAGTCCGATTGCGTAAGCGAGTGCCGTACCCTTCCTTTTTTGCTCTTCAAGGTGGGATTTGTATTTTCCATTGTTGTTGAAAGTGACTCCAAGGTACCTTTGGCAATTTGATTCGACAATGCTTTCATTGTTCAAAGCCCAAGACAGTTTCTTAACTTTCCTTGAGTGCACCGCTAAAATTTTCGTCTTCCTGTTGTTGATGCGAAGCTCATTGTCGTTTGAGTAGTCGGAAGTAGCATCCAGAAGTCTTTGCATTCCGATCTTTGTTTTACTTAACAGTAACACGTCATCAGCATATAATAGATTTGTCAACGGCAAGCCAGATAGTTTGGGAGCGTGGGAGTTGACCTTATTAAGAGCTTCAGGGAGGTCAGCTAAGAATAGATTAAAAAGTGTCGGGCCCTGTTTGAGGCCTTTTTCTGTCGGAATCGGGCGAGACAGTCTTGAGCCGTCCCCGATCTTGATTCTAACCCATGTGTCCTGGTGTAGGAGTTGTATGGCTCTTAGGAGGGCCACTGGAATGTTAAGTCTGGACAACTTCAGCCAGAGTTTACTTCTGTTGACATTGTCAAAAGCCGCTTGGTAGTCAATAAACCCCATATAAAGTGAAGAAGAGCAGAATTTCGTTTGGTCAATTAAGCATGAAAGGGTCATGAGATTGACTGAGGTACCGGTGTTTATTGTGAAACCTGTTTGATTCGGAGGAATTATAGAGTTTTCATCAGCCCATGCCCTAAGTGAGTTGAGCAGCACTCCCGCAAAATACTTTGCTTCGTTGTCAATGAGTGCGATGAGACTGTAATTCCCTGGGGATTTTTTGTCCCCGCCTTTGAAGATTGGTGCAAGGATGGATCCACGCCAGGAGGGCGGTATGGTGTTGTTTTTCAGACATGTATTAAAAAGGGGGCTTAGTTTCGCAGCCCAGAAAGTTGCATCTTCCTTGAACAGAGCTTGAGGAATTCCACGTGGACCAGGCGTGCCATCCTTGCGTCCCTTTTTTATTATTTTTTCAATTTCGACCTTCTGGACTGTCGCAAAATTGACGCAGAATGGGAGAGGCGCTTTCGTGACTCGAGTGACTTTTCCAAGCCTGACCAACTAATCGCTACCTGGAGGGGACTGCAAGTCCCAGGACTCTCTGCCCCGGAACACCTGGTGGAGAGAAGACACGCCCACAGCCCCAGGTGGGATTTAAACGATCTAATATTCCTGCGTCGCGGGAGCATGCGGGAGAAGCCCGGGACAAGCGCAGGGCCGTCCTAGGCCGTCACAGGCCGGAGGAGGCTGGGCTGGGCCCCCTCTCTTGGCCTGCCCGTAGGAAAAGGTACTGTCAAAAGAAATCAAATATTATTGCAACTGAATCCTTCTGTTAATTATAGGTAAAACACCTAACAGACGGCCAGGACGTGATATTCTGAGTTTGGGATGTCTACACTAACAATGACTAAAAGAAAGGGTACGGTGGAACACTGGGCGATTTTATGCACAAACTGAAAAGGCCTTGGACCAAGAAATCGAATTTGCCCAGAGGAGATTATCCCTTGACCCTTCTAGACTCCCCACATATACGGTAGTCAGGGAGGTATAATCATTAGAAAGTTCCCTCCCTGTTGTAGCAATACAACAGGATCAGTTAGAGCACACCATAGACCAACCTACTACCCTAATTGAACTAGAAACACAAAGCCCAGAGATTAGTCCCGGGGTATCTACTAGACTGCGGGCTCAAAAACCATCAGCCACAATAAACAAGCAGACAGGGGGTAGCGGTGATTATCTAACAAAGGGGAAAAAATTAAGCCAGAAGAAAATGAAAGCTGGCACCAAGAGGGGGGGTTGTGGCCTGTATGTAAACGATCAAGAACCTATAGGACTTACTGCTAGATCTATTGGGATCCAAACAGATATAATTAACCCTAACTAATCTATAGTTGACAGGGTGTTAGTGGATGGTCTTGAACATATCGTAGCAGATATCATGTAAATGTATTGCGATTTATATAGTGCACGTATCACCCGAAGGCATCAAGGCGCTTGCCTTGGGAACCCGTCCTGGTATTCCCCTGTGAGATAACCCCAGCAGGGTATCCACAAGGTGAAAGCCAGGCATCCCGCCGCGAGAGGCCGTAGTGGAGATTAAGCAAGCTATTGCCCAGAGTCGCAGAGTGTGAACCCGTGAGTCAAGTAGGCACCGGAACGAGAATTATCGAGTCCGTGGAATTTTTTAGCCCAAGACCCCCCGAGGTGGGGAATTGAACCCTGGTCCATATCATAAAAACAACTCTAACTTCTGTCCATAACCAAATATGTGAATCAATGGATCCCAAATTAAGAGAGCTAAACAACGAGATCATTCAGTTAAAGGCTGCTGTTGCCCATCTAGGTAAAAATATAACTGATGGAAATAGAACAATTGCTGAGGGAGGGGATTTGCTAGCTAGTTTGGAAGCAACCAAAGTAAAGAATAAGGACCACATCGAACTAGGAACCCCACTGGTCAAAGGACCTGAATTGGGAGGAAGAAATTTGGATAAAGCCTGTAATAGACATAATGATCAAGTAATCACTCCCCCTTTGGCAACTAAGAGGAGCCGATTCACCCCGTCTGGTCAAAAGGATCAGAATGGACTAGTGTCCAACCCTATAGGGAGACTCATTATAGTCCAAAAGGCACAGATTTGGTTCCAAAATCCGATGTTTTAGATCTGTCCCCGGCAACATGCCCGTATGTTTTAGTACTAGCAGGAGTCCCTGCTCTAAAAAGAGATCAGACGGAGTCATGGGTCGTTCTAAAAAACAGGGTAATGGATTGGCTAACTAAACATAAAAACCTTAATACTAGAAAAGCAAATGAGATCCTAATGGTATGCAGAGTAGGATGGGTGGGCAACACACCAAAAAATATACTTGGAGATTGCATAGTTGTTAACTTTAGGCAACCATATTTGGTGCGTTCCCTTCTTCGAGTTCAAGAAGACCAAGTTGTAAGACAGGAAAAAACAACTTTTGAAAGGAGGGCCAAGGGTACTATGTTTACCGACCATTCAAGATCATATCCCTTACTAACAGTACTCTTAACAACAAAAAACTTGAAGGTCAAAAAAAGCTGAGTAGGACAGACACCAGGAGAGAGAGTTACACTATAAACAGTTTCCACCTGTGGTCAAGAAACATCAAGTACTTAAATAAGTCCTATCAGCCCACCCATATGGCGGAACATCGTCATTTAGGACCTTTCGAACAGGGTCTATATGCCCAAGCCCAATGATAGTGGCTTAGTCTCTTTAGACCATTGTTCTAAAGATAGATGTATCCTCACCACAAGTGGTACTGATAGAGTGCAGTGCTCAGAAAGAAATATATAGTAGTGATTTAAAATGGCGGTCAAAGTAGAAAAATATGTTTATTGGTATCCACCTTGACGTCAAGTAAAAACAGTGTAATGACAGTGTGAAAATATCACTGTCCAGTATGCTTATAAGATTATTTAGGCCAACATGTTTCTGCCGTGTTGGTGGAGATTCACCGGCATTCTTCAGGGCCAGGCTGGAAATATAGCTACTGCAAAATACACCATAATCAGTGTGAAATATTTTTTTTTTTTCAGAACATATAAATATTACTGAAATAGACGAGTGTGGTAAATTCAACCACTCTACCGTTTCCTCGTGACTTTGTTGTATAACGAGGAGTTCTTCCTGTGAACATTGAAAAAAAACTAATGTCAATACCCAGTTAGTTATGGTGTCATTAGGAAATAACAAAAACAAAAATGTGTGTGGAGGGTCAAAGGGCATATTTAATGACCTGTCTGCTAACACCCCTACTCAGACTATGAAACATACAACGAAGCAGACCAGGTCAAACGGTGGTGTGTAACTATATCGGTGACTGAGAAACAAATAGAGTGCATATGTGCATCAGTGCCATCGGTAGTTTTAGGCAACATATAACTAGAAAAAATCCCATCAGACCACCCTTATTGGTGGAGTTTACGTCACGTGGGATTCATTGATCATACCATACCACATGTGGCCATATAGTGCCGTAGTGGAAATGGATGTCAGTAATCTAGCCATAGTGTTTGCCATGAAGTGGACATAATAATGTGCAGTGCTCGAGTGATACTAGTGAAGTAAAATTGACTACCTTAGTTCTGACAAAGTGTACATACAGAGACCTTGGTGTCAAAAGTTAAAAACGCCTGGTGGAAAGTCTACCCTATGGCGCTGTGCAGGACGGTCGACATGTTTCAGCCTATGGGACATTATCCCGGCTTTCTTCAGGACCATAGATATATGGTGGGAGAAGATTGGCTCACACACCGGGGCACCGACGGATAGAGCGGGGCCTCCTACTCCCGAGCGGTTGCCGGGTGAGGTGAGGTCTTCACCCACACAAGGCTGGGAAGAAGACAATCTTCTCCCACCAGTGGACGCCTAAAACGTTTGAATTTCTGGTAGATATGTATCAGTTTTTTACCCAACACATTGTTTGTGGTTATAGTTACAGTAGTTGCACAGTAGCTTCTTTATATCTATGGTCCTGAAGAAAGCCGGGATAATGTCCCATAGGCTGAAACATGTTGACCGTCCTGCACAGCGCCATAGGGTAGACTTTCCACCAGGCGTTTTTAACTTTTGACACCAAGGTCTCTGTATGTACACTTTGTCAGAACTAAGGTAGTCAATTTTACTTCACTAGTATCACTCGAGCACTGCACATTATTATGTCCACTTCATGGCAAACACTATGGCTAGATTACTGACATCCATTTCCACTACGGCACTATATGGCCACATGTGGTATGGTATGATCAATGAATCCCACGTGACGTAAACTCCACCAATAAGGGTGGTCTGATGGGATTTTTTCTAGTTATATGTTGCCTAAAACTACCGATGGCACTGATGCACATATGCACTCTATTTGTTTCTCAGTCACCGGTATAGTTACACACCACCGTTTGACCTGGTCTGCTTCGTTGTATGTTTCATAGTCATTAGGAAATAACAATAATAAAAAATCAATTCTCGGCAAATGCCCTCACTCAAGTACGCCAATCTCAGTCTGTGACGGCGGCAACGTAAATGTGCACTCTAGTAGTTACACCCAGCTATTCAGTTTAAACAGTGTAAAAGAATATTTTTCACTTACCCAAGGCCTCACCTCACCCGGCAACGGCTCGGACTGTGGGGCCCCGCTCTATTGAACATATGAAGAGGGACAATTTCAGGAAAGTTAACTATCCCTCTAAAGATAATGTTCTTCGTAATTTACTACGGATCAAAAATAACTTGGTTGTTGAGATATGCCCATAAGGTCTAAAACCCGATGTCTAACACAGGACTGGCTGCATACATAAAAAAGATCTTAAACTCAGTGCCACACGATTTTTTATATATAACCAACAGGGTCTATGTCATGATTTTAGAACTCTCTGGTCTAGATACCTGCTTAGGTGATAGAAAAAATTCTAATGAAAAAGAGTTATCTTATCATTTTTAAGGTTAATGCTCAGATCTATCTAATCCTTTCTTAAAAGTCAAAACCTATGGTGCGGCTTGAAACAAAGCCTCCGGGCGCCAAAGCATAGTTGTGAAAATGGCGCTCAAGTCCTTACCTGTCCGTCGGTACCTCCAGGAGTGTTCCTGAGCCGAAGGGGAGGTACCGACACTTGAAGTTTTTCAGGCCAAAGCCCAATTGGCAGCCCTATATGGGGCCGAGCTGTGGGGACCCCTCTGTAGAAAATCCTTTGAAGTCAAAGAGAATGAATTTTATAGAGCACTTTTAAAATTGCCAGTGCACACCCCAACAACACCAATGCTTCTCGACTTAAATATGAAGCGGACAGATCACCATGCCATATTAAGACCGTTAATGTTATGGGTTAGGCTATGGTCTACACCTGAGCTGATACATTATAGAGTCGCTCTAGTTGAGCTAAAGGACCTGAATGTTTTTAGCCGTATTGCATGGTACGACCACATCAGAACATGGTTAGTGAGGGTTGGACTATTTTTGGACAGATCCATCTGCACTAATCTCACGTTCAAAAAGGGTTTTAAAAATCTCCTTCTGGGCTTATATGAATGAATGGAGAACTAGTGATTTATCTAACGGCTCTTTAACTAAAGAATTTTATTTGTTTAAAACAGAGACCTGCTTCGAGCCCTTTCTGAATGAAGTAAATCCTCCCTTAACAAAAACATTATACCTAAAGCTTAGATATGGATCATTGATGATAAAAAGCCGTACAGCAAAGTGGAGCTCAAACTGCAATGTTAAATGTGGTATGTGTAGTAAAGGTCTGAAGGAGGATAACGCACACATACTATTTTTTTTGTCCTGCATATTCGGCAGCCAGGACAAAAATGGATCAAACCCCTTTGTATGAATATTGGTGTTAGGATGTACAGAGTTGCAGAAAGAATTTTAACAAATGATACACGACAAGTTATAGTTTTCTGTATTAGTAGGTACCTGCTTGCTGTTTATTTTACTAGGAAAAAAGTGGGCGAAAAACTGTAAAAAGACGTAAAATTAATTGGAATTCTCTGCTGATTTTATGGAGTTGATTTTATGTGCCTTTTAATTATTTCTTTTTTTAAATATATTATGCTCTCCCTCCAACAGATACTCTACTCATATAGCTACCCACAATGGATTATGTAAAATGCAAATGAATTATTTTAATCTTTTATCTGTACCTTTTATGATATTTTATCAAAATAAAGGATATATAATAACTGCCCTAGGTGCCAAAAAGGTCCTGGAGATCTTTTACACATGTTTTTAACTGTGAGAAGCTTAGCCCGATAAAAACTGAGATTGAGAAATTTCTGGAGGGGCTGCTAGGCCTAAAGATTGGCCTATCCCCGACGGTATTGATCCTCCGGAGCGATATTAAAATGGTTCTTATGAATAAAGAAACAGAGGCCTTTATTTTTTTGGCCGTTGCTGTTTTACGTATTTTACTTTCAGCCGCCTGGAAGGATTCAAATGCTCCAACTTTTCAGATGTGGCTGACCAGGCTTCTTGGTATTCATAATATCGAATCCACTTTATATGGAGTGCCGCAGGGCTCGTCCCTTAGCCCTACCCTGTTCAATGTCTATGTTCGCCCTTTAGCGGAGGTGGCTAGAAGGAATGGAATGGCACTGGTATCCTATGCAGACGATACCCAGTTGGTGGTGGCTCTGAATAACAACAGTGGTCTGGAAGCCCATCATTTTAAACAGACACTCACTGACATCACCAACTGGATGACGGCGAATTTTCTCCAACTAAACGCCGGAAAAACTGAGATTCTGCTACTGGGGAAAAACACCGCATCCTGGGGAGACAACTGGTGGCCTGACATCTTAGGCCCACCCCCTAAGCCAAAAGATTGTGTTAAAAATCTGGGAGTCTGGGTCGACTCTGCATTAAAGTTTACCATCCATACTAAGAAAGTGGCTGCCACGTGCTTTGGCATTCTACGCAACCTCAGGCCCATTCTGAAGTTCTTTGACTGTCGCACCCGCCAGCTCATTGTTCAGGCGACGATCCTTTCTAGACTGGACTATGCCAGCTCTCTCCTATTGGGAGCGAACCTGGCTGAAACCACCAGATTACAGAGAGTCCAGAATGCGGCAGCCAGGGCTCTGGTTGGCCTACCTCGCCATTCTTCCGTCTCTGGAGCCTTAAAAAAATTGCATTGGCTCCCGGTGGGCAAAAGGATCCAGTTCAAGGCTCTATGCTTAGCCTTTAAAATTCTTAAAACCGCCTCCCCCCCTTGCTGAGTCCCCTCCTGTCTGAGTACACCCCTAGAAGATCGCTCCGCTCAGAGGGACAACATCTTGCGACCATTCCCCGCATTAGACTGGCCAGAGTCGGGGGCCGATCCTTTAGTTTCCTGGCTGCCAAGCTAAGGAACAGTCTGCCCGAAGTCACACGGGGGACTCAAGACCTCTTAGCCTTCAGAAAGGCCGTCAAAACTCATCTCTTTCAATAATCTGTCATCTATCTGTGCTATTTGTTCTCTGCATTTGTCTGTTCGCAGCGCCGGGACGCCCCTTGGCTGGGGCAGCCGTGCGCTATACAAATTCCCATAACATTAACATTAACATTAACATATCTCCACAAGGGTAAGAAAAAGCGTGATTTTGGCAATAAGATATGGGCCCCCCTAAAAAATTGGAGGGATGGGCAGCTATAATTAACTAGTGTTGTAGTCCTCTATTTTTATATATTTATATGTATGTGTAAATATTTATTTATATGTATATTTAATGTATGGATTTATTTATATTGCTGCTCTGCTTATTGAATTATAATATCAGATAACGTATTTATGCCAGGATACCTGCTGTAAAAAAAATAAAATTCCATGCAGTATCTGTTTTGTATCAATGAATTCTCAATAAAAAAAAGAAAAAAGAAAAAGCCTCCTTCCACCGTTCGCAACTTGACCAGGCTAGAAATCGTCCCAGAGAACTCTATAGCACTGTTAAAAAACAAACTTCCTCTGGTCCCCCTAAAATACCAGCCACTGTTGAATGATGCGAACAAATCGCCAGCTACTTCTCGAATAAAGTCAACTCGATTGAACTATCCTTCTCTCCCCCCTCTCCCATTCCAATCTCCCCTCAGCCAATACCACCTCCCTAACATTCCTACTGCAACTTTTTCCTCTTCCCCTTCATGTCAGGACGCCTCTCTACCTCTCCCTACTCTACCCCACCCTGACTCTATTTTTAAGAACACCCTTTTTTTTTTAAGACCAATGGTCCCAAACTTTATTTAAATTCACAGATAAGTCAATAAATGTACATACAGTGTCAAAACAACGGAGAATGTTACAAACAGTTCCCAGCAGATTGTATACGTCAACACAGCGATTATACATGAGTGAAAGTAAACAGGTGCTGGTAGAAATGCAGTGGTACATAATAAACTGTGCCAGGGAGTGACTCATAGTGTAGTGCCCGCAGTTTGCAGCACTGCAGAAAGGGCCTAGCGCGTTCAAAAAAGGAAAGTCCACAGTTAGTGCATGAAATTGAGTTCCCTGTACAATGCAGCCGAGAATAGAGGCAACAGTGGTGGTGTGTACTGGCATGATTAGGGGTACAGTATAATCGGCCTCTGTGTCAACCAAAAGGTGAACTGGGAAGTCTAATACTAGGGGGAGGGAAAAACATTCCAAAAAAAAACAGTTGGACTAGCATTCGTGTGTGTGGTAGTGTACCCAGGATCCTAACTGTGTGCGGTGCATCCGGTAGGGGCCATGCAGGGGTGGGGGTAAGTGAGGAGGCGGTGTCAGGGCAGAAAGGGGGGGGGGGGCACAGGCGGCAGGAAGGCAGATGCGGCAGGGGATGTCTCTGCCACACACGGTCTCGGTCACCGGGGGGGGTGGGAGGGGGCGCGCGGAGTGGGGGGAAATACCGGGGGGGGAAGGGGGGGAGGGGGAAAAAGGGGGGAGGGCAAAGAAGGGGTGGGGGGAGGGGGAGAAGGAGAGGGGCGGTGGAGCCTGTGTTAGGTACGGACGGTAGCCGAGGGGGACCCCCTATGTTGCAGCGGGACGGCACTCTATTGCGGCTTGTGTGCATGCGTTGTGATACGCAATCAGGGCAGCGTCCCAGTCCTGGGCGATCGGGTATTTCCGGAGGCCAGCGGCTTCCTCCCTATGGAGTGACACACTCTCCGCACATGCCCAGTTAGCAAAAGAGCGGCGCCAGTCCGCAGGGCGCGGCGGGTCAGCACTTTTCCAGCGTCGTGTGATAAGACGCTTGGCCGTGATAAGGCCTAAATCCCAAAAGCGCGCCCGCATCTTGGTCTGTTTGGTCCTCTTGTAGAGTCCCAAGAGGCACACCTCCCAAGTCTTGGGAAGAGGTTCGCCCGTGGCCGCCGTCAACATGTCCGCGACCGCAGACCAGTACGAGGTAAGATGAGCGCAGCTCCAGAGTGCATGCAGGAGGTCCGAGTCTTGGAGGCCGCATCTAGGACACGCCGAGGAAGTGAGCCCGAAGTAACGATTCAGTTTGTCCGGAGATAGATACGCCCGGTGGATGATGTAATACTGTATAATCTTGAATCGTGCATTGCGGGGGACGACCCTGGCGCCCGCCAGAATAGCATTCCACTGGGTGTCTGTCCAGTCCGTGCCACGGTCGGCCATCCACTTGTCCCTCAATCTCCGAGAGGAGAATTGCTTGTGGATGTGTAAGGCTTGCGCAAGCCAATGTACAAGATGCGAACCATCTCCCATCACGTGCAGGTATTGGGTGAGTAGGTGTGTGGGCGGCTCGTGACTAAGGTCACCCCACGCCTCTGTCAACACACGTAGGAGTCTGGCATGTGTCAGAAATTGACCCATTGGCAGCTCTGTGTCCGCGGCCAAGGTCTCGAAGGGCAACAGCTCCCCGTCGCTATACAGGCCGCCCAGGTCGTCCAAGTCCACCGCAGTCCAGCTGCGTAGTTCGGCCGAGGAGAGCGTGCCTGCACCCAGGGGCGCCCCTAGTAGAGGCAGATTCGGGGCATAGGGCACTATATGTTTGGTGAGCCGGAGGCTCCGCGCGAGGCACCGTTTCGCCACTGCTACCAGGATCTGCGCGGGGGGGCGACCCCGCGCTAGCGGGTGGAAGAGGGCAAGCGCCTGTACGGGAGACAGGATGGTATCAGCCGTAGCTGTGTCCACCAAGTTCTTACCGCTCAGCCAGTAGGCAACCCACTGCAGCTGTGCCGCTAAGTAATAAAGTTCCTGATTGGGAACCGCTAGGCCTCCAGCATCCACGGGCGCAAACAGAGTCTTCAGGGCTACCCGGGGCCTCCCCTTATTCCAGACGAGGCGTCTAGTGAGGGAGTCCAGCTCCCTAAAGATGCGCGCCGGCACATACACTGGCAGATTGGTGTAGTAATAGAGAAGCCGGGGAAGCATTACCATCTTGGTCAGCGCCACCCTGGCGGGCACATTGAGCGGGAGGGAATTCCAGAATGTGACCTGGGCCGTAAGCGAGGAAATGGCTCTTACCAGATTCCCCTCCAGGAGGTCTACGGGGTCTCGGTATATGAATATCCCCAGGTACCGGAATACCGTCGGGTGCCATCGGAGCGTCTCCCCCATCATGCGTATATCACACTGTGGCATCTCGCTATTGAACGCATAAGTCCCAGACTTAGCCCAGTTGACACGGAGCCCCGACATGTCGCCAAATGTCCGAAACATGTCCGTGAGCGCCGCTGGTATTTGCGTGAGATCTCTGACATATAGCAACAGATCGTCGGCATATAGAGACACCGAGTGTGTGCCATCTGCCAGCGGTATGCCCCAGGCGTCTCCGGAGCTGCGGAGCATCTCGGCCAGTGGCTCCATCGCTAAGGCGAATAATATGGGGGAGAGGGGGCAGCCCTGCCTAGTGCCCCTCCCGATGCGGATCCTGTCCGAGAACAACCGCCCAGTCCGGACTCGGACCTCTGGGGCCTGGTAGAGGAGTCCCACCATCTGCACGTAAGCGTCCCCCAGTTCGTATTTCTCTAGGACTCGGAGGAGATATGGCCACTCCACCGAGTCGAACGCCTTTTCCAAATCAAGTACGATGCATCCCGAGCGTGGCCAAGCTGGGGTCGCATAGCGTTGGATCCTAAAAAAACGGCGTAGATTGTAGGACGTGCTCCGTGTGGGTACAAAGCCATTCTGATCAGAGTGTACCAGAGTGGGGACCAGTGGCGCTAGTCTCCGGGCTAGGGCCGCTGCAAGAATTTTATAATCGGTATTTAGGAGCGCTAGCGGCCTGTAGGAGCCGAGGTCGCTCGCTTCTCTACCCGGCTTCAGCAGGGAGACCACATTAGCCTCATTCAGGGACGCCGGGAGTTCAGCGTCTTCCAGTGCCGCCCCATACATTTTCAGCAGTTCCGGTATTAATACCAGGGAGTAGGCCTTGTAAAACTCCGCCGGGAGCCCGTCAGGGCCCGGCGCTTTGCAATTGGAGAGGGAGAAAATCACCTCACGCAACTCCTCACCAGTAAGCGCGGCTCCTAGTTCGGCCTGTTGGGCAGCGGTAGCCGTCGGGAGCTGTAAAGACGTCAGATAGCCCATGATCTCCACCACCGTGGCCCTCAGCCGCGAGCTGTACAGGGATGTGTAGTGCGACGTGAACGCATCATGGATCTGTTGCTGGGTATAGACCTCAACGCCCTGGGGTGTACGGATAGATAGGATCGATGCAGAGTGCGTGTCTTGTCGTATCAACCATGACAGGAGTCTGCCAGGTTTGTCGCCTGCATCGTGGGTGCGCGCGGAATGTGCTGCGAAGTTGATGTTCTTTAGGCGTTCCAGCAGAGCCGCGTGGTCCGCTCTGGCTGAGATGAGTCGGGCATCATCTCCCGTCTCTGCATCCCGTTCACTGTCCAACAGAGCCTCCTCCGCCTGCAGCAGATCTCTCTCCACTTGCCTACGCAAGCTTGCTTGGACACCTAGGCAGCTGCCCCGGATCACCGCTTTAAAAGCGTCCCACTCGATTCTCGGGGAGGAGGACGAGTCCATATTGTCCTCGAAGTACCGTAAGATCCTCCCGGAGATTTCCTCTCGGAACGGGGTGTCAAGTAGGAGATCCGGTTGCAGGCGCCACGTCGGTATGGGCGGGCGTGGGCGCTTCCATCCATATACCAGCGTGTGCGGGTTATGGTACGAATGTGTCCGGCCAAGGTAGTCAGTGTCAGACACAGAGGGGAGCAGGTCACGGGACAGCATGAATCTGTCCAATCTAACATGTAGAGAATGGGCTCCCGAGTAGTAGGAGTATACCCGGGCGGTGGGGTTCCTGACGCGCCATGCGTCCTGTAAGTTCCATTGCGCCGCCCAGTCAAGGAGGGCCCTGGACGTCGCCTGTACCGGGGCGAGCGCTACCGGGAGGGACGAACGATCAAGGGAAGCGTCGAGCACGCAGTTGTAATCCCCGCCCAGCAACAAGGGTACGCCCGGCCAGGACGCCATCGTCGCCGACAGTCGTGTGAAAAATTTCCCCTGTTCCACATTAGGAGCGTAGAGTGAGGCTATGACTACCTGCTGCCCGTCAAGTCTGCCCTGTATGAAGACGTAGCGTCCCTCAGTGTCAATATTGCTGTGTGTGAGTGCAAATGGAACCCCGGGCCGGACCCAGATCAAGGTCCCTCTCGCAAACGCCGAGAAGGTTGTGGCAAATATCTGACCCCTCCATTTGCGGCGAAGTGTGGCTACCTCAGTGGCAACTAGGTGTGTCTCCTGGAGCAATGCAATCTGAATCTGATGCCTTTTAAGGTAGGAATATACCTGGTATCTGCGTGAAGGTGTGTGCATGCCCCGGACATTCCAGGTACAAAATTTAAACGTAGCCATCACAACGCTGATCACGGTCAAGAACCCATTCCCCCCCCCCAGGCCCCCACCCGCCCCACCCGTCCCCGCGTAGCAGCAGCAAACAATGAGCAGTATCACCCCACAGCCCCGCCCCGGAACCCAAGGATGCACGCAATAGCAGGACAGTACCAACACTAGTCTCAGAAGGCATAACATGAACATAAACATAATACCAAAAGGGCAACAACAAAAACAAGTCGCCGCCCAAACGCTCTATCGAGCTCAATCAATCCGTAAGGTCAATGGGGGGGTGACTAAGCACAGCACCTGAGTGAAACAAGGTAGTTCATTACGTCCGAAGAGCCGCAGCGGCTCCCTTGCCACAGGCAGAGGGCCAAAAGGATGCCAGGAATCAGTGATAGTGTCCGTGGCCAGGACCGATTCCCAGTGTCACCTGACCCGGACAGTCGATCTCAAAGCAGGAGCGCGCCTGTCGCCTCCCAGGGGGGAGGGGCACTCACCTCTAGGGGTCCGTCCACCCCCTGAAATACATGGTCCCGGTGGGACTCTGGCAGGGTGACCCCGGCTCCCCTCCCGGCGTCACGGCAGCTCCGCGGCAGTCCGGTGAGCGGGGGGGGGAGGGGGTGGTGTTCGGCAGCAAAGTGTGGGCGCCACAGAAGACAGCGACCATGGTTGCTAGGGCCCCCAAGATTGTCAGTGTGGGCCCTTGATCGAGCCATCTCTGAGGGCGCGGTGACTGGTCCAATACGAAAGACACGCCGGTCCAGCCAGGCTGGGTGGAGGAGGATTGTTCATGATATCAGGTCCGACGTTTGGGGTGTGACATCAGGTAGGCCCTCTGGATTAGAGCCATCTGGTAGACCGAACAAGTAGTCGTCGTCTTCGCTCCCGCGTGAGTGGGGGCTAGTGTTGGAAAGCAGGATAGGCGATTGTGACCCGCTAATCTCAGCTGTTATGCGGACGGCTTCCTGTTGTTCAATTTGGATTTGTTCCGGGGTCGGACCGATCTCCGCTGCCCCGGTCGGTGACTCGGCCCTCGAGGTGTGTCGTTGTCTCCGCCTGCGTGTGCCTCGATTCCGGCGTTGTTCCCGCGGCGCAGGCCCAGGGTTCGTGTCAACCCCCGAATCCAGCCACGCCATGGCCGCCTCAGGGGTGTCAAAAAAGTGGGTCCTGTCCTGCGCCACCACTCTGAGGCGTGCTGGAAACAACAGTGAGTATTTGAGAGTCAATCGTCTAAGCCGTTGTTTCACCACGTGGAAGGATTGGCGTCGCCTCTGAACCTGGATGGTGTAATCGGGGAAAAACATCACCTTGGCATTGTCCACTTGAATATCCGACAGTTTCCGCGTTTCGCGGAGGATGGCATCCCGGTCGCGGTAGTTCAGCACTCGCATGAGCATCGGCCTCGGGTAGGAGCCCTCCGGGGGAGGGCGAGAAGGAACTCTGTGCGCCCGTTCTACCACAAAGTGCGGCGACAGCGTGCCGTCTGGGAGAAGTTCCCTGAGCCAGGCCTCCATATGCTCCGCCGTCTCTCTCCGTTCCCATCGTTCCGGCAGGCCCACTATGCGCACGTTGTTCCTCCTGGCCCGTCCTTCCGCGTCCTCTGCTCTATCCTCAAGGAACTCCACCCGGTTGAGCAGGTCCTGGACGTGTTTGTCCGTCTGCGCCATTTTAGGTGTGGTCTCCGCCATCGCGTGCTCCAGGGTCGCGGTGCGGTCGGCCAATTCCGTGGTACACAGCCAACTGAGGAGGAAGAACTGACCGTGTGGCCACCGACAGAAGAACCCTCAGGCGTGGCGGTCAGTGCCGCGACGAACTAGTCCGTTGGTGGCCTCTCGTCTGCGCCTCGTGGCCGCTCGACAGGCCGGAACGACAGGCCTCTCTCAGCGAGCCCGTCTGCTGGGCCCGGGAAGATGCACTTCGTCGGACGTCGCCAGGCGCTACCTAGTGCCACATGGGGATCCACGGTGTCTGGCCCACACTCGGCAGAGGTGAGGGGGGCGTGAGCCGGAGAATCCGTGCTCCTGCACGTGGCCGGGAGAGTCTCTCAGTGTCGGGTCGCCTGTCCACGAGGGCCGACGCGTCGTGGCCTCGGCGCACACACTGCGCAGTCCTGGTTCCTCCGTGCTAGATGGGTCCGGCGGTGCTCCGCGACCCCTTCCATGCGGCGGGCACGTGCGAGAGAAGGCCGCGGTATCACCGGTGGCAATCTGCCCTGGCCTGGGGTGGCAGTGTCGGTGCAGGTTTCGTGGTGGCCCAGCTCGGTGGCCCACCGGTGTCCGTCTAGCCGGGATGTGAGGTTCAGCGCCGGCGGGGCAATGAGTCAGTCCGCCATGGGCCGCCGCGTTGTAGGGGTACGTAGCGCCTGGGTTCCTCGTGTGGGCAGGGCGCCGAAGGTGCACCGCAGCGCGTCGCAGGTCCGCTTCCTGGGCCGGGCCTGTGGTTGGGCGTCTGGTAGGCCAGGGGGCGTCCAGGGGGCTGTGCCGGGCAGTACAGGCCCTGGGCTGGAGGGGCCTCGGGCCGTCGTCACCAATGTGGACCTCTGGGTGGGATCGTGCACTCACCCCTCAGTAATCATGGAGCCCGGCAGGGTGGTCTCAGCAGCAGTAGGTAAGGCGGATCGATCTCGCCCTTGTGATCCCAGGTCGTGGGCCTCCCACCGGTGTCCGGGGTCCCCGCAGTGTCCCACCGTTGTGGAGGATCCAAGGTGTGGGACGCAGTCCCGACTCAGCGCCAGACAGCGCGCCGTAGGTCACTCGTTCCGCGGCCTGCTCCGCAAGGTCGGATCCCCGGCCTCAATTAGTCTGGGCTGCCGGCCGGAAGTGCATACTGGGCGGCTAGCTGTGAGGGTCGCTGCCGGCCGGAGGGCCAGGTGGTCCGATCCGCCTGGAAAGCGCTCCGGAGGTGGGTCTGGTATCCGGGCACACTCGGTCTGAGTTTGGGCCCGGTGCTGGCAGGAAATACCGGATAAATGGCCCGTGTTTTGGGAGCCTCACACGGAGCTCAGACTAGGCACGTCCGTTCACATCGCGTGCTTGGCCACGCCCCCCTATTTTTAAGAACACCCTTGCTAAAAACAATGCCTCCTGGAGTGAATTCAGTCCAGTATCTGAATCTACTGTCCTCAACATCATATCTAAACTCAAACCATCCTCTCACAACAAAGATTCTCTTCCCGCCCAGTTGGTTCAGGAACTCAAACACATCATTGCCCCCATTTGGACCAATATTATCAATTCCTCCTTTGCCACTGGTTGTGTCCCAGCATCCCTTCAACTAGGTCAAATCTCCCCCATCCTTAAAAACCTCACCGCTGACCCTAACGACTTTAACAATCTCCGCCCTATCTCTAACCTTCCCTTCCTCTCTAAAGCCCTTGAAAAATGTGTCCTATCCCAATTAGACAACCATATCTTTACCTTCAATCTCCTTGACGTTTTCCAATCTGCTTTTAGAAAAGGATGCTGCACTGAAACTGCTATACTCAGTATTACTGAGCATATTCATCGCTCTCTTGACAAAGGTGAATCCTCCCTCCTTATCTTCCTTGACCTCCCTGCTGCCTTCGATACTGTCCACCATCCCACCCTTCTTAATACTCTCAAAGACCGCTTTGGGTTGGAGGGCACTGTTCACCAATGGTTCTCCTCATATCTTCAAAACAGATCCCAACAAATTAAACCCAGTCTCTGCTTCTCCAAACCCCAACCTGTCTCACTTGGTGTCCCTCAAGGTTCTATCTTTTCCCCAACCCTATTCAATCTATTTATGGAACCACTCACCCTCATTCTCAAACAAGCTAATATCAGTTACCACCTCTATGCTGATGGCACGCAACTATACTACAAGATCAAGTCCCACCATGACATCCTTCACCTCAATGATACCTTGAACAAAGTCCAAGCTTGGTTCCATCTTAATCATCTCAATCTGAATGTTAAAAAAACTGAAATCATCCTTTTCACTCCCAAAAACAGTGCTTTACCTATACAACTCCGGGTCAATGATATCAAAGTACTCAATTGCTCCCTCTCTACCTCTAACTCTGTCAAATTCCTGGCCATCAGCATTGATCAGAATCTTATCCCATTGACACAAGTGTTGGTCCTCTTCTTCTGCAGTCTTGGGTTTCTTTGTAATAGTGAGTTGCGTCAACATCAGTGTCGGTCCTCAGCTACTGCGTTTTTTGTGCCAGCCGGTGCTGGGGACTAGAGCCTCTACTCCTAAAGGCATTTCTTGGAGATTGGTTGAAGGCTGGAAGGTCTCCAGAGTTTCTTTTAGGCCTTGCATTGTTTCTGGAAGGACAGCAGGCTCAGTTGTCAAACCGGCTGCAGGTGGCAGTGTTCTTGCCGAGTTCTCTCTTCAGCGATTCAGTTTCTGGACTGGCAGCAGTCTTCTTCCATCTTCTGCTTTGTTCTGTCGAATCTGACGAACAAGGTTCAAGGGATCCCTTAAATGCTGAATTTAAGGGCGTTACTGCGGTCGGGGGGAAGTAGCCAATGGTTCCTGTCCCCAGCGTTGACTACACCCTTTGGGTGCCCTCTTCCTTTGGGGAGAGTGGCACAACCATGTTCCTTTTGGGCCTAATTCTCCATTTCAAGATGGAGAATTTCTAAGAGAGGGGTTCATTGCAGATCCTGGTGATCCTAGATGTGTGTCAGGCTAAGGCGGACATCCTTACTCTGCTCACTATTTTCCCACCTGTCCTGCTGCCTAAAGTGGGGCCTGGACAGGGAGGTGGGCATCTCCACTGGTTGGAGCTGCCCAAATCAGCACATCACAAGGTGAGACCCTTTGAGGCTCACCACCAGGCTTTGCTTCTCCTGCCAGTGGGAGGTGTGAAGCACCTCCACCCAGAGCAGGCTTTGATTCTGACCTCTGAGAACACAAAGGCTCTCACCCCATGAGGTCAGAAACCTGTCTGGTGGTGGCTGGCTGGCGAGGGCCAGTCAGCCAATTCACTAGAAGTTTTTCCTTTTTTCAGGTGATATCTCTAAGATGCCCTTTGAGTTAATTTTATAATAAATTCATCACCGGCATCAGTGTGGATTTATTATGCCGAGATGTTTGGTACCAAAATTCCCAGTTTACAGTAAAGTCATCATGGAGCTGTGGAGTGCGTAATGGCAAGCTGCCAGTCCATGTACTCAATATGGCTTGACTGCACTTGCAACATCTGTGAATGGCACAGACACTGTAGGTGTAGGGGCGTATTGCCCTTGCAACTATGGTCCCACTCGTGGAATGATGCACCCTGCCTTAGGGCTGTGAGACCTTACTAGAAGGGTGACTTACCCATGCCAATGGCAGAGTTGGTGGGCATGGCTCAGAGGGATGTGGCTGTTACTGTCGGCTGTGAGTTAAAGCTGAGATGCAATGTAAGCGTGAACAAGAGCTCTTTTCATTTGGTTAGCAGCGCCGGGAGGAGGTAGAATTAAGCTTGAATGGAGCATGAGGGAGTAAGGAATAAGTAGTCACCATATCCCTGATGAAGGGAACATTCCCGAAATGCATTGGATTTTTAAATAAATTATTGTGACTGGTGGAAATGTTTCACACTTCTGTGCTCTACAAAGGACTTTCTCAAGGGAAGTTGAATGTATAAAATGATTTGAAAACACAGAGAAAATGGTTGAGAAACTTATGGAGTAATAATGAAAAAGATTAATAGAGGATTAAAATTGAAGCTTTGATTAATTTGACACACCCATGGCTGTGCATCTTGTACAGGGATCTACCCTCGTTCCTTTTTGTTTGATGTATTTCAAGTAAACTGGCGAAGTGCTATCAAGTTTGCATGCCGTTATTGTGATGAAGAAATTGAGCAATTAAATAAAGAGGCAAATACTGAGTACAAAGGTGTGCATTTCACCACCCACATTGATCTATATTACCGATGGATGTGGGCGATGTTGATTCTACAGTTTGGTCTGCACCATAACGGGCAGCTTGCAATGGTAGTGTGTGGGTGTTAAGGTGAGGGGTCTCTGAGGGTGGCATAATACATGCTGCAGCCCTCAGGGGCCCTCTCTCATCACAAGGCCCTTGGTATTTGGGACACCTATTAAAAGGGACTTCTAAGTGACTCAGAGGTGTGCCAATTGGGGAAACAACGGGTCCGTTTTGGGAAAGAACACAGGTGCTGAGGCCTGGTTAGCCTAAAGTTAGGGGGTAACCAAGCAAAAAAGGTATCTTTCCTACAATGAGCACCTAAGAAAACAATTTTCAACCACTTGAAGCTCCCTCAAATTAACATAACCCAAGACATCACTACCACAAGTGGCTACTGAAATATATTTAGCCTGGGCCCCCAGTTGTTTGCTGCAGATTATGGTAGAAAAAGAAAAGAGTACTCTTATGGTTCTTGACAAAGTTAGTCTCTTAGCCTTTTGGTCCAAACATCATTACTTGTAACTTGCTGTCCTTGGTATAGATATCTAAACTCTTCATGTATTGCATAAAAAACTCAAGTAATAACTGGAGGGCCAGGGCTGTTCTTGCCAATAAAACTGAATCATCTGCGTTTAGCAATGAAGGGATCTGGTGGGAGCCTATTCGCGGGTAATCCACCAGCTTATCAAGTGACCTAGCTCCCAAGTCATTACTCCACACCTTAATCTGAAGGATATAGTGCAAGACCTATCCATATTAAATCGAACAACCAGCCTCATTTCTCTATGTAACTCACTGAGAAAACCAATTGTAGCTTTATCCAAGCCCATGTCTTGCAAGATCTGCCACAGTTTGAATCTATTCACCTTGTCAAAGACAGAAGATAGATTCATATATGCTATGAACAATTATCCTGATTTTGCCACAGTATACGTATTAATCAGCATGTAGAAATGTAAACACTGACAACACGTGCCCAAGCCCAGTCAGAAACCATACTGCAAATCAGGTAAAACAGACCCTTCCTCAGCCCATAACATAGCCCTTTCTAGGATTACCCTGCCCATTACCTTGATGAGTGAGTCTATCAAGGAAATAGGCTGATAGAAACAGGAATAATAATAGACTGGGACATGGTTGCAGTAGCCCTGCATGTATGACCAGATTAAATAGTTGGGTTTGAATCGGGCCAACAAGCTAGGTAACTTCTTGAACAGGTTAGCAGGGATCCCATTAGGGCCAGCGGCCTTATGTCCTGTCATGCGTTCTATTGCTAACACAATCTCCTCCACATCAAATGTTAAGTTAAACTGTTCTAGCACTGTAACTAGTTGGGGGCTCATGCAAAAAAACATAGACCTCTGAACCATAAATGCCCTCAAACTGCTTTATCCATTTCCTGGGGGGATATGAGATGAAGGGGCATGAGCTCCATTGCCATTCAATAGGGGTGATTAACTATCTCCCAGAATTGGCTACTGTCTGCCTTGATTGAGGCCTCCATCAAGTCAATCCAGTCGTCCTCTCTAAGTTCCTTTTTCGCCCTAACTATCGCCATTTTATATCCTATACCTCTGCCAAATATTAGCCGTTGATCTTTAGGCTGGGCTTTAAGTGCGGAAAATAACTATTTATGGGTAACAGAGCAATCTTTGTTAAACCACCTTGGCTTGTTTTCAACAACCATTTTGGGAGGAAGAGACAATCTCGTTTAAATATTCGCTTGGATCTCATGATATGCACTTAGAAAACCAACCTCATCAAATTAATCCTCCAAGCACAAATCAAATTGCTTACCCGTAGCAATTACTAGGTTCTTCAGGGATATTTTTAGACCATTGTATTCTTCTGCCCTGATCAGTCACTTGACTATCCAACTGGTATATTGTGCTTTGTAAGGGGACTTAAAAAACAAACTACTAATACCGATGGAAATGCAGTAGTGGTCATAAAATCAGTGATACTTATAACAAAGTGGCCTGACCAATTTGGTAACGGTGCAGATACAAAATAAAAATGCAATGTGGAATTCATGCCATGCTCAACAAAACGATGAGAAAAACTACCATTCAAATTTCGAAATGCTTTAGTCATGACACATTCCAAACTGAACTCTGTCAGAATATTATTCAAGCGGGCTCCTTCTTGACAGTGCTAAAGATTTGAGGTGTCTTCACTGTGCGTTTGGTCATATAGAGTAAAAGAAAGTAGACAAGGGTGTGTCTTAAAATCTGCCATGAAAACAAGACCAGCTCTAGCATCATCTGTAAGCTCGATGTCCAAAAACTGGGCCCCAAGTACCAAAAGTGTGTAACAAAAAGTGGGACTGTTAATTTCATTATAAAAATTTAGCAACATAAATTCACCAACCACTGGTGAGGAGAATGAAATAACTTGCACCTTAGGGGAAGTCATGGCCAAATGCGCCATCTTGCAATCTAGTGAGAGAGAGACAAAGGTTAGCACACTGCCTTTAGGACATCCCCTTGAAGAGGAGATGGTGGGGTTAAAAAAGGAATTATATCGATCCTGAAAAAAAGATCCCTTTATCTCCCATGTCTCCGAGAGACAGATTATGCCAAAAGTGTTGAGGTATTCAAGCCAGCCCGGATGGAATCCTTTGCCATTTACCGCAGCCACATTCCAAGATGCCAATCTGGGGGCACCAAGAACAGTGCCAATGTTCAATGATGTATGGCTCCCGGTAACGTCAGTGGGACTAATGGACTTGTTCCCATCAGAGTCAATTGACCCAGCAAACCTAACATTGGAAAAATTATTGGAATATTGCCACCCTGTAATACTAAGAGGACTTCAAGCCTGATGTGCAACAATGTTAGGAGAACCATCATTGGGCAACCCCCACCCCATCAGACAATTTTGTTTCACATGGGGTAAGTGTATCACACCAATCCACGGTTCCAGATGTCATCACTATTGTACAACGAAAATGACCCTCCATATTGATGCTACCTTGATAGCATCATGTGTTATAGAATGTGAGGACCCAGATTTGGGTGCACCATGCACCTCAGACATCAAAACCCCAGGATGTGACAGCTCAGTTGACATCCACTTGGACCCAAACACTGACCTTGCCATACTTAGGTTGGTCTCATTTGTAGGACAAGAGAGTCAATCCAGGGGATCTGCACCCAAGGCTTCAAAACTATTTAATTTTATAATGAATGTGTTAGCCTCAGGCTGCCTTATATTCCTATTATAATGGTGTTTGGTGCTCATACTAGACCATGATGGGATTGCGGCAACCCTGGGGTAGGGTCTATATAGTAGATGCTCTAGCCATCAAACTGGCAAAATTATCAGAACTGTGTGGACAGCATCCAGGCATTCAAAATTGATAATGCACAATCCCCTACACAAGTTTTGGGAGAGGGCCCCACCCTGTCAACTCGTCAAGCCATAATAAGCCTATTAACCAGATTGTGTCCTTCAGTGCCCCAGAGAGATCGCCAATGACACACTCTGTTCCTAAGGTTGTTATAATATTCCCTAGTACCTTGTTTTAAAGCAGGGACACCAGTGCCCCTCTTAATGGGGACCTGTCATCATTCATATATCTGGGGCCCTTCTGGAGCGCTGATGTCTCAGAGTGCCTGTGGGTACCAGAGATCATGTTTTGATTTACCAAGGGACCCTGACTGGCTAATGGGTTAACAGGAGAGATTAAGGATCTGCCTTTAGATGGACAGTTTGTACCTGTAGGGCACAGTAACAGGTCACTCACACTCTTTGAATCTTCCTGCCCCAGCTCTTCTGGGACAGGACTCACAGTAGTCACAACATGACCCACCAAAGATAAATTAGTTTTGCTAAATTATATTCAATTGTCTAAACTAGATCAATTGCTGAAAGTTTACCCATACATTTACCAACTACAGCCTCCATCACAGACTGCAGCAATGAAGCAAACTCACTAAAATTAAAGTTAGTAATGTGGTCACTAGGTAGTTTCTGGCAGTTACCCACTACAGGAGCATGTTGAACAAATCTCTCCTTTGTTTATGTCGCAGGCGGTCAAATCTGTGTTTCTGCCTTTTTTCCCTTTTTTGCGCTTTGGTGCTTGGGGGGCCACAGTCAACAGGGGAGTTCTTGGACTTGCCCATTGTGGCCGGTAAATAAACATCTGCAGTAAAATCATAGCAGCAGGTGATTCCAATGTGTTAGATCCTCCAGGTGCATCTTGGATCGTAATGTTATGGCCCAGCGCAGAAATGTCAAATAGAGTGACTACATGGGGTTGCTGTTAGGACAGTGGGGGCATGTCAAATGCCAAGCCTCTCCTAACATGTACTAATTTCATTGTTGATAGCCCCCGCCACTGTAGTTAGATAGGAAAGAATTGATGTTTTAGAAAATCCATTAGTGGCAGTAGCCTTTGAGATGTTCCCTGGTTGCCATAAAGATGAGAGATGAAAACCAGGGGAATATCTAGAATTGGGCCACCAGCTCTTCTTAGTATACATGCAGGAAGCAGATGCACACCAAAAAAAGACCCTTAAAGTGAGTGCTGAACAAAACATCAACCAGATGGGCTACGGAGTCTTACCAAGAGCAAAGTACCATGTCCATCTGTAAAACCAAGAGGGGCGTCCCAGTCCAGAGTCTGTCAGCCGCTGACGGGTGCCAGATGACCCTATCCTTGGCCCGGCTTTGAATGGGCGCGACTGGCGTGCATCTCCTGCAGTGGAACTGCTTGTGTACTATTTAGAGCATTCTGATTGGCGTGGCCAATGCAGAAGGCAAATGTTTCCTGGGACATGTAGTCCCAAGCAGCGGGATGTGGCCTCAGTGGCTATCTCCTCTGTCAGGCAGTAAGCAGAACAGCCTGCATAGCAGCGGGACTGCTCCTGAACTATATAGCACATTCTGGTAGGCATGACCAAAGCAGGAGGCAAAGGTATCCTGGGACTGGTAGTCCACAGCGGTGGGATATGACCCCCTTAATTATCTCCTCCGTAATGTGGTAAACAGAACAGCCCCCTTTTTTGATAGCTTGCTTCAATAGGATTTCCCTCTACTTAGGTTAGTGTAGCGTTTAATAGATTCTGCACATGTTTTCGCTGTTTGGGGAGAAGGATCTAAACCATTCGACGTGTCACCAAATTCTTTTACTTATTTTCTGTATTACGGCTACAGAAATACTTATATGTTGTTTAACTCTAGATGACCAATATTGTAAGGCACTTTGGTTTCCCTTTGATTATTCTATACTTTAATACTATGTTTTTGAGATTGATTTATATTAGTTTGGCTTTGAGTTTTTAATACATCTTTTAACATCAAGTTACTGACTCAGACTTTTATTGTGTGGTCCTAATGCTCACAATGTACCTAAAGATTTAAATTGCTGTTAACCCCTCTTCCTATCAGACTTCTACAAATGTTTATTGACCAGTGTTGATTTGTAAGAAGTGGCCCAGAGATGTCTCTGCTGTGCAGAAAGTCTGAGAACCAGCCTTTATTTACATATGAATGGAGAAGCTGCAACACAGGAGGTTTCCTTCACAGCACTGATTTAAAAACGTTTCCCTTCAGAAATGCAAATAAGGAGCAAATGTGGCTCTAGATCAGCATATTAGGCCAGGTCATAAATAGGGTGACCAACCATCCGTAGTTTTCATGGACTATCCGTAAATTAGTCCTAACGTCTGTTGTCCATGATAGATGTCTTAAAGGACGGGATTTGTTCATCATTTTAGGCTCTCTACTAAAAGACAAAAGTTAATTCCCACGATTGTGATTCGCCAGCCAAAGGGATGGAGTCTCCTGTTCTGCATTCCGGAGGGATGGGCAGATAGCTAAAAAGAAAGAAGCCTTCTTGGCAGAGTGTCTGCTTCCCCAAAGAAATGCAAATGTGAGCAATTAGCAAATGTGAAGGGTGATTTGGAGGGCTGTAGCCTTGAATTGATGGAGTCACTTGAAACTTCCAGATAACAAGATATTTTCTCTTTGAGAGGTACTGTAAGGGTGTGCCAAGCAGAGCTGTGGAGTGTTTGCTTTTAATGCACAGTTATAAAAAATGTTTCCGCTAGGTATAATTTGTATGTTACTGAGATCTATAATTTAGAAGCACTTTTTATCTTTAACCTAAATTTGTATGTGAATTTAGTGGCAACCTATATTATACTGTGTGCAATGCATGTTTAAAATAATGATTTAAATATACACAGTGCTTTCAGGGATCTCCTAGCACCTAAAATACACAAGTCTCTTTCCCTACTACACCGATCAGGATGCAATTCTGTGGACTTCTGGCTGCACACATATACATCAGTAGCGAAGGCATTAACCAATAGAGGTTTCATAACATACAATAGAACATTTTCTACAGGTTAGTTTAAATTAACTGGGTTCAAATCTAGGATTTCCTGCACAGCTAGGTTGTGTGATCTTAGTCAAATCAATTTACTACATGTGTCTAATGTACGTGATAGTAATATTTGAGAGCACTTTCCAACCTTTCCTCCTCAAAGGCCACTTCTAGGGATGCAACTGAGCATCAGGCATGAATCAGTAGGAAGTTTAAGTTAAAAAAGATAGGAACACAAAAATAGACCAAAAAAGAAAACAGTATGTGGTACGTAGTGGTGTGCGAAATGGTGATATGGCAGTAGTATACACGAATCACCGTAGGTCAAATGCAAATGCGAGTCCTACCCTCACTACTGACAACCAATTTTAGAAATGGGGGTCTGTAGTTGGCAAGTTGTTACCCTGTTCAAGTAGGGACTCTTCTTCCTAGTCAGGATAAGGAAGTTATACTTCTGAAAAAACCTGTGCTCACCCCCTGGGTAGATTGGCACGAGCAGTCAGGTTTATCTCAGAGGCAGTGTGGAAAGCATTTGCCTATAACACACAGTAATACAGTGAAAAGACTACAAAAGGACACCACACCAGTTTGAGAAAAGTAACCAATATGTATCTGTCTAAAACAAGACCAAAATGATAAGAATCCAACATGCAGTTGTTCAGAATACTCATAAAGCAAAAATAGACGTTAAAAACAGTTCCTTGAAGCTGATAGCTCTGTCAGGGGCTATCATAGCGTGGTGAACAAAGAAATCCAACAATTCTGGCTGACTGTGGTGTTGCGGGACAGCTACAGTTTTGGGAACTCCAGAAAATAGTACCTTTAGAAATGTAGGGCTTTGAGGACCTTGCGTTGAGCTCGACAGGCATTGGTTCTTGAGGTCGGTGCTGGAGTTGTCGGGCCCATGCAGTCACACACGTTTCTGATGGAACTTGTGTGGTTGAAGGTGGGAGCGCCAGAGTCGGGGCTGCGGTGCGAAGTGCAGCAGTGCAGTGTGCGGTGCCCTGAGGTCGTGGAGCAGGCAGCAGCTCAGTGACAGTTGTCCAGCGGCATCAGTGATACCAGGGCTGCGGTGCAAAGTAGGGTGGTGCTCATCATAGTCCTGGCAGGTCACGGTGTAGGCAGCAGCTTCATCACTGTTGCAGTGCTGTCGTCAACTAACGGGCTGGAGTTGATGGCACTGGCATTGGTGGGCCAAGGCTGCGGTGTGGGACAGAGCGGTGCGTCGTGTAACTTACAAGCAGTGCCACCCAAAACATGTGCAGGTAGAGGCATCGAGGGCAGCTTGGAGTGGTAGCATCGGTAAGACCAGTGCTTTGTGCTCACCACGAGCGGTGCCGGCAGGTAATGGTGCAGCAACTGCGTTGGTGATGACACTGTTTCGTCTGTAATACTGAGGCAGCGGTGTGATGCGAGGCGGTGCGGAATGTGGTGCCCACAGGTCACGGAGCAAGCAACGGCTCAATGGCGTCATCGTCGGTGAGACCAGGGTTGCGTTGTGAAGTGTGGCTATGTGCTCTGCGGTGCCTTCAGGTCACAGAGCCAGCAGCGGCAACAAGGACATAGTTGTGATGCTGTTTACACTGTGAAAACTGAAACAACTAGTTCCAGAAGCTGGTACCCAGAGGATCTTAAAGTCTTTAGTGTCCCTGAGACTTCTTGAACAGGTGGCAAGCTCTACTTCAAGCCCTTGGAGACACTCAGGAAGAAGTTGCAGAATGTTCAGTCCAGTCCTTTCTCTGCCCAAGACAGAAGCAGCTACTGCAGGCCAACACAACAAAGCACACATCAAAGTGGTAGTCTCTCCTCACAGCTTCTCCAGCTCTTCTTCTTGGCAGGGTCCTTGATCCAAAAGAGTTCTAAAGTTCTGGGATCAGGTCCCCAATATTTATACCACATTTCCCTTTGAAGTTGGCACAAACAAACTTCCACTGGCATACATAAATCATTTCTGTCTGGCTCACCCCAGGTTCACTCCAGGAGGGGGAGACAGCTTTGTGGAAGGCTGCCACAGTCCATTCAAGTGCAAGTGACAACTCCTCCCACTACTTTAAATGCAGCCAGGTCTATTCTGCCTGGGTATGAGTGGCCCAGGAAAGACAAGGCATACCTCAAACCCCCCTTGTGTCTGTCTAGTGTTAATGCACATCCCTACTCCAGTCACTCTAAACCCAGACAGTGATTACACAAATGGTAGAGACACAATTGTGTTTTGGAAGACACACATGGAACAACTCTATGTGACTCCCAAAAATGTTCTTTAACATTGACAATTTTGTTTTTTAGGGGATTTTTCTTTTTTCAATTCATGCACAAAAGAATTCAAATGTGTACAAATATTGCACTATTTACAATTCACACCCACCATTTATAAACATTATAATCTCCGACAACAATTACAAAATAAAAAATGACCAAAACACAACATACAACATATAACAATCAATGACAAATTTTAGACACTGACAAAAACGTATAGACAGTTAAATGTGACAACAGGACAATAAAACCAGACTGTTTTAGTTGGCTTTTTGAGCCTTGCATTTAGGCCATTAACTAAACAGTGCACTATTTACAACATCCCCACTGCAATCCAAGCAGGACAAAACAATCTCCTAAAATCTTTAAAGAATTCTATGCTTGATAACAACCAGGAGTGACTCTCCTTTTCATTGCACTCATTTGGGTAATAAGCGGTCCAGTCGACGCGTTATGAACTCAATTGTTAATTTATGGGGTTCTCTTCAGGACCGAAAGCTCTTTTTGAGATCAGCCGATCTCATATGTTCAACTCCTACCTTTCATATACACTGCACCCTTCCCAGGGGGGGTACCTTGAGCGTAACTGAAGGGTGCATTACATGTAAGAAAAAGGAAGGTTTGGGCCTGGCAAGTGGGTGCACTGGCCAGGTCGCTATGGCAGTGAAAACCGCATGCGGACACAGCAGTGGCAGGTCTGAGACACCTTTTTTTTTAACATACTTTAGGGGGGCCCTGCCTTGATAATTGGGAGTAATTCTTTTGTGAGAGCAAGCTTACCTGTGTGAATGTCCTTGTGAGAGCGAGCCTGTCAGCACTGCGGACGCTGCGGGACACCTCACCGACATTGGGTCTGGCGCCACCGAGGGACTACAATCCCCAGAGACACACGCGGCGCGCACGCCGCCAACGCGTCTGGGAAGCGCCAGGAGGCGTTCTTAAGGCAAGCAGGGCTCTCGCGTCGCGGGACGCGTGCGGGTGGCGCCGGCTAAGCCCCGGCCAAGGGCGGGCCCATTTGAGCTCGTTCCAGAACGGAAGAGGCTGGGCCGGGCCCCCCCTCTAACCTGCTACATTTGAGAAGGTTAGTGTTTGCTCCTTGCCGTAACCTTTATTAGGCACTGGCCAAGCACTCGTCTTTATTATACTTTTTGACCAATTGTGAGGTTAAAAAGATGGCTCATGGTGGAGGGGGAAAGGGAAAGAGCTCATTAATGAGTGGCTCTGTCGCAGGTACCCTGGACCAGTTCATAATAAGGGCAACCTCTGTATTGGCTCACGAACTCGCAATGACTGAGCGGAGGCTTTCCCGGGAGTCAGTACAATCTAAACGTTCGTCCCTGGGAGGGCTGATGTGTGCAAGGTCCTCGGAGAGTCTTGAGACTACTGAAACGCCGGTACAGGGAAGAATCACCAATCAGTCCCTGCATGCAACAATAACTACACCCGGGATTACTCTCACCGAGGAGCACTCGATCAATGCTAAACTTGTGGTGCCAGAAAAAATAGTCTCCGACTCCTCTACTCGTTCGAGAGTATCACCAAGGTCATTATGCAGTGCTAATTCACAAACTACGACCCGTGTGTCTGAACCTGCAGTAAAGAGAAAACGAGTTGGGGGTACACAAAGAAAGAAGAATGCGAAAACCCACAAACCCAACCCAAGTGTCCCCCCCAGACCTCCACTTTGTTGGCCTCCCCCGAGAGAAGGTCTTTTCACACTTTCGCAAGTTTACCACTGATAAACTCAGATGGGGTCTTAGTACTCCAAGGAGATGAGAATTTCTGGAGCAAATTGGGTGCGCTAATTATTTCCTCATTGACTCCCATTACTGAGGGACTACAGCTTATTGAAGATAAACTGTCGTACCTTGATTCACTTTTCTTACAAGCCCATTGAATAAGGGACAAACCTTTAGGGCCACAAGAGGGGCCACCTGATTTAACTGAGAGCGTTTCTCGTAACCCCCGGATTCTTATTCAACAGCCAAGTGTGGGTCCGAGTTTGCCTTCTACTCTTGTTATTGGGCCTGCTGTGGGTGGTACTATTGTGAATGTTGAAAACACGCAAAATGGGGGAGTGTCCACAGACTATGCCTTTGGGTACAGAGACTCGCTTCCAAGGAGGAGCGCGTGCATTTAATCAATTGCATGTTGTTAAGGGCCTGACGACGCTCGTCTCATCTTACCCATTGTGCAGGGACACCTTCCTTACCATGTATCAATCAACCTTCCGCTTCGACCCCATATGTTTTTGTACTGGTTAAAGTACCGGTGTCGGAACAGGGAGTTGTCGAGACATATACTGAGTTAAAAAACAAATGTACCCATTGGTTAAACATGAATAAGCTGTTACCACCATAGGTGTACAGTGAAATACTGTTTGCTCGAAGAGTAAGCTGGGTGGGATAAGGCAGGAAATGTTTTGAGGGTGATTGTGTTGTAATCAATTTCAGGGATAGGAGGGTGGTGGACCATATTTATGACTGGTATACAGGGAGAGAGGGTACCGGCATTCCGTCACTACCTCTAGCCTTCTTTTACCCTCACCAACAAACCCATCCGCAACAAGTGAGAAGAGCTAGATCATGGGAAAGATGGTCCGCCCCAACCCAGGAGGTTGGTTTAAATTATGGGCTTAACACCTTCAACATCTCTAATAGCTTAATACTAGCACTTCTCCCTGTTAGTAACAGATTTAGTGTTTTAGACCAGTTGGATTGACATACCCATGGACACTACTCCGACCAAAGGGCCTGTTTTTCAGGACTTAAGACTGACTATGAGATTTTCCACCTTTGTGGTGGTAGAGTGGATTTTCACAAAGAGGAGGGATGTTGGGAACCCCTCGTGGTTAGTGTTGGGGAAGTGCAGAATGATAGCTCCATCATGCTTGGTCGTGAGGGGGCTAGTACCTTTATTCCTAACCAGGGATCTATTGCTGGTCCTCAACGAGCCAATGAGTTGCTGAGCCCACAGGGTGGTGAAGTTTGTGATCTACAACTAATGACGTGTTTTGCCCTCTCAGATTCAGTAAGGGCTGCAGGGAATGGAGAGGAAATAGGTTTGTTTGGCGTAGTTGGGCCTAATACTATGAACTGCAACATCTTAAGCTGGAATATAGCAGGTTTACAAGCTAAAAAGGAGGATCCCAGATGGCTAGATCTGATTAAAACCTACGATATATTGGGTTTTCAAGAAACTTGGGACACGGAGGGCGACTTTTGGGTTGATGGGTTTAAATCGTATTGCATGCCTGCACAGCACTCTCCGCCTGGAAGAGCCAAAGGTGGCCTTTTATTGTTGTTTTCCCTCGCTCTCATGGGAACTCATAAAGATGTTGTGGTAGGGACCCCCTACTGCTTAGCAATCGAATACGTGGCCCATAATTCATTCAAACTGCTGGTGGTTAATTTTTATAATTCAGCGATTGTTCTATGGAAAATGAACATTTGTTTAATTTGAGAGCGTTTTTAGAACATTATCGTGAGAGTCAAATCACTAATTAGCTGATTAATATAATGGGAGATTTTAATATTCATCTTTGCAATCAGAACTGCCAGGGGGTAATAATCCCATTGGTTTAGCAAGGTATGCCCCGTCACACTTTGAGCATACACGTTCTGGGGGTTGCCTGGAAGAGCTCCTGGTAGAATTGGACCTCCATGAACCAAGTGATACTGTACTACCAAAAAGGACCCCTACTTTTACTGCCAGAGGGTGCAACACCGTTATCGATTTTATGTTTATGTCTTTTTCCCTTTTATTGAAGGTTGTTTCTTATAATACTAGATAGTCTCATCATAGTGACCACAATCCAGTTGTCCTCGAACTAGAAGAAGCTGTGGGCTGAAAAAGAATTCAGGGATGCAGAGAGAGGAACTTAGTTTGAAACCCACAGATCAAGGCAGGCGGGTAAAATGGGCAAAAGTATTACCTGATCATTTTTTCCAGGAATTAGCCATAAAGGTAGAAGACAAGATGGAAATATGCCTGAATGGGTCGAATGAGGGTCCAGCAGTTTTGGGGGCCTTTGAAAGTATTTGCGCTCAGGTAGCTACGGACCTGACCTGCTCTGTTAGACCAGGCCAATTTATGGGAGAGAGGTGGTTCGATAGTAATTGCTCCAGCGCACATCGTAACTCGATGATCACATTAAAAAGCTCCCCCCAAGACAAAAACCGAATAGGAGCACTTAGAAAGGTGTATAAATAAGCACTTCATACCAGGAAAAAATAAATTAAAAAAGAGGCTTGGGAAGCTTTAACCTCGGTGGAAGTGCTTAAAGATAGTAGTAGATTCTGGGCCATTGTGAACAAGCCATTCTTCTCGGGTATAGATAACACTCCAATTGAATGTAATATCACAGAGGGACAGTGGCTTGCCCATTTTGAAGCCATTTATGAGACACCTGATGGTGTGGAACAGGAGTTTGTACATGCTATAAGAGGGGCTGCCACTGTCTTGACATTTAGTGAGGAGAATGTAGAACTGGCCATCAGAAATATGACCAGTAATAAGGCTCCAGGCCCTGATGGAGTCCCAGCAGACTTGTATAAGTTATATCCCTCATTCTGGGCCAAAATTCTGACCAATGTTTTTAATGTTTGTGCCAGACAAGGTTTTCCTTCTTCATGGTCTTCGTCCATCATTGTCCCCTTTTTTAAAAAAGGCCAGAGAGGGGACGCTAAATGATTAATTGATTCGGTGATTAAAGTTTTTTGGGAGAGTGATCCTGGTAAATTAACGGATTGGCTAGAAAAAAACATGTTGTGTCTAACATTCAGTATGGTTTTAGAAGTGGCAAGGGGACTCAAGATCAGTGTCTAAACATATCCTTATTGGCAGGGAAATATACTCTAGCTAAAGAAGGGTTATTACAGCTGGCATTTATGGATCTATCGTCAGCTTTTGATCTGGTCAATAGGTCAAAATTTTGGCAAATTTTAATGGAGATGGGGATAGAATCCAGCTTGGTCTCCTTTCTAGCAGATCTGCATCAGGACCTTACTGCTAGGATTAGGATTGATTAAGCAGGCAATTGTACTAGGTACTTTAAGTCAGGCCGGGGAGTAAGGCAAGGCTGCATTTTAGCCCCACTGCTTTTTACCCTTTATATTAATAATTTAGGCAAAGTTTTAGATTTGGCTAGTTTGGATGACCCGCTAATAGGTCATGATCGTTGCCCAAAACTTCTGTACGCCGACGATGCTGTTTTATTAGCACGCACACCGGTCGGTTTACAGAAGCTTCTAGATGCTTTTGGGCTCTTCATGAATTCGTTGGACCTTAGGGTAAACACTGCTAAATCTCATGTAATGACCTTAGGCAGGGAAAAAAATAGCAACCTTAGAACCTTTTATTGTGAAGGCATAGAATTAATCAGGGTGCCCGTGTTTACATACTTAGGGGTTCTGTTCGATGAAAGAGGGACTTGGGCCGCACAACATAAGGTCAAGATCAATGCGATGACTAGAGCAATTGGGGCAGTAAATGGCTTTGCACAGCGGCTAGGGGCAAAACCAGTAGAGACTATTTTAAATATATTCAAATCCAAGTGTATAGCAATAGCTATATATGGTTCATCCATTTGGGGTTATAGGCTGATGGAGGGGTTACAGAGAGTGAAGAACAAGTTTCTCTGCAACCTATTGTCGGTCCCCCAATCCACTCCAACTTTTGCTGTACACCAAGAATTAGGAATGAGCTATATGATGGATAAACTGAAGCTAGCCCCAGTAATTTGATGGTTAAAAAACGTGGCTTAATTTACAACTTGACCTATATATAAGGGATTGAGCTAGTAAAATTACTTGGTGGTATTATATTAAGAACCTGTTAGCCGATGTGGGCTGTCAAGACCTTTTTGACCATCCAGAAAAGATTGTGAGTGCTGATCTGGTGCGGGTCAGAACACAGCTCCTGAATGTGTGGTCAAATGAGCGAGAAGAGCTGGAGTTACGAAAACCGTCTGTTAGAGCACATTACCTTTTAAAGACTGTACCTAGGATGGAACCATATTTGGAGATTGTAAATAGGCCATTCCATTGTTTGCTTTTAACTAGGTTTCGGTTCAATCTTATACACTTCTTTCTACGTAATTCACAAGGGTGGTGTAAACAAAATGAGCTAGGGCCTTGTACCTTTTTCAGCTCTAGATACCATGCATTTCATCATGTTCTGTGAACACTATAATGATATCAGAAGGAAGTTTTTATTTCCTGTTTTAAAGAGAAAGGGATTTACTCAGGTTAAACCGGCTCTAATGTACCTCCAGCTCCTAAATGAGGCCTGCGAAAATTTCTTCATAGCAAGTTTTTTTGTAGCAGCTGTGAGACTCAGGAACCAACGTAATTGATTGCCTTTTTTAGACTTTTTATGGTTATATTAATGTTCTTATATTCAGTAGTGTATATTTCTGTACTATAATATGAATTTTATGAATTATTTGGGTTAAATGTATTTTGTAGGGGCCTATATTTGTATGTTCTGTACTTTTAGGGTTTTATTTAGGGGAATAAAGTGATTTGACTGACTATTTATAGAGTATTTATTTATAGTATGTTTAAACAGAGCTGAAACTTAACCTTTAAAACTGCCCCCTCCCTCTACCCTCCCTCCTCGTCTGCTGTTACTTGTATAGTTCATAGTCTATTGGTACTATCAAAATACCAACACGTTCCTTTCGCTGCATGTACACTTTTATGGCGTGTCTAGGGCCTGTAAACCTCCTTGACGTATACACTTAAAGTATGCAGGTGTATTATTGGGTGGGGTTACCATGTGTGGGTATAAAGTCTAGCTGTTTGAAGTCTTCCATCATAATGTTCCAGTCCATAGAGATAGGTGTTTCCACAACCCCCTTACCTCTTCTCTTCTAAGTGCTGCGCTTTCGGCACTGCCCCATTGTATTTATTATATCTTCCTGCCAGGTGGTCAATTAAGGACTCCTAGGGGATTTCCATTTAGGTCTTAGATCTTTGAAAGGCTACTTTTGTGAGTGGCACAACCAGTGATGCAAGGCCACTAGTAGGATTTGATTTATAGGCCCTGGGCACACACAGTGCACTGTTCTAGGGACTTATTAGTAAATCAAATTTCCCAATCATAAACACACCAATCCATCAACACAATTTACAGTAGAAGCTTTTGCACTTTAGTACTGATCAGAAGTATTAAAGTGTGCAGTAACATTAAACCAGCAAAAACAATATCCAGAGTTCCACCAAAACCAGGAGGTCAGAAGCCAAAAGCCTGGGGAACCACGCCAAAAGATGCAACGTCTAACACATGTTCCCTCCAGGTGACACTAGGGATAACTACCCACCCTCTTGGGAGTTCTCTTCACTAAGTCAGAAGAACCTGGACAGACCATCATAATGGTCGTGTTCTGGGCCAGGGAGGTGCTCCACCGTTAAGTCCATTCCCTGTAGGTAGATGGACCACCTCAGCAGTTTTGGGTTCTCACTCCTCATTTGCATTAACCATCTGAGGGGCCAGTGGTCTGTCTGAACACGGAAAGGAGTCCCAAACAAGTAGGGTCTTAGCTTCATGCTCAATCGCACTCTACCTCTGTTCCTGCTAAGGAAGAGTACAGGCAGGTCTAGACCCTCGTTGTTCAGTTGTAAGAGCACGGCTCCCACATCATGCTCAGAATCATCCATTTGCACCATGAATTCCTTGGAGAAGTTGGGGGCTTTGAGCATTGGAGCCATGCACATGGCTGCCTTTATAGCATCAAAAGCAAGCTGGCAGGCATCAGTTCAGATCAGTTTCCTGGGCTGCTTCTTGGATGTTAGCTCAGTCAAGGGGGCATCAATGGTGCCAAAGCCCTTAAAAAAAACAATAGTAACTGGTGAAACCTAAGAAGGCCCTCAAATCTGTCTGGCTCTTGGTGGGCTCCCAAGCCAGAATGGTGTTAATCTTAAGTTGTAGGGGGGCCACCCGGCGGCTGCCTTCCTGGTGCCCTTAGTACATCACAGAGCCTTGCCCGATTTGATAATTACTGCCCTTGATCGTGAGGCCCTCCTCCTGCAGTGCCTTCAGCACTTGAAAGAGGTCCTGCAGGTGTTCCTTCCAATTGGAACTAAACACTGCAATGTCATCCAGGTAGGCAACACTGATATCCTTCAGTCCAGTCAACAGCTGATTAATCACCCTCTGAAAGGTGGCAGGGGCATTTTTCAATCCAAAGGGCATAATCCAGAACTGATCGTGCTCCTCTGGGATTGAAAATGCAGATGTCCTTTGCCACATTAGTCAAGGCAATCTGCCAGTACCCAGATGTCAAATCAAACATTCTGAGGTACTTGGCAGCTCCCAAACAAACTATGAGCTCAACTCTATGGATGGGGTGTGCATCAGTCCTGATGATGGAGCTGAGCCCTCTGTAATCCACACAGAAATGGAGTTCGGGGGGAAAGGGTACTGGATGCTGCAGGCTTTGGGACCAAAAGCAATGGTCTGGCACAAGGACTATTGGAGGGCTCAATCACCCCTAGCACCAACATCTTAGAAACCTCTTCTTTGATGCTGCCCTTGACCCTGTCAGTCTACCTGTAAATTTTGTATTTGACAGAAGGACTGTCCCAAGTATCCACATCATAGATGTGCCAAAGAGTAACACCCAGGGCGAGGGAGAACAGGCTTTCAAACTGCCCCAATAACTGGGGACAGTTGTCCTGCTGCTCTAGGGTTAGTGTAGGGGAGAGGATCACACCTTCCTCTGGCCCATGGTGCTCCTTGGTAAACAGGAGGTCAGGGAGAGGGTTACTCTCCTCATTTACCCCATCATCCATCGCTAAGAGAATGCTTACTTCAGACCTCTCAAAGTGAGGTTTGAGGTGGTTCACATGGAGGACCAATAGAGGGTTCATGGACGTCTGCAAGCCAACCAGATAGGTGACATCACTCTTGCTCTCCTCTACTTCAAAAGGCCGAGTTTATTTGTCTTGCAGAGCACATGGCTCTACTGGAACCATAACCCACATGTTTTGTCCAGATTGAAACTCAACCAGAGTGGTATTCTGGTCATACCAGCGTTTCATCTCTTCCTGGCTGGCTTCCAGGTTCGCTTGAGTGAGCCTCCTGAAGCATGCAGGCTGGTTTCTAAAGGCCGGCATGTAACTAAACACATCCTGGGGTGGCTTCCAGGGAGTAGTCTCACATCCTTCCTTCACCAGACTGAGAGGTCCTCTCAGAGTGTGCCCAAAATGCAACTCAAAGGGACTGAACCCTAATGACTTCTGGGGTACCTCCCTGTAACCAAGGAGAAGGCATGGCAAGAGGACATCCCACTTACACCTCTTAGGTTCTGACAGACCTTTGATCATGCCTTTAAGGGTTTGGTTGAATCTCTCCACCAAACCATTACCTTCGGGGTGGTAGGAAGTGGTGAACTTGTAGGTCACAGCATACTCCTTCCACAGGGATGTCATATACTTGGATAGGAAATTGGTACCCCCGTTGGATACAACCTCTCTGGGTAAACCCATTTTGGAAAAGATTTCCAGGAATGCCGTCATTGTCCTCAGAGGGATAGCCTCCACGTACCGAGTGGCACAGTCCACCAAGACCAGGATATACCTGTTGCCCATGGCTGTCTTGGGGTCCTTTGGCCTGACCATATCAATCCCCACCCTCTTGGAGGGGGGCCTCCTCCATCCTCCCACTCTTACCACTTGCCTGGCAAGTTTGACAAGATCTACAATGGGCATCTACCTGCCTTCGTATCTGGGGCCAGAAGAAGTGGGTGACAATCCAGTCGAAGGTCTTGTCCTGCCCCAAATGTCCTTCCAAAGGCAATTCATGAGCCAGACCCAGTAGGAAGGTCCTGGAACGCTGGAGTACCACCAGCACACGGGCTGACCCCGGTTCAGTTTAGGCTTGCTGAATAGGAGACCATTCTCCCAGTAGATCCAGTGTGACCCAGACTTATCACCAGCTTCCTGGTTTCTTATCTCGTGGGTGGTGGGCATTCTTACCCTGGATACAATTTCAGGGCCCTTTAGAGAATTCCTTTGCATTACCCTTGTCCCCCCCAATCTTTTGCTGGGTACCTGCCAACCTTTGGCTGAGTCTCCCTCATATACCTTCTTGTGGACCCTGGTACTCACCCAGTGGTTCGCCTCCATGGCAAGCTTCCTAGGGTCGATCAGCTTACTATCAGTCAGTTGCTGGCGCAGTTCTGCAAAATGTAGACTAGACAAGTGTTCCCACACAATCAGATTGTAGAGCCCCTGACAATATGTTGCATTACTGCCCTTGACCCAACCACCCAATGGCCTGTAAAAAGAATCTAAACATTCCAACCAAGTGTGTGCATCAGTTTCCCAATGGACCTAAACTGGTCCCTATACCTCTCAGGAGTGAGGCCATACCAAGCGAGAAGGCTCTCCTTCATGTCAGTGTAGGTAAGGTTCTGCCCCTTACCCAAAGCCAACAAAGTGTCCATGGCCTCCTTCCTTGAGTGAATCCACATTCCTGTGCCCAAATTACTCTTGGGGACCCCATTCATGTGGTTAGCTGCCTCATATACCTGAAACCACCTCTGTATGTCATCCCCTTTTTGTATTCCTTGTCTACATTCTTTGAAGGACTGCTGCCACCATCTACGCTGGATCTACTCTTTAGCTCCAATTCTTTAATACCACACTCAAGGCCTAAAACCATCTCTTGTGATTCCATCTAAAGCCTTTCCAGTTCTATTTGATGCCTCCTGGCTTTTCTCCTGTCCTCCAGTTCCTCTGGTTAAAATCACTGCTGCCTGGCCTGGAGGGACCCTCCCCTCTCAAAAGCACCCCAACCCTTTGAATAGACTGCTCAGCCTCCATACTAAGATCTCCAGACTGCCCACAGGCATGTCTGGATGCTACACAGGCCTTCAGCACCTTTTAAAGCTTCTCTTTTCTGGTGAGCCCTCTAATTTGGAGTTTTAGCTTTTTGTAGATAGCCTTCAACTCCTTTACGTTGTAGGTTTCCAACCTTTCTTCCGCAAAGGCCACTTCTAGGGATGCAATTGAGGATGCTATTCACTCATGCATGATGCAGTAGAAAATTGAAGTTCAAAAAGATTGGAACACAAAAATAGACCAGGGGGAAAAGAGTTTGTGTTACATAGTGGTCTTCGTTATTACTAGTCAGGATAAGGGAGTTACACTTCTACAAAAAACTAGTGCTCACCCCCTGGGTAGCTTGTCATGAGCAGCTTATCTCAGAGAGTTAGAAAAATATCCACATTGGAAAACAGGCGTGGAGGGGCGGTTTGGAGTTATCCGAAATTCTGTAAATCAATGGAGGGTATTTAATCTCAAAGACCATGCTTGAACATTCCTTTCAACAATCGGATACGGCAGTTCGTAATTCTTACCTACTGATAGGTTAGCCTGTATTTCAATGTGGATATTTTTCTAACGATATAAAGGTCAGTGTACCACATATATTTTAGTTTGTTATGGTTTTGAGGTGGCTCTTGTGAGCGATGTAGTAATCCCAGTTTTGTCATCTATTAGATTGACATCTTCACCTCCTACCATCCGTGGTAGT
This sequence comes from Lissotriton helveticus, assembly GCF_964261635.1. Lineage (NCBI taxonomy): Eukaryota > Metazoa > Chordata > Amphibia > Caudata > Salamandridae > Lissotriton > Lissotriton helveticus. The sequence goes on from NC_136068.1 coordinate 317,822,026, forward strand.
TATGCTTCACTAACACAGATTGAACACCATTGTGTTGGAATTCTCCGAGCAGGTATGTTAGATCAGGGACACTACGCAACAGTATGCATTTTAAACTATTTGTATTCATGGTGTGTGAAGTGTTACCCGTGTTTCTCCAATTCTTGCAGTTAGCGTGGCAGTATCTGGTCATAGGAACCCAGTAAGTGTGTTTTCATGTGTCTGCACTTGTTTTTACACCTTGGTGAAGGCAGCACAAATTCATAAGAGAATTCACAAATACTTTAACCTTCACTAACAATTTCAACCGACCTCCATGCGCATCCCTTGAACATGTTTCCTTTTGTCTTTTCTACAGAAAACCCCTGACAAAGGGATGCAGGTCCCGAAATGCATTGGGTTACAAAATCATTGTTTTGAAACATTTGTGTATTTTAGAAACTGAATTTGTTTGCTTGTATAATGTAATTATTCAGAACTATGATTATGAAATCCTCATGAACACGAGGTTGACTACTATTTTTGTGAAAACATTTTGAATTAAAAGTTTGTATTTAATATGTACATTGTGTAAAAGTTGGTGTGTGTAAGAGTCCTAGTCGCCATTCTGGGACTAGGCCACTTTCATTGGTTTCCAAAGAACTATTGAAAGCATTGCAGTTACCAAAGAAAATTGCTGTAGTCAAATGTGCCGAGCATAAGTCAGGAAATTATTATGTTCCACTGGGTAATTGGTACGCCTACCAAATTGCACAGTTACTAATTGCCAACTAATGGTTTTCTCTGCTTTTGAAACATGGGATGAAGTTAGACAGTTACAGGATGAGGCAGATGCAAAAGAAAAGGAACTCTGGATCAACTTAGGTTGCACAAGAAGAGCAGATGATGACGGCTGGGTGTGTCCAGATGGTAGGCCAATAATGCCGGACAGTTTGTTCTCACAAATGGCTAGGTTATATCATGGAACTACAGACATTGGGAGGGACGCAATGATTAGACATTTCAGATAGACATGGTATAATCCCAAGTTTAGGGTAGTTGCAGAGAGTCTCTGCCAGAGGTGTTTGTCCTGCCAACAGCAAAACCCAGGAAGAAAGGCAGTTGTCAGTTGGGAAAGAATTGGAAGAGCAGAGGGACCATTCACCAGATTGCAACTTGACTTCATTGAGTTGCCACCATGCAACGGTTTGAAGTATGTCCTTGTCATTGTATGTCTTTTTTCTCGATGGATAGAAGCTTATCCCACGAGAAGGAATGATAGTCTTACAGTTGCCAGACTACTGTTGAGAGAGCTCATACCTAGATTCAGATTTCCAGTTACTTTGGAATCAAATAGAGGACCTCGTCTTAATAATGAGGTAATCAAACTAATTTGAACAGCTTTCAAAATTAAGCAAAAATTACATTGGCCCTGATTCACAGAACTAACTTGAGACAAAATCCTAAACTTACTACTTTTGGTATTCACAGAAGTTAGGATTTTGTCTTTAGCTTGTCTTAAGACAGACTTAAGACAGACTTAAGACAGACTTAAGTTAGGATTTTGTCTTAAGTCTGTCTTAAGACAAACTTAAGACTAAATCCTAACTTCTGTGAATACCAAAAGTAGTAAGTTTAGGATTTTGTCTTAAGTTAGTTCTGTGAATCGGGCCCATTGTGTCTATCGACCAGAAGTCGCTGGAGTGGTTGAGCTGCTCAATGGCACAATGAAATCCAGGTTGGGAAAGGTGTGTTCATCCACTTCACGGAAATGGCCTGATGCTTTGCCACTTGTATTGATGAGCCTTAGAAACATTCCTGACCAAAGAACAGGATTGAGTCCACATGAGATCCTCATGGGAAGAATGTATGAATGAATACTTTATTGTATGATTACCTAAAATTATTTACAAAAGCAATGCATATTAATATCATAGTTAAAACAGTAAGTTGATAAAAGAAAAGCATTTGGCTTTTTGCAGAGAGATTTAATAGAGAAGAAAAAAAACACTAGAGCCATATACATCGGGTTGGAGAGTCAGTGCCCTAGTGTCAGTTCATCTTAACTTATCGGGCTTAGTACCAGATAATCGATGGCCATAAGATGTTTTATTTGTTGTTTGGTCAACAAGAATGGCACTGTACTTGACCATTGGAATTGGCACACGGTCACTAGTGATGCTGTGGATGCTCATTGACAGTCGGAATGTAGATTGTTATTATGCTGTTATTTTTCCGTACTTTGCGTTTGACATAAGATCTTTCCAGCAGTGGCAAAAAACTTCCCGGCACATGCCAGCTCCATTTGTACTGTTGTGATATATATGTGCGTTAAGGCCTTCTTGCACGTTCATACTTTATTTAGGTTGAACATTGCCCTTAAGTATTTGCGCCTCGGCGTACCAACGCTGGACAACAACAGATGACATGCTCTGCTAATTCTGTGTGGTATTGACACAGTCAACATCCTCTATTTCCGGTTGGTATGGTTGTCCAATGTGCCCTATAGTCCTTTATTGGTAGAGATAGCAGCCTGGTCTTCAAGACATTTTGAAGAGCTTGTCTGCCCAGGCCAGTTTTCAGGTATGGTTGGCATAGAGTGGCTTCATGTGATTTTGCAAGGCCCTCTGCGCCACAGATAACTCTGATCGTATCTGTTGTCCTGGTGCCTTGAGATGATCTTTCCCTGTTTTTTTAACAGTTTTTTTAGGCTAACTTTTGACAGATTTAATATCGTTGTATGATCAGCTGTCAGGCATGGTGTTTTATTAGCTGAAGCAAGGTACCTAGCCCATCAACTGGTTTGATCCATGAAGAGTATTTGGAGTGCTTCCCTCATAGTTCCCGGGCTAGCCTTGTTCACACAGTGGTACAGCTTCACTCTGTCTTTTTTGCATTCTATGTTCATTTTTGTTAAGTTAAACTCCAGTCTGATCAGTGTATGCCTTGTCGAGAATGGTAGCCTAAAGACCTTCCTAAAAGCCATGATATATAGGTGCTCCAACTTATCAGACAATAGGCCCGGGAAGGCCAGATGGCCATAGCTAATTGTTAAAAATAGCTTGGCTTGAATTACTCTTCGGATGCCCTCAGTTGAATGGCTCACAAGATTCTGATGTATTTTGAATAGGGCATGTGTGACCTTAGCAGATTTTGTCTCCAATGATTTGGCCTGGGATGTTGTTCTGCCAGTATCTGAGAATTGTACACCCAGGTAGGTATACTTATGTGCAGTTGCAATTCTTAGTAGTCCGATGTTACAGCCCAGCAAGGATTTTTTTGGTTTATGACCAAAAAACAATACCTTGGTTTTATTTGCATTTGTTTGGAGATTATTTTCTGAGTTGTGTAAATGAAGAGTCTCCAATGCCCTTTTCATGCCTATTTTGGTTTGGTCCAGGATGACAAGGTCATCCACGTATTGCATAATGGGTATTCTAAGGTGACCCAAGTTAGGTGGAAAAATATTGTTTTTTGAGAGTGCAGCTCCCAGGTCCGCAGTGTATAGGTTAAATAGTGTTGGCGCAATCACACAGCCCCGTTTTAACCCTTTGTTCATATAGATCTTGGCAGTTGAGTGTGACTGTGTGAGCTTAGTGCGGACCCAAGTACCAATATGGAGGGACATTAGGCTGCCAGAAATGTCCTTGGTATCGCCCACTTTGCAAGCTTTGCCCACAATATGTTGCGGTCGATGCCATCAAAGGCAGCACTATAGTCAACGAAGCAGGCATATAGGGGTGGGTTTATCTCCACTGTGGCCTTAGTTACCAGATATGATAATGCAATGGCGTTATCCATTGTTGATGAGTTCGCCCGGAATCCAGTCTGGTAATTTGGAATTATTTGATTGGCTATTATCCATTCCTCCAGCTCTTTCAGAAGAACTTTTGCATATGCCTTCCCGTCCACGTCAAGTAGAGCAATTAGTCTGTAAATCTCAAGCTGTAGGATGTTGCCTTTCTTATAGATTGGTTGCAGAATGGAGCCTTTCCACGAGTGTGGTACTCCTGAAGTTTTGAAGCAGTAGTTGAATAGACAATGCATATGAGGGGCCTAAAATGCCCGATCTTCATTAAAGATACTTCCCGGTAACCCATTTGGTCCTGGGGCCCCATCCTTCTTTATGCCTTTCAATATGAGCAGGATTTCTTTTTCGCTAAGAGTGAGAACCTTATTCTCGTTTCCCTCTAGACAGTGGTTTTCAACTACCATATGTCCTCATGGGAAGAGCAATGAGACAAGCATTTGTACCTGGAAACAAATTGATGAATATAACTGATGATTTAGTTTTGGACTATTGTAAAGGACTAGCATATCTGGTACGTTCTGTGTCACACCAGATTGGAGAAGATGCAACAACAGCACAGCCGAATCAAGCTCATGATTTGTGTCCTGGAGACTGGGTTGTGGTAAAGAAGCACACAAGGAAATTGTGTGTGGAACCCAGGTGGAAAAGACCTCATAAAATCGTATTGGTGACGACAACAGCAGTGAAGTGTGCTGGCTTACCAAATTGGATCCATGCCATTCATACTCATAAAGTCCCAAGTCCACCTAAACGACAAGAGCAGCAACTGGTAGAGCAAAGAAAAGAACCAGAAGCTGAGAGTTGTGAAGTCGAAGAAATTAGAGAAACAGACTCTGAAGAATGCATTGACGAAGAACAACCAAGTACAAGTCAAGTAGAGTGGGCACCAGTTACTGGGACTGAGGATACTGCTGTAGAGACTGAGGAAGAGCAAGAGCCTGAAAGACCAGAACAAAATAAGCAAAGATTAGAAAAATCTTCTATAGAGAATCCAGATCAAGCTCAGTCAGAAGAAGAAAAAGAAAGACCGGAGGGTCTAGACCAAATACAAACAAAAAAAGGTAAAGAAGCAGAAAATTCAGAACAAGTCCAACAAAAAGAAATAGAAAATAAAAGGACACTTGCAATAGGTGAAGAAGGTGAAAAAGCAGTACAGACAAAAAGGGTTAGAAAGGGAGATCACTGGCCGAGTGGAGTCAAAAGACTGAGATACTTTCTAAGAAGAAAAAGAGGGAAAGAACTAGAGCAAGTAAATGAGGTGTCAAGTCAGGTTGAGCAAGAACAAACAAGAAGAAGATCCTTAAGGTTGTCAAAAAGAGCGAGGATTCCAAACAGAAAATATAAGGCTCCAGAGTTGACTTACAATATCCTTGAGGATTTTGAAAATCTTGATCTAAATGTAGAACAAAATACTGGCACAGTTGGAGGGTCCGATGAAAGGGAATTGGGACCACCTTAAAGAAAGACTTGTGCACAAAGGGTGGATTTTATTGAAAAGATTATCAAGTAAATAGAAGAAAGGATCTGAAGAAAAAGGATAACTAAAGCTGAAAGATTTTGAAGTGTGGGATCACACAAAGATTTTACATTGTAAATATTCTTTTTAGAAAGATGATACATTTAGAAATAATTTTAGATACTAAAAATGGCAGAAGTAAAATGACTGAATATCCGAAATCTAGTTTAAAACAAAGATGTGTTAAGTGTTGTTTATGTAGTATTACAATACTAATGTTGATGTGGTTACTGTTAAATGTTATGATACCTGTTCTAAGGGTGACTAATAATCGGAATAACACAAATACTTGTGCAAGAATGAATGCAGTTACTAAGAAAACTACTAGCACAGATTTAGAACAAATGGATAAAAGCATGTATCATCATGACAAATCAAATAGTGACTCGTCATTAAATGTATTTACTAAACTCATTTATCAATATGTTAACACGATGGATGTGAGTGACTGTTATGTCTGCATGAAATTACCTATGTCTGTCTCAGAAGGTGTGACATATGACCATCTTCCATTAACTTATAGCGTGTTTTGTAATGTTGTAGTTAGCTTGTTTTATGTTACTGGTAAGTTGCAATACTTCTAATATGGATTTAGTATTTTCAGAAATCCCTATTAGAAGAAACATGGATCTGGTACTTAGTGGAAAAAATGCAGAATTCATGGGAGAATTTTTCCTAACAACGAAACCCATATATATATAACACATGCTCATAAAAATCATTTAACATGTCTTTTACGTGATGAAGAAAAAGATTTTCAAAATTTAGTAGAAGAAAGAAGGCAGGATTTCCAAAAGAAAGCTGTTGAGCGGAAGTCACATGTACCGCCATGCGCTACTTTGGTAGGAGATTTTAAGAAAAGCGAGACTCCTGCTGCAATGTAACTAGATTTGTCGAAATTGGTGAATTTCTGTTTACATAGACTAAAAACAGAGTATATAGCATTTTCATTGGTACAAACGAATGTGAACATACCTTCCTAATTATGGGGGGTGGGGACTAAAAGGGGCAACTGATCCTGTGTTCCCAGGTATATATTACGTATGCAATAAAAATGCCTATTATAGGTTACCTGCACAATGGTACAGAAGTTGCTACCTTGGCATTGTCTTCCTGAAGGTGTATCACATAGCTAAGCACAATGAAACAGATGTAATAAGTAAAGCACTAACAAGAAGCAAAAGAGCAAGTTTTTCAGAAATAGTAGGCAACATCTTTGGTGCACTGATACTGTCAGTTGGAGTCATATTGAACTCACATAAGATACATCAATTGTCCTCAGTAGTTGATCGTTTATCAACAGATACTGCTGGAGGATTCTTAATGATCAATACTGAAATGGTTGCAATTAGATCTATGGTTTTTCAAAATAGATATGTCCTTGATATTTTATTGGCAAAAGAGTGTGAAGTCTGGGGTATGTTGAAAGTTCAACACTGATGTACATATATTCCAGACAAAAGTAAAGGTATTGAGCGATATATCAAGAATACTACAAAGATTCATAAAGACTTGACACAACTGGAGGTTGACGGTGTTTGGGAAAGACTTAGTAAAAGTATTTCCACTATAGGTAGCTGGTTTTCCACATGTTGCAAAGGAAGATTGAGAATGAGATTATTGAATGAAACAAATAATAAAAGGATGGGAAGAAAGAGAAAAAGGAAGGAAATTGAACTAGCGGAAATGAAAGAGAGTCTATATGGAAAAATGAAAGAAACGAATATAAAAGTGAAAAATGAAGGGTGTATGGAATCTAATGTAGGTGCCAAAAATAGATAAAGTTGGCACTTGGTAATGATGGGTATTTTATGATGGCTCTAAAATGCCATCAGAGGTGGTATTGATGGAGTAAGGATTCAAGAAAACGAAACTTGCTCGGAGCATTCCTCATTATCAGTACTAATTATTAGAAATAGTAAAGAGAACTAAATTATTATACACACACATCATTTACATATGGGAATAAAAGCTTTACGCATGCTTAATTAATGAAAATAAAACGCAACGCAACTAAAACCCGCTTTAAAATGGAAAACGCTTCTGTACATGTGCGAATTAGAACTACGTAAATAGTAACGTGACTAACCGGTTTTGAGAGGGGAAACTCTCACGCAAGCGCAGAAATTACTAACATTGGGTCTTGAGGTACTGCATGCCTGTCATATGCATGCCTGAATTTAAAGAGAGCTGTTGCTGCTAATGCTTTTGCTTAATAAAGAAGAAAGTAACATGGGATAGAGTACAAGTTGGTGGTAAACAGTGAAAATCCCTTGTTTAAGAAATTAACATTTGTTTATGATTCCTTTATTAATAGAGTATGTTTGGGCCTTACGTGACACACAGGGGAAAAAGATGGCGTTGAAAATGGATGTGAGCTGGACATGCGCAGTGTAATAGTGATGTGACCTGATGACCGAGTCACTGACAGGCTGCCAAGAGCCAAGGACACCCACCAAATGAAAGTTCTTCACAACTGTAGAACTGTATTCAATGTATTTTGAATAGTAACATTAAATATGTGTGAACGGAAATGAGAATATTAAATGAGCTAAAGGGGATGGGTTTGTTAGACAAAAGAGTTATTATAAATCAAACATGTCAGGTTGAGGTCATGATAACTCCCCTGTCCAATCAAAGTTCGTATTTCATCAAGATTTGTAACATTGAGGGAGGGACATGCATAAGGAAAGACTATAACTAAAGTGACTTAACAGTCATATCATGTCATGCATGCAAGTGAGGCGAGGTAAGCACGAGTGCAAGAGAGAGGCAAGAACTACTGCTGCTGAGGAAAGAGAGAACAGACTGGGAAGATTCACCTCTGAAAGATACTTGATTAGATCGAAGATTTCGGAAGAATATTGAGGAGGAAGAGAGTGTAAGTAAGGGATGCGACCCGGTGCGTCGGGTCAATAGAGAAGTTTAGTAAGTATTACCATGTCCTGAGTCTGTCCTATAGCCTTTGCCTCCTGAGTCTGAATCAGGAGACCACCACCAGCCCTTTTTGGCCAGAGAGTTGGGTTTCCATAATCACCTTTGGGTAATTATTATTCTGTCTCAAATTTGGATACCTTTTGCAAATGTATGATTTATTATGCCATTTGTCTCTTCATCTATCCACTCTTAATGCATTGATTTGTTGAACGAGTCTGTGAAATGAATGTACATTGTTTAATGAATTTTTTCCCCCATGAAAGCTTGTTGGTGTTTCCACTGTGGATTTGTATTAATGAGCGTTAATTTATGACTGAAATTTAGATAAACATATTGAATCTTACCCAGAGTCTGTGGTTTATTTCACTAAGATCTGTAAGTTTAGTTAGTTAATTTGTTCATATCACTATCAACTACTCAACTAATGGTCCATCGACCAAAGGAAGTGTGTTGATCTGTGAAGATTAGTTAGACATTTAAAAAAAGATTTATCAAGAGTAAATTGAATTTCCAGTGAGTTAACTAATCAAGATCAAAGTGAATTACAAAACTTGACCCCCAGCAAAATAGCCAGGAAATGTGATTGTTGTATATGGGCCCATTGATCTTATAGTTGCTTGTGATGTGTTTGTCCCTTTCTGCTGGATCAGGAGCACCTGCGGGTATCGGGACTGTAGTCGCAGGTCTGAGACACCTTTGAAAGGCTACTTGTGAGGGTGGCACAACCAGTGCTGCAAGCACTGTAGCAGCATTTGATTTACAGGCCCTGGGCACACAATCACATACCCCAATCATGGAAACATCAATCCATCACCACAATTTACAGTAGGAGCACTTTCTCTTCAGTACTGATCAGCAGTATTAAAGTGTACAGAGACATCAAACCAGCAAAACAATATCCAGAGTACCACCAAAACCAGGTCAGAAGCAAAATGACAGGTGAAACACACCAAAAGATGCCAGGTCTCACATATGTTTTATTAGCCTGGCATGTTGCCCCATCCATAACAATAATATTGGCCATGATTTGAGGGACACCTGATAATTGGCTCACTTTGTTTACTCCTGGTGTAATCAAGAGGGAGGGTTAATGAATGTTTTAAAGTTCATGTTTAGAAACTTTTATTTCAGATACATGCAAATACAATTTTGTGGCCTAATGCACTAACCTAAAACACTACCATATGTTTTTTTTAAATATGTTATTGCTGTATGCCAAAAGAGATTACATAGCATGATATTAGCCTGGTATGGAACAATGGATCCCATCATGGAATTACAGTAGAACAGTGGTGGGCTATTTATGAATAGTCAGCACACATTTTTTAAATTTTTCTTTGTAAAAAAATGGCTCATAATAAACTGTCCATCCCCACACTCCCTGCCCAGTTGCTGCAGCTTTAAGTATTAGCGTAGGGAAGCAGAGCAATGAACACTGGGGGTCTTAAAAGAAAGTGTTCTAGAGGCGAAATCATTACAGTGTCTCAGAGATAGACTCCCTTAAACCAGTGCCTTGAGAAGTTGCCTAGATGTTGCAAGAACAACTACTATTTACAAACCGAGAGTGCATGTGTCAGAGTGGATTTTGGGGGGAGAGTATCATCCTTGGTGCAGTCTTTAAAGCCCTCCAACCAAAATGGCCCACGCCTGTGAAATAAAATATTTTATTAGACTAGCTCATTCCTCCCTTTGTAACAGGGTGCTCTCAGATTGAACCAAGAGAGTGAGACATTGGTCCAACTTACGAGAACTGGAAGAAGTGAATCCTTCCAGAACAGTGTAATATTACATTTTTCTAGCAGAAGAGATAGGTCATGGAACTTAATCGAGAGTTTCTTGAACTTGAGACAGGGGAATGCGCACGATAGGACTGCTTCCTGGGAATTCATTAGTACTCAGCCCATCATAGTGGACAGCAGCTCCAGAAGTCTCTGGTAGTATGAAAGGAATGTGAGGCAAGACCAAAGAATATAAAGCAAATTGGCATCAAATTGCATACTGCAAGGACATGGAGATGTGACTCATGGGTATATTTTGTTAATTCAGGAAGGTGTAAGTTAGTTTCACTTTTGAATGTACTTAACACAGGAGCTGTGGAATACTTTTGGGAGTATTTCAATATTTTAGCCCAGTCCACATTGTGCAGAGGTTTGTCCATGCCAGCATCTCAGTTTATATGGAGAGAAGATCTGTAGTGGTCCCCATGTTGCAGGAAAGCTCTGCACACCCATATTATCTGTACTCAAATAGTTCCTATGGTGTAGAGCGTCTGTTAGACTTCATGTGGGGGTAGACTGAGGCAAACCTGAAATAGGGTAATTAATGATTGCTTAAGGTGTTTGTAGAAAAGAAATTAACCTAGGTGAAGAATATAGTCTGCCATAAGGCTTTGGAAATCTAGTAGCTCACTGTCAACAAAAATCTCCCCAATTTTGGGGGTCCTGCAGCATGTCACTTACGGACTTGCACTGAGTGAAGCTATCCTGTGTGTGTGGGGAGGTCTAGCAAAGGTATTGGAGGAGCGTAGAGTTTCTCTGTGTTAGTGAGGTTACGTGTTCTAGTAAGGCAAGAGAAAGCTTTGCAGGATATACCCCAGGTGGCTTTGGGTAGAATGGTCAGTATGAAACAATGAGTAGCATAATAAGCCCTCCTTAAAGTCTTTGAGCCTCATTTATGAAAAGGGACGCATCGCTGCGTAAATACAGCGATGCGTCACTTTTCATTGTGCCCTCCTTGGGACATGCTGGATGCGTCATATTTTCAGTATGACGCATCATGTCGCAAGGAGTTACAGATACGTCAGTATTTTTGATGTATCTGTAGGCGCAAAAGTGACACATTGCTGGAGTGTGACACGAAAGTGACGCACCTCCATCAATGAGTCATTTCACATGGGCAAGTCACATTTCAAATGTGCTGGCGTCAGTCTTACGCCTGCTGTGAGGCAGGCATAAGATAAAGACACGTTTGCATCCTAGAAGTGACGCAGTGACATCTCATAGATTTCACTGCGTCACTTCTACGAGGCTTACTTGCATCAGAATGCCCACCCTGCATACATTATACCTGGCACAGGTATAATGTGGTGCAGGGGTTTACTGAATGACGCATCTACTTAGATGCATAACTTTGTAAATATGATGCAACATGGCATATTTTTTACCCTGCTGGTGCGTCACAAAAAGTGATGCACCAGCAGCACAAAAGTGACGCAAGGGCTCATAAATAAGCCCCCTTATGGTTAAACCCTCTTTTATGCAGGAGGCAGCCAGACTGTCAGTGAGACAGACTCATCTACCAGCAGTCACAGGTAGCTTTAGAGTGGTTAGAGCTACCCGGAGCCTCCCTGGTCCCCATATCAAACTTAGGACATGTCTGAAGAAGGGATGAGCGGGTGAAGGTTTTGCAAAATAATACAATAACTGGGCCAGCATCACCATCTTCACTAGTGCATTGTGGTTCATTACTGAAAGTGGAAGAGAAGATCAAAAAGCAAACTGGGCTAGGTATTGAAAGGTAACCAGATCCATAATTCCATCTGGGGGTCTACTTATATAGCAAGAGGAAAACACTACCATGTGGTAAAGAAACAATTCTTGCAATATCAAATATTTATCATGCTCTTGTATTTTGCTTATGTAATTTACATCCCAAATATTTTGAAGATTCTGCATGTACTTTGGCACTTAAGGATGAGCCAACTCTCTAGTTCAGGCTTGACTCGACTGCAGAACTATTTTAGGACATAAACAGAGTGGGCTATTGCCTATCACAATCTTCCAAGGGATCTGGCCCCTGCTCACCCTTCACTAGCACAATCAGCAGTTCATTGCACCAGCAGAGTTTGCCGGGATGGGTCGATGCTGCTTGTTCAACCACTTCACAGTGCTGCTTCTGTTCACTTCTCTCTGCTGAGCCAAATACCCAGGTACACAGTACTTTTCGATACCCATGGTGGGTCCCTATTCTCTGAATTTAGGAATTGTCCCATGTTTTTATTCTCTTCCCTATGCCTCCAGTTATTAGCAAAAATCTTTTACATCAATTGCTGTGGAACTCCCATCTAATCTCGATTTCATCTTGCTCTTTAGTTCTATTTGTCTATATTCTGGGCTCCCAGTTCCGAGCTAAATGTAGAATCCCGGAAGCACACTCTAGCGCTATGAGACTACAGACAAGTTGTGGGTACCTCATATCCTAACATTAGGTGTGAGACTGTCGCCCACACCATCTGCTCTGCCTCATTTGTTTTTTTAGGTTTAATGTTCAATAGAGGTTGAGGTGAGGCAGATGTTTTTGTTCAACTTGTCTAAAATAGCAGATTGTCACTTACCTCAATATTTCCTAAACTATTGACCATAGGTTTTAAAATGTTTAGAAACATAATCAAAATTAGCAATTTTGCTGTTGCTTTTCTCCAAGAAAGTTTGGGTAAATCTGAATAGGGGTAATGTACTTGACACTGTGCTCAAGGTTTCTAATTTACTATTAAACAAGGACATAAAGTGCCACCTGAATTTAGCGTCCCTAGAGGCAATCCTATAAGGACCATAGTGACTATATAGTGCTATGTAGTAAATAGTAAACACACGCACTCATAGAATAGTGAGGATGACCTCTCCTTCACTGTGTGTGTAAAAGTGACCTTTTGTTCTGAGTTTTTGTCCTATATTGCGATTCTTTGTCCTGAATTGTGACCCTTTGTCCTGAATCTTTTACATTACAGTCCAAAATTTGCCTCCATGTCAGTTGGTCACCTAGTCATAAACCAGGCAGAGGTTAACCCTAAACAACTTATTGTATAGGCCCACAAAGGATTTAAGTTGTCCAGGCAAGAAGTATTTTGGGGATCCATGTTTGGAACAAGTTTATATTTTATGAAATTTTAATTTTTTGCTAATTCTAGTCCTACATTGCCTGACAAGAAGGTGGTTTTCCTGGGAAACTGCCCTTTTGGCCCATTATTAAAACGTCTTTGGGCCCACGAAGAATAGAGGGGCATATTAGCAAGGGCGTGCGAAAAATATCACAAGTCGCGCTTAGCGCATATTTTTTTTTCCCCGTCTATCGCTGGATCCTATTGCAGAGATAGCACGTTATTACCAATGTATATCTCCAATGCGATAAAAGATCCAGCGATAGGGGTGAAATCCACCCAAAACACAAGTAAAACAGCGATAAAACTTTTATCGCTAACGTAAGGCTTGCTAATATGCAGGGGAGGATTCAGCCTTGGAATCCACCTCCCAATGAGGATAATGGCTAAGTCGGGATTTTAGCAGGTGTAAAAATTCCTGCGATAACCCCGATTAGCACGACTTTACTCATCGCTAACCGGGGCCGGGGCCTCATTGCTAATAGGGGTTAGGTCTGTTAGCGGCTGTTTCCGTGGCCTTTTGGTTGGGAACGCCTACTTTGCATGTCATTAGCGATAAATATCGCTAACATGCAAATCGGGCACCAAAACGGTCGCTTTTGCCAGATGTCGATGATGCCAATAAAATATCACCACTTTAGAGGCAAAAAGTGAAGCTAAAGCGGCGAAGACGCCCTTGCTAATATGCCCCAGAGTTATCTGCCAATCTCCCCTGTGACCATCTCTTTAAAAGTTGTGGACTTAGGTGAATTCCTACTGGGACGCGAACACTGAAGGGCGGGTTCTAGCTGTTGGTCATGCGCGCTACACTATACGTGGTGGGAGAATATGTAATCCTAAATTGCTTGTGACGCAGAGCTCCTGAAGACTTGTAGCAATGAATGTTCCGTGATCCCCCTTGACAGATTGAAAACCTCAGAGCAATAAGATATTTGTATCGGAGCTTTCCCAGACTGTCGTCCTGTGCAGCTGAGGAGCCGGGTCAGGCAGTCAATCCACCCTGCTGTCCGTCGCCACGCAACACCAGGCCCGGCGGCCACCGTGGGATTTAGGAACTCATCTCTGGGGCTCACTTTTGAAATGACAGCGTCCGCGGCTGGTCATGCTCTGTGTGCAGATGCGGAGAGCAAAGGGAGATGCTCTTGTGTTGATTTATTATTGACAGTGAGAGAGTGCTGGACTCGTGTGGAATGCGCTTGATGGGGGAGTTTTATAGATTATGATGAAAAGAGAAAGCTATACAGGCGGATCAGTGAAAAGGTGGGAACAGAAAAGAAGAAAAGTGCAAGAACAGAGACCATGAGTGATAAAATGTGGGTGGGAGGGAAAGGGATTGTAAAGAATTTAAGATAGAGTGATAGGCAGAGAGCAAGAGAGAGACAGAAAGAGAGGGAAAATGGAGAGGGAGGTACAAAGCTCAAGAGGAGAGGTGTGGAAAGGAATGGTAGAAGAAGGGTGACAGAGGCAGAGAGAAACAAGTGGCCACGATAGATAGATAGATAGAAGGATGGATGGATGGATGGATGGATGGATGGATGGATGGATGGATGGATGGATGGATGGATGGATGGATGGACGGGCGATAGAGGAAGATTGAGAGAAAACAAATAAGACGTTTAAATTAATTCAGGAAGTATGAAAAGTTTACAATCTTTTTTATCACCTTTCACAAAATGTGCCAAATGCACTTGTAGCTGTAATCACGATCTACCTGTCTTTGCACCATGCAGCTCCTGTCATTACCACTTTTCCTACTTTTTTATAACCTGGCTTTAGAACACGTATTGCACATTTGTCGTTCTAGAATTGCAATATCTTTCCGAAATGTACTATCAAAATAGAGTTAGCAACATGATAAAAAAAACAGATTTAATTTTCCCATCATTCTGTGAATTTTCAACAGGTTTCTAACAAGCAAATTCCATGTTAAGGTGTCTGGGTTGGCAATAGTGATTCAGTGAGGTGTTTACTTCATAGAAGATGACATTTAGTGCCTAAATTACACACTTCAGCACCAGAACTAGAATTCAAACCTAGCTTGCCCTACTTCATTGCATTGTGTGATCCTGGGCAAACACACGTTTTCTTTGTGGTACACTTTCTTTGTTTACCAAAACCATGGGGGCCTTATTTATGAAGGCCTGCTCCACTTTTGCGCCACAGTTGCGTCGCAGTGGCAGTGTAAATAATGCACCATGTTGTACCATATTTACAAGGTGACGCATCTAGGCAGATGTTTCACTTTGTAAACCCCTGCACTACATTATACCTGCGTCAGGTATAATATATGCACGGTGGGCGTCGCCCCGCAAGAAAGGGTCATAGGAGTGGTGCAGTGAAACCTATAAGATTTCACTGCGCCACTTCTAGGATGTCAATGCGTCAAAACTTTATGCCTGCTTCATGGCAGGTGTAAGGGTGATGCAGGCCCTCTCACACGGATCTTGCCCCATGTGAAAGGAACATTGCTGGGGTTGCATCACGCTTCCAACACAACTCCAGCAATGCGCCACTTTTGCGCTGACAGATACGTCAGTAATACAGACGTATCTGTTATTCCTTGCGACATGATGCATCATACAGTAAATCTGATGCATCAATGGTGTTGCAAGGAGTGCGCACTGAGAAGTGTTGCATCGCTGCGATGTGACACTTCTCATAAATGAGGTCCTGGCAGTTTATAGAGGAGATTCATTTGGCAAAGTGTGATTTCCAAGAAAATTTATTCATGCTTATTAACCTCATATTTACTTGATATACCCTATCCAGAAAGCTGACAATGCTGCCCATCCCCAACCTTTCTATGCTGGTTGCTCCCCTGCTTTAGAGCCCACTCCCAAGACCGTCAAGGTCGGGGGCCTATTTAGGCTTTGGCTGTTGTCCTCCCAACTCGCCTGACATTCAGAGTTCATGAACTCCTCCACTGTGACAGTTTGTGGATTTTGGGAGATCCACACTTGTGTAGCGGGGATTTTTCTGCAGTGAAGAGGACCATCACTAAAGCGGAGCCCTTCAGAGCTGCGAAGTACGCCGAGAGGCTGCTATAAGTTGGCTACAATGGGGGTCTTAAGCATTTTCCCTGTCTGCTTCTACAATGCCTGACATAGCGGAAACTCACAGGGAAAATCAGTGTTGACCACTCCATCATCACTGTTACCCAGTAGTCCAGCGGTGGACAACCGCTGGGTCAGGAGTTGCCTCTTGTAATCCAGAAATTTCCACGCCTCTAAATACAGATGCGGGACCATGGGTTTAACGTGGAAGGATCACCACAGGCTTATGGCCTTCCACACTCACCCAGACCTTAAGTACGGCCTTTTGTGACAGATGTACTTAGCATTTTAGTGGTTGGAAACTTATTGCTTTGGCATTTGTGACAATTAAAAGGCTTTTTCTTATTTGTTAATCCCCTTTTAGGAGTTGTAAAAGGTTTTCGGACTCCTAAAATAGGATTCCAAAGGAATACTGATTCGGTATCTGCAGGGTGGTGGTTCCCTGTTTAAATATCGACAACAAAAATATAGTTTACAAAAATATAGTTGTACAAATATCGATTACAAAAATATCGACTCCCTATACTTAAACAGGTAAGTACAATAATATCGACTCAAAAATATAGTTGTAAAAAATATCGTTGTAAAAAATATTGACTTTAAAAAATAATATAACTTTAATTAAATAATTATATATTATTAATATTATTAACCAAATACATAAAATTACATTTATATCTTAACTATTTATAACAAATAAACTTAATTTAATTAATACAAACACAATAAATGTGTACATATACATATATTTTCTTAAATACATTTTATTATTATCTTAATTTAAGTTATAAACTTTAATAATTATATAAAAATAAAATAAACACATATATAAAACATTTTGAACAAAATAAAATAATCTATATTTAATTAACACATTAAAGTATTAAATAATAATAACACATACATTTAATAACAAAATAAAAACATTAGTAGTTAAAACATTTGATAGCGAAGGGGTAGATATTACTATTCTCACGCCAGTGATTGCAACAGTAGGGAAAGCGTTGGACAGCGTAGGGGTAAAAATTACTATTCCCACTCCAGAGGGTGCAACAGTAGGGAAAGCGTTGGATAGCGTAGGGGTAAAAATTACTACTCCCACTCCAAAGGGTGCAACAGTAGGGAAAACGTTGGATAACGTAGGGGTAAAAATTACTATTCCCACTCCAGAGAGTGCAACAGTAGGGAAAGCGTTGGATAGCGTAGGGGGGGAATTACTATTCCCACTCCAGTGAGTGCAACAGTAGGGAAAGCGCTGGATAGTGTAGGGGTAAAAATTTGTATTCCCACTCCAGAGGGTGCTATAGTAGGGAAAGCGTTGGATAGCGTACGGGTAAAAATTACTATTCCCACTCCAGTTAGTGCAACAGTAGGGAAAGCGCTGGATAGCGTAGGGGTAAAAATTAGTATTCCCACTCCAGAGGGTGCAACAGTAGGGAAAGCGTTGGATAGCGTAGGGGTTAAAATTACTATTCCCACTCCAGAGAGTGCAACAGTAGGGAAAGCGTTGGATAGCGTAGGGGTAAAAATTACTATTCCCACTCCAAAGGGTGCGACAGTAGGGAAAGTGTTGGATAGCGTAGGGGTGAAAATTACTATTACCACTCCAGAGAGTGCAACAGTAGGGAAAGCGTTGGATAGCGTAGGGGTAAAAATTACTATTTCCACTCCAGAGAGTACAATAGTAGGGAAAGTGCTGGTACCCAAAACAATAAAAAAACAAACTATCAACATTTTTAGTAAATTTAATTTCAAATATAAACATAATTAATATATACATTTAAATATATTTTTATTAACAAAGATAATAAAATATAATTAATTACACATTAATTTACACTATAATATCCACCACACACACCTACAATTAATTACACAATTACATTTATTATTTACTAATTAATTAATGAAAATAATGTTTTTTAAATAATTAATAAATTAACTAATTAATTACCAGGTTTCACACCATATACACTTATAAACACCACAACAGAAACCTATAATTAATTACACATTTACAATTAATAATTACTAATTAATTAATGGTAATTAATTTAAAAAGTATTTAATAATTAATCAATAAATAATTAATTACTCACCACCCTTCACACCATTTACACATATAAACTCCACAACACACACCTAAAAATAATTAATCAATTAACATAATTAATTAATAATTGACTAATTGAAATTAATTAACAACTAATTATTAAACAATTATTCATAAATTAACACAATAATAATAAATTAATTTTATATAATTAAATTACTTCCCACCCTATTCCCCTATAAACCCACAACCCGCTACGGAACTAATAACACAAAATTCAACTTAAAATACATTAATAACTAATACAATTCCAATACATATAATAAAATGACAATCAATTCTCTTCAAAAACACTAAAATACATAACATTATTAATAAATCGATATTTTTGTAAACTATATTTTTATAAACGATATTTATTACAACTATATTATTGTCATCGATATTATTTACCTATCAGTCGATATTCTGGTCAAACTATATTTTTGTTGTCGATATTTCTTCCACTCGATATTTCTGCGGAGATATTTATGTCACACGATATTTCTCCGTCGATATTCCTACTCTGCACCCAGGGGGGTACCTACCAGGGGCATTTTGCAGGCGTCCCTTCTAAATATTGAATTGATATTTAAAGTTTTAGTGTTTTGCAACAGAAATCTAGTCGAAAAACATTGATTTTTGCAGACAACAAAAAGGAGGTGGGACCTCTTCCCCTTTGTGAATGTAAAACAAAGTTAAGAAGAAAGTGGTGGTCTTAATCAAAAAAAGGAAAGTTTTCTTTTTAAATGCAGTTACAGTTTTTAAGGAAAATAGGTTGCATTAAAATGTTTTTTTTTTTCTTAAAAAAAGAAAAGCAATTACAGACATGGTGGTCTACTGACCCCAGTGGAAACCATCCCTGTGATAATCTCTAATCATAGTGAACCACAATTTGCAACCACATCATTAATATGCTTGAGGCATTCCAGATTCTGACCCACTATGATTCAGAATTTTAAGAACCAACCTATTGGGGCATAGATTGGTTCTTAAAATTCTTTACTGGTCCCAAAAATAATGTTTGGAGTTTACAACCAGTATTATGCGACCAGATATCAGTATATCTGGCCCTTAATTCATAATCAACGGCGAGTAAGGAAAGAGCATCCTTGTCAGAGTGGGTGTTAATGAGAGCCCATTTCTGGCTGTGTGCGTCTCTCAGCAAGAGCTGGTACGCAATCTATGTGAACCCCCACACAGTTCCATTTCAGGAAAGATCTCAGGGCCTGGCTCTTCGGATGACCCCGACATGCTATGGAGTCGCCCCCTCCCCCTTAGCACCTTAAGACCCCCGCGGGTGAGTAGTTGTGCTTTATAAACCCCTGATGATTGATTGATTGATTGAAGAGTGTGAATGGGAGACTACCTCTTCTCGAAGATTGAAATAAATATTGCTCCTCATCAACATTCCTTCAGTGCACTGTCCCATTTATGTAAGTCTGAACCAGTTGCACAGAACTTGTGCTATTACACCTAATCCTAGCAAGGAAAGCCCCCATACCCCAGCTTGGCAGTAAAAAAAACAGCTAAAGCTGTGGCAAAGAAGACCCCTCAGACCATTGGGTCCCATAGCCACCGCACCTGCTGCACCATTAATAAATACGCCCCTGTTATGGAGTGTCTCATTTCTAGGATCATTTGAATTGTCTAAATTTCTATTAATGTCTGTACTGTTTTGTCCAATAATGGTGAACATTGTCATGAGAAGCCATCTTGCCATTTAACTCGTTGTCTACACTATACACCGAATATGTGATTTCAGTCCACCAGTGATTTGTTATCCAACAGAACCTTTGAAACACAGATGGGCAGTAACCTGACTGATGTACCAAAAACTGTATTTTGGGTGAACGTGTGCTTGGCGGGTATTTGCATAAACATTCCAAAACCAGCCTCTTTTCACCGTCTGATTGGTCTGGTTTCTATTTTTCTCAAAGATGAGGACATTTCTGGATTTTGCTGAGAAGCATGGAGGTGGCCCTACTGATCACATGACTTTAAGTGGGAATTCCTTATGGAAGAAGAAGGAGAACATCTAACTAACAAATATCATAGCTTGACTTGTGTAAGATGTGGTTTTCATAGGGCAGCTTATCACATTCTTACTATGTTGCTCTACACTTTGTTCGAGTGACATTTTTAAGCAACCAGATTTGTCCATATGTTTAGTAAATATCAGTACTAAACACATCCACTATATGACCTTATCTTTCAGAAAATTTGTTTAGATGCATTCATCTATGGGGCTTTGTGTGTTGCCTCTGCTGAAAATTTCATTTTTAATGTGTTAGCCAAGTATACGTGTTTTCAAATGAAAATTATAATATGAAATATTCAATGCATATGTTTTAATGGTTTTGTTTTAACCAAAGCTAACTTATTTTGAGCTGAACATTTTGAAACCGAAGAGGGAGGCATACAGAGGTTGGTTGTGCTGTACTTGTTCTCTCTCTCTGTGAGGGAAGCTTGCAGTTTTCCTCTATTCCCTCTGTAAGTGATACTCACCCTGCGGGTGCGTTTGGGCCTCCTTTGTATCTGAGAAAGCCTGCACTTCTACCCATGAGGCACCTGGTCTGTAAGCAAATACAGGTCCTGATTCATGAGGCATATATTCTGTGAAAGAGGGATGTTTTCATTGCACCTGCATGTGCTCTGCCTTCTCTCTGTGTGATGGAAGCATTCACCGTGCCTACCCATGATGCACCTTTTCTCTAAATGATTGACATCCTCACTTCTGATGTTTGTGCTGTGCAAACAGTGTGAAAGGGAAGCTTGCATTAATGCTGCATGTGCTCTAATTGGGAAACAGCAAATCCGAAAACCGCGAACAACGCGTTTGGGTGGAATAACAAATGCTTCTGGACCACGCATTACATTTACAACGACATGCATTAGGTCAAGAGGCGTTGGGCTTTAAATTCCAACACTTTCCCTACAGTTATGGTGAATGGAGTTGGAATAGTAAATCATACTATTCCAAAGTCCAGCACCCCCCTAAGGCAAGTTGTTGTAACGACTTACGTTGTGAATGGAATGCGTAGTTCAGACAAATTTGTTGTTCCACCCGCCTTGTTAAAAAAAGTGTGGAAAATGAATGCATGACTTTGTCATGCAACCACTTTAATTGGTCTATGGATAAGATGATTGCTTATCTTTTAGCCGTAGATACAGCTGATGCGCACTGGCACTTGTTTTTTTGGACACTGAGTCTTATTTTTCTTCATCAGACTTTCACCCAAATCAAGAGAGCAGAGAGGGGAAAAGAAGGATGAAGTAAAAGATAGGAAAACGGTGACAGAGGGAGAAACTGAGTTGAAACTAAGGGGCATATCAACAACGATTAGAGATAAACATCGCTAAGTGTGTTTAGCGATGTTTATCCTATCGCTGGATTTCATCGCCATGATAGCGCTTTATCAGCAACGCCTTTCACCACGGCGATAAGAAGTCCAGCGATAGCGGGGAAATCGGAGTTTTGCAGGGAACATTGGTTTTCCAGCGATGTTCCCTGCAAAACGGCGATAACCTTGCTGATACGATCCTGTGGCCGTATCAGCATAATCCACCCCCTATGTTAAGCATAGGTAAGCCAGGATTTTAGCAGATGTTTGTTTTTGGCGTAAACTGCAGTTTTCGCCGAAATCTAACGTGTGCTAAAATTCTGTGGGCTGCCGTGTAAATATCGCGATGTGCACATCAGCGATATTTTACAAGGTAGTCCATCAGGGGTGCGCCCAGTGACGCCCACTTTGTATCTCATTAGAGATGCAAAGGGAGGCGTCGGGAAAAAGGGTCCTCACATGCGATTATGCATGTTAGCACCCTCTTGTAAATAGGGCGATAGACTTATCTCCGCTTTTTTTCTGACTCACCAGTCTCACTCATTCTCAATTTCACCCAGCCCCTATCATTCTCACTTATTCTGATTCACTGAACCGCACACTGACTCAGTCTCACTCTGACTCGCTCTCTCTAAATCATTCAGTCTCACTAAGGTTCATTCAGTCACATTTAGTCCCACTCATTCTGATTCAGTCATTCTGCACTCTGACTTACTCAGGCTCACTCATTCTCACTTATCCCCACTCATTTCTACTCATTCTGTCTCAATCAATCTTGCTTTCGCTCTCTCAGCTTTATTCTGACTCAATCTGAGTCACCTAGTCTCCCTCTGTCTTAGTCCCACTTAGTCTGACTGACTCCCTCAGTCTCACTCCATCTCAGCCAGTCTCTCTCATTCTCAATCATTCTCACTCAATCTTAGTCAGCATAACCCATTCTCACTCAATCACTTTTACTCACCTAGTCTCACTCATTCCCTCTCAGTCCCACTTATTCTCTCTCAGTTCCACTGATTCACACTCACTCTCACTCGGACTTACCTAGCCTTGCTCAGTCTAATGCTGACTCACTTTGACTCAATCAGTCTCACTGATTATCGCTCATTCTGATTCACACATTCTCACTCTTACTCACTCAGTCTCACTTAGTCCCACTCATTCCCATGTATTCTGACTCACTAAATTTCTCCTTGACTTACTCAGTCTCACGTGGTGTCATTCGGACTAACTCTGACTCACTTGGTCTCCTTCTGTCTCACTCAGTCTCAGTTTGTCAGTCTCTCTCTTTCTCACTGAGTCTTACTCATTCAGAGCCAGTACTACTCATTCTCACTTAATCAATTACTCTTACTCACCTAGCTTCACTCTTCCTTTCTTTAATCTGTGTTCAATCACTTAAAAGCAGATCATAAAAGACACATCAGAACACATGAATACAATTACATTAAAATTATTTAAAACATGATAAAAAACAGTTAGTGGTCATAAAAAAAGACCACGCGACCACATTATTTAAACAGCATTGGGTTACATAATTCAAATGCACATTTTTAAAAGGAGCCTATGGCTAAGCATACGTCATATGTCAAGGCGATCTAATTGCTGCAAATAAATGAATGCCACAAAACAATTACTAAATTTGGGTTTGCGTAGTACAGGCAATATATAGCGTTTGGTGAGAGGAAAGTAAAATTTGAAAAAGAAGGTAATACGCAGTAAGGTCAGGGGAGACACCTCATCACATGGACATGTGCAAATATCGGAGGGAACAAACTGTCCTTGCGGTAAGCCCAATAGCCACCTAATTGAACCTAGTCTAAACCAGGTCAACAGTGTGCAGGTACCCGGTACCAGGCTCAGATAGGGTGCCACCCCCTGCTTGGTTTGTAAGAGACAGTATTCCCTAACTGAAGGCTTCAATTGTTCCCTGTCCTGCACCCATCAGCACCAAGAAGAGCTGGGGCGGGGCACCACCCTTAGCTGTGTGACTGGATAATTATTGTCCATGGGTGAGACCCTCTAATCTTGCCCCACCCGTACTACTCATCTCCGTATTTCTTCTAATCCACTTGTTGACTCAGGTATTGCTCCCTGGTGTTAATCAATCTCTGGTAGGAACTGGGCGCAGTTGACTGTCCACAACCTGTCTTCATTTGCCCGAACATGTACCCACATGTGAGGAGTTTGTCTTGTCCCTTGTGCCCAAGATATTGAAAATCCTGCTGCTTTAAGGCTTGAGACGCCCCCTTACCGGTATCCAGTTACTGCCATTTGGAATTTTGGGGTGCCCCTTGCCTCTCTTTTCTTCCCAGGTTCTGCTGATGTTGGGGCTCTCTCTTTCATCTTAAGACTAGCCTTGGACTCTATGTTGTCGAAAATCAGCATTTTCACTTCTATTCTAGTGCTTTCTGTTGCCTAGATGGCTGCTAGACTGCAGGAGTGGTTTTTATACTAATCTTGTTATATTGATGTTTTTGTTTTCTTTTTCTCTACTGGGTTTTCCTTGCCTCCACAGCCTGAGCTCTTATTTTCAATCCACTCCCTTTTCCTGCTAGTGAGATTCTTGAACTCACACTGCCATAATGGGAAAAAGTAAGTGTTCGGAGAAGTTTCCAGGCAAACTTACCGATACAAAAGCACCAGATCGTCGGAGTCGCACATTACGAGACATAGATACCGTCATTGAGAAAGTGAAGAATATTTTGCACCCTGACCCTTCAAACAAATCTGGTGCCAAACCTAAAGAATTACAAGTGTCTCCTTTGTTTAACAAGATAGCCATTAATTCCAAAGACCAGTCACCGATTAACAGTTGCCGTAAAGAAAAGGAGCGGGTAAATCTTGTTGATGATAATCTGCATCCATATCCTTCTATCCTCTTAGTATCTACAATAGTATGTTCTACCAGTTATTCCCCCTGGCCTCTAGTGACCAGGCTAGTAATAGCAGCATACTCAATAGAAGTCAACGGGAAAGTCGAGGTTGCAGTTTTGAAGAAGAAGGACCCTTTCCAGGGGAGCCTGAAGAAACCCAGTGAAAGACAGAAGGTTGGAGAGTCACCCCAGGTCCCTGGATACCTACACTAGGGAAGCCGGGTGCAAAGGCGCGAAGGGACATCGGAAACCGCTGTAGACCACAATGGAGGACTTCAGTAAAGATGCCGCTGGCGAAGACTGAATGGTAATGGTGAGTTTTAGCCCACCTAATCATGCACTGTTCACTTGGTGCTCCGCACCTTGAAAAATAAATAAAATGTTTAAACAAGCTCTTTTTTGGTTGATTTTTGCAATTATTCATGCATTTACTATACTCCGCTTTTCTGTTTTTTGCTTATGTTATTTTCAGTTTTCATAACATTTGCTTTAAACATTTGTCAATACATTTGCATCAAAACTTATATACATGGCATTATTTTACAGACAGTTGTAGATAAGCACACATTTGTGAATAGGCCCAATGCATTTCGGCACCCAAAGTTGTGCCTTCGTCAGGGGCAATGCTGCAAGAAATGAAAAGATATTCAATGTAAGGGTGGAATGTAATTTATATGGTTGATCATGAGGGTGTGCAGTTATATTAGAGCAATAGCGTACCTGGTGTCAATTGAGTTGTTATAGTTGATATGCTTTGATGATAAGCTGTGTGCCTGAAGCGCTGTGTAAATAAACGACAAAGAAATGATGGAATAATACTGGGGGCTGATATTGTCGTAGTTTTAACGTCCGCTAAACCTTTAACAATGATTACAACATACCTGCTTGTCTTCCTCTTGTTAAGCTGTAACGACAAGCGTGTGTTTAATGAGAATTAAGGTCATAAGTTTGAAACAACAATACCGTGTTTCAGTGAAATAAAGTACCCTACCTTGTCTTCGTAAACTGGAATTCTTAATCTATAAGGGCGGAAAGGTTATGACGCCATTACTAACTTATAAGTCATAAACGGCTCAAGTCTCACGTTCTGTTGTGCCTGAACGTTAAATACCTGTCTTGCGAAGAAACTCGATCGTCATGGAAAACGCCGCTGCTCGTTGCGTGTTTACTCGACTGGGTCTCGGGAGTAAAGTTCATGTAAACTCAAGCACCACGTTACGTGTGGGTGGTGTGGAAACGAAAAACGGACTCACTATGTGAAGATCCCTGGGTGCAATGGTTATTGTGCGCGCCATTTTGGGATTGTAATCGTACTGATAAAAACAGCTTAATCCCATTGCATGATCCTGATGGGGCATGTGGTAGTCGCCCATACGTGAATAAAATAATATGTCAAGACGTTATTAAGGGCACTCGGTGTTGGTACCAATAGCCAGATAATTAAACTTTGGAGATATAGGTGTTTTATTATTCAGAAAAATGTAAACACACGCATGTATTCATTTCTCATGGAGATCGGGGCGGAAGGCTAGTGAAATGGATCAGTTAATGTGTGTTCATGTGCAGTGTCGTAGATACACAATAGTTTCAAAGAAACGTGTTCACAGTAGTTGTCAAAAAACTAATTAATCGTAAATCACCTAAACCTATGAATAGAATACATGTTCACTAATACAATTAGTAAAAGACTACATTTACATCGCTGTAAGAGGTATTATGTATGGACCGTTTAACGTTTGAAATATCAGAACTCCTGGTTAAACATGTCTAACACTAGTGTGGACTCTTGTGAACAATGTTATTAGATTACATCCATTAGGGTGAACATTATCGAATGGACATACCATCCCTATGTGCTTATTGTGCTGTTACCTATAGGGTTGTTAGTTGAATGCAAACGTAGTGCTGATATTAAATCATGAATCCTATAGGAAGCAAGCCAGATCATATTTGTCATTAAGACCTGTTGGTGTCAGGGTTTTTAAGTACTTAATCCAGAATAATTCTCGCTGCAATAACCTTTGATGGTTATCTATGTCACATTGGATTTGTACGTGTTCAATGATGAAAAATCTCAGTTGAGCAATAGTATGACGTGCTTCTCTCCAGTGTGTTACCAGTGATGAAGTCATGTTATCATTACGGATACGACTTTTATGCTCCGTGATCCTTACTTTTATTTTGCGTTCCGTCTTCCCTATGTACATCTTGCCGCATGGACATTTGATGGCGTATACCACATTTTTGGTGTTACAATCACTTGAGTGTTTCAGGTTGATGGGTTTGCCCGTGGTGGGGTGTCTGCACGTATTCCCGGTGATTACATTGTTGCAATTGGTGCAGTTTAAACATCTAGTAGTGCCATTGTAGTTGGTTGGTTCTGTGGGTTGTTGTTTCCGTTTAAGTCTTTCCCTTAAATTTGGACCACGCGTATATGCATGTAGCGGTAGATCTTTGAAGATTCCATGAAAATCAGGTTCCGTGGATAAAAGTTCCCATCTTTTATTCACTATTTGTTTGATCCTGGTGGACAGGGTTGTGTATTTGGTGACAAATACCATCCTATTCTGGGATGTTTTTGGTCGTGGTTTTAACAAGTCCAATCTATTCATTCCTTTTACTCTGACCATTTGTGCTGCTAGTTCATCTGGTGCATATCCTCTTTCTTGGTATTTTTGTGCCTGATGCTCCAGTGTGGTTAAACAAGTTTGTTCATTTGAACAGATACGTTTGATCCGGATGAACTGGGATACTGGTAGGTTCCTGATGAGATTTTTCGGGTGAAAACTTGTGTATTCAAGTGCACTGTTGCGGTCTGTGGACTTTGTGTACAACGATGTTTCGAATCCATTGACTGTTTTAGTGGTTCTCACATCCAAGTAGTCGATGGTGTCCTTGCTTATTTTGTGAGTGAATTGAATCCTAGTGTCCACTTGATTTATTTGATGAATTACTTGTTCAAGTGATGCTGGAGTGTCGTCCCAAATTAAAAAAATATCGTCAATAAATCGACTGTACATTTTCACATGACTCCATGCAATAGATGACGTGAGGTTGTCTGCTTCGTACTGGGCCATAAATGTGTTTGCGTACGCAGGAGCCCCTGCAAAACCCATGGCTGTTCCATTCAATTGCGCGTAAAACTCTTCCTTCCATAAGAAATGGCTGTTGTGTGGACAAAATTTCAAAAGCTGTAATAAAATTTTTTTTTGGGTAGTAGGTAAGTCTTCCATTTTGAGCAGTGCCCATTCTGTCGCTTCTAATCCAGCTTGGTGAGGTATAGAGGTGTAAAGTGCCACCACGTCTATGGTGCACATAATCCAATGCTCTTGATATCCTTCCTCTATCCACTTCAATTTGTTTAAAAAATCTGTTGTATCCCGTATGTAGGATCCCCATTGTTGAACAAATTTTTGTAGATGGTGGTCAATATATTTGCCTAGGGGGTCAAAAATTGACCCACAGCCTGACACTATCAGTCTGAACGGTGGATTTGTGGGGTGTTTGTGAATTTTCGGGATCATATACAGAGTAGGTCGTCTGGGATTTTTTTGTGTAAGGTACATCACTGTTTGCTGATCTATCCACTCATTCTCTTTGGCTGTTTGTAGAATGGTGTTTAACATTAGTTGTAATGTTGTGGTTGGGTCCCCTGATAGTTTGAAGTAAACATCTTGATCGGCCACATGTTCATTGATTTTACGTTCATAAAACGTTGTATCCATAAGGACAAGGGCGCCGCACTTATCTGCCGGTTGTATCGTGATTGTTGCATTGTTTGCCAAGTTGTTGATGGTGTTTAATTCTGCTTTGGTTAAATTGTTGTGGTGAGTTCTTTTGTAGGTTAATGCTTGTAGGTCTTTTTTGACCATTGCCTCAAATGTATCTAGCATTTTATGAGATACTGGTGCTTGGAACACGCTTTTTGGTTTGAATGTTCTCTCTGTGGTATGTTCACTCAGTTCTGTAGGTTCCACCACATTCTCAAAGTAATGTCTGAGTTTTAATGTACGCATGAATCTAAAGAACGCACCTTCAGTCTCTAATTCATTAGTTGCCACTGTGGGTACAAATGTTAGGCCTTTGTTTAATACTTTCGTTTGTACTTTTGTTAGTGTCACTGATGATATATTGATGATCAAACTACAGTTCGTCCGCTCCTCAATTCTTTTCCGGCCGTTTCCTTGCCTTGTTTTCCTTTTGTTACTGGTGTTTCTGCTTGAAGCGTTGGTGGTTGTCCTTGAGTTTGGGCCTGTAACAAAAAAGCCGGGTCTCTGCTAGTGGTTGCTTGAATGCTGGGACGACACTGAAAAGGGGGTGGTGATGAACAGAGTGTCTGAATTAAGCAGACCACTCTTACCCAGTCCAAAGATCAGGGCTTGATCCATCACCGTTATTTATCTCACTGCCCCATCCCAGCTCAGAACCTGGCTATATGCAAATTAGTCTGTCCCTGGCCCAGTGCATCATGGGAACAGGGCAGACCAAACTACCAAGCCAATTCTTCACCAGAAAGGAGACAAGCTACCGGGGACCGGTTTCTGGCATTTCAGCCTCTTCGGCCCGGCTTGCTTGAATCCTGATGGAGCAGTGAGAAAGGGACTCATGTCTGAGTATACCCTGCCACACCTATAGTGGCCAAAAACGATACAGAAAAGGGGGTGGTGATGAACAGAGTGTCTGAATTAAGCAGACCACTCTTACCCAGTCCAAAGATCAGGGCTTGATCCATCACCGTTATTTATCTCACTGCCCCATCCCAGCTCAGAACCTGGCTATATGCAAATTAGTCTGTCCCTGGCCCAGTGCATCATGGGAACAGGGCAGACCAAACTACCAAGCCAATTCTTCACCAGAAAGGAGACAAGCTACCGGGGACCGGTTTCTGGCATTTCAGCCTCTTCGGCCCGGCTTGCTTGAATCCTGATGGAGCAGTGAGAAAGGGACTCATGTCTGAGTATACCCTGCCACACCTATAGTGGCCAAAAACGATACAGAAAAGGGGGTGGTGATGAACAGAGTGTCTGAATTAAGCAGACCACTCTTACCCAGTCCAAAGATCAGGGCTTGATCCATCACCGTTATTTATCTCACTGCCCCATCCCAGCTCAGAACCTGGCTATATGCAAATTAGTCTGTCCCTGGCCCAGTGCATCATGGGAACAGGGCAGATCAAACTACCAAGCCAATTCTTCACCAGAAAGGAGACAAGCTACCGGGGACCGGTTTCTGGCATTTCAGCCTCTTCGGCCCGGCTTGCTTGAATCCTGATGGAGCAGTGAGAAAGGGACTCATGTCTGAGTATACCCTGCCACACCTATAGTGGCCAAAAACGATACAGAAAAGGGGGTGGTGATGAACAGAGTGTCTGAATTAAGCAGACCACTCTTACCCAGTCCAAAGGTCAGGGCTTGATCCATCACCGTTATTTATCTCACTGCCCCATCCCAGCTCAGAACCTGGCTATATGCAAATTAGTCTGTCCCTGGCCCAGTGCATCATGGGAACAGGGCAGACCAAACTACCAAGCCAATTCTTCACCAGAAAGGAGACAAGCTACCGGGGACCGGTTTCTGGCATTTCAGCCTCTTCGGCCCGGCTTGCTTGAATCCTGATGGAGCAGTGAGAAAGGGACTCATGTCTGAGTATACCCTGCCACACCTATAGTGGCCAAAAACGATACAGAAAAGGGGGTGGTGATGAACAGAGTGTCTGAATTAAGCAGACCACTCTTACCCAGTCCAAAGATCAGGGCTTGATCCATCACCGTTATTTATCTCACTGCCCCATCCCAGCTCAGAACCTGGCTATATGCAAATTAGTCTGTCCCTGGCCCAGTGCATCATGGGAACAGGGCAGACCAAACTACCAAGCCAATTCTTCACCAGAAAGGAGACAAGCTACCGGGGACCGGTTTCTGGCATTTCAGCCTCTTCGGCCCGGCTTGCTTGAATCCTGATGGAGCAGTGAGAAAGGGACTCATGTCTGAGTATACCCTGCCACACCTATAGTGGCCAAAAACGATACAGAAAAGGGGGTGGTGATGAACAGAGTGTCTGAATTAAGCAGACCACTCTTACCCAGTCCAAAGATCAGGGCTTGATCCATCACCGTTATTTATCTCACTGCCCCATCCCAGCTCAGAACCTGGCTATATGCAAATTAGTCTGTCCCTGGCCCAGTGCATCATGGGAACAGGGCAGACCAAACTACCAAGCCAATTCTTCACCAGAAAGGAGACAAGCTACCGGGGACCGGTTTCTGGCATTTCAGCCTCTTCGGCCCGGCTTGCTTGAATCCTGATGGAGCAGTGAGAAAGGGACTCATGTCTGAGTATACCCTGCCACACCTATAGTGGCCAAAAACGATACAGAAAAGGGGGTGGTGATGAACAGAGTGTCTGAATTAAGCAGACCACTCTTACCCAGTCCAAAGATCAGGGCTTGATCCATCACCGTTATTTATCTCACTGCCCCATCCCAGCTCAGAACCTGGCTATATGCAAATTAGTCTGTCCCTGGCCCAGTGCATCATGGGAACAGGGCAGACCAAACTACCAAGCCAATTCTTCACCAGAAAGGAGACAAGCTACCGGGGACCGGTTTCTGGCATTTCAGCCTCTTCGGCCCGGCTTGCTTGAATCCTGATGAAGCAGTGAGAAAGGGACTCATGTCTGAGTATACCCTGCCACACCTATAGTGGCCAAAAACGATACAGAAAAGGGGGTGGTGATGAACAGAGTGTCTGAATTAAGCAGACCACTCTTACCCAGTCCAAAGATCAGGGCTTGATCCATCACCGTTATTTATCTCACTGCCCCATCCCAGCTCAGAACCTGGCTATATGCAAATTAGTCTGTCCCTGGCCCAGTGCATCATGGGAACAGGGCAGACCAAACTACCAAGCCAATTCTTCACCAGAAAGGAGACAAGCTACCGGGGACCAGGTTTCTGGCATTTCAGCCTCTTCGGCCCGGCTTGCTTGAATCCTGATGGAGCAGTGAGAAAGGGACTCATGTCTGAGTATACCCTGCCACACCTATAGTGGCCAAAAACGATACAGAAAAGGGGGTGGTGATGAACAGAGTGTCTGAATTAAGCAGACCACTCTTACCCAGTCCAAAGATCAGGGCTTGATCCATCACCGTTATTTATCTCACTGCCCCATCCCAGCTCAGAACCTGGCTATATGCAAATTAGTCTGTCCCTGGCCCAGTGCATCATGGGAACAGGGCAGACCAAACTACCAAGCCAATTCTTCACCAGAAAGGAGACAAGCTACCGGGGACCGGTTTCTGGCATTTCAGCCTCTTCGGCCCGGCTTGCTTGAATCCTGATGGAGCAGTGAGAAAGGGACTCATGTCTGAGTATACCCTGCCACACCTATAGTGGCCAAAAACGATACAGAAAAGGGGGTGGTGATGAACAGAGTGTCTGAATTAAGCAGACCACTCTTACCCAGTCCAAAGATCAGGGCTTGATCCATCACCGTTATTTATCTCACTGCCCCATCCCAGCTCAGAACCTGGCTATATGCAAATTAGTCTGTCCCTGGCCCAGTGCATCATGGGAACAGGGCAGACCAAACTACCAAGCCAATTCTTCACCAGAAAGGAGACAAGCTACCGGGGACCGGTTTCTGGCATTTCAGCCTCTTCGGCCCGGCTTGCTTGAATCCTGATGGAGCAGTGAGAAAGGGACTCATGTCTGAGTATACCCTGCCACACCTATAGTGGCCAAAAACGATACAGAAAAGGGGGTGGTGATGAACAGAGTGTCTGAATTAAGCAGACCACTCTTACCCAGTCCAAAGATCAGGGCTTGATCCATCACCGTTATTTATCTCACTGCCCCATCCCAGCTCAGAACCTGGCTATATGCAAATTAGTCTGTCCCTGGCCCAGTGCATCATGGGAACAGGGCAGACCAAACTACCAAGCCAATTCTTCACCAGAAAGGAGACAAGCTACCGGGGACCGGTTTCTGGCATTTCAGCCTCTTCGGCCCGGCTTGCTTGAATCCTGATGAAGCAGTGAGAAAGGGACTCATGTCTGAGTATACCCTGCCACACCTATAGTGGCCAAAAACGATACAGAAAAGGGGGTGGTGATGAACAGAGTGTCTGAATTAAGCAGACCACTCTTACCCAGTCCAAAGATCAGGGCTTGATCCATCACCGTTATTTATCTCACTGCCCCATCCCAGCTCAGAACCTGGCTATATGCAAATTAGTCTGTCCCTGGCCCAGTGCATCATGGGAACAGGGCAGACCAAACTACCAAGCCAATTCTTCACCAGAAAGGAGACAAGCTACCGGGGACCAGGTTTCTGGCATTTCAGCCTCTTCGGCCCGGCTTGCTTGAATCCTGATGGAGCAGTGAGAAAGGGACTCATGTCTGAGTATACCCTGCCACACCTATAGTGGCCAAAAAAGATACAGAAAAGGGGGTGGTGATGAACAGAGTGTCTGAATTAAGCAGACCACTCTTACCCAGTCCAAAGATCAGGGCTTGATCCATCACCGTTATTTATCTCACTGCCCCATCCCAGCTCAGAACCTGGCTATATGCAAATTAGTCTGTCCCTGGCCCAGTGCATCATGGGAACAGGGCAGACCAAACTACCAAGCCAATTCTTCACCAGAAAGGAGACAAGCTACCGGGGACCGGTTTCTGGCATTTCAGCCTCTTCGGCCCGGCTTGCTTGAATCCTGATGGAGCAGTGAGAAAGGGACTCATGTCTGAGTATACCCTGCCACACCTATAGTGGCCAAAAACGATACAGAAAAGGGGGTGGTGATGAACAGAGTGTCTGAATTAAGCAGACCACTCTTACCCAGTCCAAAGATCAGGGCTTGATCCATCACCGTTATTTATCTCACTGCCCCATCCCAGCTCAGAACCTGGCTATATGCAAATTAGTCTGTCCCTGGCCCAGTGCATCATGGGAACAGGGCAGACCAAACTACCAAGCCAATTCTTCACCAGAAAGGAGACAAGCTACCGGGGACCGGTTTCTGGCATTTCAGCCTCTTCGGCCCGGCTTGCTTGAATCCTGATGGAGCAGTGAGAAAGGGACTCATGTCTGAGTATACCCTGCCACACCTATAGTGGCCAAAAACGATACAGAAAAGGGGGTGGTGATGAACAGAGTGTCTGAATTAAGCAGACCACTCTTACCCAGTCCAAAGATCAGGGCTTGATCCATCACCGTTATTTATCTCACTGCCCCATCCCAGCTCAGAACCTGGCTATATGCAAATTAGTCTGTCCCTGGCCCAGTGCATCATGGGAACAGGGCAGACCAAACTACCAAGCCAATTCTTCACCAGAAAGGAGACAAGCTACCGGGGACCGGTTTCTGGCATTTCAGCCTCTTCGGCCCGGCTTGCTTGAATCCTGATGGAGCAGTGAGAAAGGGACTCATGTCTGAGTATACCCTGCCACACCTATAGTGGCCAAAAACGATACAGAAAAGGGGGTGGTGATGAACAGAGTGTCTGAATTAAGCAGACCACTCTTACCCAGTCCAAAGATCAGGGCTTGATCCATCACCGTTATTTATCTCACTGCCCCATCCCAGCTCAGAACCTGGCTATATGCAAATTAGTCTGTCCCTGGCCCAGTGCATCATGGGAACAGGGCAGACCAAACTACCAAGCCAATTCTTCACCAGAAAGGAGACAAGCTACCGGGGACCGGTTTCTGGCATTTCAGCCTCTTCGGCCCGGCTTGCTTGAATCCTGATGGAGCAGTGAGAAAGGGACTCATGTCTGAGTATACCCTGCCACACCTATAGTGGCCAAAAACGATACAGAAAAGGGGGTGGTGATGAACAGAGTGTCTGAATTAAGCAGACCACTCTTACCCAGTCCAAAGATCAGGGCTTGATCCATCACCGTTATTTATCTCACTGCCCCATCCCAGCTCAGAACCTGGCTATATGCAAATTAGTCTGTCCCTGGCCCAGTGCATCATGGGAACAGGGCAGACCAAACTACCAAGCCAATTCTTCACCAGAAAGGAGACAAGCTACCGGGGACCGGTTTCTGGCATTTCAGCCTCTTCGGCCCGGCTTGCTTGAATCCTGATGGAGCAGTGAGAAAGGGACTCATGTCTGAGTATACCCTGCCACACCTATAGTGGCCAAAAACGAAACAGAAAAGGGGGTGGTGATGAACAGAGTGTCTGAATTAAGCAGACCACTCTTACCCAGTCCAAAGATCAGGGCTTGATCCATCACCGTTATTTATCTCACTGCCCCATCCCAGCTCAGAACCTGGCTATATGCAAATTAGTCTGTCCCTGGCCCAGTGCATCATGGGAACAGGGCAGACCAAACTACCAAGCCAATTCTTCACCAGAAAGGAGACAAGCTACCGGGGACCGGTTTCTGGCATTTCAGCCTCTTCGGCCCGGCTTGCTTGAATCCTGATGGAGCAGTGAGAAAGGGACTCATGTCTGAGTATACCCTGCCACACCTATAGTGGCCAAAAACGATACAGAAAAGGGGGTGGTGATGAACAGAGTGTCTGAATTAAGCAGACCACTCTTACCCAGTCCAAAGATCAGGGCTTGATCCATCACCGTTATTTATCACACTGCCCCATCCCAGCTCAGAACCTGGCTATATGCAAATTAGTCTGTCCCTGGCCCAGTGCATCATGGGAACAGGGCAGACCAAACTACCAAGCCAATTCTTCACCAGAAAGGAGACAAGCTACCGGGGACCGGTTTCTGGCATTTCAGCCTCCTCGGCCCGACTTGCTTGAATCCTGATGGACACTCCAGCATCACTTGAACAATTAATTCATCAATTAAATCAAGTGGACACTAGGATTCAATTCACTCACAAAATAAGCAAGGACACCATCGACTACTTGGATGTGAGAACCACTAAAACAGTCAATGGATTCGAAACATCGTTGTACACAAAGTCCACAGACCGCAACAGTGCACTTGAATACACAAGTTTTCACCCGAAAAATCTCATCAGGAACCTACCAGTATCCCAGTTCATCCGGATCAAACGTATCTGTTCAAATGAACAAACTTGTTTAACCACACTGGAGCATCAGGCACAAAAATACCAAGAAAGAGGATATGCACCAGATGAACTAGCAGCACAAATGGTCAGAGTAGAAGGAATGAATAGATTGGACTTGTTAAAACCACGACCAAAAACATCCCAGAATAGGATGGTATTTGTCACCAAATATACAACCCTGTCCACCAGGATCAAAAAAATAGTGAATAAAAGATGGGAACTTTTATCCACGGAACCTGATTTTCATGGAATCTTCAAAGATCTACCGCTACATGCATATACGCGTGGTCCAAATTTAAGGGAAAGACTTAAACGGAAACAACAACCCACAGAACCAACCAACTACAATGGCACTACTAGATGTTTAAACTGCACCAATTGCAACAATGTAATCACCGGGAATACGTGCAGACACCCCACCACGGGCAAACCCATCAACCTAAAACACTCAAGTGATTGTAACACCAAAAATGTGGTATACGCCATCAAATGTCCATGCGGCAAGATGTACATAGGGAAGACGGAACGCAAAATAAAAGTAAGGATCACGGAGCATAAAAGTCGTATCCGTAATGATAACATGACTTCACCACTGGTAACACACTGGAGAGAAGCACGTCATACTATTGCTCAACTGAGATTTTTCATCATTGAACACGTACAAATCCAATGTGACATAGATAACCATCAAAGGTTATTGCAGCGAGATTTATTCTGGATTAAGTACTTAAAAACCCTGACACCAACAGGTCTTAATGACAAATATGATCTGGCTTGCTTCCTATAGGATTCATGATTTAATATCAGCACTACGTTTGCATTCAACTAACAACCCTATAGGTAATAGCACAATAAGCACATAGGGATGGTATGTCCATTCGATAATGTTCACCCTAATGGATGTAATCTAATAACATTGTTCACAAGAGTCCACACTAGTGTTAGACATGTTTAACCAGGAGTTCTGATATTTCAAACGTTAAACGGTCCATACATAATACCTCTTACAGCGATGTAAATGTAGTCTTTTACTAATTGTATTAGTGAACATGTATTCTATTCATAGGTTTAGGTGATTTACGATTAATTAGTTTTTTGACAACTACTGTGAACACGTTTCTTTGAAACTATTGTGTATCTACGACACTGCATATGAACACACATTAACTGATCCATTTCACTAGCCTTCCGCCCGATCTCCATGAGAAATGAATACATGCGTGTGTTTACATTTTTCTGAATAATAAAACACCTATATCTCCAAAGTTTAATTATCTGGCTATTGGTACCAACACCGAGTGCCCTTAATAACGTCTTGACATATTATTTTATTCACGTATGGGCGACTACCACATGCCCCATCAGGATCATGCAATGGGATTAAGCTGTTTTTATCAGTACGATTACAATCCCAAGATGGCGCGCACAATAACCATTGCACCCAGGGATCTTCACATAGTGAGTCCGTTTTTCGTTTCCACACCACCCACACGTAACGTGGTGCTTGAGTTTACATGAACTTTACTCCCGAGACCCAGTCGAGTAAACACGCAACGAGCAGCGGCGTTTTCCATGACGATCGAGTTTCTTCGCAAGACAGGTATTTAACGTTCAGGCACAACAGAACGTGAGACTTGAGCCGTTTATGACTTATAAGTTAGTAATGGCGTCATAACCTTTCCGCCCTTATAGATTAAGAATTCCAGTTTACGAAGACAAGGTAGGGTACTTTATTTCACTGAAACACGGTATTGTTGTTTCAAACTTATGACCTTAATTCTCATTAAACACACGCTTGTCGTTACAGCTTAACAAGAGCAAGACAAGCAGGTATGTTGTAATCATTGTTAAAGGTTTAGCGGACGTTAAAACTACGACAATATCAGCCCCCAGTATTATTCCATCATTTCTTTGTCGTTTATTTACACAGCGCTTCAGGCACACAGCTTATCATCCAAGCATATCAACTATAACAACTCAATTGACACCAGGTACGCTATTGCTCTAATATAACTGCACACCCTCATGATCAACCATATAAATTACATTCCACCCTTACATTGAATATCTTTTCATTTCTTGCAGCATTGCCCCTGACGAAGGCACAACTTTGGGTGCCGAAATGCATTGGGCCTATTCACAAATGTGTGCTTATCTACAACTGTCTGTAAAATAATGCCATGTATATAAGTTTTGATGCAAATGTATTGGCAAATGTTTAAAGCAAATGTTATGAAAACTGAAAATAACATAAGCAAAAAACAGAAAAGCGGAGTATAATAAATGCATGAATAATTGCAAAAATCAACCAAAAAAGAGCTTGTTTAAACATTTTATTTATTTTTCAAGGTGCGGAGCACCAAGTGAACAGTGCATGATTAGGTGGGCTAAAACTCACCATTACCATTCATTTTACTGCCCAGGAGTGACTCTCCTGATTAATCAGTGCACCATTGGAGGAATTTAAAAACTTTCATTTAAACCGGAATGCTCCTCACAACCCCAATTACTATTAGCTGGCGAAGACTGTGCAGGAGTCCAGTGGAATCCAAGGGTGGATTCTTGAAGAGAAGAACCTGCGAGCAGAGGGGACAGGGTCTATGCCACTCAGAGGTGACCAGGAGGCACGGAAGAGCAATACCCACAGAAAACAGAAGATGCAAGAGTGATGACGGACACCTTGTTGCTGCAGCTGTGAGGACCAGGTGATGCTGAGGAAGACAAAGAGCTATTCATGAGCTGTCCCGTGTCAGAAGTTGAGAACCAGGGGTTAGTGTGTCCAGCAGGAGCACCAAAAAGCCTAGGCAGCAGCCATAGATGTGGAAAATGATCAAGGAGCAATGTAGGGACCAGCAGGGTCCAAGGGACTCACCAAGTGCAGGAGAGCCAGAGCTGGCCTGAGCACGCAGGAGGGCCCACGGAATTAGGAGAAGAATCTTGAGAGGACCCACAGGCCAAAGGCACAGGAGTCGCAAGAGGACCTTGAGCAGCTCACCAAAGAAGAAGGCCCTTGGTGCGGAGGATGTGGAGATGATGTTGATCTTGGCAGGAAGAGATGCTGGAGGCTGGAGCTTCTTGT
The DNA here is from genome assembly GCF_964261635.1 of Lissotriton helveticus. Taxonomy (NCBI): domain Eukaryota; kingdom Metazoa; phylum Chordata; class Amphibia; order Caudata; family Salamandridae; genus Lissotriton; species Lissotriton helveticus. The sequence goes on from NC_136068.1 coordinate 317,860,610, forward strand.
AGCCCGAAGATCTCAGGAGTGCAGAGCCAATAAGCCTTGGCAAATGGCAAGTCAATGCTGTGCACAGTGGTTCCATCCCAGGTGTTCCGACGAGGGATACTGGCCTCAAATTTGCAGAGAGGGCAGGGCTGGCCTCGAGGGAGTTGCAGAACCATCACTTGTGTTGCTGAGCCATTCGAAGTCTGATGGACGTCGGAGTTGCAGAACCATCACTTGTGTTGCTGAGCCATTCAAAGTCCGATGGACGTCAGGAGCAACAGACAGCTTTGTTGCAGTGCCTACAGATGCAGGGAGTGACTTCTTCTCTTCAAGGGAGATTACTTTGGGTGTCCTTTTTCCCAAAGGCTTGTTGAAGATCTTGGAACAAGTACAGACACAGACAATGAAGAAGAATTGCAGCACAGGGAGACCAGGAGCAGCAGGGGCCTTCCTTGATGCAGTCTCGGTTCCATGCGAAGTCCAGCGAAGTCCAAGTGTCTAGACGGCCGAAGAGGAACGTGGTTTCAGGCTTGAGTCTTGTCCCATGATGGATCTGAGGACCCACCCACAGTGAACCCTTTTATACCCTAAGAAAGGAGTTAGGATGACTGAGGGGTCCCTCCCAGAGGAGGAGCTGGACAGAAGGGATGATACTCCATGTCCTCTGTACAGTTTCACACCAGAGTGGGAGCCAAGGACTCCCAGAACTGGTTCCAACTGGAGTATGCAAGGAAGGCACCACATGACCTGGAGAGCATCCCTACCCCAGCCCAATAAACTAATTCCTGTGACAGGAAAGCTATTGTTCTACCTTCCTCTGCTCGAGCTCAGCTCAGCAGCAGGATGGCAGAACTGTGTCCTGGTTCAACATCAGCACTAGCTTGCTGGCAGACCCTGGAAGGCTGTTACAGGGAGTACTGGAGGCTTCCTGGAGGAGCCCTCCATTGCATGGAATCATACCTCCAACACCAGTAACGGTGTTGAGGAATTATTCCAACCTGTTTGATAACAGACATGAGCAGGTTTGGCACAGCCACTATATAGTTAGCCAATGTGTAATGATGGATGGCCGCTATGTGTATCAAAATGGCTGACCGCACTTACAAAGATAGGAGAATCAATACCGGGGTTTGTCGGGGTGTCCTGCTCTTGCAGGGGCACCCTCACACTTATAAACCAGCACCCCCTCTTCAGGTTTTAAAGGCCTGTCTTAGGGGTGACTTGTAGGTTTTAAGTGCAGTGACCTCAGATGTAAGAAAACCTATATCTGTTGTAAGTGGGGCTAGCACCAGCTTACGCAGGCTGCAATGGCAGGCCGGTAGTCTCAGTTTGAGTGGTCTTTCATGGGTTGCATAATACATGCTGCAGCCGATGGGAGACCCCTGGTGTACCTATGCCTTGGGTACCTCGGTACTATACACCAGGGACTTTTAGGTGTAACCCAGTAGCCAATTGTGGAGATACAGAAGAACTTACCATGTCGAAATTAGGGTGGAAGCAGAGTGACTGGAGTCCTCATTAGCAAGATGCCAGACAGATGAGTCAAAAAAGCATACTGACACCAGCAACATGTGAGGGTAAGCATGCTAGAAGGATCCTACCTTCCTATAACATAAAATTGCTATTTTCTCACCCCTTTATCATAAACGGTCTAAACTCTCTGCAAGCATGATCCCTTTCTCCTTCTAATTCTCTGATCCAGTTTAAATCCAGCTCTTGTTCCTCTTTATGACTATCACTAGTCGATTGACTGGAAATTTCAGGGAATCTAACAACGTCTACCTGGTCAGGTAACAAATCCTGCCCTCCGCAAGGGTTTAACAATAACACTAGCTCCATCCCAGATATTTCTTTGTTGATTCATTGTGATCAGAATCGTCTTACCATCATGGAATTGCAGTCAGCTAATATTGAAAATTCTTTGTGTCGCTCACTCCGTGGGCTCTCTATTCTCTACCAGGGATCCCAGGATTTCCCAAACAAAAAACAGTTCTATTAATACTCTTATACTGGATTCGTGGGACATTGCTGGGCTCGGGAGTAAGCTTGTCCAAAACAACTGGGGGGCCCTTCATAGAGCAGGGTGATATTATTATGTTCCAGGGAACTTGGGAAATCACTCCTTCTCATAGGCGAGGCAATAAGACTTTCCACTTCCCAGCCCATAAGTCCTGTGTTGCTAGACCCTCGGGTGGCCTTGATGTATGGCTTAAGATCTCATTGTGCTGCCATATAAAGCAGATACCCATTGACTCCCCCAATTTACTGGGACCTGAAGTTCTCTCATGGAACAAAGTAAAATTACTTCTTTTTATTTTCTATCACAGAAGTGTATCGAAGACTGTTGAGTCTTCAGTTCCACACCTCCTAAGAGACACCGTTGCTAAGGCCGGGACTGAGGTCGCTGTAATTGTAAGTGGGGATTTCAATGCGTGTTTTGAACCCTCAGCTCTTCTAATTGAAATTGTAGGCGAGGAAAACCTACACTGGGATATACCACAAATTTCAGGTCCCTATTTAACAACCTTCCCAAAGGTAGACTTGCAGTTGCTTGACCTCTGTGTGTGGTGCCATTTGAGACCCAGCAACACCAGAGCAAAGTCAGATGTAGAGAGACTTTGAGAAGGAACTCTTACCGAAGTCCTATTGACTACATTCTCGCAGATCTTTGTTCCTGGGAAAACATACTTTATATGGAATCTCTGCCACTATTTGAGAGTGATAATTTTCCCCTGCTCCTTACTCTCTGGGGCAATCTAGATAATGTAGCTCGGATTCAACGTCTGCCCCATGGAGGCATAACGATTTGTAACAACCAGAGGAAGGTTAGATGAGAGTGTGTGGTGGACAACGAGGGTATCCATCCCGAATTATGCCAGGATTTAGTCCCGATATTGGTCTCTCTAGCCAAGACTGTTCCTCATAAAATAATGGACGTCCATATCCAGTGGTTTGAGGAACTGAAATCTAATTTTTTCACCAAACCTCCTCCCAATAGGAGTGTGTCCCTGGCCACAGATCCCACGTGGTATACTAAGGATTGTAGGGTAGCGAAGAGGCTTCTAATTAACACTCTCAAAGATGGCTCCTTGCAAGATATCCAGTCCGCTAGAGCATCTCACAAATCTTTCCTAAAGAATGCACAAATTACGTGGGATACAGCTATCTAAAATGACATTTTGATCGTTGCACGATCTGGGAACCAGGCACCCTTCTGGCATACGATATTGCATGGTGCCAAGACGACTAAAAAAAGACAAGAATTTCACATTCTCCCACAAGATTTGGTTAAACATTTTCAGTCTCTCTACAGTGAACCCACAATTCTCTCTCTCTCTCACATCCTCCAGGCTTAGTTAATTCAGGAACCGTGCCATCTATAGCATCTCGTCTGACACCCCAAAATCATGGTCCAAACAACGCAGTAGTTTTTTTTTTTACTGTTGCAGAAACATAATCTGCCATTTTCTCTCATAAATCTGGCAAGGCTCCAGGGTTAGACCGAATTCCGTCAGACCTATTCACTTCATCACCATTCATCTGGGCCCCTTACCTTAATTGTGTAGCGAACACTGTAATGGCGGGTGCTGAAATTCCTGCCACCTGGAAAGGTGCAGAGATTATCCCCATTTTTAAGAAAGGTCTTAAATCTGATATAGTGAACTATCTGCCTATTAGCCTTCTTGATTCTAGCCAGCAAATATTTTGTAAGTTAATTTATAGATAATCTATCAACCAGGATCGGCAACAAAGAGATTCTATTTTCTTCCTAAACCGGTATAGTTGACCAGATTTTTAGATTTCAATTTATTATGGCGAAAAAGGATGACATAAATAGGGGTAGTTAGAGACCTAGAGCTCCCTGACCCTCTTTTTGACATCATAATTTGACTTCAATGAGATAATTGTGCTCAAATCTGGTGGGGAATAAATGGTGAAACTACTGATCGCTTCAGGGTCGCAAAGGGGATGGAGACTCTCCTCCTAAGGTTTAAATAATTCAATCCCAACTCTGACCTGACTATCAATATAAATAAAACAACGTTCATGGCAATACACCCTCATAGGGGATTTAGAGGGGTACTAACATTAGAGGGGACAGAGCTGTAAAGAGTACTCAACTTCGATTACCTTGGAATTTGATAATCTAGCTCCAACTCATGGGTTAACCAAGTTACAAAATGCATATTTACTCTGGCCCAAAGGTTGGCTACTATACTAAGATGTACAAGTAAGCCCACCTTCCATCCAGTCTCTCTACACCGAGAACTCTTGGAAAGCCAAATCAGTACCAGCTGCAGCCTATGGTGCAGAACTTTGGGGCCCCGGCAACATAGATGCATCGGGGGTAGCCAAAAAAACAAATTTTTGAGGTCAACTCTTAAAGTACCCCAAAGTCCCCCTTTTTGATTTTTAAAGAAGACTTAGGAAATCGGTCCATTTCTTCTCTCCCCCTACGCCCCACTGTGAGCCTCAAATCCATACTATATGGTGGTGAGTTTGGTCCACCCCTGTGTTGTTACACTACATGGCGCGTCTAAGAGACATACTGGACCGGCAAAAAAGAAGGGCGATTCTACCATGAAATACGACTCTTTACTCCTTTTGCCTGCCAGAGCACTGGTTGTGCAAAACTAGCATCACATCATCTTCCGCCAAAAGGTTGAAGTACCTTTGTTGAGAACGTGAGGAGAGGAAGTTGATTAATCACCAAGATCTGGGGTGTCTTACTGGTGGCTCTCTAGAGTCCAAGCCCTTTTCCGCCCTCAAGGCTTATATGAATGACATTGATCCACCCTTTACCAAAGCCCTCTATATAAGGTTTAGGCTGGGCACCGTCACCTTAGCATCCTTCACAGCCAAATGGAAGGGTGGCCTGGAGGTAGCAAACTTTGTTCAGCATGTAGAGAGTTTGACGAAACTGACGATCGTCTGTTCTGTTTTTTTGGCCCAATTATTCCAAGCAGCGTAAACAATTGGTTGCCCCATTATGCCATTTACTAGGAGCCCGTCATCACAGGGTTGTTCTGAGAATGTGCAGGGTCCTCAACGTGTTGACATCTCGGAATTGGGTCTGCTAGACACCAGATAAACCTAACTCAATCCTCAATGATGAATTTACTTTACATGTTTTTGTAGTTTAGCCTATGTTGGCCTGGTAATCTATTACCATTTGCTCCATGAAGTGTGACTCATTTTAGATAGTGTGTAAATCATATGTGTCATTCAGATATCTCATCGTACATAAGATAATTTTAACTTACATTTTAACGTATGGCTTTATTGACTTTTTTGGTATCTGTTGGGTAGTTTTTCAAGTGAGGTCACAAGCATATTTCAACGACTTGTATTTTAATAATTGTATAATAGTTGGTCTTATGTATTGTATTACTGATTTGTGACTTTTATGGTCTTTGACCGAAATAAAGTATTCAAATGGAATCGATTCATTAGCTGCTTCAGGCGGAACCGAAGAAGGTTGTCATTTTTTATATTACATTAAGAGTGAATCAGAGATTATTATTCACTCTTGGTATAATAAAAGCGGGATTTAAAACAAACGGTGGCGTAGCCGTGGAGCCCATAATGGAGATCAGCCAATGCTCCTTGAAGGAAGATAGGCTTGCTTTTGTGGACAGGAGGCCCCGTAAAAACTGCAGCCATTTCCCTACTTTTTGTGAATGTGTTTTCTTTTTAAAAATTATAGGAGCATATTTCCATAAGGGAAATAAGCATGGGAATGGGAACGGCACAGTAGTTTCTGCTCATATCGACCTCTAGTAGAGGCAGAAAAATAAACTTGCAGTAAACCGAAAGCAGGTGCTTGGTGGTAAAATGGTGAGCTAGTGGAACCTGCTTCTGTCTCAATTGTTAACATTTGAGACCCTGCTCAAGAAATAGACTTTTATTGAGGATGAGGGTGTGAGAAAGTGTAACTGATTGTATGAGTGAGTTTGTAAGCCTGAAGTGTAAAAACACAAAATGTACCTGTGGAGATAGGAATGAGGTATCAGAAGCGTTGCACTTGATTAGTAAGTGTTTATTTCAAGAAAGTAGGTTCACAGAAATAAGCCGCAACTCCAACAGTACCAGTTCTATGTTTTAAAAGCGCCGGTGAACCAGTCTTAAAAACGATATGCTGCGTCATCTTTTTTCCCCAAGGAGAGGTAAAGTAGTTGCTGCTGCACTGTGTAGCCTAAAAGGTTGAGGGTCTAAGTGGTTATGTTTGATTCGATGACATTGTAAAGCAATAGGAATGGAGCTTTGAATGGATAGTTAGATAGCATCATGCACCAAAACTTATTTTAGTATTGGTAGATATGTAAGTAGGGAGAACAGGCCTTTTCTAATGGCTCTGGTGCAGTCTGTGCTCTCTGGGGCGTATCCAGAATGGGTATTGTTGTATATCTAAGCAGTGTCAGGGACACCAATGCTGGCCCCAATATGAATAGAACACTTTACTCCGCACGCATTAACATCACGTGTCATTACTCTGTGGGGTATATTATCAAGGGGTTTTATCTCCGCTTTTTTGGCTTTAAAAGCCAAGAAAGCGGAGATAAAATTATCTCCCTATTACCAAGCTGTCGCTAACACCAGTTAGCGACAGCTAATAGGAGATAGCGACCATCATGGGCCCCACTTTGCATGTCAGTGATATTTATCACTAATGATATGCAAAGTGGGCGTGCCAAGATGTTAGCGACTGGAAACAGTCGCTAACATCGCTATCTCCTATTACCAACTTTTGGAGATATTTGCGCTAAGCGCGAATATCTCCAAAAGCTAACACCTGCCCTGAGCAGTTCTTAGCCATGTTATCCAATGGGAGGTGGATAACATGGCTAAGAGCATTTGCTCGATAATGCATGAATATCGCTGACTTTTCAGCGATATTCATGCATTGCGGGCGTTTTTTATCGCATTTGCGATAAACCTTGATAATAGCAAGGTTTATCTGCGATAAAAATCGCCGATGTGCGGCGATAATTTTTGTCTCTAAACAAGTTAGAGACAAAAATGATCGCTAGTTGTTGGTAATATGCCCCTGTATTTTTACTCCGCAAAATACTTTTACAACGCAGACCTTTACAACTTGCATATTGCAATCAAGTTACAACAGCGGTGTAGTCCCATTGACACAGCTCATACATCATACCAACACCTGGGTTTAACACGCAGGCGTAGGGATTGCAATACATTGGCATCGTAGCGGCCCGAAGTGGCAACAAAAACAGCAGTGTAGTTCCATTGGCACAGCTCATAAAGTATACCAACACCTGGGATTAACAGGCAGGTGTAGGGATTGTGATACATTGACAGCATAGCGGCCCGAAGTGGCAAAAATAACCAAAAGTGGTAAATACCACTGCTGCAGTTTTACGGTAGGTAGTTTCGACAGAACGTCTCCCTTGCATAAATTAAAATCTAACTTGGCGCAGCCGATTCTGGCACAAGTAAAATCCAAAGCAGCCTAAAAAAAGTGAGGCATCTACATCCATGCAAATATGGAGCTAATGAAGTGCTGCCGATGCGTCAAAAAAAGTGACGCAATGACATTGCAAAGGGCTTGTAAAGAAACCCCATAGTGTGCAAATACGTTTTTAGCATAATAGTCAATATTTTATGATGTCATTTAAAAAAATAGTTTGTTAGATTGTTCTAATTCGGGTTATTATAATCCTCAAACTGTGTGTGTTGGTGTAGGCTTCAGTAGACGTGACATGCCTCTGTGCATTTATAAAAACAGAGAACTCAGACGAGGTGAACTCCTTGTTTTTGAGCAGGTTGTCAGGGTTTACTTGGTCGAAATTGCATTTGGAATGGAGTCAGGAATGGAAGCAGACCCATACAAATGAACTACACCTTGGTCTTGCAAGAGCCCAGAAAGATCCAGGGGGCATATTATCGAGGAGCAGCGATAATTATCGCTGGCCGCGCTTATCGCAAATTTTCCTAATTCCGGGTATCGCTGGAATATATTGACATGCTAGCGATGTATTTACAATGCTTAGCACAATAGCGATTAATATTCCAGCGATATCGGGGGAAATGGGCCAACATCGCTGGAAAACCAGCGATGTTGCAAGCAAAACGGCGATAACCTTCCTGCTACGACCCTGTGGTCATATCAGCATAATCTCCCCCCAATGTCATGTATACATAAATCTGGATTTTAGGAGATGTTAAAATCCAGCGATAATGAACAGTTAGCACGATTTCATTTATCGCTATGCCGGCCGGGCCATTGTTGTAAATGTCCCGAAGCTTACTTTGTGATATTTTGTCATTAAGTTTTTGTCAGGCACGCCTACTTTGCATCTTATTAGCATGCGAAGTTAGGCGTGCTGGAAACGAGCGCTAAGTCAAGGAAACACGCGCTAGCGTGTTCTTGTTGATATTGCTATAAAATTATCGCTGATTTTGCCCAGAAACGGCTGCTAAAGTGGCAATAATTCTATCGCCAGCCCTTGATAATATGGCCACAGGTTCCTAGGCATCAGCAGAGTTTCCGATCAGGGTAAAGGCCAAGAACCACTTTTACACATACAAACACAACTAATAATCAGAGAAAGATGCCTTTAAACAGGAAATGACAGAACCTATTTCGTATCTCCTAGAGATTTGTAAGGTTTTCTGTTTTTTAAATCACTGCACTGGCCTACTTAGAATGCACCTATAAAAATGAATAGTTATTTTTCAGGAGTCACGCAAACACAGAGAATCGTTGTATGATTGGTTTCATGTGTATATATACTAGAGAGGAAAATGGAGTCTAAAAATTGGTTGTATTTACACGCACAACTATGTAAAAAACTGTTTACTGCTTGTTGTAATTTCAGTGTTAACTAACAGTGAAAAGTCACATGTTATGGCTAAAAAGGCTGCACACGTTTGAAAAGAACATTTGTGTCAAAGCTATGTGCTGCTTTTAATTCATGGAAATGAAATATTTATTCATTAAACACGTAAGCAAAGGCACTCAGAGGTTTAGACAAATTACGACGGAAAATGTACTTTACATTTTTAAGTTAGATTGATAGGATAAGGAATAGGCAATTTAAGAGTAATAGACAAACAAGAAAATTATTCTTTTCATTTATTAAATATTAATTGAAAGGAATATTTATATATGTTTATCAATTCAATCAATCAATGTATATTTATTCGATTTTAAAAATAAAATCATAAAAGTTAAACACAGTAAAATAAATTGAATAAAATACATTAACTGCACACTTACAGCAATAAAAGAACAAGCACAAGTTAACTTTCTTTTAAAACACCAGAAGGATACCATGATCTAAAAACATAACATAGTGTAGGCGTAGTTAAAAACTGTAAATACAGTAACACTGGTTTCACTTGGATGAATTTCATGGGCAACAAAAGGGGCTGTATAAAGTTATGTCGCAGAACGCTAAACCTGCGACTATGTGCAAAGTATCACTTATAGATGTGCTGTCACATGGCACATATGGGCATGGTAGAGTCTCTATAGCAGTGACGGTTAGAACACATAACGCTTGGGAATAGGTTGAGCCTGAAAAGGGTCAGTAATGGTAAATGCTAGCTAGTTATTCAAAGTAGGGTAAGGCTACATACTAGTCACAGTTTTCACCAATATTGCGTGGCATTCTAAGTGTTTTTCTCATGTTTATCAATTACTAGCAGCCCGTCCCGACCTTGCCCGGGAGCATTTAGGCTTCCCCCCTACCCCCGCCTGCCCGACATTGCCCAGCAGCCCGTGCCCCCACCCGACACGCCAGCAGCCCGTGCCCCCGCCCGCCCCGTCCCCCGCCTGCCCCGACCCCGATCATTGTTTTAGTAATTTTCCGTCCCCTGCCTGGCCTGACACCCGCCTGCCCCGACATTGTCCCCGGAGCATTACCTGAGCCGCAAGTCCTGATTTCACCGCTCCAATTTCCCGTCCCCTGCCTGGCCCGACACCCGCCTGCCCCGACATTGACCCCGGAGCCTTACCTGAGCTGCAGGTCCTCATTTCACCGCTCCTCGCGCTCCACCGCTCTGCTCCTAACCGCCTGTCTGCCGCCGCTTCTCCCCCGCGCCATGTCCGCCTCTCCGCTGCTCCTACCGCCGCTGGCCTCACATCACCGCTCCTCCTCCGCGCCATGTCCGCCACTCCTTGGACGCCTCTCCTCCCCATGGTGACGTGAGCACGCACGTCGCGGCTGGCGCTACTTTGGGGGGACTACTTTTTTATAAATATAAATATTGTAAATAACGTTTTATTTTGTCATTTATATAGCCTATAACAGTCTACACACCCTGACGATTTCAACGGTGTATCGGGTGTGTAGATTGGCGCTGTGGTTCCCGAGTTTACCCGCCTCAAAGCCTGAAAGTTCTTACTTTATTATAGTAGTATAGATTTTCTATTGTTTAAATCCTAATACTTTTTTTGCAACAGCATTATTTCAAAACTGGATGGAGGAGATGTAGCAGCTGTATACAGATTAAATGTACAGATTTTGCAGGACACAGTAATAAATTCTGGGTTGGAGGGGGTGTTGATTTGTCAGTTGGTTCAATCTCATTCCAGCTCTATTTTCATAGTGCTAGTCTACCACCACACTTCCCAGTGTCTTCCTTTTTGAGTAAACTCTTGGAAATAATACATTGCTTGTAAGAGCTTCACCAAAATTATTGTTTTTGTGATTTTAAATGGAGAGTGGAAGTTCAGTTGTTTGTTGAGTTTGCTCTCAACCAAGGTCTCCAACAGAACGTGAAGGGACTGACTCATGAAAGAGAACCTACTACCTGTTAGGCCTGACAGTCTAAGGGTGGTCTTTACCCCAATTTTTTGCCTGCCTCCCTCCCTCCATTTTTCTGACTTCGTTTTTGCTGAAATTAGGACTCTCTCCACTTTACCACTGCTAACCAGTGCTAAAGTGCTTGTGCTCTCTCCCCATAACGTGGTAATATTGGGTCACACCAATTGGCATATTTAATTTACTTATAAGTCCTAGTAAAGTGGTACCTCCTGTACCCAGGGCCTGTAAATTAAATGCTACTAGTGGGCCAGAAGCACTGCTTGTGCCAACTTTTTAAAGTAACCCTTTAACTATGTCTAAGGCCTGCCGTTGATGAGCAAGTGTGTGCTGTTTAGACTGCTGTTAGACCTGGCATCTCTGGCACGGTTTCCCCTGTCTTTTTGCCTCTGCCTCCTGTATTTTTGACGCTGTGCTGGATTTCGTTTTTGCTGGTTTAGATGTTTTAGGCACTTTTCCACTGCTGATCAGTGTCAAAGTGCAAGTGCTCCCTGTGTAAATTGTTAATGTAATTGGTTATCCATGATTGGCATATTTATATCACCAAGAAGTACCTAGTAAAGTGCACTGAGTGTGCCAGGGCTGGTGATACAAATGCTACTAGTGGGCCTGCAGCACTGATTGTGCCACCCACATGAGTAGCCATACAATGGTGTCTCAGGCCTGCCACCGCAGTGCCTGTGTGCAGTCTTTGAACTGCCATGTCCTCCTGGTCAGTGTCCCCACTGACCAGGCCTAACCCTTCCTTTTCTGTACACATTGGTCACCCTTATGGAAGGCCCAGGGTTGCCCCTTGGGCAGGGTGCAGTGTATGTAGTAGAGCATGTACTAGTGCAGGTGACATGCTCTGGTGGTGCATTACAGCCATTTTCGTTTTTCACTATTGTAAGGCTATCTTGCCCATAGGTTATCATGGGGAAGGCTGGCTACAGTGGTTACCTGCATATCTTCCCATAGGAGCAAGATAGGACATACAAGTCTGGTATCCCTGAACTCAGAATTTAATAACATCTTTTAGGAACGGTGGTTTTTAAATCCTGTGTTTGAGAACAGCACTTTTAGAAAGTGGCTGTTCTCTACTCTGACTTTTCTGTGTGCCTTGGCCTGCTTGTGAATTGACTGTCTGGTTTGTGAGTGGCAGGGGCTGGGTGGCTCCAAGAGGCTGAGTGGGCCATCCTGGGCTGAATAGCTCCATTTGCATCTAGAGTGGTGGGAGGGAGTAGCAACTGGGCCTGAATAGGGCTGTGCCTGCCTTTCACAATGCTGGTTCCACCTCCTGCTGGGTGGCTGACGACCCTGCCCCTCTCTCTGAAAGTAAAGGTGAGGCCAGGAAAACAAAGTGCTCAAGGAACACGGAGAACTGGTTCAGACCAGGCTCAGAGCCGTCCTGCACAAAGGAAACAAAGACTTTTAGGGGTATAAGTACAGGACCCCAGACTACAGAAAATTAGATTATCCTGGAATCAAGAAGGAACCTCTGCCAAGGAGAAAGCTGAAAGACTGAAGAAGGAAGACTGTCCTGCTGTGTGCTTGTGGACTGACCTGCAGTTGCTTTGCTGCCAAGGAGAGGGGAAGGACTTTGCTTTGTGTGTGTCCCCTTGCTTGAAGGAATCTCCAAGGGCCTGAGAAGAGCTGGCTCCCTGTTAAGATGTACCAGGAACAAAAGGGCTTTACCCCCAGCTTCCCTGAACTCTACTGAGAGAGTTCTGTCCTTCCCAGAGTGCTTGGGCCAGTTGTTGTGCCTCTGGAAGTTGTACCTGTGCTTGGGAAGCTGGAAATCAAGATACTAAAGACTTTCTGCAAAGTTTCACGCATCGCTCGCTTGCGGAGCGCATCCCTGTCAGTGCGAGGAAATTCCCACCGCCGCGAAGATCTAGATTGTCACAGCGGCTGTTGCCGCTTCAAAAACCGACGCATCCTTCGCTGGTGGAACGCATCTCTCCGGTGCGGGAAAAGTACCATTGCTGCGAACATCGTCGCAGAGCCTGTCGTCACTGGGTGATATCGTCACACCACCTGCTTGTGGACCGCATCACGTCGCTGCGAGAGTCGTCGCAGAGCCATCACAGAGCAATCGCATCAAGGGCCTCCTGAGGAGAAGATCGACACTGCACCGCGCATCACCGCCGCACCTGAGATCGTCGCCGTCCAGAAGATCACCGCTTCGTACCTTTTGCGAACTGCTTCCACCGAAACTTGCGCACGGGAATCCACGCAAGGTATCGCATCCCTCCCCATACAGACCGGAGTCACCGCAACATGCCTGCTCCGTCGAGTGGGGTTGTCGCATCGCCTCCCCAGGGTCTCAGGAGTGGTATCGCTTGCTTTTCAACGCTGCAGCTTTCACTTGGAACTTTTGTCGCATTTAACGGTACTGTCATCTAAAACCTGACGCAACTGTGGATTGTTTTAACGCAACCTTAGGAACACTTTTGAAACCATATTCTTGAACTGTGTATGTTGGATTTTTGTTGTTTTGGTCTTGTGTAGTTTATATTAAATACCTTTATTTTTCTAAACTGTTGTGGACTCAATTTGTGGTGTTTTCACTGTGTTACTGTGAGTGTTGGTACAAATACTTTACACATTGCCTTTGATAAGACTGACTGCTCGTGCCAAGCTACCAAGGGGGTGAGCAGGGGTTATCTAAAGAGTGTATCCTTCTTACCCTGACTAGAAGCAGTGTCCCCATTTGGACAATGGTACCTACCTCTGCCAACTAGAGACCCCCAGATCTAACAACTGCCATGCCGACATGGCAAAATAAACCTCTTGCCAGGCCCAAATAGTTTTTATACATTTAAGTCACAACTAAGATAGACCATGGACAACCCAGAGGGCAGGGTATACTGTATTGAAAAGGCAGGACATGTACTTTTAAATTTGACATGCCCTGGTTGTGAAAACTCTCAACCTCATTTCTCACTACATCAATGCCTAGCTCTCCCATAGGATAATATTGGGATTACCTTATTACATTTTATAAGTGTAATTTCCAATTGGGAAGAGTTAAGACCCCAAAATCGGGTGTCTCTGGAATCCTAATTTTAAAATCCTAATTCATGGTGAAATCGGATTGTAAATACTTTAGGCATTTTGTGCCTGCTGCTTGTGTTTGACCACATGTCAGTGGTGGGTGACATCTGGGCTTGGTGTATTCCCCCTAGACAGCCAGACACAATGGGTGCTTAGGTGTGACTTGATGGCCATCCTGTCAGGATGGTAGAGAGAAACTCGACCCAGACTCACTCACGCCTGAATAGTCTGTGGCCTGTCCACAAAGGGCTGCATACCCTCTGTAGTAAGCCTGGAGCCAGGGCAGGAAAGGCAGGACCTTTGTGCACTTCAAAGGCTTACCTTTGAAGTTTCCCCCACTTCAGAGGCCAAACTGGGTGTAAGTTCTGGACCTCTGACACCACCGCTTAGGTACATTTCTAGACATGTGAGTACTCTGCCAGGAAGAAGGGCTGCTGTGCTGCTGAAGGACTGCTATTCTGCTGAACTGCTGATTTGTCTGACCCCTGCCTTGTTAGGCAGTAAGGATAAAGTGGCCACAGTATCCTCATATCATTAAATGTATCTGCATTCAACACTCCTCCATGCCAAGACCATTGAAGCTAGATTGTTTTGTATCTGACTCTGATTCTCAAAAATCTCAGTGGAGCAGGTACAGGTTATATTTTACTTACCCTACTGGATTAGGCCATTTGGGACAGGTCAATCTGTGCCCTGGAAGGACGTGCTGACTATCCATTCCCACCCATCCTCTGTGGTTATGTCTTACGGAAGAACACTGGACCTTAGGACCAAGAACTTGATTGCTGTAGGACTCTGTCATGAATCCATAATCGTTAGCGATATTATTGACTGTCTTCCATGAGAAATGAATCTGGTCTTTGCTAGTTTTTGCACATAAACTAAAAGACGGCTATCGTACTTTCTGAATGCTAAATTTGCACATATTTCTATTAATTGTAAGCATGTGTCACTTTATTGCAAATTGTTCACATGCTTTGGAAAGATAAAATTGCACTTTATTATGTATTTGCACTAGTGACACTATGAATTTTAGATTTGTGCTTCAAGTTTATTTCATTCTGGGCGCATTATTGTAACAATGATTTTGTATTTTAACCTTTTTTAACCTGTGTTCCAATTCCTATGTATTTCTGCTAGTTTTGCACATAAACTAAAAGATGACTATTGCACTTTCCGAATGCTAATTTTGCACATATATCTAGCATGTGTCACTTTATTGCAAATTTTGCACATGCTTTATAAAGATAAAATTGCATTTTATCATGTATTTGCATTAGAAGATTTAGGAATTGTTGTTGATTCATGGGCTGAATATATTTCGTATATGTACTATTTTATGTTTTGATGTTCTGTTGCTATATGGTCATATACTCATATATACCGAATAAAGCATTTTGAATCTAAAAATCTGGTCTTTGAGAATATTGTGGAATGCTAATTTCAAAAAGACTGCATGCAGGCTTTTACAGAATTGCCCCTTTCTTAGTGGCTGGTTGGATCTCACAATTGACACTCTCTGACATTATAAAATTGCAGTGTGAGTCAGTAAATGGGTGCTCCTTTGAGTAAAGTGAGGCTCCTTCTTGAGTCAATCAATCAATTAACCAATCAATCATATAATCCTTCACGGCCTCTTGGGAGGTAGACGAGTTGTCCTGGTAGCCATCTATGGGCCAAATTCTGATTCCCCGGAGTTCTTTAGTGATGTCTGGTCTCAAATTGTAGCAACCCAATGTGACTCGATTAAATGGGGAGGTGATTTCAATGCAGTGTTAACTGACCACCTAGACAGACAGGGCTCCCCACACCCACTACATCCTCAGGCAGGGGCTGCTCTACGCGACCTAATCTCCGAAGGGAGGTTGGTGGATATCTGGAGAGATAGACACCCAGCTCGGAGGGAGGGGACCTGTATCACAACACAACATGCTGCGTGGTCCCGCTTAGACTTCTGGCTGTTATCCTCTGATGTGGCGTCCTGGGTGACGCACACCTCACACCTGGCACGCTCCCTATCTGATCATGCACCCTGTCTGCTCACACTGTTACCACCTGACGCACCAACACGAGCTTTCAGCTGGAGATTGCCCCCCTGGGCCCTGCTAGATGAAGCATTTAAGGAAGAAATCAGGAAAGATGTGATTGAGTACTTTGACCTGAATCCCGGTACGGTCTCCTCGGAGGCTATCCTGTGGGATGCCTTTAAGGTGGTGATTCGGGGCAAATGCATAGCCAGACAAGCAGGAGTCCTAAAAGCATTGAGAGGTACTCTAGCACAGCTGGAACACCAGATCAAAGATCTAGAGGAACGCTTCTGCTCGGAAGCAAGCCCGGATTTGGCAGCTGAGCTGAAGTGCAAACTTCTTGAGTTCGCTGAGGCGGCCCAGAAGGAGCTGAAGTTCCTAGGGAAACACGCTGAAGCAAGACGGTATGGGGAGGGCGATAGACCGGGGCGTACGCTTGCCAATATGCTCAGACGCTCTCATTCTAATGCATTTATACATACTATTCGTACACCTGATGGGGAGGTTGTTGCGGGGCAAGGGGAGGTCTTGCGGGAATTTTCCACCTACTACGCTTCCCTATACACTGCTACCCAATCGGTCCATTCCGAAAACCTGCAGGAATTTCTGGATTCTATAGCACTGGTATGGTTCAATGACATGCACAGACGCTATATGGACTTAACCATAACGGTAGATGATGTAAAACAGGTGATTAAGCGCCTACCACTAAGCAAGGCCCCCGGTCCCGACGGCCTGACCACATCCTTTTATAAAGCCTTTAATGAGGAACTTGCCCCCCGTTTACTTGCTGTATATACTGAAGCATTGGAAACGGGCACCCTTCCCTCCTCAATGCGTGAGGCACTAATCATAACTTTTCTCAAGCCAGATAAAGATGAGCAAGAACTCGACTCATATCGTCCGCTCTCATTGATAAATGTGGACGTGAAAATATATGCCAAACTCCTTGCCAATCGTCTGCAGCCCCTTCTGCCAATGGTGGCACTCCCTGATCAATCCGGGTTCATCCCTGGGCGAGCGACATCGCACAACTTACGAACGCTATTCTCAGTTCTTCATTATTGCACCCTAGCACGAAAGCTGCTGCTATTTTCTTAGACGCTACCAAAGCATTTGACTCGCTAGAATGGCCATACCTCTTTCGAATCCTGGTCCGCATGGGATTCAGCCCTCTATTCATCACTCATATAAAGCTGCTCTACGAACAACCACAGGCGCGTGTGCGAGTGATTGGCCTGATATCTGATAGTTTCCCCATAACCAGAGGAACGAGACAGGGCTGCCCCCTTTCACCCCTATTATTCGCGATTGCGATGGAACCGCTTGCAGCCCGAATTAGACAACATCATACTGCTAGGGGTATTGGATTCAGCTCCAGAAGCCTTCTGATTTTCATGTATGCAGATGACGTCACGCTATATATCCTTAACCCGTCAGAAAATCTGGACCTGGTGCTCTGAGATTTTATTAGTTTCGGTGGCGTCTTTGGAATCACCATAAATTGGAAAAAATCGGTGATTTTCCAACTTACCGACGGTACTCCTGAAGTCCTCTCAGAATACCCGTTACGATGGGAAGCTGTAGAGGTGAAATACCTGGGAATTTGGTTGAGTCTCTGTCTGCAAGACATTTGGAACCTGAACTTTGGTCGGGCAATGCACTGGCTTGAATCTAAGGTGACCATATGGTCTAAATTGCCACTATCCCTCACTGGAAGAATAGCACTGTTGAAAATGGTGGTATTGCCTAAGTTCTTGTACTTGTTTACAAATGTACCCATCCCCCTCACGCAGCATTTTCATAAAACCCTACGTGCGCACATGCTATCTTTAGTATGGGCTGGTGGACAGGCGAGGGTCTCCTCGGACCTTCTGACACTTCCACTTCGACAAGGTGGCCTGGGGGCTCCGGACATGCCACTGCATGCATTATGCGCACAGGCTCAATTCCTCCACTTCTGGGCATATCCCACTCCCTATCAGCCGCATGTTGCGATGGAGCTGGACGCTGTAGCGCCCACCCCGCTGAAGGTGGCCCTCTATAAGAAAGCACCCAGGCCCCGGCATGATATCGATACTGCAGACCTGCTGAGATGGGTTTGGAGAGAACTCCAGAGACGCGCCAATGTCCCAATATTATATGCTCCCTCTGTGCCGCTGAGAGACAACCCCATGCTACAGTGCCTGGAACAAGGAGGAAGGATGTTGGAAATTGGAGGTTCACAGCTGTTAACATTCGGGGATTTATATCCTGGTGGCACCTTTAGGCCTATGTTGGCAGACACCGAAGACCAAAATATATCCTTTGCTGAACCATTCGCCTATCATAGGTTGAAGGCTGCCTGTCGTGCATTATGGGAGGGCTTTCCAGAGGCTCCGCCGACGTTGCTCGCACTAGAAACCGTCCTGGCCAGGGCGTCCCCTAAGAAACTAGTTACTCGGTTGTATACTGCTATGCAGGAACAAGCCCCCATCACACAACCTAAATCCTTACAACTTTGGAACGCTGAACTAGACCCACCCCTGACTGAGGAGCAATGGCACTACTGCTGTAAACAACTGACGGAACTATCCCCCAATTACAGACTCAGACTTGTGCACTTTAAATTTTTACATCGCTATTACAGAACCCCCACAAATCTTCACAGGATGGGGCTGTGCGAAGACGACCGCTGCTGGCGATGCGGGCATGCACAAGCCTCGTTCTTACATATGGCGTGGAGCTGTCCGTCCCTGGCGCAATACTGGGAGGACTTGTTCTTGGCAGTAAATCAGATAGTCGAGCACACTGATGAACCCACTCCGCACCTGGGCCTCCTGGGGCTGGTACAAAATACCATCCCTAAGCGGCGTAAATTGCACGCTCTCTTACTGCTATATGCGCGCAGACAAATTGCACTTAAATGGGGAAGGAAGAAAATACCCATCTTCACTGAATGGTTATCAGATGTAACTTATGGCCACACTCAATTGGGGGTGTATTGGGAGCTGATGCCGCCAACATCTCGACCTAAAGATATCTGGGAACCGTTCCTTCAATGGTCCAATAGCAGAGCACGCACTCCAACAGACTCGACACATCCAGATTCTCCCAATGGCTAAAAGACTAGTAACAGGGCTGAAGTAATTAGACTACCCATCACATGTCCCTTGGGCCCGTGCATCCAGTCTCTTTAACGCCATATGATGTATGTTTGGAACTTGCTGCTTTATTTCTCTTGTGGCTGTGATAGACCGATTGCTCTTCCTAGCCATCAGACCCATGCGATCTGCAGGGATGCACGTTTGCTAGACCCAGACTGTTTATAACTGGCTGCCTTATCCTTAATGTGTGTTTCTCCCCCCCCCAAAGCTCGACCTGTAGAAGGGTTGTTAAAAGCGGTACTGAATGTTAAATTTGTTGTTACTATACGCATGCGGTTGAAGATGTACTATGATGTATAATTGTACTGTGATACATGCTACCTATTGTATTTTATGGAAATTCAATCAAAATAATAAAAAAAAAAAAATTAACCAATCAATCAATCAATAATGTTTACCTCGGTAAAGCCCATAAAACATATCATACTAAATAAAACATTATAAAATACATTAAATACATTAGACCGTAAAAAGACTTCATGCCAATCCTTGCACCGTTAAAACATTGCAAAAGTTAAAAATGAATTCTTACAAATACTGAGTCAATTGGCGACCTGGTGAACAGGATTGTGGTGATGGGGTCAAATATCCTGCAAATTGTTAAAGGGGATCGACAGCGGGTTTTGGTGAGCTTCCGAAAACACAAGGAATTGTCCAGGAAATTGGCTGAAGTAGCCAAACCCATGGTCAGGGAGTATTGCTTTATACAGGTTCCTCCCTACATTGCCCCGTATCTAACATATGTAAACAATGTGCATGAAAGGAATCTGTTGTCTAGATTCAGGCTGGGGTCTTTTCGATGGTTAATATGCTTCCCCCTGGGTCAGTATTCATCAGAATCTATTATGGTTTGTCTCTGTGATGAACATTCCAGTCAAACCATTTTACATTTTGTATTTTTTTGTCAATTTTATCTTCCATTTACCAGGACATTTTTAGTACCTCTCTTGTGCAGACACAAATTTTCTAAGTGCAAAGCGACTTTCTACTTTTTGCAGCAACTGAATGATCTTGATGTTTGTTTTGCTGTTGGCAGCTTTTGTAATTGTATTCTAGCAAAGAGAAGTATGCTTTTTTAATTTTAATGTATTTTATCACTTTATGTATGGAATGCATTAGTATTGCTGCTAAAATGTTTACCCATCTTGCTAACTCCTTTGTAGGCCTGATTTTATTATCCATGTATTTTTGGATAATAATTGCTGCTATTGATGGCTGGAGTTGTTTTTCTTTGTTGCACTATTAGATAATGTTTGCTGCTACTTACGAACCGAGGGGCATATTACCAACCAATAGAGATAATTTTTGTCTCTAACTTGTTTAGAGACAAAACTTATCGCCGCACATCGGCGATTTTTATCGCAGATAAACCTTGCTATTAGCAAGGTTTATCGCAAATGCGATAAAAAACGGCCGCAATGCATGAATATCGCCGAAAAGTCAGCGATATTCATGCATTATCGAGCAAATGCTCTTAGCCATGTTATCCACCTCCCATTGGTTAACATGGCTAACAACTGCTCAGGGCAGGTGTTAGCTTTTGGAGATATTCGCGCTTAGCGCGAATATCTCCAAAAGTTGGTAATAGGAGATAGCGATGTTAGCGACTGTTTCCAGTCGCTAACATCTTGGCACGCCCACTTTGCATGTCATTAGTGATAAATATCACTGACATGCAAAGCGGGGCCCAAGATGGTCGCTATCTCCTATTAGCTGTCGCTAACTGGTGTTAGCGACAGCTTGGTAATAGGGAGATAATTTTATCTCCGCTTTCTTGGCTTTTAAAGCCAAAAAAGCGGAGATAAACCCCCTTGATAATATGCCCCCGAGCATTTTGCACTGTCACTTTAGTTCCTAATAGATAATATCTGCTGCTACTTAAGAACCCAAGCGTTTTGCACTGCCACTTTAGTTCTGTGAAAAAGTACTGTATTTGTGAGCTGTATTTTCCTTTTTAAATGGAAAATGAGTTTGTATTTGCTGTGACAAGATTGATTTTATATGATGTTTTTTATCTATGTGTATCTTTTATGTCCTGTCTTTGGAAGGACATTAAATAGATTACACCATAAAAAGACTTCATGCCAATCCTTGCGCCAGTTAAAACACTGCAAAAGTTAAAAATGAATTCTTACAAATTATGAGTCAATTGGCAACCTGGTGATCAGGACTGTGGTGATGGGGTCAAATATCCTGGCGCCAGATGTTTCCCTTGCAGCAGCATAGAGAGTAGCTTTCAAAGATACCATATGGAAACTAAGCATGATATGCAGTAGTTGTCAGACCTCATTCGGGGAGCCGCAGGGCAGGTCAGAAAGGGGTTACCATGGAGCTTGACAATGTTTACCGCTGGTGACTTGGTGTCCCTCCTGCTGTAGCTCTACAACTAGACCAAGTGCACTCTTACTACAAGTGACTCTTAGGGTAGTAAGGAGGAGCAGTCAAAGGTTTTTCAAGTAGGTAGTGTGGAGGACACAGGCTCAGGACCAACAATCAACAAATAAACACAATAACATATTGTTAAGTCCAGTTTTTATCTATGTGGGGACTGGCGAAGCAAGCCTGCATGAAGGGTGCTTGTCTTTGAAAGTTATGGCTTATCAGGCTGCGCACAGATGGATCCTTGACGTCGGCCAGCAAGAAATGTAGACTTCAGATGATGTCCCCTCATCACTGGGAGGCTAGCTGTCATTCAGACACCAACTCTGGTCACAGAGCAGCTCTTTAAGTCCTTTACGGACCACCTCTGTTCTTGATCATGAAGAGATTGGAACTGGAATAATGTGAGATGGTTTGGGTCCTACTTTTAAACACATTTTCCAGGCACTTTCAGATGCCATTTTCTGGCTATTTTTGAGACCCAGACTTTGTGCAAGGTAATGCCCATCATAGTAAGTAGTAGTAATGGTGCTGACTCCAAGCAGATGTATAGAAAGAAAGGCACATTAAATGTTGACATTTCTTCACTTAGCTTTCATTAACCTTCCTGCAGCACTAAGAAAAGACAGGCAGAAGGGAAGGTCCTGACTAAAATCTTTCTTACCTTTATCAACTGTAACTGCTGATCCTACCAACCCCCCTCACCCCCCTGCCCCCGCCCCAACTCCTAATTGCAGTGCTAAAGACAAGAACAACTAATCAGCAGGCCTTTGGTAACATGAATTTCGTGAAAATTATAAAGGCTCAAAAGGCCTTAAAAGAGCAAGGTAAATACACAAACACTAAACATATAAAGCAAGATAAAAATACAAGTCATATAAAAGAAAAAGAAAAAGAAATCCGACTGAATATGTTACAATGAAACTAGGAAAATACATTAAAGGTTTCAGCTCCACCACATCATTGACTCTCCTTAATCCATGAACTAGTCATGAAGAATAAAGGGGAAACATCCTTTACAACGCAACTTTTACCACGCAGTGCCTTTACAACGCAACTTTTACAACACAAACCATTACAACGCATTGCGCTGGGGGGCGCTCTTGGATAGGGAATAGATTTAATTTACTATCCAACATCTTTCCTATTATCCACGGGGACTGGAGTTGGAATAGTAAATTAAACTATTCACTATCCAGCACCCCTAAGCACTATGCGTTGTAAAGGCATGCGTTGTAAAAACCGCGTTGTAAAGGCATGCGTGGTAAAAGCATGCGTTGTAATGTCATACATCCAGAATAAAGGGAGGTACTTACCCGGAGTTTGTTCAAACCCCTCAAAAAACACTTTTCTGATACTACAAGGGGAAAATTGTTACAAACGCCCCATAATTCAGGCACATATAGTTCAGCCCCCACTGAATGACATCTATAGAGCTCTAAGGCTGGAGTAGTTGGTCGGTATGCAGATGTGCACTGGGCCCTCAAAATATCCCACAGTATGGCTCAAGGTTAATTTTATGCTATTGGACATGGAATGACCAGTCAAAGTGATCCGACAAGGTCACACCCCAAGAACATGCTCCAAACTTTTGCCATCGAGAGTGGGATTTGAATGGGTTGTGGGGCAGGGATTAAAGCCTACACCTGGCCCGGCAGGGGCGTTCCACCGGCCATCCATGCCTGACTGACCCCCCCGCCATATTAGTACGGCTGGGGGGGTCCGCAGAGGACAGAAAGACTGGGGATTGGCCTTTCCATGGCGGCGTTGCCCCCATGGAAAGGCATGCAGTCTTCTGTGTTGAGGGCCCATTGCGGCCCTCTGGGGTGTTGGGGCATAGGGAGTGCACTTGGGGGTATCCATTGTCCCCCTACTACATTTGCATGCACAAGGTGGCAGGCACCGCGCGGTGCCTGTCACGTTGTACATGCTAATGCACAACATACATTTTTCACATTGCGGTGGGTGCTGCGCACAGCAACGCCCGGCGCAATGTGACCTCCAGGCCCTGCTGCTTGTAGAAGGCACCAAAGCCATCCAGGAGCTTTTGAATGCTGATGGAAGAATTATGTAGCAAGAGTGTGTCATCCGTAAACGGTATGGCTGGGACCTTCACCCTCACACTTCTCCAGATGTGAGACTAAACTAACGATGTAGAGGAGAAAAAGGGTTGGGACCAGCACACACCCCTGCCTCACCCCCTGATTTACAGGAATAGGATCAGTTAGCTCGCCCTTGGGCTCACATCTAACCTGTGCAAAATTATCGGCATGTTGTAGTTTAATGAAAACTTTAAAAAGTTAGGCAGGCGCCCTCATCTCCGCCATAACTCTCCCTAGGGAGACTCTCATGGGACTAGATGGAAGGCAGATCTAATATCTTACTTACAATCAACCTCCCCTCAAAGACACACACTTCCAGTACAATTCCTGGAGCAGACAGACCTGATCAATAGTGCTTATACTTTCTCAGAATACAGCTGGCAATGGAAGCAATTCAAGACTTCTGTGTTGACCATCCACTCACTCAGTCTATTCAGGATGAAACGGGAAAACAATTTTTGAGCACTATCGACAAGGCTTGTAGGTCGATAGTTAGCACTGGATGATCTGCAGCCTTTTTTAAACATTGGGACAATCTCTGCCCCAGCCCACGTTAAGGGCATGGGAGCACAAAACAGATGGGCATTAAAAAAGAAAACAAATTATAGGCACCATATTTCTTTAAACATCTTAAAAAGATCACCAGGCACTTTATCCAAGCCGAGTGCTTTGTTAGGAGTAAGAAATTCCAGAGCTTTGGAGACCTCTACCTCTGTTATGCGGGGAATATATTTATTTATTTATGTATTTATTTATTTGTATCATTTGTAAAACGCCTGAATCACCCCAAATGGGGTATCCGCACTGCGGGCGTAAAGAGGTAGTACAGACAGGGTTTAGAAAAGCCAAGTTTTTAATTTTTTCCTAAAGCCTAGGTAGTTAGTGGAGAGGCAGATATCCAGGGGTAATTGATTCCAGAGTTTGGGAGCAAGGTAGGAGAATGATTTACCTCCCAGTCTGGTTTGTCTGATGCGAGGAGTGACAAGAAGGCCTTTCCCTTCAGAACGAAGGGTGCGCGATGGTATGTATTTGTTCAATTTATCAGCCAGATAGACCAGACCCAACTGGTTTAGGCTTTTGAATACTATGCAGCAGACTTTGAAGTTAATTCTTTTATGAATAGGTAGCCAGTGGAGTTTACGTAAGAGTGG
The DNA here is from genome assembly GCF_964261635.1 of Lissotriton helveticus. Lineage (NCBI taxonomy): Eukaryota > Metazoa > Chordata > Amphibia > Caudata > Salamandridae > Lissotriton > Lissotriton helveticus. Next base: position 317,885,223 of record NC_136068.1, read on the forward strand.
AAGAGAAGGGGCACTATAAGGTTACCAAACAGGCTGCTGTATTCTACACCACCTGTAGACTATGTAAGTCATGTGACTGCAGTTGATCAATAACGAGGTCAGTAGTGGCAGCACCAACAAAGTTGCCAGTGTTCCACCTAACCTTCACACTGTCAGCTGTACCCTGGAATTCTACCTCTACTACAGTCGATTTCGGGAAGCTTCCTAACAGATTTTGAGTGGAAGCTTCCTGGATTACTTCTCGAGCATACAAATTTGAAAAATGCCCAACCCAGACACTATTCATGTAAGGGGGTGGTGATGGACAGAGTATCTGAGTTAAACAGAACACTCATACCCAGTCAAAAGATCAGGGCTTGATCCATCACCGTTTTTTAGCTCACTGCATCACCCCAGTTCAGAACCTGGCTATATGAAAATTAGTCTGACCCTGGCCCTTTGCATCATGGGAACAGGGCAGACCAAACTACCAAGCCAATTCTTTACTGGAAAGGAAACAAGCTTCCGTGGACCGGTTTCTGGCATTTCAGCCGTCGTCGGCCCGGCTTGCTTGAATTCTAGTGGTGCAGTGAGCAAGGGACTCATGTCTGAGTATACCCTACCACTCCTATAGTGGCCAAAACGATTCATGTAAGGGGGTGGTGATGGACAGAGTATCTGAGTTAAACAGAACACTCATACCCAGTCAAAAGATCAGGGCTTGATCCATCACCGTTTTTTAGCTCACTGCATCACCCCAGTTCAGAACTTGGCTATATGCAAATTAGTCTGACCCTGGCCCAGTGCATCATGGGAAGAGGGCAGACCAAACTACCAAGCCAATTCTTTACTGGAAAGGAAACAAGCTTCCGGGGACCGGTTTCTGGCATTTCAGCCATCGTGGGCCCGGCTTGCTTGAATCCTAGTGGTGCAGTGAGCAAGGGACTCATGTCTGAGTATACCCTAGCACTCCTATAGTGGCCAAAACGATTCATGTAAGGGGGTGGTGATGGACAGAGTATCTGAGTTAAACAGAACACTCATACCCAGTCAAAAGATCAGGGCTTGATCCAGCACCGTTTTTTAGCTCACTGCATCACCCCAGTTCAGAACCTGGCTATATGCAAATTAGTCTGACCCTGGCCCAGTGCATCATGGGAACAGGGCAGACCAAACTACCAAGCCAATTCTTTACTGGAAAGGAAACAAGCTTCCGGGGACCGGTTTCTGGCATTTCAACCGTCGTCGGCCCGGGTTGCTTGAATCCTAGTGGTGCAGTGAGCAAGGGACTCATGTCTGAGTATACCCTACCACTCCCATAGTGGCCAAAACGATTCATGTAAGGGGGTGGTGATGGACAGAGTATCTGAGTTAAACAGAACACTCATACCCAGTCAAAAGATTAGGGCTTGATCCATCACCGTTTTTTAGCTCACTGCATCACCCCAGTTCAGAACCTGGCTATATGCAAATTAGTCTGACCCTGGCCCAGTGCATCATGGGAACAGGGCAGACCAAACTACCAAGCCAATTCTTTACTGGAAAGGAAACAAGCTTCCGGGGACCGGTTTCTGGCATTTCAGCCGTCGTCGGCCCGGCTTGCTTGAATCCTAGTGGTGCAGTGAGCAAGGGACTCATGTCTGAGTATACCCTACCACTCCTATAGTGGCCAAAACGATTCATGTAAGGGGGTGGTGATGGACAGAGTATCTGAGTTATCACCCCCTTTCATGAATCGTTTTGGCCACCATCAGTGTGGTAGGGTATACTCAGATGTGAGTGCCTTGCTCACTGCACCATCAGGATTCAAGCAAGCCGGGCCGAAGACGGCTGAAATGCCAGAAACCGGTCCCCGGAAGCTTGTTTTTGTCTCAGAGCCTTGCAATTTCTGTCATCGGCACAGAGTGCCACATCCTTTCCCACACTGAACACCATACTGCCCCAATGAGAGAAACTCACACTGCCTTCAGCTACAACCCAGTTGTGCCCACTATAAACACTTTGAAGCAACTCAATTCAAATTGTGCACTAGACAAGAGTAATATGCTGCCGGAAAAAATTAACAACATTCTGGAAAAAGCAAACACTCAGGGAATACAACTTAAAGCATTTACACTCATTATTCAGAAATGAATGTGTGTTTTTGCTTGAAAAGCTAAGGGCATGATAAGAAAAGTAGCGCTTCAGTGGCAAACTCTGTATGGAGGTGCTAATGTGTTTGGGTGTGAATAAAACCAATCTGGCCACTTTGTGACTACTCTGTTTTGTTTTGTTTTTTTTAGTTATGGATTTATTGTTCGTATTTCAAAACCTTTTTCTCTCCTCATGAGGCTGCATTTTGGAATAGAAAAATGTCAGAAAAAGACATCGCAGCATATGTGTTTCCTCTTTTTTTGGATCCATTTCATAGGGGAACTAATGATGGAAAGGAGAGGAAAGAACAGTCATAGTTTTCTGCAAGTCAGGATGAGGGTGTGTCGCGGCAACTCTCTGCTGGAGCACGGCAGCTCTGCAAAATGTGCCAGTATTTTCGTTTTTAAATATCAATACAGAGAAAGGAAAACTTGTTTTCTGTCTTTATTTATATGTAAAAATCTGTTTAAACGGAAAGCCCGGAGCCCTATTTATAATTTAACCTAGCTGCCCATATAGCATCTCTAAACCCTGCTCGTATGGACCCTAACAAAGCATACCTGACTTCCCGGTAAGGCTTAGTATACCACGAGGCCTCCTTTTTCCTTTTCTTTGCTCCCCAAGAGTCTTTTATAAGTAGTGCCTTGAGCAAGGCGAACATAGAATTATGCATTGCATATAAATACTGAAAGGGTCTGGATTATTTCTGACCATAATCACACCTGCCACTGACTCCAGCCCTGCAGCAACAACCTCTAGCACCTTCTTGAGAGTTGCTTCTGGCTCAGCCACCTCACTCCACTTGAGCCTCTGCCAATTATTGGTGCTCACTCATCCAGGGCTACTAGTGATAGGCTCAAAGCATTATGATCACTTTCCTGACTTTGAATTACTGCCATATCTACCAGGGTTAGCCACAGTCTTATATCCAAGAGAAAAGAATCAATAAGGTTGGAGTGATGTAGATGGTTATACATATCTCTCCCCACCCATTCAATATGCTTGCATTGTCAGGAGAAGCTGTATCCAGCCTCCACCCTGTACCATGCTAAACCAGGAATGATCCACAATGGATTTCACTAGTTTCAGCACTCAGGCTCTTACCATACGCTGAGTCCTACCACCACACCTGTGCTACGCATTCACTTCACATACACACTCTCAACAAGCTCACAGAATATCAGTGCAAGAGTCTGGGAATTGGAACTTTACATGAGTGGGATCAGGAGACTGCACTCTCCACCTTCATAAAAAAGGTCTCCTCAAGAATAATCCTTAAACTGGGTATGCTGCCACTGCCGTTTTATGTGATTAACACTAGTACATGGACAATAGCCCATGTCAGATATGAGGGCACACTTGTTGCACCCTTCTGGATCACAGGTGTTGGACTTGGCCCTTCTGGCAGGTTCACCCCTAAACTTTTTGCCTGTAATGGTGACCTGGTGATGGTGATTTTTGGGTTCTGCGCACTTTCACTGTGTCCCAGTGGAAAGTGTGTGCGCACTTTGAGTGCATGTGGTGAGATAGGCCTGCCCTCCCATAGGAATGCATGGGGAATGTATGTGTCCCTGGTAGTTCCTGATGCGTGAGGTGTGCATGCTCGAGTTTGGTATGTGTGAACTCGTGTGATTTAATGCTTCGCAATGATGTATGTGGCATGATTGTGTCTTGTGCGGAAGTACCACTTCTAGACATGGCTATGTGTGTGCTGTGAAGGTGCTGGCGTGTGATTGGCTGGAGCTGGCTGGGATGCCAGGCTCCATGAGTCATGATGGGTCTGCCCGGTGGTGAGAGTTGAGATTAGCATGCTGATGGCTGGGGAGGAGTGCCCCTGTGTCTTGAATGGGGCTGGGCTTTCCCCCACACAATGCTGGCTCCGCCCCCCTGTGGGGTGTCTAACGACCCTAGCCCTGCCAGTGAATAGAGTGAAGTGATGAGCACATCAAGGGTGCTCCAAAACCAGCTGCGACTGGTTTCTCCCCCACCCTGCACCTACAGACAAAGGAATGTGGTGTATAAAAATGGGGCTGTGTCCCCACACAAACTGTTCTCTTCCAGGATCCTGAGGGGGCTGCTGCTGTTGCTGGGCAGGAGACCGCCACTTGGACTGTCTTCCTGCCTGAAGACCCAGTGAGCTGGCTCTGGGCCCAGCCTTGCCCCCCTGCCTGCCTAGAAGGACTTTTGCTGGGCTTGTTGGCCCCTAGTGCCTGGGAGCGCTTTTGATTGCCTTTTGGCGCTTGAGAGCGCTTTGTTGTGATCCAGCGCTTAATAGAGCTTTATATGCCATTTTAGCGCAGGGAGCGCTTTAAATTTCATTTAGCGCTTGGGAGTGCTCTGGGTGCTTTGGCCGGTGCCCACCCGGCATCTTTTGCCTGCGTGCTGTGTTGCTGCCCCAATCGAGTGCCCACCTCGATTCATCGTGTATTTTAAAGCAGCCGGTGCCCACCCGGCATTGCCCTTCGAAAATCACCGCCGCAGCCCAGGGGCAATGAAAACGTTGCCGGGCCGCTGCCTAGTGCTACCCGGAAGTGCCTGCCTCCCTGCTCGGGCCGCGCTGTCATTGGCGGACACCCGAGGCAGGAAGCCAGGCAAAACCACAGAAGACGCCCGGACGAGGGCGGGACCGGCGAGTCTCCCTTCCGTTTCCCCCGGTCTGGGGAAGCCTAGGATTGCATCAGGAGCAGGCCCGGAAGTCCCGCCCCCCTGCACGACAAGAGAGAGGAGAGCCTTGAAGCCCCGTGTGAAAAAGGAGACGACCGGCAGCTGCCGAGAGCCGGTGAGTGGGGGCCGGGAGAACGAGTGAAGAGAGGAGGGCATCGGGACATGCTGTCGGTGCCCGCCCTCTCCCCTCCAGCCAGAAGATCTTTGTTGTGAGCCCTGAGAGGCTCCTGGGCCAAATTGAATCTTGAGTCCCCCGAGAGGGACTCCGACGTCGGGGGTAATTGCCGCATTCTGTTTCGAGCCCCGAGGCTCCGGGGGCACAATTTGTTGGTTGAGCCCGAGAGGCTCCAAAGTGCCCACAATTGTTTAAGAGCCCAGAGAGGCTCTAGGGGGCATTTCCTTTGGTTCAGAGCCTACAAGGCTCAGGGGTATTGCTTGGTGTTTTGAGCCCTTAGAAAGGCTCACAGCCCCCATTGTTGTTTTCAGAGCCCAGAGAGGCTCAGAGGGGGTATTCTGTTGCGCAAAGAGCCCAGCGAGGCTCAAAGGGGCCTGTCATTTGTTTAGAGCCCTGAGAGGCTCAGGGGGACAGTGTAATTGTCCAGAGCCTGGGAGGCTCCCACGTTGGCCCCACCAATTTATCCCCAGCTGCCCAGCACTTCGTGGGCAGCTGCCACGTTTAGGCCCCTGACACTAGGACACAGGGCGTCCTAGCCCTAGAGAGACCATTTGGCCTAGGGACTGCCAAAGGTTGTGGCTAATGTGATTCTGGCGCATTTATGATTCATGTGCCAATGTGATTACTGCGCAATTGTTATTGCTGCACCTCTGAATGTGTTTTTATGCATCATGTGCCTTTTTCTTACACCTCCGAATGTATTGTTGATGCATCATGTGTTTTCCTTCCTTACTCCGCTGAATGTATGTTTATGCATCATGTGTTATGTGCTTACCCCTTACAGGTATTGTGATCACTGTTCCCTCTAGGCCGCGCGCGCGCGCGCGCACCTTCTCTGACGTCAGCGCGCACCACCTATCGTGGAGCGCGCACACAGGCCGTCGCAAGAGATTCGCGCCGCCCGCCGCTTTTAAAAAGCGAGCGGCGCGAACATGACATGCAGCACATTTCCAGTGGTGGCGGCGGTTGGCGGCGGTGCGGGCGTGAGAAGTTGCAGGTAAGGAGCGGGAGGAGAATGTATTTACCACGGCGGGAGGCGGGTGGCGGGTGGCGGGTGGCGGGAGGCGGGAGGCGGGAGGAGAATGTATTTACCACGGCGGTAGGCGGGAGGCGGGAGGCGGGAGGAGAATGTATTTACCACGGCGGGAGGCGGGTGGCGGGAGGCGGGAGGCGGGAGGAGAATGTATTTACCACGGCGGGAGGCGGGTGGCGGGAGGCGGGAGACTCTAAAGGTTGGGTCTCTCCTTCCAAGCTTGGCAGGTCACGTGAATATTGCTCTGCTCCGATTGACCTCCCCCTAAAAAGAAAGATGGAATCCACCCTGAAGGGAGTTCCTTCGTCTTGTGTGTTTGCCCTGCTACTCCACCCTATAGGACCTCATCTATGTTGGAAGACTTCCAGTCCCTTCTGAGGCCTAGATCAGTGGTATAACTCAAAACGATAGGTCTCACTTGCAGAATGTCAAGATGAGCCCCTTACTCTGCCTTATTTTACAGATATTTATTGGCCTTGGGCTAAATAGGGCGGCCCCTTGAAGGGTTAGGGTGGCCCTGATATGCTGGGTGACATCCCTGACCCCGATCACAAGGTGTACAGATTTAAGTGCTGGGATACAATTTGGCTTGAAATAATGCTTTTCTGGCAGACATCCCTTCTCCTCTCCGCACATAAATCTGTCTGTCATTAGGATTTGTTCCCAGAATTAGGAATAAAATGCATACCCAGAAATGTAGGGCCCAAATCTGCATTTGGTGTCCACATTCTGGGGACAAGTCCACTTCCATTTACCACCTGCTCTGTAAAGGGGAGCGTTCTCTGTTTTACTCATGCCCTGGGTGGTCAGATGAAGGCCAGGCTTCCTTTACAGTCAGAGTCTCATATGATTTTACTACACAGGGCAACATTTAAATTATGCTGACATAATTGGCTAGTTTCAGAAATGTTGCCTTATGCTTGTTACACAAAATTCCCCAAATTAAGCTTTCATGCCATTTTGCGTAAATTCCGCCCCAGTTGCTGTAATTTTTGACATATGCGCCATTCATGAAAAATATTTACTGCAAACACACAGAAAAACAGCATGCAAGCGGCTGCTGTTTGCAGCGCTTTCATTTTTTTCCACTTTTTCTAAGCGCAAATTGCATTCTTGCTTCAAAAATCAATACAAGGACGCATTTTGCACTACAGTATAGCTCTAAATAACTGATTTGCATTTTGTGTAATTGTATGTAATGTAATTTTTCCATGGACTTAAGAGCTTGGTTTTATTCAGGGAGGGGGGAGGGTGGGGAGTGGATGTCTGTGATTAAGAGCCGTCATGCAGTTTGTCTTTGGTTGGTGCCCTTCCGTTTCTGGTGCTTTGATGCAATTTTGAGATCCTAGACTTTCTTGTTGCTGGACTGGGTGTAATTTCTGATATTAATTTGTTTCCCTCGTCTTCAATGCTTGATTTTACTTGCGTGAAAGAGTCACTCATATTCATTGAAATGTCACTCATAATTAACTGACATTGTGGAAATGTCACACATAGCAATCTGAAACCTTGGCAGTTATGCACTAAAACCGTTTTACACCTGTTATCACCTGCATTAGTTTTAGTGTAAAAAGGCAGCCTCCACGGAGCTCGTTAAAGACTCAGAAAGAGGGCATTATGCCCCCCCCCCCCAGATCCTCACAGTGTACAGATGCACATTTGGCTCCCCTATCATTTATTGCAAATGACCTGGTAGAAGAAGTTTTGGATGTTATGGTTGAGCAGCACGTATTGTAATCCTATTCTAACATGTTTGTTGCTTGACTTATATACCAAATATTTTTCAGACTCAGCTTGTGCACGGGCTGTTAGAGCCCACTCTTGACTCCCTTCTAGCTCAACCCTTCCTGTTAATTTATTGTCTCCCTCTCCTCTACTCTGAAGTCACACTGTCATCTGAATGCAGCCTCAGGTTTGAGAACCCACTGACCTCTGCCTGAGGACTCCTTCATATTCATTATACTCCCACGAGGCTCTGTTGCTTCAGCCCTGAGGACACACTGTCCTCTGTTTGACTGCAGCCTCAAGTCTGAGGCCTCCTCTCCACATGTCTTGCTTCCACAAGGCCCTGCTGCCTCAGCTCTGAGATCCCACTGACCTCTGTCTGTGGTCTCCTTTGTACTTGTCTTTGATGGATTGTGTGCTTCTCAGCCATCCTGTGGGTTACCTTGTTCACCCACCTCAACCATTTGCAGTTTGTATTTTGTGCTACACCTTCTGTAATGCCGCTTTCCCCTGGGATTCACATTTATAGACCAGTTTAAGATAATGGATGCTAATAATGGAACACATGGGCACACCCCTGTTTGTCCTAGGCTGAAATCCCAGGTAATTATTTGGTCATTTTTTGTCTTGGGCCTCTTGACCGGTCCCATTCACAGTTTGTAATTCTTCAGGCGTTTGCTGACTTACTTGTCTTCACTTGTAGGTTTCCAGTCTGTACGGTATTTGGATTACAGTGGTCAGGTGCGAGTACCACAAAGACAAGGTAATTCTGTTTACGTTCCTCGTTGGGTTGGGGGTTGCTGGGTAAATAGATTCACAATCTGCACCCTTTTTTCTTTTGCAGGTTCGTGAGACCGTACTACAAAGACAATTGCACAGGCAGACGTGAGTGCAGGCAGAAGAGGTAATTGTTGGGTTGAGTTAAACTGTGGTGCGTCTTGAACATTGTAGTACCATATATACTTACCGATGTTTTCTTCTGTTGCAGGTTTCACAGCAAGAACCCCATACATTTAAAGAGGCGCACGTGAGTGCTGGCAGAAGAGGTAATTGTTGGGTTGAGTTAAACAGTGGTGCGTCTTGAACATTGTAGTACCATATATACTTACCGATGTTTTCTTCTGTTGCAGGTTTCACAGCAAGAACCCCATACATTTAAAGAGGTGCACGTGAGTGCAGGCAGAAGAGGTAATTGTTGGGTTGAGTTAAACAGTGGTGCGTCTTGAACATTGTTGTACCATATATACTTACCGATGTATTCTTCTGTTGCAGGTTTCACAGCAAGAACCCCATACATTTAAAGAGGCGCACGTGAGTGCAGGCAGAAGAGGTAATTGTTGGGTTGAGTTAAACAGTGGTGCGTCTTGAACATTGTAGTACCATATATACTTACCGATGTTTTCTTCTGTTGCAGGTTTCACAGCAAGAACCCCATACATTTAAAGAGGCGCACGTGAGTGCAGGCAGAAGAGGTAATTGTTGGGTTGAGTTAAACAGTGGTGCGTCTTGAACATTGTTGTACCATATATACTTACCGATGTTTTCTTCTGTTGCAGGTTTCACAGCAAGAACCCCATACATTTAAAGAGGTGCACGTGAGTGCAGGCAGAAGAGGTAATTGTTGGGTTGAGTTAAACAGTGGTGCGTCTTGAACATTGTTGTACCATATATACTTACCGATGTATTCTTCTGTTGCAGGTTTCACAGCAAGAACCCCATACATTTAAAGAGGCGCACGTGAGTGCAGGCAGAAGAGGTAATTGTTGGGTTGAGTTAAACAGTGGTGCGTCTTGAACATTGTAGTACCATATATACTTACCGATGTTTTCTTCTGTTGCAGGTTTCACAGCAAGAACCCCATACATTTAAAGAGGCGCACGTGAGTGCAGGCAGAAGAGGTAATTGTTGGGTTGAGTTAAACTGTGGTGCGTCTTGAACATTGTAGTACCATATATACTTACCGATGTTTTCTTCTGTTGCAGGTTTCACAGCAAGAACCCCATACATTTAAAGAGGGGCACGTGAGTGCAGGCAGAAGAGGTAATTGTTGGGTTGAGTTAAACTGTGGTGCGTCTTGAACATTGTAGTACCATATATACTTACCGATGTTTTCTTCTGTTGCAGGTTTCACAGCAAGAACCCCATACATTTAAAGAGGCGCACGTGAGTGCAGGCAGAAGAGGTAATTGTTGGGTTGAGTTAAACTGTGGTGCATCTTGAACATTGTAGTATAACAGTTTGCATTCATGAGCTAGGCGTCAACGTAAGCCATGTTTCCTTATTTTGCAGGCTTTGTGGGACAGCAGGCTCAAACCAGCGGGTACGGAAATGTTCAAGCGCAAAGCTGTAACTCCGGGAGAGTGCAGTGCTTCACCACAAAGGAAGAAATGTTGCCTTGTATTCAAGGAAGAGTGGATGAAGGAAATTGTGGAGGCTGAGACACAGAAGTCACGAAGCAAGGTCCGCATGCAACTCGGGGAACTATTTCAATACAGTCCGGATGTGGGCTTGATTTGCAAAGCATGTGCCGAAGCCAAGATTGTTGGGGACTTTTCCACAGGGAAGAAATGGAGTGATGGCTGGAAACTGGACTACATGAAACGCCATCTACTTAGCAAAGTACACGAGTCTGCCATGGTGATATTGAGAAACAGAAGTGCTGCTGCGAGGTTTGGTTTTGGAGTACGGGCAATGCTGACAGAAACTGCCACAGACAAAGCAAATAGAATGGAAGTAGTTGAACGCCAAAGATCTATGCCTGAGGAGATAAAGATTCTCATCAACAACGTGTTGCTGGCAGTCAAGATGAACACTTCAATGTTATCTGTACAAGACATCCATGACCACTTAGCTTTGTATGTGAAGATACCAGACAGCTGGAGGAGCAAGAACTATGCCTTTGAGTTCCTTGAGGCCATCAATAGCGTGATACACTGTGAAGCTATGAGAGAACTTCGGCAAGCTTTGTATCACACCTTGATAATTGATGAGAGCACAGATATTTCTGTTTCAAAAATGCTCATCCTGTATTTCAAGTTCCGACCTGTAACATCAACTGAGCATAAAACGCAGTTTGGGGGCATAGTGAAGCTGACTAGCTGTAATGCTGAGGCTATCACTACTGCCGTGAAAGAATTCTACACTGCCAATGAACTGGACCTCATGAAAATGGTCATGTTCACATCTGATGGTGCATCTGTGATGCTGGGGAAGAATAATGGTGTTGCTACTCGCCTTAAACAATCCATTCCTCATCTAGTTGAGCAGCATTGTGTCGCCCATCGAGAAGATTTGGGAGTTGATGATGCCTGGAAGAGGGTTCCAATGATTAAAGAGATGGAGACATTGTTGAGGACTGTCTACACTGTGTTCTCCAGATCTCCTGCAAGGAAGTCCAAGCTGGATGAAATTGCATCGGTCACTGAATGTGAAGTTGTCTCTTTTCGACCACTGAATGAAGTCCGGTGGCTTTCAAGGCATTTTGCTGTTGGTGCACTAATTCGTAATTACGAAACTGTTCTTAAGTACTTTGAGCATGAGAAAGTTGAGGAGAATGATCCAATTGCTAAATATTGTTATAAAAAGCTATCGGACTCCAACTACCATATTTCCCTTGCAGTACTTAATGACATTCTGGGTGAATTTGCATCTTTGTGCAAACTATTCCAAAAAAGTTCTTTAACTACTGTTGAAGCCGTACAGTATGCAAGAGCGAAGATTGGCCAAATTAAGCAACAGTATTTGGGGGACACTGTCTTTTGGAGCAGCAATGTAAGAGAGCTGATGGTTTTGTACAAGGATAGACAAGAGTTTGACAGTGGGCCTATTTTGTCTTTTGTTTCCCTTCTTTGTGAGCACATGCAAAAAAGGTTCCCTGAAGGTGAGCTAAAAGAATGGGCAAGTTTTGAGATCCAGGCAATAGCCACACAATCGCATTTTGATTTTGGGACTGAGAATATTGAAAGACTTGTTGAAAAGTATAAAAATGTCTTGGCCCTGGGTGATTGTGAAACACCAGAAGATGTTGTTCGACAGTACAGAGACTATAAATATGTGGTGGCAGAACATGTTAAGGGTGGGTTATTTACCACCTTTCAAGACATGGTGACTTTCACTGTACGCAATGCTGCTCAGTATAGTGTCGTGTCTCAGCTTGTTGATGTCTGCGCAACATTTCAAGCATCTAGTGCAGACTGTGAACGAGGATTCAGCCTCATGAATACTATCAAGAGCAAATTGAGGAATAGACTAGAGCAGAAGCATTTGGACATGCTGATGAGGACAAAGGCCTACCTCCTGAACGGGAAAGTTGACCTAGACCGAGTTTATCAGCACTGGAAAAATGGCAAGGATCGCCGTGAGAAGCAACCCTGTCACCCATCTAGTGACGCCACTTGACGTGTCTGAACAGCCCTCTACCTTCTTGTGTATATGTGATATTGTATAGGCTCGCAGCATTTCCCCACCCAATGAACTGTGCTCCAGTTAAGAATATTTATTAAAATCTAATGATGGTACCACCATTGAAGTCTTGTGCTTTTCTAAACTTGAAGTGTACTTGCCAGTGTAACCAGTTCATGTCATGGCGTGCTTATCCAATATTGCAAACTGCCCTTAAGACCCTTATTGTGGCGCTGTATGTGTGAAAATGCACTATCTTTTCGCTTTTTAAAGAAAAATTTTGGAGTGCCATTTGGCGCCGCAGACACGCGCGGTTTGGTTCCTGGCGCACATAGCCATGGTTGCAGCGCACAGAGACCCTCCACTGCCGCACACAGAGGAAAAAAAATTGAGGGAACATTGATTGTGATACTTAGGTGGTTGTTTTTCTCCTAGTGCAGGTGGTGCTAGTGAGGTCCTGGTTACCTGTAGTTACTGGTTGTGTGCTACAGTAATTTACATTCTATGTTCTATGTTCTAAGTGCTATTTCTAAAAGTGTTACTTCTAAAAATGCTGATTCCTGACAGTGGTCCAGGTGGCCCTGTCTTGTACATATCCCCTGTAAATTCTGCCCGTGCCTGTTGGCACATTGTAAAGTGTGTGTTTTTATCTGATGTGTTTTGGTGTAATACAAAGGCTATTTTTATATAACCTTGTGTGGAGTTTCCTTTGTGGTGGACCTTGGGAGTTGTTGCTGGGGTGCGTGCGCAAATACTTAACTCACATCGCCTCCAAGTTTAGCCTTGCTGCTCGCGCCACGTTACCTAGAGGGTGAGCAGGGGTTATCTTGGCGTGTAACTCCCTTGCCCTGACTTAAGAGTGGTGGTCTCTGACTGACTTTGGCGAAAGCCCTGGCCAGCCAGGGATCCCATTTCTAACAACAGGACTTTGGTTCTGATCTTCACTTTACAACGGACAGACCTAGGCCTTTGAGATCATACTAGATTAGCATGTTTGGAGAGCCAAACAAAAAGTCAAGACACCAGTTTCACATGCAGTTGGTCACTCAGTGCAGTGGTACACATTTGTGAACCATGCCACAGTATTACCTCTGAACAGTAGTAAATTCCCATAACTGATCCTTTAAAGAGCTACAGTTCGGATCATTTGTTTGAAATAATTTTTAAGGATGAAGGGTTTAATATTTGGACAGACATCGGAAAAAAATATTGTAATGCAAAAATGTTGCATCAAGAATATTGGGATTACACAAATATATCTACAGGAATATAGAAGATACAAATATACTTTTAAGTGTTGGTTTTAATATTGTAAAAAACATAATTTTTGAAAACATTGTATGTAATATAATTTTTAAGCATTATTCAGTATGTAATTTATTGTAGTTTGTTTTATTCTATATGTTTGTTAATTTTTTTTAATTTGTGCTTTTAGTAAGATAACTGCTTAATATTGCAAGTGTTGAAATATTTATTTTTAGTTGTAATAATGTATAAACGAATGGACATATAATTCTCTTTAGCACAGGGCAATTGGGTTTTGGGATTTTTGGATGACAAGGGTAGGGAGATTTTAGTTCAAATGTAATGTTAATTATGTTAATGATATACAAATTAATATTGTAAAATGTATAAAAACTTTTTGTTACAATTTTAAGTTATATAAATAATAGTGCCCTTGGGCTAAGTCTGTGTTTTAAAAATTCTCCATTCATTCATTCATTCATTCAGTTAAATAAAAGATATATACAAATTATAATAAATAAAAAGTCATTTATTTTATTGTTAATAATAAAATAAATAATTAAATACAAAATATATATCAATTACATTGTCTTACATTGTATACATTAAGGGGGGTCATTAGGATGGACGGTCTTTCCATCCGTCGGGCTCCCCCCGCCATTGTAATGTGGTGGGAGGTGTATTCAGAGCCGGCGGAGTTTTTTTGCAGGCGGATCGCCACCACCATACGTGCGGTGGCGATCTGCCCCCAATCATAATGGACCCCTATGTTTTTATAAACAAATTTGACATTAAAATGGGATTTTTTTTAAATAGTAATATTAAAAGATGTTTATTTTTTTATGTTGAAAATTAGGATGTTATTTTTTCATATTCACACATATATATTGTAAATAAAAAATAAACATTATATATAGATAAATAAAAATAAATGTATGTCACATTTCTTATTACATAAAAAGTCACTTGAATTGAATTAAAGTGCAAGTTGGACAATTTTAAATTTTAAATGATTTTATCTCCAAATTTTTAACATCATTTTTTTACATCAATTTGTTTAGTATATATACAATAATTGTATATATTTTATACTAATATTTAATTTATACTTTTCTTAAGAATTATAACATGTTTACATGTTTAATATTTTTTAACATTTTGTAATACATTTGTTCAACATTTTTACATGTTTTCCCCTTCATTTTATGGGGTGATTGCCTTTTTTTTGTTTTTTTGTTTTTACCACTTCCATCTATTTTGTAGTCTTTTTATGTTATTTTTAGTATATTGTTCAGGATACCAGTTGTGGTGAGGTGCTGGTGTTCATCGGAAAAGGTAGGATCACTTTTAAGGTTTAAAGTTTTTTTGTTTCAACGTCTGTTTGATGGAGTACGCATAAAGAAAAGGTGACATGTACACAGCGATAAGCCTACAACCCCCAAGGGGCCGGCCGCGTCAGGAAAAAATGCAATAACATACTGTGCCTGCATGGCCTGTGGTCTCATCAATCTTATACACAGCGTTCTGCCTACAACCCAATCGGGCCGGCCGCGTCAAAGAATAGCGCTAACTGTCATCATGCCTAATGATCACCACGCATGGTACCGGGCCCTTAGGGCCGGGCTCAGACCAGAGGTCAGAACCAAGAAAACTACCGGACCATAGCGGTCCAACGTACAACCAGGAGCCTAGAGGAAGGCAACAGAACAACAAGGATAGTGGAAAGAGAAGATAGAGAAAAGGTCAGAGAAGAGAGAGTCGGAAAGGGGGGAGAGAAAGGACCCAGAGAGGAGCAACAGCAAGGGTAAACGTCACTAGGCACATCGCTCGCTCCAGAGCCATCATACCATGAGTCTGCGTGGAATAAAGGGGAGCACAGCATCATCTACTAAACGCAGCGCCCGCAACCTAGGAGGCATGTTTCTCGCATGTTCGGTTTTGCACAGATAGGTCACGAAGGGCTGCCACACCTCCTTAAAGCGTGTTTTGCGAGACTGCAGTCTCGCGGAGAGCAACTCCATAGTGATGACATGCCAGAGTCTCCCAAACCATGCAGCGATAGGAGGCGCCTCCGCCTTCTTCCAGTACAGGGCAATAAGTTGTCTGGCAGCACCTAGCATTTGTAACGACATGGTCCAATCACTTCGGGTCAGAGCGAGCAGATTCGCAGGTTTGATTCCCAGCAACAATGTACTGGCGGCATCAGGCAAAGGAAACCCCAGGACCCCTTTTATGTGGCTCAAGACCTCTTTCCAGAAGGTAGCAATCTTGGGGCAGGTCCACCAAATGTGTAGGAAATCCCCAGGCACATGTTGGCACCTCCAGCAACTGAGAGAGGAAGATGGAAACATTTTATGTAAGCGCTGAGGCGTGTAGTACCACTGCGTCATTACTTTATACGCGTTTTCTTGTTGCGATACGCTGCGATACACTTTAGGGATATCCCTCCATAAACGAAGCCACTGCGTCGGTGCGATATCAGCCCCCAGCGTAGCATGCCATCGTGACTGATGTGCCTGCGAAGGCAGTGACTGAGGGTGTTGCAGTATCTGGTATATCTTGGAGATCAAGCCCTTCGTGTCGGCACAAGAACGGGCCAGGCGCTCGAATGGAGTAAAGTCTCGAGTAGCCCCAGGGTATACCGCGTCCGTCAAGGCCCAGTGGCGTAGTTGGAGATATTGCAGCTCGGCCTCAGGCGGAAGCCGAAATTCCTCCCTACAGTGGGCAAAAGATTTAAAGGTGCCCCCATCGAAGAGATCCGTAAGGACTCTGCAGTCACCCTGTGGCCAACTATGAAAGGCTCTAGTACGATAAGCCGGTGGAAACCACGGATTGCCCTCAATAGGGGTATGCGGGGAGGGGAAAGATGTGAGACCTTTACGTACTGCCATCCTGTCCCATATTTCCAACACTGTCTTTGTGGGCACCGCCAGATATGCGCTCGGAGACCGCCCTGCTTTATGAATCCACGCCGGTTACAGCTCTGTCCATGTGGAGCCACCCTTTCTCACTCTCCCTGGTGCCCTACTCAACCACAAATCGCAGGTGAGCAGCCCAATAATAATCCACCAAATTAGGGCACGCCAGCCCTCCATGATCTCTCGGAGCCATAAGGAGTGCTTGTGAAAAGCGGGGCCTCTTACACCCCCCATATGAAGTTAGTGCAGTCTTTCTGCAAGGCTCGAATATTTTGTAAGGGGATAGGCGTAGAAAGACACTGAAACAGGTAAAGGAGTTTGGGCAGAATAGATATTTTGATTGCGTTGAGTCTTTCCAACCATGAAGGGATAAGTGACTTCCATCTCCGCAGATCGTCAAGTACCGATCTGCGACAATCTTTCCAATTAAGGGACGACCAGTCATCCAGTGAGGGGGTCAGGTGTAAGCCCAGGTATCGAATATGGTGATCAGTCCACTGGTATAGGCATAACTGCTCTAGCGGGGGAACATCAGACGGAGGGATGGTAAGGTTAAGTACCCAGGACTAACTGTGGTTGATTTTCAAACCAGAGGCGCGTTCAAAGGTGCAGAGGGCGGCGTGGAGCGCTGGCAAAGACTGTCGGGGCTCCGTGAGAGTGAGGATGAGATAGTCTGCGTAGAGCGCCACTTTATGGACTTGCCCACCCATCGGGATGCCGTGGATGGCCCGATGGCGACGAATCATATCTGCCAGAGGCTCTATCGCTAGGGCAAACAGTAAGGGCGAGAGAGGGCAGCCCTGCCTAGTCCCTCTCCCGATGCTGATCGGGTCCATTAACTGTCCATTCACACGGATCCTAGCCCTCGGCGCAGTGTAAGGTGCCATGATTCTGGCGACCATCTTCGGACCAAGTCCCACCTTGCAAAGGACCGCCCGGAGGAATGACCAGTCAACCCGGTCAAACGCTTTCTCAGCGTCCAACGATAGGAGGCAGGCCGGGATCTGCCAGTGGAGTACCTTCCCCACCAAATGTGCAATCTTTCGCACGTTGTCAGCCCCTTGGCGGCCACGGATAAAGCCCACCTGGTCCGGGTCGACCAGGTCAGGCATATGGGGGTCCAGCTGCTTAGCCAGCACCTTGGTGTAAATTTTAAAGTCGGTATTCAGGAGCGCTATCGGGCGGTACGACGAGCAAAGGGTGGGATCTTTCCGAGGCTTCGGAATTAAGGCTATTTCCGCCATTCCCATATCCGGAGAGGGGCCCTGTCCATCAGTGAAAGAATTGAAGAGCCGAAGAAGGTGGGGACCCAGCTGAGTCTGGTACAGGCGATAGAAAGACAGCGGCAGTCCATCGGGACCCGGCGTCTTCCCCATATTGAGCTCGCTAAGAGCAGAGACTATCTCTTCTTGCGTTATCGATTCCTCCAGAAGCCCAGCCATGTGGGGGTTCAACATCGTCCCACCGTACTGCTCCAGGACCTCTTCCGCCAAGGCAGGAGGTGGTGGGTCCGCAGTGTAAAGCGAAGCATAATAATCCCGGAACGCCTGCAGTTTATCCCTAGTTGCCGTCGCCTTAGACCCATTAGGAAGCACCACATTCGCTATATGGGACTTGGCTGCCTTGACCCTCAGTCTCCTTGCTAAGAGCTTCCCAACCTTCTCCCCTCCATTGAAATGTAATTGTTTGAAAGCCAAAAGGGAGCCCTCCACCCTATTCGTACGCAGCAGTCGTAATTGGCCCTGAAGATTCGCCAGGTGGCGTCTCGTCTTTAAGGTAGAGCCATCTTGATCTTGTGCCTCCGCCACCTTCAGGTACCTTACCAAGCAATCCTCCACAGCCCTCCCTTCTCGTGCCCTTGTGATCACAAGGGATGTAGTATGACCCCGTATTGTGGCCTTAAAGGCATCCCAGACCACCGGAAAAGGCGTCTCGGGCAGGTCGTTGGTCTCAAAGTAGGAGGTAATGGCGGTACGAATGTCTTCAACATTCGCCGCATCTCGAAGGATGTGTGGCAGTAGATACCATTTCCGCTCTCGAGGGGGGCAGTCCCGTGAATCCCGAAAGATCAGTTCCACATGTGCATGGTCCGAGATTGATATATCAGACATCTCCACTTCCACTACATCCCTGAGAAGGTCATGGGATAGGAACATACAATCGATGCGAGAATAAGAGTGGTGGGCGCTCGAATAAAAGGAGTACTCTCGTTTGTCCGGGGAAAAATACCGCCAAGCGTGGAACAGTCCTAGATCGCCAATCTGTTTGCGAAGCGCCATGGACATCGCCCCAGCCCCATTAAAGGAGCCCTCGCTCCGGTCGATCTTAGGACACCATACCATATTAAAATCGCCCCCAAGAATTAGCGATGGGCTACCCTGAGGTATCGGATCTCGTAAGAGGTCCCGGAGGAAACGATCCTGCGCCTGATTTGGGGCATACACATTACACAATGTCAGACGGCGAAGTCCCGCCACGACAGTCACCTTGAGAAAACGGCCATCACCACCTCGGAAGGGCCTGCCCTCCCCCCGCCTGATGCCAGCCTTGCACAAAATCGCTACCCCTGCAGTTTTCGTATCCGCCGCCGCCCAGTACTGGAGAGGGTATCTAGGATGGGCCATGCGCCCAGCGTCAGCCTGTAGAAGGTGGGTCTCCTGCATGAAAACGATGTCTGGGTTATGCCGCAGAAGGTGGTGCCAGATCTGCCTGCGCTTATTAGGCGAGTTAAGGCCCTTAACATTAAGGGACAGGATCTTTAGGGGGCCATTCACACTACTAGCCATGGCAGGTACCATCAGAAGTCGCTCTCAAAGCCATCCTCACCAATCTACACACCATCCACACGCCCCAGACAAGGACCCTCCCTCTCCTCTCTCCACCCGCCACCCTCCGCACCCTCCCAGGTCCCGCATAGAAGAAAAGAGAAACAAGAAGGAAGAAAGAAAGGAAAAGAAACGGAGCGAGGAACAGAAAACAAGAACCAGACAGCCGAAGAGGCTGGATGTACGAACCAGATAAACACGGCGAACAGGGCCAGAGTTCTCTGTTCCCAGGATAGAGCATCCTACACCCGCAGGTTCGAACGCTCTTCGGGATGTCACTCCCCAGGGGGCAGTTCAAAGGGGGCATGGCTAACAGAACACACCAGGAGGTATGGAGCCCCCACCGCCCCAGGCCCAGTGTGCGGGAACCAGGGGCATGTTAGACCCCCCCCCGCCACCCGACCTCAGGTCAGCAGAAGGAGACATGAGAACAGTACATCAGGAGGAATGCAGCATGTTGAGCTCCATCGTCAAGGCATTGGAGGGCGCGGCGTGGGAGAATGCCCCTCGGAAGCAGCCACGGTCTCTTCAAGAGCTCGAATGTGGGCAATAACGTCCTGTTTAGCCTGGCTGTGTGTGGGCTCCGCAGCAAGCGGAGTGCGCCGCCGCCGCCTCGGCACCGTGGTCCAGTCAGGTCCAGTCAGTGTCCTCTTGAAGGTCGAGAAGGGCTCTCCGGGGGAGAAGATGAAATGCGGAGAAGCCGCGCCGCCTCATTGTAGGATCTCAAAGCTCTGTGCCTACCCTCCCACTGGAAAATAAGTGCGAAGGGGTGGCCCCACTGGTAGGGAATGTTCATGCTCCGCAGCTTCTCCGTCACCGGGCGGAAGGCACGTCTACGCTTCAACGTATTAGGCGCTAAATCCTGAAAGATTTGAATCTTGTGGCCCTTGTATTGGAGGTCAGGCTTGTCTCGCGCGCACTTCCAAATCTCCTCTTTCTCTACAAAAAAGTGCACCCTGGTGAGGATGTCTGGTAAGAGGCCCGACCTCCCCACAGGGGCCGCCACTCGATGCGCCCGATCCAGAGTGGGGGGTGAGACGTCCTCATCTCCTCGGACCTCATGGAGAAGCTGCGCTACGTAGTCCATCACGTCCTTCCCTTCTTCTCCGAGTGGCACACCACGGATACGGAGGTTGTTGCGCCGACCTCTGTTTTCCAAATCTTCCTGCTTGATCTGGAGCGCAATGTTCTGTTCCTCAAGGGCTGTCAGGCGCTGCCACAGATGTTCCTGGTCTTCCGTGCGCGTGTCCATGGTCCTCTCCAGGCCATCAACTCGGTCTCCCAACTCCGTGACCTCCCTCTTAAGCTCGGTAGCGCAAGAGTGCACCTCAGATCTCAGGGAGCCTATCTCAGCCTTAAGGTCAGTCATAAAGGCGGCCATAAACGCCTGGGTAACCGGTGGGGAGTCTGCAGCCCCTCGAGATGGGCCCTCCCCGGCCGCCGGTGCTCCCGTCTTGCCCCACATGGCCACTACAGTGTTATCCTTAGGGGCCGCCGCTGGGTCGGCCCTGGCGCCTTTATTAGTGCGCGTCATCGTCTCTTGCGACCGGAGGGATCCTCTGTAGGCCAATGTCCGCCGCCCCTCCGCGATCACACAGCACCAGACAGCAAGCAAAAGCAGAACCAAGGGGGGGTAGGCCCACAGGGACAGCACACGAGCGTGGAGTACAGGGAGCAGGTCTACACCCCGGCCACCCGAGGGTCCAAAGTCCAGATCACTCGGCTCCCGCAGCAGCGGGACAACAGTGGGCCCCACACCCCCCCCACAGCAGTCCAGGCAGGTCTGAACCCACTGAGCAAAGGTACCTTGAGACGATCCGGTCAGTTGTAGGGCGCCCCCTCTACTCCGGTCTCGCAGTCAGCACTCACTCCAGGGGCCACCTCCGTAAGATCCCCACGTACTGTAGCTGCACCGCGGCAGCAGCGCAGTGGACACCGTCAAGGCCAGGTCAGCTCCGATGCGGGCAGAGGGCCACGGATGGGGGGCTGCACCAGGTCGCGGTCAGGACGGTCCGCTCTCCGCCGCACTCCGTCGCCATCACACTGCCCTCCAAACACTCAGGATGCCAAGATGGCGGGCGCCGTCCGCTCCAACCAGTGCCCCCAGGGCACCGCAAGCAGCGAGTTGCTTTCGGACCCCCAGCCACGGCGTTTCCCCCTCTCACCGGTGCACAGTAGAGCCGGGGTGGGATTGCCCGGCGTTCAGTCCCCCGCTCGGACAGCGAGCAGCGAACCTCCGCCTCGGAGCTGCAAGATGGCGGGCTTCATTCCCGCTGGACACCCGGCCGGCCAGGAAGGCACGGCTAAAAGTCCTCTGCCTCACGCTGATCTGCGGGCATCCAAGCCAGGCACTCCCGCCGTCCTGCGGGGGTCAGGGGAGCAGGCAAACGTCCATCGGCGCTCACCGCGCCTCTATTTCAGCCGGTATCGAGCCGCCGCTGCAGGGCACCAAAATGGCAGAATGGCGGGCTCTGTCCGCGCCGATTCGGCCGTCCGCCCTGAGCGTCTCACAGGTCACCACCGCTTCAACACAGCCCGCGGACATGCAGGTACAGTCGTCCACCACTCAGGGGCACAGAGGGGAGAGGCCAGGCACCCCAGGAACCGCAGTAATAGCTTATAATTAGGCCGGTGGCAGCGGGAGCTCCACGAGAGCACGTCCACTCACATCGCCGCTCAAGCCACGCCCCGTTTAAAGTTTTTTGAAGAGTTATGAGAGTGAGGGGTTAGAGAGGATGTCTAGAGGTTAGTTATAGTGTTGTTTGTGAGGTTTTTATATATTTAGTTACATTGATAGTAGTGTTTTTACTAGTATGTAGTTTTCGTACACTATTTTAGTAATGTTTAGTTTTGTTATGTTATGTTACGCATTTTTTGATGATTACGCATAATGTATATATGATTTTGGGAAATTTATGTGTTTTTCTGGTGGGTTTTCTTGTTTACTTTACAGTTTTTGTAAACAAACGTGAACTATGGCCATTGGGAGTTATCATTTTGTTTTAAGGAATTCACTTTTGGTTTCTGAGAAACCAATATTTTTAGTTTTGATTTCCTTTATTTCAGGATTTCAGGAGATTTTTTTTTCGAGCACTTTTTCCTGATTTTGATGGTTCCAAAATACGTTGCATTTCTTTGAGGGATGTTTATTGCATTTGGTGTATTTTTGCATTTGTAAGGGATTTTTGGGAAAATGTTTTTCCAATTTTTAGGGGATTACTGCTATGACTACATGGATATAGAAGATTTGCCGGTACTGAACAGTAAGTTATAGTTATTTCATTGTTTTAGGTGGAAAATGACATATTTTATTGCTTGTGTAAATATTATGTCATTCTTCTTTAGAAATGAATGGTCTATGAGTTGTTTTTATTTTACATGATGAGCTGAGTTTGTTCTTTGAGATTTTTGGTTGGTCAGGTTTACATTTTTTATGTACATAATTTATATATTATTATATTATATCAGACTTGTTTAATATTAGAGTTATAGTTTATGTTCAGACCTATGTAATATATAATTTCTTATTGATATCAAAAATGATTTGTTATCTTGGTTTAGATTTTGTGAATGAATTGTGGCACTTTCATAGGCTACTATTTATGTTATAATATGCTACTGGGTATTATTTCTAAGCAATCTGCTCCTTTGTTGTTTATGAACATTTTTACTGTAGCATGTCACACATTCTTTTGGCTTGTTTGCCAAGTTTATGTGTAATTTGGCTAAAAGATTGCTCCATTCATAGTTGTTGGTAGCTTTGATCTTTTTGTGCAGCTTCTGTGAATTTGGGTTCTATCTAGTGTGGATGGAAAGGCATTGTGCCATCTTTCCACTGCATTGTATGTTTTGGCTTCCTGTGCCAAGATACTGTCTGTTTTAGACATTCCACCACGGTATTTAGAACTTTGGCCCTCATTATAACATTTGGTGGACTGCAAGTGACAGGTGATTGGTGGCAGTCTGCCTGACATACAGGGCATCAGTCTGACTCCCACATTACGGTGCAGGTGGTCGAAGCGACAATGTTGAGGGAAAGACCACCACCTCCAACAGGCTCACGGAGCCTGTTGGGGCAGCGGTCGGAATCTAATCCCTAAAACTGAGGCGGTGCCTGTGCAGGCAATGCCACAGAGATTAGGATGTCCATTTCTGACTGACAGAAACTAACTTTGGAAGCCACAAACAGGAACCATATCCCCGTGGGGTACTGCTAAGTGGCCTGGGGGCACATGTAGTGCGTCCCCACACAGCCATGAACCATGTGCCAGGTACCAAAGGGTGCCTGGCACACTGTGCATTGACATTTACAAAGTATCTTTTTCTACTGCGGCTTGTGCTGTGACCTTTTTCCTGGGCTGCACCACAACGCGAAGTATAAAAAAATCATTTGACAACCGCCTGCATGTTTGTCGGATCCTAATAGGGCTGGTGGAACCATTGACTCATTGTTGGACGGTTCCTGCCTGAAACGATGGCGACCTGTGGTCCAACTGACTAAAATTGTAATTAGGGCCTTTGTTTGCCATCTGCGTCCGCAGTGATGCAGTTTGCCAACCCAACTGTTTCTGAAATAATAATCTATTAGGGGGTTTAATTTATTTCAGTTTTGTTGGTAGAAAGGGCTTTCTATTAGTAAATTGTAGTGCTTTAGCTACCTCTGTGAAAGGGATATAGGCTAGTGCTATCATGTTTTCAATATTAAAGCAAAATTGTTTCTTTGTAGCAAATTCTACACTTAGGGCCGGCAGATTACTATGCCGGGTCCCTAGAGCAACCTCTGTCTCTGGTCACATGTGAGACCTGCATTGGCTCAGGGTTGAAAACCAAATAAAGTTCAAAGCCCTGAGATATATGTTCAAAATCAAATTAGGTGTAGCACCTCAATATCTGCAATTCCTGGCCTGTCTTTACGTGCCTCCGCGATGCCTTCGCTCATCCACCCAAGGGAATTTCTCTGTGCCCAAATTCAGATTATCTCGGATGGGTGGTATATCGTTTGCATACCTCGGTCCCTCACTCTGGAATTCCATTCTCAATGGTATATGCCCAATTTTGTAAATCACTAAAAACGTGGCTTTTTAACCAGTACTGCGATACATTCCTTCGTCTGCCTGGCCCCGGTATACCCTTTTTGGGTAGCTGTCACGCCTTATACATTTAAATATTAATCATAATAAAAAAAGATATATATATATATATATATATATATATATATATATATATATATATATATATATATATATATATATATATATATATATATATATATATATTCAAAGAGGATTCCCTTATTCCCTTCCTCAACCTCCTGACGGTGACGAAGGCACGAACTCCGCTTGTATTTGGCGTAAGTATTTTTATTTGCTCACATACAAAGTCATTACGCGTTTCGACCGGTAAAACCGGCCTTGCTCATATGTAGAGAACAGTGTTACACTGACTATTTTTGTACCACCTCTAAGTGTCACATGACTCCCACCAGACATGAAGAAAAGACTCTCAGTCTATTTTCGTGAATAAGACATGCGGTCAAAGACATTAATTTAGCTTATCCTCAATAAACATTTCTAATGCAGTCCGGCTAATAAAAAGTTAATAAAAGGCATAATTAAAAATATGATTAGTATAAATACATGTTAAAAGCATACCATATTGAACTTTAAAATTCACCAGAACTTATAGCATCAATGCATTGAGCTACCTCGGTAACAACTCATGGCTCTTGTATGCAGTGCATATCTGTAATAATACTGATATCAAACTCATGAGTTATACAAGTTGTCGTTATTTTTCTGGAGTAATTCCTTCATTTGACCCACTACTGTGCTTAAATGCCTCATTTGACAACACCTGTAATTAAACTTTCACATAACATTGCTCCAATGTCTAAAGATTACATCTCTATGATCGCTTTGTAACCCTACTTTCAATACATGAAAAAAAATATTTGGCTCAAACATGTAGCTTATTATATACTATATTTCCTCTATCTTGGAGCCCTATTAAAATGTATTCAAACCACTAAGACTTAACTAAAACCACCTAATTTACCAAGCTAGAGCAAATTTATCAATACAGTACTCTTACACCTGTGCAAAGATGTGCCATGTGCAAACCGTGCAAGAATAAAGTGTGAAATGCCAAATTAATTAATACAGTTCTACAAAATATGGAGTAATAAATATTTAAAAAATCGCTTCTAGAAAAATCTTTTTGGTGGGGTATTTCTTCCCTATTTTAAAAACAATAATACGTTAGATGGTAAAAAACATATAAGCAAGACTGAGATTCATATTTATATACACAGTAACCCATAGTCTTCAAGCATATGTTCTCATACAATCACATTTTTAGTATATTGCCTGAATCGAATTAACCACAGTAAAAGGTTGGGAGAACTCCTTATAAAAATAATGAAGGTTCTCAGTAGTATTCAAATCACGGTGCCTTACTATCAAATTCTATAATCGTGCGTGCCTTCAACTGCCTCTATTTACGCTCTCTATTGCCTCCTCAGCGTAATGCTGGGACGGCATCTATCACAAAGTATTTGAGACAGTTGAGATTGTTTTCATGCATGGCTTTAAAGTGGAGTGCTACCAGGTAGTTGTTTACTATGGCACGCAGGTGCTGTAAAATACGTATGTGCACCTGCAATTTTGTGCTCCCTATTTAGTTAAGGCCACATGTGCATGTGAGCACGTATACTGCATATTCCGTGCAGCATGTAAAATGCCCCATAATAGGTCTTTCTATGGGATTGAAAGGTACTTTGTAGTGGGTTTTACTTTCTCCAAACTTACAGGCCCGGCATGTCGAGCATTTGAAAAAGCCCTGTTTCGGTTTGAGCCAGGTGGTACTGGGAATGATCTCTGGGTTATTTTTCACTAAGTCCATCCTCATGGATTTGGCTCGTCTGAAAGTTAACTTTGGGGTGGTGGGCAATTTAAGTGCTAGCATGCCATCTGTAAGGAGATTAGACCAGTTTTTATTCACTATCCCCCTTATTTGCCTTTGTTGTTTGCTGAAAGTGGTAGTTAGTCTTGGTATTGCATCATCATTTGAATTGCATGTATTGCTATCAGGTGAAATTTCAAATTAGCACTACCATTAATACCATGGCGCTTAAACAATTTGCACATTTTAAGTCAACAGATTTTAGTGACATTACAGAAAATAGATTATTTGTACATTTATGTATTTATTTATGTATGTATTTATCTGTACTCACTTATTGTAATCGTTGATGTAAATTGATATATGGCAACAAGTACAATTGTGAATGATTATAGCCAAGTGTATATGAATTTACCATGTAAACTGCAAACTAAAGAGGTCATTAGGATGGCGGGCGGACTTAGCGGGGGCAATCCACCCACCATCCTAATGACCCCCTAAGGATTTCTTCTCTTGCTATACCGGATTTCACTTCTGCTCTGCACATGTAAACACCATATCACTTTTAAAAAATGAAAAAAAGCACTGCAGCAATGTCATGTGATCAAGGCTCTTTGAGAGTTGAAACGCGTTATGGCGGCATCCTAATGAATCTTTAAGAACCTACTTTGTGGTCCGTGTCCGTGGTTTGGAGGAGAATCCGCATGCCGACGGAGAGCAGGATATATATATATATATATATATATATATATATATATATATATATATATATATATATATATATATATAAATATTCACTGAAAAAACCATAGGTTTCAAGCAGGTTATAGTTAGGAATTAGCATTTAAAAAACCTTAGAAATTCACTGAAAAAAACATAGTTTTAAGGGTGTTATAGTTAGCTGGACATTTCACTCATACAAAACCATTGAAAGTCTTAGTTAGTTGTTCTAACGGTAACTCTCGCTCCCGCAATCCACTGGTGATGATGTCACATATTACATAATTCATGACATGGTCAGAGACATCACTGATGACATCACTGATGACAGCATCCAGTGAATGTAGTTTGGTTTATTATTTAAATATGTATTATATGTATAGCAATCTGCATTGAAGAATGAGTGGATATAAAAAAATCTGGATAAAGGATTTAGTAGCAGTGTGATTAATTGATTACTTGAGTAATTTATAGTGTCTCACTAAATATATTGGATAGTGACTAAACTGTGTGAATATATGTATCACTTTGTCAGTTGTTCTGTAAACTGCTGCACCAGTTGGTTACTAGCTACGTGAATGTCAATATTACTTATTGATTAGTTAACTGAGTATTTGTATGGGAGATTGAATGTGTGTGTGGTTCGGTGGGGGGTGTCTGACTGCCCAAAGATATGTGAATAGTTCATTCAGTAGGTATATGACGTTAAGACTACATGTTTTAACAATTGTTTGGGTGAGGTAATTTCTTTATGGGTGTGGTGATGAGCAAATATATCTCTCAATTGTACATGTGCAACAAAGTACAAAAATAAAAGGCAGTGTATGTGACATTTGTTGTATATAAAGAAGTATACATATGACTCGGTGATTGCATGATTAACTGTATGGATAACTGTATACTTGTAATAGTGATTTTATAACACTAGTGTTGGGGGTAGTGTTTTAGGGTTTAGGGAAGTGTAGTGGTGTTTGTGTAGTGAACGGGTTGTGCTGGGGATAGATTTAGGGTTTAAGGTAGTGCATTGGTCTTTGTGTAGAGTAGGGGGTCGTGTTGGTGGTAGATTTAGGGTTTAGGGTAGTACAGTGGTGTTTGTGTAGTGTAGGGGGTCATGCTGTGGGTAGTGTTTTAGGGTTTAGGATAGTGCAGTGGTGTTTGCCTACTGTAGGGGATAGTGTTTTAGCGTTTAGGGTAGTGCAGTGGTGTTTATGTAGTGTAGAGGTTCATGCTGGGGGTAGTGTTTTAGGGTTTAGGGTAGTGTAGTGGTGTCTGTGAATTGTAGGGGTTGTGCTGGGGGTATGTATTAACATTACACTATGACCACCCTAAGCACAATTATCAGTAGTAACGACCCAAAAATTCCAGATGAAGTTATCAGCAGAATGCTAGGAAAATGTTTATCAATATTAAATGCTTGTAATCAAGTAAAATTCAAATCATCACATGCAGTGTGCCACAAACTAAATTACCTCAGCGATAAGTCTCCCCAACTCAGATTTAAAATGGATAAACATGTTTCATGTGACAGACCCATAGGCCAACGCTGCAGCTTCCACATACTTCAATACCCTCCACATACTGAGCAAGACCTTCAAATAGACCCACCCCCCCCGAATCAAGGAAGACCATCACCCAAGCACTCATCACCAGCAGACTGGACTATGGGAACGCCCTCTATGCCGGAATCAACAAATCTCTACTCCACAAACTTCAGACTCATCCTCAGCATCCCACGACAAGACCACATTACCCAGCATAAACGAGCACTCCACTTGCTCCCCGTTGAAAAAAGATTGACCTTCAAGCTGCTCAATTTTTTTCAATTTATTTTATTATGTTTTGGCTCTCGATAAGGGCCACGTAAAATTCACAATACAAATTACAGACAGAAGAAAAAAAAATTCAATCACACATACGAAACTAATTGCATCCGTTGACAAATAGACAAGAGAAAACAATGTCAGACCTCTCCAAACTCCTTAATAAATAGCTAAAAAACCTTTAAAAAAGGTAAAAATGTGGAAGCAAAACATTTCATTTGGAGGACAGTATAGAAATTGTAAAAAAATATTCACATCAGAAATACCTAGTTGGAGACATATTGGTTTTAACCATTTAAACCGCAATGGGCGAAGTGCAGGACAATTCAACAAGACATGCATACGATCCTGAATACTCAAGTTACAAAAGTTACACATAGAAGAGGTTCCATACCATTTGGATAAAAGTAAATTTAGGGGCAATAGATCATATCGTAAAAGAAACCATAATCTACGAACACCATGTGGCATATTCCATGTGGCATAGGGTTGGGCCAACTTCATAGAATAAGAATTAAGGAGGAGGTCACAACCCCCTTTTTCTTGTATTATATTCTTATCTGTTTGAAAACATAGTTCCCACGATGCCTGTTTTAGCAGGAGTTTTAGCTGTGTCGATGAGTGAAGGAATAAAACACTTTCATCTAACTTTAAAAGTGACACAGCTCTTCTAAAGTTCCTTACTAATCGTGAGAACTCTTTAAAGTTGCCCAGCAATTCATTTTTAAGGAGGGCTCTCATCGACCCAGGTTCGGCTCTAGCCAAGCAAACCACCCATCTTACCAGGGCACATAGTTCCTGAACCCAGCTGCTCCTGAGACCGAAATCAAGCCTACATGCGGCCAAAGAACACGAGGTGTTAAAGGTAGATAGGGATCTTAAGAGTTTCCCTTCAATTTTATTACAAAAATCCCAGTGCTTCAGCTCTATAAGTTCTATGCCATATAATATCGTAGGAGGAATCTTTGCTCTATACACCTCAAGTAAACAGGCAAAGTGTCTCTTTCCAGTGGCAAGATAGAGGGAATTTAAACCTTTGCCATGCGCGAGGGCTTTACGTGAACTATGCTCGATATGGGGCCTCTCACTCAAATTGGCCGCAATTATTTTACCCAAAAAGGTATAGGATTTAACAACCTCTAATTTCTGGCCACCAATAAACCATCCAAATTTTTCAGAACTGCACTTCTTTTTCCCGGCAATACACATAATTTTACTTTTAGATGTATTAATCTTCATAAAATGGGAATGATCAAAAACATGTAGAGCTTGCAGCCGATTAGCGAGACCTTTGGTGGTTAAATCTAAAACAAGAATATCATCGGCATACATGAGACAAGAGATAGGGGTCCCCACTACCACCGGAGCTATACCCACACAAGCTGTCAAGGAAGCAGGAAGGTCTACAGTGTATAAGGAGAACAATAGTGGGGCCAGAAGACAGCCTTGTTTAAGGCCGTTCAAAGATGGAATTCTATGCGAAAGTCCCCTTTCGCCCCCTTGGAGAACACTACACCACGTTTCCGTATGGAGAACACGCAATAGATCCAATGGATATAGTGGTAAACCAAGGGCTGCTAACTTTCTCCACAGCGTTCGACGATCAACTTTATCGAACGCCGTGGAGAAATCAATGAACGCAGCGAACACCACCCCCCCTCTCACATGTGTATATTTATCAGAGATCACATGTAGGGTGGTGAGGTTGTCTAATGTACCGTGTCCCCTACGGAATCCAGTTTGTTCAAATGGTAGAATATTATTCTCCTCGATCCAATTGTCAAGTAGAATTAAAATACATTTAGCGAAAACCTTTCCAACTGAGTCGAGGAGAGCAATCAGACGGTAGTTCATGGGGCTATCCCTAGCTCCCTTCTTAAAAATAGGGACCAATATACTTCCCCTCAAAGAGGCAGGGACCATTTTAGTATCAAAGCAGGATTTAAACAATGGGTAAAGAATCTTACTCCATAGTAATGGTTCCTGCTTTAGAACCGTCATAGGGAGTTCGTCAGGTCCCATTGCGCCGGACGAGCGCATGTTCTTTATGGCCATTTCTATTGTTTTCTCTGTAGGATAATTAATAGGACCCTCAGATGTTAAGTCAGGGTCACTATCTACAGCCGATGTTACGTTCCCTGCAGACAGCTTCCGGATATAAGAGGACCATACCTCTTCAGAAATAGGGATGGGAAGAGGGCTCGTTCTAGTGCCGCATCCCTTCCCAACTATGGACCAAAAATCTCTAGCTTTGCCATGTGCAACTGCCTCCCGCAAGTTTATCCATACTGAGTCTTCCTTCTCTTTTTTAGTCTCGCTTTTAATCTGGTTCTCCTTCTTTTTAACCTCGATATTTCTTTAGCTAGTTCACCTGATCTACCTAAGAATTGCACTCGCACTAATTTATTTATTTCCTTATTCAGGATGCGCAATGCACTAGGAAAAAATACCTTTTTCCCAGAACCACTAACCTTTTTTACATCTAGAGTGATCTTCCTCATAAATTTTTCAAAGTTAGCAATTTCGGAACCATACCAATCGTTTAGTTCTAATATAGTTTTGCATAAAATATCATGCACACCTCTAATGGCAGTTGGGTTCCAAAAACATCTACCCGAAGATCCATGGAAGGTAACATCATTGTTATTGAGAGACCAAGACTCAGTGGGTGGAGGTTTTAGAGAAAGAGTTATAGTAATTATGCTATGATCACTTAAGGATGTAGGGGCTATCATGAGATCCTGGACACATGGAAAAATGTCATAATCTGAGATCACATAGTCAAGAATAGAGGCACTAAAAGGTGACCTATGAGTGAATTTCGCGGGCACATCAGAGGGAAATCTCCCATTTAAAATGAGCCCCTCAACTGCCGATAATTCCTCCAGCAGAATCTTCCCTCTTTTATTAGTTATTATTTTGTCTGGAAAGAGGGATTGTGGGATAAAATGAGCCTCTTCTTTGGGTTTATTTCTAAATAGATTTAAAGTAGCATTAGAAATTTTGCAGTTCAAATCTCCAACTAGGATAACTTTGGGTGGAGAAGAAACATTTTTAATCTGTCCAATATACTGAAATACATGCTTCAATAAAATATTATAACGCTCTTCAGGAGGGATATACACATTAATAATTACGACATCAGACTTATTTGGAGAGCTGGGGAGATTTGCTATTGTTATAGCTTGAAAAAGATTACTTGGATCAATATAATGCGAGAATCTCCAACGCAGTTTGTTAGTTAACAAGCAAGCAATTCCCCCTTTAGCATGACCTTTCCTGGATGGGGCAGCCGGTGCTTCCAACACATAGTAATCCTTCCCTACATAGATATTATCAGTGCACCATGTTTCTTGGATGCAGATCACATTTGCTCCCAGCGAGAATAAAAAATCAAGCTTCTCTAGACTACTATGTATCCCAGCTGCATTCCAGGAAATAATTTTCAATTGATTATTAAAGATGATGGAATAATTTGGAGTTATCTGTGCTCTTAGTTGCAAGGGCACTATGCAGCCAATTCCACCGATGATTATCCTCTGATGGCGAAGAGTTCTGGATTAGTGGAGGAGGCAGTGCCTGAGAGACCGAACGTTTCCCCTTAGAGACCCAAATCTTTAGATCTTTAAACGGAGAAGAAGCCCCATCTAGCTTATCACCCTTTTGGGTCATCCCGTGGGGAGAAGAGGAATTACCAGAACTAAAAATAGGCAAAACATCGATACCTCTACATTGGAAATTCTCCGCTTGCTGTAATATCAGATTTACAATAATTTTAGAATAACATTTGACTCTTATACTTGTTACACTATCTCCACCTAACAAAGAAACTAACTCAATATCACTTGATTGAATGAGGTGATGACTTTCCAAGTCACTAAAACATTTAAGCAACCATGATCTATTTAAGGGCAAATTCACATCAAATAAAGGGAAAAAGTCCAAAACCAAAGTGTCCACATAAGACATTGATATTTTTGCCTGGGAAGAGCGGAGTGGGCCTACACCGCCCCCATCCATAGGAGCAAAAGAAGGAGCCAAAGGGTTGAGAGCCCCCAGTTCAACCGGAATAGTGCTCCCTGTCTCTACCATAGGAGGGGCAGTCAGGCCATGTCCACCCCTCTGAGGCAAATCTTCCACAGTCATAGGCAGAGTATTAC
Organism: Lissotriton helveticus; assembly: GCF_964261635.1. NCBI lineage: Eukaryota > Metazoa > Chordata > Amphibia > Caudata > Salamandridae > Lissotriton > Lissotriton helveticus. The sequence continues at coordinate 317,917,921 of NC_136068.1, forward strand.
AGTTGATCTCTGTACCATAATATGGATGGCAGGATTCACTTGCTAATGTTGTGGTCACCAGGTTAGAGTCAATGGCATTCTCTTCATTATCAATTAGAACAATAGAATTTTGGAAGATTATCCGCCTTTGTCTTTTGTTCCTGTATTTACGCACAGGTTTCCTTTTTTTCCCTTTGTCATTTCTATGTTTGCAGCTTTTTTCTGTTATTTCTTGATCATCATCTTGTTGCCCTTTTTTTCAGGGTTGAAAATTGGAAATAATTCCTGTGCTACTATACAGACTGAGACAGACAGATTTTCTTCCTCTATTTCAAGATCAGAGTTCTTTACACAATTAGTCGCCGCGGAAACTGGCAGGGCCGTAGCGTTATTTTCTTGATCTATTACTGATGGCTTTGTACCAAAATTCTCTGCAGGCGCATTTACATTCCCCGTTACCAAGCTAGTATCGGCCGCGGTGGAAGGGGCACTCCTCATTTCAGGAGCCTTTTGCAGCATTGCATTCAATATTTTAGTAACAGAATCCAAGATACAGTCCGAGCTGCCCACAAATTTTCCCAAAAGACATAATATAGAGGATAACAGATGTTCGAGGGCAATCAGGGATTCCGATATAGGTTTTTCGCCAGTAGCAGCAGGAGGACAAATTCCAGATAGATTGAGCTCAGGGGTCATAGAAACGTTTAACAACGCGGACATATCCTGCACATTTATGGAGGGAGTGCTACTATATAACAATAACCCAGATGGGGTGGCACCCACTGGTGGCTTGATGACTTCTGGTGATTTCAAACTTCCTGCATTCACATAGCGGCCACAAAGTTCGAGGTCAATGGATGACAAAGAGGAATCTCCAACTGACCTAACATACGAAGTAGAAGCTTGTGGCGCTGGAGAATTTTTAGCTTGTTTTCCTTCCATAGAATGAACATGAAGCCCAATAGCACCATCAGCTTTGGGATGTACAGGGCTGGTCCTCGCAGTGGTTTCTATTTGGAATGGGTCTGTCATTATTGAGAGGGAGACCGAATTATCAACCACTTGAGATGGGCCAACCTGTGCGATAGAAAGTGAGCCATCATTTGCAGCAACAGATACTTTCTTATCCACTGCTTTTTCCCACAGGTCGAAAAGCTGACATTGTCCCTTTAGTGAAGGATTATTCACTGATTTGTTTCTTAGGGGGTTAGATTTTGTTTTTGCGCAGGTCCTTCCCCCCACTAATCTCCCAGAGCGAAGTTTCTTTGTCATCCTCTAAAATAATTTTCCAAAGGGTATCGTCGATGGAAGAAAGTATATCCACTGAAATTATGGTTAAAAATTAAATGAACCATAAAATAGTTATGAATATGGAGAGAAGTGATCAATTGTCCTCCAGTCAATGTCAATGGAGACAAAGGTTTTCTTTAACTTCTCGAAGTAACACTTCGTTTTAAACACAACACGTATATTTATGGGCGAAAATGGAAATAACCGGGCCCAGCCTACCTCAGTCACCGAGGGCCACAGAGGGCCCGCCCTTTGCCCGGGCTTAGCCCCGGGCGCTCCCGCGACGCGGGGGTGACGCCTCTTTTCAGCGCCGCCTGGCGCGCTCTGGGGCCGGGATTCCCGCCGCTAGGGCAGGCGGGAAATGTAGTCGCCCGTCCAATGCCCCCCTCTGCTCGGCGGCCGCGAGGATGGTGAAAGCGGCGGCGAGAGGGGGACAAACAGCAGACCCAGCCACGGAGGGAAAAGAGGCCAACAGCGTCCTCAGGAGGTAAGGGTCCCAGAAGGTTTCCACAGCGTCACCCGCTCCACCGGGGTGACGCCTCTTTTCAGCGCCGCCTGGCGCGCTCTGGGGCCGGGATTCCCGCCGCTAGGGCAGGCGGGAAATGTAGTCGCCCGTCCAATGCCCCCCTCTGCTCGGCGGCCGCGAGGATGGCGAAAGCGGCGGCGAGAGGGGGATAAACAGCAGACCCAGCCACGGAGGGAAAAGAGGCCAACAGCGTCCTCAGGAGGTAAGGGTCCCAGAAGGTTTCCACAGCGTCCTTCAAGCTGCTCACATACACCTATAAAGCCCTCCACAACACCAGACTCCAATACCTCAATCTCCTTCTACACCCCCAAAAGAAACCTCCACTCCGCTGACCAGGACTTGACCGAAATCCTCTGTATCCACAGAACCAGACAGGAGGCACACCCTTCTCCTACATCATGGCAAAGACCTGGAATGAACTCCCCCTCTGCATCAGATGAAGCCCCACACTGAAAGCATTCAGGAAGAGCCATAAGACCTGGCTTTTCGAATGACCAAAGCTGCACAAATCTCCCCCACATACTCCCCCAGCGCCTGGAAACCCTCACAGGTGAGTAGTGCGCTCTTTACATCCCTAATTGATTAATTGATATGCCACCACAGTGTGTGTTTGAGTGTTATCAACAGGCTGTGCCATTGGTTTGGCTGTCTGTAACTCTTAAGGGTAGTGAGATGAGCAGTGCTACCTTCTTTAATATACACAGAATCTCTGAGATTGGCTTGGTTTGGCTTCACCTCTGAGAGCTACTTTCAGGGTGCTGGTGACCTACCAGTAGCTCCGGAGCTACTGGTTGTGAGGTTCCGTGACGATTTTACTCGTGTTTGTAACATTGTCGTAAATACATAATTTTGGTATCAGTGGACCGCAAATGATCCATTTAGTATATCCTGGTGTTTTCGCTATGCTACGAGCAAGAGCACTCCAGTTACAAACACATTTCTGTTCTACCCATGGCATCCATCTTAGAACATGGAAGCCATTTTGTATTCTTTGCCCTCACATAGTCAATGGACACACAAAGACCTCTTTTTCATTTAAGGACACGTGGGCTTTAGCCGGCGATTCACCTTGCGAGTGACACGTGCACCTTAGGCCAGCAACGCTGTAGCAGCATGACTCGGCAAGAACTGCCTCCCCAGCCTGAGGCCAGTCCTGCTATACTGGTTCTTGTGTTCGTTGGCCTGATCATGATTAGGCGGCCGAAGCCGGTAACCGTGCCCATTTACGACCCACAAACATCTCTTATCCTGTCTTTCTATCTTCCACACCTGGCTCTGCTCCTTTCCTTCTGGGCCTTTATTAGGGGGAGGTAACGAAATTTACGATGAGGCGGTCCGGGTCTTGAATGAAGAATTGAAATGGGATTATGATGGACTAGTGGGAACCCCTCATTCGTAATATTTTGACATCAGATACTGTTGACGATTCCTGTGCAACGCCAAATATTTATTGTTTAAGACACGAATGTTTAGAACTGTGGTAACATGTAAAGAATTTGCCCCGAGCAGAATATTTAGTATATAAGGAACAACCCTCTTTGTACAAATTGAACAGGCTCCTAGACACTGCCCGTGTGCAGTTTCTGTGACTTCTGTGTCCCTGCAGTAATAAACCTTTGGTCTTTGACGCCACCATCGAGAAGCCCGTGTTTCTGTTTGTTTGTGCACCGAGACAGGTTGAACTCCGGGGTCTTCGGGTGTTGTCCCTGACACCTCTGGACGGAACCAAAAAGTCCAGAACTCCAATTGGCGCCCAACGTGGGGCGACGTCATTCGGTACCGGTCCAAAAGCCTGAAGAGTTCGAGGAGCTTCGTGTGAAGATTTCAGAGGGAGGCGCCCCACTTCATCGATCCCGGCATATCGCAAAAGTGGCCCCGACGTTCTCTTCCACGAGGGTTCCCGTTCAGACGGCTGCAGTGGTCCGTTGCCTTGACCGTCGCCCTGTCTTGGACCCGAGGTGCAGTCCTTAGTACGGCGAGACGTGACGGGTTTCTCCTTGGTGACGTCTTCAGTACCTCAGTTAAGTATTTTGTGAGGGTTGCTCCTGTTTGGATAATCCTTTTAGTTCTCAGTTCAGTTCAGTTCTGTAAGATTATCGCTGGTTATTCTGGTTACGATAATCATTCTGTTCAGTTCAGGTATCGATACATTTGTCAGTTCTGGTAGGCCTAAGTTCTTGGTTCGAGTGCGCATCTTTTCTGTTTGTGTCTTGTTTGTTTTGTGTTCCGGATTATAAAATGGTAAGTCGGAAAAATTGTATGTTGTCTTGTTTTAGTTGCAACAGTAATTCCCAGTTGGAGGACTCGTGTTTGGTTCCTCCGATTGGAACTCCCCTTTATGATCTATATTGCAAATTTGGTGTGGGCCCTATCTCTTATAACGAGGTATGGATCCGCTTCACAGAGAAAGATGGTGTCCTTAGTTGGCCACTACATGGTAGTTTTGAACCTGAAGTTCTCGATAATCTAGAAAGAAGGTTGTTTAAGAAGAAAGCCCGGCCGGCAATGTTTGATTCTTTCCGTTATTGGCGAAAAGAATCTAAACAGAGAGAAATTAAAAAGTTGAAGAAAGAACAGAAAGAGCAAGAGTTGACTTTAGAACAGTCTGCTAGGCAGCTGCAACTCAACGAGTCTGAAAAAGCGATGGAGGTGGCCAATAGAGAGCGTAATTTAGCGATAGACAAGTGCTATCCTGCTTTGCCAACGAGTACGACTAAGATAGTAGAGGACCCTGAAAAGGATCCCCTGTTGTCTTACTTGTTACGATCACCCCCACCGTATGCACAGGGTGCTACGGCTCCACCTATACCGAATGTTCAATTACCGGTTGCTGGACAACCTGGTGTCCCTGTTCCCGCTCCCCTGAATCAAGTTCCTGTACCTCCTGTGGTCAATATTAATGTTCCATCGACAACCCCTCTTCTAGGGTTGCCGGCTTCTTTAACTATGCCTATGTCGCTCACACCTGCTACTTCACAAGCTATTTTTCCTGCTACTCCTACTGTTCCTAATCTATCTGTTCCAACTGCTACTCTATTTACTGCTTCTGCTAATATTATGACTCCGCTTTCTGTTCGTCGGAGAATCACTGATTCTGTCTCTAATATTCTATCTCCCTTCTATAAAACTCTGATTAAGACTCCTACCTCTGACTCTGTGCAGAGGCGTAGTCAGCTTCCCAGTACTGAAGAAAGAGGAATATTAGATTCCACTGCTCTTAGATGGGTTTCGAAAGTTGGAAGATATAATGTACAAGATGTATTAGATACATTTATGCAATGGAATGAACCGACACAACGATATGTGTTCGATGAAATGTGTTTCCTTCTACGTGAGGAATTGGAAGAGGATGACCCTGAATCAAATCTAGAAGAATTAATTAATGTTCAGAAAGAGTTTGCTGCAGGTATGATAGTTGGACAAAATATAAAAGAAGCGATGGAACTGGTTCTAAGTTATAGAACCGACTCATCCCTTCGTTCACCAAGAGAGTTAGGGAAACGCAGTACGAAACAAAACCGTCAATACCCAATGAGAGAGGTTCCACCAATTTGGCGTGAAGCTGTGCAAGCTAATGTAAACCTTGGTATTGCAGCCGCTCCGGCACAATTCCAGAGAGTATGGATACATATTCCATGGAAGCGAGCTGAAGTGTTAGCAGTGAAACAGGCCTTGCCAGATCCGCGTAAAAATCCTGCAGGGTACTACAAAGAGTTGGCTCAAACAGTTGGCGCTTGTGTATTGAATCTTGCTGACATAGATCTGCTATTTGGTAATGTAGTACCGCAACCAATTTGGGCTAAAATTCGTAAAGAGAATCATCCAGTTGCCCTAGGTGGTGACTGGGCAGCTATAATTGCAGCGGATGGTCAACAAATAGGTGGTTCCAAACCAGAACCCCTAATTGCTAATTTGCCTGGTAGAATAATCGATTTAATGAAAACCCTGATGCCAGCATTACGCGTTAACTGGGACAAATTGTCCGCGTGCAAACAGAAGAAAGACGAAAGCGTCTCAGACTTTTTCACAAGATTCGAGGAGACTTTCGTGGATCATAGTGGTCAGGATATGAGCACAGAAGGAGGCCAGAGATTATTTGTTGATAAATTTGTGCACAATCTGTTGCCAGAACTTAGTGGTAAATTAAAGAATTCTGAAAGTGCGTGGGCTGTCTCTACGACTGCGCAAATACTTGCGACTGCCCAGTACTATGAAAATAGGGATAAAGAGGAGAAAGAAAAATCAGATAAAAAGACGAAAGATTTAAAAACTAAAGTACTTTTACAGCAAGCTTATCCGCCTCGCACGAATCAGACTAATATGCAGCAAGGGTCATATCAAAGAACGGAATCTAATTTTCAAAGACCACAATACCAATGGAATCAGTGTGCTTATTGCAAAGTGGAAGGTCATTACAAGAATGAGTGTCCAGTTCGGGCACAAAATAATGCTGCGGCAGCTCAGAGAGGTCGTGGTAGTTCTATGCAAAACTCTAGAGGTCGAGGACGAGGGGCTATGCCTCCGCAGACAAGTGATCGCCCTTCTAATTATTTCGACCAGCGAAATGGACAATCTGCCCAACAGAATAGGTCTCCACAATATCATGTTGAAGACTATTATGAAGCTAGTGAGGAAGGTCAGCAAAGTGAGTACTAGGACAGCCATGGACAAAGAGAGGGAGTAGTATCAGTTCCAGTAGATCAGAGTGGGCCTTATGTCGCAGTAGCAACATCAGGTATAGTCGAACCGTTTCTGTTGGATACTGGTGCAGCAAAAAGTTCTATCATACATGCGAAACTCCCTGGCGCACCTTTGTCTGGCTCAACAAACGTTTCAGTAGGTTTTTCGGGCGCCCCTGTTCACAACCCTGTTTCTGGTCCTTTGTCTATTTCTGTTGGACCCTGTCAATTGAAAGCACCCCTGATTTTGACGACAGGTTGTAACGAAAATCTGCTTGGTTTAGACTTGTTAAAACGCCTGTACGCGACATTGTACTGTTCTCCAGAAGGAGTACAGCTTACGTTGGGTAACAGAATAATCTCTCCGATGTACTTGTCGATGGATGCGCTCCCACCAGAGCTGCGTTCACTCCCTGATACTCTTTGGGCGACTGGTCCTAATGATGTAGGTCTATTGGAAATTCCACCCTATGTAGTAACTTTGAAAGCAAATGTCAAACTTCCACGAATTCCACAATACAGAATCTCTAGTGAAGGTGAGCGTGCGCTCCTACTGATAGTGCATGATCTGATTGAGAAAGACGTTATAGAAGAAACTAGAGGTAATGTCTGTAATAGTCCTGTACTGCCTATTTTGAAACGAACTGACCCTACAAAACCTCCAGTATATAGGTTTGTAATTGATCTCAGAGAGGTTAATAAAATTGTGATCCCACAGTTTCCTGTGGTTCCAGACATTACTGCATTGTTAACGTTGATTCCTGCTACAGCAGCATGGTTTTCGGTTGTCGACTTGAAAAATGCCTTTTTCAGCATTCCGATAGCCGAAGAAAGCAGAGATATCTTCGGTTTCTCCCTAGGAGGACGAAGCTTTAGGTTTAAACGCGCTCCACAAGGCTATTGTGAAAGCCCATCCATTTACAGTCAAGCATTAAAAAGCCAGTTAGATTCCTTCGTACTTCCTCTTGGTTCTGCTTTAGTACAATATGTCGATGATCTTCTGGTGGCTGCTGATGACAAGGAAACTTGCAAAACAGCTACGATTTCTTTATTGCATCACTTGTCAGATTTGAATCACAAGGTGTCACCTTCAAAAATGCAATACTGCTGCCAAGAAGTGACCTACCTAGGTCATCTCTTGTCAAAGGAGGGAAGGAAGTTGACCCCAGAGAGAATAAAAGCAATTACACAGATGAATGTTCCTAGCACGCAGAGAGAAGTACGTGCCTTTTTAGGTATTACCTCATATTGTAGGCAATGGATCCCAAATTTTTCTCTTTTAGCAAAACCATTGGTAGCTTTGACTGGGAAAAATGTTCCGAGTCCGGTACCATGGTCTGCAGAATGTCAGCAGAGTTTTTCTGAGTTACGAAATGCACTGTGTTCAGCACCTGTATTGGGTACACCCGACTACAGTAAGCCATTCACGCTCTATGTCCACGAGAGAGAAGGTTGTGCATTGAGTGTTTTGACACAGAAATTTGGTGATAAACAACGCCCTTGTGCGTATTTTTCATCAACATTAGATCCAGTAGCTAGAGCGTTGCCTAGTTGCTTGAGAGCTACAGCCGCAGCTGCAGCTTCCATTCGACAATCTGCTGGTTTAGTAATGAACAACATGCTAGTGGTTATGGTTCCTCATGCGGTGGATACACTTATGAACCGAACCAAGACGCAACACCTTACCAGTGCTAGATTATCAGGTTATGAACTGACACTGTTAGCTAGTCATATTCAGATCAAAAGATGCAATGTATTGAATCCAGCAACATTGTTGCCGACTAGCCAAGAGTCGAGTGATTCCGAACCACACGACTGTTATTTCAAAACTGAGGAAGAAACAAAAGGACGTATTGATCTAAAAAACACTCCGTTGTCAGATCCAGATGGCACGCTGTATGTTGATGGGTCTTGCTTCAAATTGGAGAATGGTGATGTGACTGCTGCTTATGCAGTAACGACCTTGAGTACGATTGTGGAGACTGCGAGAGTGAGTCAGAATTCTGCCCAGGCTGCAGAATTGATCGCGCTAACAAGAGCGTGCGTTTTAGCTAAGGGAAAGAGAGTGAATGTGTTCACAGATAGTCAGTACGCGTTCGACGTGGCCCATAGTTTTGGCCGTTTGTGGAAAGAGAGAGGTTTCATTACGTCCCATGGGACTAAGATTCAACATGGCCAGCTAGTTAATGACTTGTTGGAATCTCTAACCTTGCCGACTGAAGTTGCGATTGTGAAATGCAGTGCTCATAAAGCAATCACAGATGATGTTGGTCGTGGGAATGCTTTTGCCGATGAGACTGCAAAACAGACAGCTAGAAATATGATGAGTAGAATGTATGTTGCAACGTCTGCAAGATGGATTTCTGAATCTGGAATGTGTGAAGACTCAGTGGAAAGCGTGAAGGAAATTCAGAAAGAGGCGACTGAGGAGGAAAAACTTGCATGGAGAGAGAGCACGGGTAAATTAGACTCGAGTGGGTGTTGGATTGACTTGTCAGAACAACAGTGTTGGATGTTGCCTGATGCGTATGTGCTTGCAGTAGTGACGATGGCACATGGAACAGCGCACATCAGTTCAAAAGGGATTTGTAAGATGTTGGCTCCGGTCTGGAAGAATGATGGGATTAGTAAGTGTGCAGAGAGAGTGGTGAGAAATTGTATGGTATGCTTGATGCATAATCCTGGCAAGGGAATCCCCACACCTGCAGGTCACTTCGCTCCTCCTTCCTGCCCCTTTGAAGTGATCCAGCTAGACTTCATTCACATGGATCGTTGTAATAACCTGAAATACGTCCTAGTGGTAGTTTGTGCTTTCTCCAGATGGATCGAAGCATACCCGCTAAAGGACAATACTGCCTTATCCACTGCCAAAATTCTTCTCAAAGAATACTTCCCCAGATACGGAATGCCACGGATTGTATGGTCAGATAACGGAAGTGAGTTCGTAGGGAAAGTTATGCAGAGTGTGTGTGCCGGCCTAGGGATTAGACAGAAGTTTCATAGTGCGAATCATCCCCAGTCCGCGGGTTTAGTCGAGGGTTACAATGGCACCCTTAAACTGAAACTTGCTAAGATACAAGCATCCACGGGTTTGTCCTGGCCAGACGCATTGCCGTTGGCTTTGCTATCAACAAGAGCAACCGTACATTCTAGAGTAGGGCTTAGTCCTTATGAAATAGTTTTTGGTCGTCCTGCAAATGTTTGGGGGGTACCTAGACCAAAAGAATTCAAGCAGCTGGAATACCCAATGTTAATTGATTACCTTTTCGACTTGACTGCTAAATTGAGTCTTATTCACCAACAGGTTTTCGATGCATTACCAAAGCCACCGGAGAGTCCAGGCCATCAGCTGAAACCGGGTGATCAGGTGGTCATCAGAAATTTTGCAAGAACGAAAAATCTTCAGCCCAGGTTCATTGGCCCTTTCCAAGTCCTACTAGCAACGAGAACTGCTATTCGTGTGGCCGGAAGGAAAAACTGGATCCATACGACACATGTCAAACGTGTGCCTCTGCCACTTCCTTACGACAACTGGGTAAAGAAAGGAATCGGTGCCTCTGAAACGGAACAAATCCCCAGGTTCATACCTTTCAGCGATGCAGAACTGATCACGGATTCACCAAATTCTGACTCTCCTCCTGAAACTGCTCTTTTGAACCCTGAACATTTGCCATCTGCACCAAAAGGACATTTGCCATCTGCGAACGTGAACATTGCAACGTCAGCTGAAAATATATTGTTTCCAGATCAGACAGCTCCTGCAAAACTGAGATACAACTTACGTTCTCGCAATATGGACAAATAAAGCAGGAAACTGCCTATTTTCAGATTTGAATTTGCTATACATTGCCTCCAGCCAGGAAGTTTGCTAAATACTTTGTATTATTTCTTTTTGTTTTAAAATTGCCTTGCCGTCTGGGTAGCCGTAGGGTCGTGGCTGTGTGCCTAGTTGAATCTGCGGGGGTCAGACACAAGGTCAATCTTTCTGTTAGTTCTGGGAACTCCCAGGGCTGATAGAGGCATTTTCATCTACGTACACATCATCAGTGGTCGCGAACGGTCGTAGAAGATGGAGCTTCCTGAGCTGCAACGAGAAAATGTAATTTATGTTCGCAGAAATAGACTGTACAGAATACTTCACAGCAAATGCTTTCTAATGCAATGTGCAGTTACATTTTTAATTGTTTTGATAACGTTGGTGGGTGGAATCATCTTTGGTGTACATTTGATTTTTATGCCAGTAACTACAGTACCTCCCCTTGATCCTACTACTTCTACGGTTTCTTCTATGCATTCTTTTCACTCATTTCCTGAACACGAACAAGCTCGACGCTCAGAATTTATTAACAATACATTTGTACAGCTCTTGCATCAACACCAACTGGTAGTTAATACTACAGACTGCTGGGTGTGTGGCTTGATACCTCACACTATGGATAAAGGCATTCCCTATTTAGTCTTGCCTTTTAGCTACAATGGATCATTTCAGGCCTTTCAGACCATTTTTTCATATGCCCTTGAGACCTATCCTCCGCGTCCACCACGGTCCACTAAATACAACTCAGCCAACAAAGCTTTAGTCCAGGGAATTATTGACATGATTAAAGACGTCAATAATACTCCATCTTACCCCAGAGATGAATTACGGGTGTATTTGAGTTGGAACTCTACAGAGTATCGCCTTAGTTTGGGAGAAAGCAAGCGTAAAAGCTCCACTTCAGTTTGGGTCGTGCCTCACCGAGGTCAAGTCTGTTTGCAAGGAAATGGGAGAAATCCGAGAGCTCAGCTAGGGAGGAGTGAGTGCGTTGAGACTTACGTATTTCCGTCTAACTCCTCCCCTGCCTTTCTGACTGCTAGGGGTACCTACTTCATCTGTCAGGACAGAGCATATACATGGCTGCCTGCTGACTTTTCAGGTTCATGTTATATTGCTCGATTGTTACCTCCGACATACACTGCTTCTTCAGATTATCACAAGACCAGAGTAGCACGAGGTGTCTTCAGCAAGGAAGATACCGCTGGTCAAGAAGCTGGAGACTTTTTCAAAGGTTTCCTTCCGTTTTGGGGGCCTATGGCCAATAGTAGAAATCTACGTCAACTAACACGGGTAGTTGAATCTACTATTACAGAAACTGCTGGTGCCCTTAGTAACTTAACAGCTGAGCTTCAGGCGGATCGTCTCATGACGTTGCAGAACCGTATGGTTCTAGACGTAATACTTGCAGATCGAGGTGGGGTATGCAGAATGATCCAATCGAGCTGCTGTGTCTTTATTCCAAATAATGCTCCAACAGTCTATGAAGCGATCTCTAAGCTACACAAGATTTCCGACTCTATACACGTAGATAAGGGAAACTGGTCCTTCATGGAGTGGTTTTGGACTCTGGTATCAGCGTGGGGATGGAAGGTTCTGATGGTCATTGGTGTCATCCTAGTATTTCTGTTCTCGTGCTGTCTTATTATCCAATGTGGTCCCGCTCTGTGTAGTCTCTGTGCTGCAACCTGTTTCAGAAAACCACCTGCATTAGGAGAAAAGGCACGAGACAGGATGATGATACAACAACATGTCACTGACCTAATGAGCATAGAATTAGACTCTGACTCTGATATAGACTGAGTAATTGCCTATGTAAGGGCAAAAGGAGGGTCTGAGGTTCCGTGACGATTTTACTCGTGTTTGTAACATTGTCGTAAATACATAATTTTGGTATCAGTGGACCGCAAATGATCCATTTAGTATATCCTGGTGTTTTCGCTATGCTACGAGCAAGAGCACTCCAGTTACAAACACATTTCTGTTCTACCCATGGCATCCATCTTAGAACACGGAAGCCATTTTGTATTCTTTGCCCTCACATAGTCAATGGACACACAAAGACCTCTTTTTCATTTAAGGACACGTGGGCTTTAGCCGGCGATTCACCTTGCGAGTGACACGTGCACCTTAGGCCAGCAACGCTGTAGCAGCATGACTCGGCAAGAACTGCCTCCCCAGCCTGAGGCCAGTCCTGCTATACTGGTTCTTGTGTTCGTTGGCCTGATCATGATTAGGCGGCCGAAGCCGGTAACCGTGCCCATTTACGACCCACAAACATCTCTTATCCTGTCTTTCTATCTTCCACACCTGGCTCTGCTCCTTTCCTTCTGGGCCTTTATTAGGGGGAGGTAACGAAATTTACGATGAGGCGGTCCGGGTCTTGAATGAAGAATTGACATGGGATTATGATGGACTAGTGGGAACCCCTCATTCGTAATGTTTTGACATCAGATACTGTTGACGATTCCTGTGCAACGCCAAATATTTATTGTTTAAGACACGAATGTTTAGAACTGTGGTAACATGTAAAGAATTTGCCCCGAGCAGAATATTTAGTATATAAGGAACAACCCTCTTTGTACAAATTGAACAGGCTCCTAGACACTGCCCGTGTGCAGTTTCTGTGACTTCTGTGTCCCTGCAGTAATAAACCTTTGGTCTTTGACGCCACCATCGAGAAGCCCGTGTTTCTGTTTGTTTGTGCACCGAGACAGGTTGAACTCCGGGGTCTTCGGGTGTTGTCCCTGACACCTCTGGACGGAACCAAAAAGTCCAGAACTCCAGTTGGAGACCCCTGGTATGTATAGTGAGTGGGGAATTGTAGTCCTGAAGCACAAATGTGAAGGTTATTACACCACTACATGCATAATACATAGCACTTTGAATCACTCCTTTCTCTAAAGCCTGGCTCTCTGCATGAGTACATGCTTACTGACTGAATGATGACATTAATATAAGTAAAGGCACTGGGTGAATTCTTAATTGGTTGACTTTTACTTTACTTAATGAATTACTACATGGTACTGAAAGAGTCATTATGAAATTGCAACAGCAGTCACACTGTGTTTGCTGGAGTATATGGATAGTGACTGGAGAATTGTAGGCCTGAAGCACAAATGTGAAGGTGGTTCCACCACTACATGCACAGTGCATAGGAGTTTGAAGCACTGCATACCCTAAAGCCTGGCTTACTGCAAGAGTATATGTACTTATGTAACTGCAAACACATCAACCAACCAAATTATTCTCTCTCAATTTTGCCAAATGAACACTGATTCATAGTGTGATTCTAGACAAATATCAGTACCCCTTGCAGTGTATAAAGAAAGATTAAAAATATTAGATAAATAAATGTATTAACACTTGGAGTAATGGAATTAAATACATTAATACTCGGATATAAATTAGAATACTCTAAGTTCAATAGAGAGTGTCTATGGCACGGGATGCAGGGAAAATAGGGGTTTAGGGTAATGAAGAATAATAAAAAAAGTTTAAAAAAACAGGGAATTTACTAGAATAATACATTGGAAAAAACTGGGGAATGAATGTTAATACTCGTGTTAAAAAAAAGTACCTATAGAAACGCTTTAATAAGAAAAACGAGTTTAAATAAAGCATTTTACAAATTATACGAAAGTTAAAAAGTATGGAAAGAGGCACATTTACATAAACAAGTGACGTACTAAAACAGTGGAAATGAGAACACCTGTCAACTGAAAACGTGAGTTAAAAGAGGGAGGAGCAATAAATTGAGCCCCTAGAGTGTTAAGTAACCAAAAAGTATATAAACCGCACCCGTGGGAAGATTAGTTTTGTTTCAGAGAATCGATACGGGCGAAGAAACAACGAGCAAGGTAATGATTCGGGGCTGCGGAAGCATCTTGAGAATATCTTTCATTTCCTCAGAGGGAACATATTGTTAATGTATATTTAAAAATACAGAAAACATTATTGTCCCCTCCAGAGGAGTTGGATGAATTACGACGGAGGAAGGAAAGAATATCGAAGAGAGGTAATTTATCTGAATGGGTATATGTTTGATATTTTAAAAAAAGAAAGCAATAATATTTAAATGATTATAGAATGTGGTATGATTAAGTTTAAATGGACTATAATAACGAGTTGATGAAAGGACCATTGCAAGAAATATTGGCTAACTAAGGAATTACTACGTGCAAAGTAATGATTAGGAGCGATGCCATCATCTTGAGTTTATCTTCCATTTCCACAGAGGGATCATATTGTTAATGTATATTTTAATTTACATTCAACTTTATGATCCTTCAAGTGGAGTTGGATGACTTTCAACAGAGAATTTGAAAGAATATTAAATAATATTGTTTTTAGTATTCAAGTATTTCTTAATGATTGAAAAGTGTAGTATAAATAAACTATCGACGAAAAAAGGAAATACTTCGGAATAAAGGAGAATACTCTTTATCTTCTTGAGTGAAAATGGGCTAAAAGTATTTATATTGAGTAGTGCTTTTACCAATTTTCACTCGTGAAGAACATGAGAATTATCTTCGCAAGCACTGTTTTGAAAAAAATAATGTAATTGTGGCTGCAAATGTTAATTAATAATGCTTTCCATTTTGAAAAATGATTGTTAAATGTAATAATGACATGAAATTTACACAAAAAAGAAAGATGAAGTAGTGAGGGAGTGTTTGTCGTAGCACTTCTATTCTACTTTATCTGAAAGTAAAAAAAGCCCAAACATTAAAATAAAGATGATGGGACAACACTTATATGATGTAAACATAAGGAATGAGTTCTTATGATAAAATACAAAAAATGTGGTCCAACGCGTGATACCAATGAATGAAAAAAAGATTGTGCATTTCACCCATATGATAAATATAAAAGACTCAATAAAAAATATTTTGAAAACATGAGCATTTTTCTTTCAAGGATGGTTTGAAGAATTATACATTTAATAAAAAAACATAGTACTCCATGCTAAAGGAGAAAAGTCAGCACAATTATGATAGAATAGAAAATAGAATAATATTTTTAAATACCTTTACAGTCAACAAACTGGTAAGCAGAGTACACAGTTTAAGTTAAAAACACCCTACCACAACTAGTTTTTGAAACGCATTGTAAAATATAGTGCGTCACAAAATGGGCTACGTGCAAGGTGAGGGTATCGTAACATCACATAGAAAAAACAAGCCAATCAACATTAGGATCAGGAAGGTAGAGTTAATCACACAACAGCCAATCAAATGTTTTTCAAAATCTGCGCAAGGAAAGGGATTGGTCGGTAAAACTTCTTCTTACAATGCTTCACAACCAATAAAAAAGAGGTGTAGAAAGTTTCTGTTTTTAACATACGAGCAAATCATATGACCTTGCAAATACACGCAGCGGGAGGCAATTATTGAAGATGACTTGCTTTCGCAAGACCCCGAAAGGCTTCTTGCAGAATAAGTACGCACTTATCTGCCAGACCTCATTTAATGATTAACCAGGCTCTCAAGCCTAAACACGTCGGAAAGCATCTGACGTCACTTTCTCTTCTTCCAGGTTCACCGTGAAAGGGTATGTCTTCTTCTCCTTTAACTCCTTACTTTTTCATAGTAATTGTTACTCATACACTAACCAGAAAATACCCCACAGATGCAGCTCCCTGGATTTGCTTTTTTTTTTTACTCTTTCTTTCTTTTTTATTGTACAGCTTGACAAACTCCTTTGTTTAATATCATGCAGAAAAAGAAAAAAAAGCTTTAAACCCAATATTCAGACAGTATCATTTGGCATGAGAAATGCGAAGAAACCTACCCAAAGAATAAAGAACAAACCATAATCATAACGTTCAATTCTGTATCCATTGTGTAAATGGAGCCCAAATTTTCAACCCCCTCTCTCGCCTCCTCTCCCCCCCCCCTTTGAAAGACCGCTAATTCTAATTTATGGAGAGCGAGAATCCTAGCTCTCCAATTGACAAACGTTGGGGGGATAGGATTGATCCATTCAGAAGTTATAGTTAAACGAATTGTAGACATTGCAATACAAAGAAGAGCAGTTTCATGGGTTGTTCTAGAAAACAAATAATCATTTTCAGATCCTGTTTTTACTAGTTCAGCTAAAATAGACATCGGAATCTTAAGAGCACTAGTAATAAAACCTTGAACATCTTGAAAAAAAGAGCCAATTTCGGGCATAAAAAAACATATGAACATCATTGGCAGCCAACAGGCCACATCTTGGACACACATGACCCCTAGTCCCTCCCCATTTAGAAATCTTAGCAGGAGTAAAATAAATATCAAAAAAGGGCCATATAGCTTTGCGATCGTAAACTCCCGGGGATTAGAACTGAATCAGCTAATTCCAATAGTGCTGAGATATCGATGCCACTCTTGCCAAATTTACAATCCAATTTAGTATTTTGGGACGAAAGATCGTCTGGTAAACCTGACAATAACTTCTGATACAAGGCACCAATTCACCCCTTTCTCAAAATAAGTTCCATAAGTGAGTTTTTTTGTAAAACCTTTATTTAGTCGATCAAAGCATTACAGGCGCAGGCCTACAACCACGGGGGATGGCCGCTAACTCAGAAAATATAAACAGAAGCATTATACATGTTTGCGATTCAAAGGATAATCATGGTGTAATCATAACACATGGTTGTAGGCACCACGAAGGACAAGGATGGAAAAGGTTTCCTTTTTATATAGTTTTGATGAAGTAGGTGTGGCTATACCATCGAAGGCATCACACTACACGACAAGCAAGAAGAGACGGGAGGGGCGTAACCCTCCACTCAATCGGGAATCGGTGACGAGCAATACGGCCTAAAACGCACTACGCCTGCCGAAGTCAGGCCAGGAGAAAAGGTCAGACAATAGCAAGCAATGTAACGATAAGGACGATCCGAAAAACCCACCCTTCCGAGACAGGAAAATAGAGGCAAGTGCAGATGCCCAACATAGAAAAGGATGAAAGAAGGAGATACTGCCGACCCTACTAAGAAAGGAAGAGAGAAAGGGACCATAGAACAAAACAAACTAAAATAACAAAACCCCCCCAACTCCCTCCACCCTACATCACCGTAATGGCTATGGCCTACCCCACTAACAGCGTGCCTGTCGCCCCAGAAGTACCCTAAAGAAAGAAATAAAAGATACAGAAAGAGAGGAGAACGATAAAACACACTCCCGGTCTCCTTAACCCCCCGCCACCAGCGACCTCCCCAGAACATACTATCCACTACTCCCCTCTCTTCCTCCCTCCTCCCCATCCCTTCTCCCTCCCTCCCTCCCCTCCTCTAAACATGGTAACCTGTAGTGGTACGTAAAGCAGTGACAATCACGGGCAATCAAATCAACAAAGCCATAAGCATGCAGCATTCCATTTCCTAAAAGCCCTATTGCAGCTCAGGATAATGACTGTATCATATCGGTACCAGGATGAGAGAGGTTCCTTTTATAAAGGTTTACGGAGAGAGCAGGATCTATTGCCGTACAGCCAAATAGTACCAATGCAAGGGGTTATAATTGATCAGGATCTTCACAGTCACGACTAATAGAGGCAGGGCGTTGGTGCCAGTGCATAGTAATCAGGATAGATAATAGACAGAACAGTTCGCCCGCCCATACAGAATGTGCCAGCCCCCGCTAGCGCACCAATGAAATAGATGAAAAGTCCCGCACCAGCCTCACACAAAAAAACAGCACTACGATGTTTAACCCAGACCCGCCCGGACCAAAGTATTGACGCAGCTCAGACCCTCCGCCACAGGTGTGAATGAGTCAAAATACCAGACTGGGACAAGGATGTCCTCTTGGAATGCGGTAATATACGATAATGTCGTTCGAAGGACGTCTTCATCAACGTGCTCAGGGGCCACCAGGGATCGCAAGTGGTGGCGCTCACACTTTACCACCAATCCAAAACAAAGTACAAATATGTCGTAGCGCCACCGCTGCCCGTAGCTGTAGATCGGTTGATGGTTGAAACAAAGCAACGCTCCCGGGAGTAGTACCTCCGTAAGATCTTCCGTCTCCGCTGCAGGCGCAGAACACCGTGCAACATTGCTGTCCCCCTATCGGGCATGGGCACACAAGGTGCCTCCATCTGGCCCCGAAAACACACGGTCCCGGGGTTACTCATGAGCCGTCTGCCAATAAGCCCCATGTCCCACTGCTTCTAGAGGTCCATCCATCGGCTGAATCTGCGTCAACGAGACGACCCTCTCACACGTCGGTATTCAGGGCCCCCCCCACGGTCACATCCGATGTTGTAGAGAGGAATACAAGGCCGCAATGGCCGCCATGATGTTTCCCAACCGCAATTCCATTGTCTCTCACCCAGCAACGCCAGTCCCAGCAGCAAGTAGAGCTTCATCATGCCAGGCCGATCCACGCCGGTTGTCAGATCGCATCGTTCTCGTGGCCCCCGCAGAGTAATTAGGATCAAGTCGGAGATCCTCTCAGGCACCACTGCGTGCAAGGCGGCCCCACCACGGAGTTCACTCCACTCGGTGAAACGTGACCCGAGGCCGCTCATCGGGTAGCTGGCAAATAATCCCAATGGGGGGGCTCTGGGAGACACCCACCTCCGTCAGGATTAACACAGTTGGCACCGGGCAGACCATCACGGAGCCACCAACGGGGGGGGGGCATTCCTTCGAGCGTCCACAGAAAGCGGCGGATCAAACATCACCATCGCTGCAGTACTGTGGGAGGATCGCCGTCAAAATCGGGAAACTCCGAGTCCCCATCTCGCCAGACCGGTACTTCCGCCACACACCCTGCCGTTGTTGTTGAGGCCGAGGCCGGGCACCTCAGCACCCTAGACCCCGGCTTCATGTCGGGGGCGGGCCGCGATCTTCAAGACGACACATCTCCGGCCAGGAAGCCGTCAGAACCCTCGGACGCACATGGATCTCTGCCGCTTTATCTCGGCCGTGCGGGAGCATAGTTGGGGCGCCGGCTAGGAAGCTGGGTATGGTGGCAGGAGACGGAGGCCGACGGAGCCGGGAGCCCGTGCGGCCATCTTGGTCCACGACCTGGCTCCTCCCCCATAAGTGAGTTTTTAACAAGAACAGTAGGTGTAGTTAACAAAAGCCTATCCATATAACTACGTATCTGTAGAAATTAAAAAAATTCATGTGTACCTAACCCATATTTTCCTTTTAAAAGTAAAAAGAAGCCATATTGCCGTTATCGGATAGGTCACCCAAAGTACAGATACCATGTGCCCTCCACCTGATAGTAACAACATCTTGAAAGATAGGCGGTAACAACCTGGCTGCAGCCAAAGGTGTGTAAAAATTATAGTTGGGGATTGCCCACTTCCTTCGTATTTTCCTCCAGACTGAAAACATTGTTTGAATTACCTTGAACTTAGTTTTTTTGTAGTAGCTGGGTTCCAGCACCGAAAGAAGAATTCCTTTGGCGTCTTCGCCCAGCCCTATCTCGAAAATCGAAGGAGAACATGCCGGTAAAGTAGGAGCTCTTGCGCCAAACAGAGGTACAGCCAGGTGTTGCAACAAAGCTGACCAGTTTTACAGCAACAGATCGGGGACTGCCCACCCCCCCATGCAAAGGCAAGTGCATCCACTTAGCTGCCCTCCGAGGGGAATGATAGCCCCATAGAAACCTATTACAGCAGCTTTCCGCTCGATACTCGGTAGAACAAGCATTTTTAACACGTTCCTCCTACCAAACAGGGACAGGTGTAATTTATCCAATCTACTCAGAGTGGCATTAACTGTTTGAACAATTGGCAAAATATTTATTTCAGGTAATAATTCCACTGCTGCTATAAGTTCAATCCCCAGATATTTGGCGCTATGAACAACTGGCGCATCCGAATGGGCCCATATTCTTAGTTTGTATAACCTGGGTTTTCTGAATGTTAAGCTTATAGCCTGAGAGTCGATCATAGGAATCTGCCAACCTCTGTAAAGCTGTGAATGCCAATGACACATTAGTAGTTAAAACAGCAATGTCAACGGCATACGCCAATGCCTTAAATTCATGCCCATTGATCTTAACGGGGGTATATTTAGAGAAGGCTATATTTTATTAATGAACGGGTCAATGCATAAAGCGAATAACAAGGGTGAAGAGGGGCACCCTTGTCTAGTACCCCTGCCTATTTCGAAAGAGCTTGAAAAAAGACCGGATATAGATACCGATGCTCGGGGCATAATGTATAGTGATTGTAAGGCCTGTAAAAAACCCGGGCAAAAGCCCTGCCCTGAAGAACTCGCCACAGAATCCCCCAGGCAACCCTATCGAATGCCTTTTCGGCGTCCAATAGGATTAGCCCTAGGGGAGAATCTGTGGCTTGGGCCCAGTCCAGCAAGGCAATAACCCGACGCACATGATCCGCCGTATCCCTGCCGGGGATAAAGCCATGCTGACGGATTGAAACCAAAGGGGATATTACGGACGCAAGTCTAGCAGCGAGGATCTTTGAAAATAATTTGTTATCCGTATTAATTAATGAGATCGGACGATATGAGGCTGGGTCCAACTCTGGCTTGTCTTTTTTTCTAATCAAAATAATGCTTGTCAAGTGCCATGAGTCTGGAGTAGTCCCAAGCTGAGCTTTCCTTAATGTTGTTAAAAGATCTTCCCGAATCTCAGCTGGAAATAAAGAATAAAATTCTAATGGGATAAAATCAGGCCCAGCTGCCTTACCTTTAGCCAAAGAGTTCAATGCTACTTCCACCTCATCCCACTCTATCGGAGCGGCTAAAAGGGTGTTCTGTGAATCCGAAATTCTACAAGTTTTGAGGTCAGCCATAAAGGTATCAAATTCCTGTTCTACAATCAGATCACTGATTTCCTCAGTATACAAAGACTGGTGGAATTCAGAGAAAACAGTTAGCACCCCCTCTGGAGTGTCATAAATCCGCCCCCAGTATCTTGAATTTTAACAATACGGTTAGCCAGAGTCCGCTGCTGGAGGCGCTTGGCAAGGACCCTGCCTGATCTTTCGCCATACTCGAACATTGTCGAGCGATATTGTAAGTATTTAACCGCAAGGTCCTGCCCAAGGAACTCCAGAAAGGATGACTTAACAAAAGCAATTTGCAGTTGAATAGAGTCTATATTGCGGCCATCCCTAATCGCATTAGTGAGCTGAATCTCTACCCGACGTAATTCATCAATGCGCTCACTGGGTTGTGTTTTGACTAACTTCTGACGATAAGATGAAACACTTTTAGTCTCTCCCCGAATAGCAGCCTTAAATGAATCCCACAGAACCTCACTAGAAACTGAACCTCTGTTTATGTGCAAGAATTCAGTTATCCAGGCTCTCATATGTTCAACATACATTTCATCCAATAACAATTTTCGCTCAAATGTCCATGATTTTAAAAGACTTACCACAGATTTTAAACTACAACTAATAGTCAACAGGTTGTGATCTGAAATAATTCTGGGCATAATCGAAATTAAAGTGGTATCTGCAGATTGATCTGAGAGAAAAAAATTATCTAAACGAACCATTTTTTTATGGGGAGCAGAAAAATATGTTGAACCATCTACATTTCTATGGTGGTAAAACCAAAGGTCTACCATACAATGTTCTTGTACTAAAGCTTGCAAAGCCCGGAAAACCCTGAGTTTCAAACCCACATATTTCTGATCTGTAACTAAGTTAAAACTGGCCGCTAAGTTAATATTGAAGTCTCCACAGAGGCAAATCGGATGTGGCCATAAAGCAAGCTCTACATTCAAGTGGTCCAGAACTGCAGGGTCATCCGAATTTGAACTTTATATAGTACAGACCGTGAGAGGTGTACGATTAATCAAAAGTTCTACCAGTGCCCATCTTCCCGCATTATCTTGTTTTGATCTTACACATGTACCTGCCCCTCGTTTTAAAAGTATAGCTACCCCCCTAATCATAGAAGACTGTTGAGAGCATGCCACTAAATCAAATCCTGGAAAATTTAAACAACTTCGATTATTCCATGGTATATGCGTTTCTTGTAAGCATACGACCTCCAACCGAAGCCCCTGGATAATTCGAAACAACAATGCCCACTTCTTGCCATTATTCAAGCCGCATACGTTCCATGAGGCTATATTTATTTTACCGAACGCCATTAGGGTATATAAACAAAGGCATCTCAGTTACTGTAAATAGCTGTTTTAATACATAATTATTATACCAAAGAAAGAATTTATCAAGCTGTTTTTTTGGATGCGCCCCCACCCCCCTCCCAACCCCCACCAAACCCCCTCCCAGCAATACCACCTCCCCTCCACCCTCCCGCCCCTCCACCCCCTCCCCCCAATCTAGGCAACAGGACCGAAGTCCGCTTGATGGAGAAGCTGGTGTAAGGAAAAATCCTCCTCCGATTTGCCGCCAACCCCCATAGACAGAGAAAAGAGGAAGCTTTTTTGTTTTCAACTGACATAGGATATCCCCCGTAGAGGTAAAGGATGACAACTGTTCATATTGCAATTACATTAACTTTCCCTACAGAGACATAATCCTACATAGAGAAAGAAAAAGAAGGAAAGCAAAAAAAAAAAAGGAAAGAAGAAAGGAATCAACATATGCAATGGTACTCATGCATTTTGCAAACAGTTACATCGATTCACAGTGTGTCCCAAAATTTTTTGCCTGTACTTCATATTCAAAAAATCTGGTCTGGCCATGATGGATTACCTTTAGTTTGGACGGGAAGAGCAAAAAAACCTGCGCCCCCTTTGCCTGAAAGGGGGCAATCAGTCGGCGGAGCTGCCACCTCCGCTCAACCGTGGCCGGACAAAAATCATGCCTGACAAAAAACTTGGCAACCCTTCCCTGATCTTTGTTTATCAGGCCTGGCCAAATCATAAACTCTTTCTCTAGCTAAGACATTTTGAAAACAAATTAAAATAGCTCGGGGTCTACTAGCATTTTGACCTGAGCGTGGCTTAATTTTAAAGGGAAAGCGATGGGCACGTTGGATCTCTAACTGCTAATCCCAATCTTTGCTTCCGGAAATGCCTCTACGAAGAGATCCACAACAAATTGACGGATGTCCGACCCTTCTGTCCCCTGAGCCACCCCCAAAATCCTTAAATTGTTCCGCATGCTCGATTTTCCATATCAACCAATTTCATTTGAATGTCGAGCCACTGAGACTGAATTTCGTCAATTACTGATTTTTGAGCCACTGCTTCATCTTCAAGTGTAGAGATCCGAGTTTCTGCCTCTGTGATCCTGCCTGCTATTTCCGTGCATGTCTTTATCACTCTGCGCAGTGAGTTTTGTATTCTGCGGCATGACCCCTGTGCCCGGGCACTCTCCTGCCGTGTCTCCTCCCGATGGGCCATTATCGTTTGATATAGTATTGATAATGTCATCTCACCTGGAGGGAGATTAGTATTGGAGTCCTGAACATTTAAGGCAGGAAGAGAAAGATCCTCTTGTACTCCAGGATGAGCAGAGAATGAATAATCCCAGGCAAGTGGGCCAGCATTCAAACAGTTGCCTGCATCCTGAGGTAGCTTGCGCACTGTAGGAAGCCCCATGCTGTGCAGAGCATCATTTGTGCACCAATCTCCCAAGTCGCTACCGTCCTCATCCGACCAATCTTTATCCAACCCATTTTCCTCAGCAGAAGAGCCAGTATGTTCCGAAAGAGAGAACAAATTCTCTATTTCTACTTCAGGAATAGTGTTAGATGGGCCAGAGACTACATCTCCCAGGGTCCCACTAGAATGTAAACTGGAAGCTGGAGCAGATTCTGAAGATGTCGTTTGGCCCCCTGCACATACAGGCACCCCTTCCTTTTCCTGCTGAGCCAGTGAACTTATGACATCCCCCCAATGATACCTTTAGGGGTAACAGACAAAGATGCAATTACCTTAGGCTTTGTCTTACCGGTAATAGGCGCTGTACTGTCCACTGTGCTGTCCACCGTTAGAGCTGCAGGGGTGCCTGCAGGGTTAGACTGAACCGGGCTCTGATGACCTCTTGCCGCTGAGCCTCCGCGCGTCTTAAACATTGCCGGTACCGGGGGAGGAAGAGCATTCACTTTCTTCAAAGATTTACCGGTGCCGGTGCCCTCCGCATGAGATCTAAGATCTCCGGCCTGAGATCTCTTTACAGGCCCCCCCTGGGGCGATGATGATGCAGCCGCTGCTGAAACTGATGGCGTTTTACCCCCCACCCTCGGGGGGGTTTTCGGCTGATTTTGTACTTTCGGCGGCATTACGGATCCGACGCGATAACCCCGGTACTGCTAGATAAACTGCAGGTGCTGTCGGGCAACCGACGCGCTGAGAGCCGGGAAGCACCGCGACGGTGACAGTCAAATTGCCAAAATGTTATGATGCCTCAGTAGCAGCCAAAGCATCGCTTTCAGCAAAAAAGGAAGGGGCAGCAAAGGATGTCAAACAAACAGACAGGTAAGCCGTAAGCTAATATGACCCCGCGGTAAGGAGCTCAAGGTTGGCGGGTCATTCCGGAGGAGCGTTTGCCGAGACCAGCTCACTCGGCCAGCGTTCTGGCCGCCATCTTGCCTCGCCAAAATCCACAGCCAGCTCCCTGGATTTGCAATAGTAATTGTTACTCATACACTATCCAGGACATACCTCACAGATGCACCACCTTGGGGTTTGAATTTTTTTCTTTACTGATACACTATCCAGCACATACCGTACAGATGTACCCCCCTGGAGTTGGAATAGTAATTGTTACCCCTACACTAACATGCACTCACCCTACAGATGCAACCCCCTGGAGTTAGAATAGTAATCGTTACCCCTACACTAACCTGCACTTACCCTACAGATGCACCCTGCTCTCTCTTTTAAAATCCAAAACAGATTTACAACACTCTTGCACCACTTTTGCGTCACTTTTCTCATCTTAAAAGTAACACAATAGTAACGCAATCAACTTGTAAACCTGCCCCTATGAACATTACGAGCAAAACAAGTACACAAATCATTCAATTCTTTATCGATCACAATGAGACAGTGTTGCTTCACGATTCACAATGAACTTCAATAAATACTTCGTGCCTATTTAAATGGAAGACGAGATTGTCGACATTACAAAACTTAGTGGCATATTTACAAAGACAGAGTTAAAATTGCCGTCACTTTAAGGCCTGCAAAGTACAACAAAAACGCCCAAAATGGACTTCAAAATCATTTGTTATCTTACCTTAAGATTTTCTCAACATTGCTTTTTCCTATACAAGACTGAGAGCCACCCCCCGGGGCTGTAAAATAAATGGTAGTGGGGGGCTCCAAGGCCCCCCCTGCAAAATTAGAAGTGTTGGAAACTCAATGACTGCCCTTAAGCCCCGGAAACCACCACCCCCGGGGATTTGTGTATTGTGGGAGGAAGACTAAGTTGCCCTGCGCCTGGAGCCCTCGAGGGCCCTGGGGATCGCAATGTCTCCTGCAATGTCCCAGGGTGCCTACCCCCGGGACACTGCTGTTTTCTATGAGAAGGTGGGAGTCTCGCTGCTCCCGCCCTCCCATAGCAAACTTAATTTGGTTTTTGAAAGACACAGCAGTGAAATCTATTCTCACTTTCAAAATCCAAACCAGATTGCTTTGCCACATGCAAGTTAGCATCTCCCCATGTGGAAAAGCAATGCCGGCTCCCAAAGGACTTGGGGGAGCCGGCGGGACCGTGGGGGCATTGTGGCTCCCCCACGGTCCCCAACATTTTGGATAGGGTCCCCGGGGATATTAGAAATTACTGTTAGAGGCTATTTTTTTACGGTGAAATTAAAAGTCGTGCACCCAACGCAGCGCTCAGTGCCGCCCCCTGGTGTGCACGTGCTGGATGCACGACTCATAATCTGTAGGGTACATGACTCCAGCACCTCTGGTGCACAAATTCTATGCGTTTGGGACCCGGCATTGCTTTTCCACATGGGGAACTACTAACATGCAGCTCCTCATGTGGAAATGCAATCTGATTTAGATTTTGAAAGAGAGAACAGATTTCCTTACTATGGGAGGGCGGGATGGACACCCTGGGACACTGCAGAAGGCGGCCCTCCCACAATACATAAATCCCTGGGGAGTGGTGGTTCCCGGGGCTTTGGAGACCTTGCATCCCCCCCAACCATTTTTTTTGTAGCTTCGGGGGGTAACGGGGCCCTCGAGTGCTCCAGGAGAGGGGCCACGCAGTCCCCCTCCCACAATACATAAAGCCCCAGGGGTGGTGTTCCCCGCGGCTTTGGGGACCTTGGACCCCTCCCTCCACCATTTTTTTTTTTGCCCCGGGGGTGACGAGCCCCGGGGCTGGGGGCCCCTCTGGGCCCCCATAACATTTAATAATTTTGCCCCCGGTATTTAGCCCCCCGGGGGCTAATTATAAAAAAAGCTCTGTTTTATTTTATTTATTTTACAGCAGAGTCCGGGCAGCTTACACGCACCTGTCGGGCTTTTAAAAAAAAAAAAAGGTGGGCCCTTGGGGTCCTTCTGGGACCCCCCTAAGCAGGTCTAGAGGGTAAAATTATTTCAACCCTGCCCCATTTCTACGTTTTGCACACATATTTCACTGACTTACTCAGCCTCGCTTCTACCGAGGCACAAAATGGCTGCCAACAGTTCCTGATTTTGAATGTTGACAACCACTTGACAGCCAATTAGCGTTCAGCGCATGATCGGAAGGGTGCGCTTATGGTACGATGAGGATGCGCGTAGACTCCGCGGATCCACTGCGCCCATAGATATATAAATAATTTTAACTGTGATTTTTTCAGTCTGAACTGATGACTATCTCTTTGTTAAAGTTGGCATTATTCAGTTCAACAGTTCGGGCTGTAGCTGTGGCTAAAGGTCCTATGGGAAATTGCATAGGGCAAACACGTTTTGGGACCCCCCCTTTTTTCCCGGCCCCCACTTGACGAATCACTGTGAAACTTTCAGGATAGGAGTGGCCCAGAGCTGGCCAAAAGTTTGGCAAATTTTGCAAAGATTCATCCATTGGCGCCAAAGTTATTGGGAATAGAATGTTGCGGATTTCCTATGGATAATAGGTCCTAACTATAACTTCCTACTGGCAACCGCCAGTAGGTAATATATATATATATATATATTACCTACTGGCGGTCGCCAGTAGGTAGTTATAGTTAAGACCTAGTTACCATAGGAAAACCGCAACATTCTATTCCCAATAACTTTGGTGCCGATTGACCAATCTTCGTGAAAATGTCAATACTTATGGCCCGCTTCGGTTCGCTCCTATCTGGAAAGGTTCCGGGTGATTCAGCAAGCAGGGTGCGAGAAAAAAAGGGGTTCCCAATACGTGTTTTCTCCATGCAATTTTCCGTAGGAATCTTTAGACACGGCACAGCCCGAACTGCTGAATGGAATTACACAAAATTTGGCAAAAAGGTAGCCCTTGGTTCAGAAAGAGCCCTTTTTGTTAAATAGTGTAAATACATTAAGTAGTTTTTTAAATATTAATTGAAAAAGAAATATATATATCTGGGCGGAGCCTAACCACAAATCTCATCGTGGGATCTGATTGGCTGTCAGCACTTCATCCAAGAAGTGTTGGCAGCCATCTTGGGACCAATATACATTATAGCACCTCATTAAAAAGCATTGCAGTTAATAAAAGGTCTTAAGACTTTACTTACATTATAAATCATTTGTTGATGGTACGATAATCATTTTAGAAATTGTGGTGTGTTCTAAGGTGATTTTACCATGTGAAAAAGACTTCTGCTGGGATATCATGAATCATGTTTGAGAGAAAACTATTTTCTCATGCTTTTCCCACAAAGGTGATCTATAAGCTTAACTGAGAGCATATTTTCTGTAAATTCACATTATCTTTCTCAGTCATGTGAGAATGAAGTCTGACATTCTCAGTAAAATATGTACATCCAACAAGGGCAAAGACTGTCAGTTGTTTCCTTTGTGTTCTACTGCAGCTTTCCAGAGTGTTCCAAAGAACAACTAGAGCGCTAACAGTCCTACTTATGACAAACGTATTTCACACTTGAAGCCATCTTGATAGGAATAAAGTGGTAACACTTTAAACATTATGGGCCCGATTACGATTGCAGTGAATACGCATCCTCCGGGCCGGCGGAAGCCATCGCCGGCCCGGAGGATGCGGATTCACCGCTGCGGTGTGTTGGAAGACCCCCCGCCATATTAGGATGGCCGGGAGGTCATCGGCAGACGGGTAGACCGTCCGCCGCTTTTTGGCCGCGAGACCGCAGCGGAAAAGCTCTAATATGGTGGCGGTGTCTATCAGACACCGCCAGCCATTTTAGAATATGCGCTGGGACATGCCTTTCAGAGGCGGCAATGCCGCCACGAAAAGGCATACAGTCTTTTCTTTTGGGGCCTGTTGCGGGCCCCCAGGGTAAAGGGGGGGTTGCACATAGGGCATTTGCATGCACGAAGCGGCAGGCACCGCGCGGTGCCTGCCGCTTTGTGCATGCAAATGCACTGCTTGCATTTTTAACATTGCGGCGGGTGCTGCTTCAAGCAGCACCCGCCGCAATGTTAAACATACAGGATGTGACCGCCAGGGTGGCGGTCACATCCTAATTTGCACGGAGGAACCGCCGCTGCCCCTGCGGACGGTCTCTCCACCTCTGGGGTGGCGGTCGGACGCAGGTCCGTCCGCCATCCTAATAGGGCCCTTAATTTGCAAAAGAACAAAATGAGGGGGTACATTTTGCCATAGAAATTATATTAGTGCTGCAGAAAGAAAAATGAGGGCACATTTTGACTTCTCAAATCCTCTTCTATTTCATTAACAAATTCTGACATGCAGGCTGAAACATGCACTTTGAATGCCAGCAGCAGACTTCCCTGGTGAGCAGTACCTTTACTACATTGATCTAATGAGCAACTAGAGTGGTAACATTCAGAATGTATGGCAAATGTGTGACACATCTGAATGCCTTCTTGTTGGAACCAAAGAAAAAATTGAAAGTATTTCCTACTGAGGAGACTGCAGTAAATGAGGAAATCAGGAAACAAATAAGTCTCCCAAGATGGCCACCAGAGACAAAAGAACCCAAATGTAGCACAAATATCATCCAGATGTAGCCCACGTATAGCTCACTAACAGAATGTCCCAGAGTGTTCTTAAGAACAACTAGAGCGCTAACTGTCTTAATTATGACAAAAGTATGGCACACCTGAAGCCATCTTGATTGGTATAAACTCGTAACGCTTAAAACATTTAATTTAAAAAGGAACACAATGAGGGGGTTCATTTTGCCATAGAAATTATGATTAGTGCTGAAGAAAGAAAATTAGGGCACATTTTGAGTGACTTCTCAAATCCTCTTCTATTTCATTAAAAAATTCTGACATGCAGACTGAAACATGCACTTTTAATACCAGCAGCAGACTTCCACGGTGAGCAGTAGCTTTACTACAGTGATCTAATGAGCAACTAGAGTGCTAATATTCAGAATTTATGGCAAATGTGTGACATATCTGAATACCTACTTGATGGAATCAAAGTAAAAAACTGAAAGCATTTCCTGCTGAGGAGACTGTGGTAAATGAGGAAATTAGGAAACTTCATAACAAATAAATCTCTCAAAATGGCCGCCAGAGACAAAAGAGCCCAAATGTAGCACAAATATCACCCAGATGTAGCCCACATGTTGCCCAATGACAGAAGTGTGCAAAACACTTTTTATTTTTTGTGTTTTTGCAGTTTTATATAGTGCAGACTTGTCAGGTATTGGAGTGCTTTACATGAGCATTGGTTACATCACACAAGAACAAATTCATTTTGGTTTTAGACATGGGGAGATTAAGTGATTTGACCAGAATAACAGAATGTCGAGCTGAAGCAGAAACTCCAACCTGGTTCTCCAGTTGCAAAGTCTGCAGCTCTGGAAGTAACACCACATCCACCCCCCTAAGTGCAACATTTAATCAAGTGGTCAACTGGATAAAAAAACATAAAGATAACAAATAATTTAAAAGTGCTTTGTCGCTATTTGAAAACTCAGAAAATATGTCCTCATTTTAGTTTTTTAGAGCACTAACCATAATTTTTATGCGAAGAAGACCCTCTCATATATGGAATTTCTAAAGGAAATGCTCTAGGTATTACAGTTTTGATTACATCAAGATGACGTCAGGCGTTCCACACTTTTGTAATTAATATAGAATGTTAGCAATATAGTGTTCAATAGGATACTGTTGAGAGGCAGAGGCCAGGGGCACAGACTCTGAAAATTGAAGGCAGGTAGGAGGGTGCAGAGACAACAATTTGACCACACTGGGCAGGCAGGAAGGGCAGAGGCAGCACAACAGACTATGGGGGACAGCGGAAAGGGGGGAAGGGGCAACAGACCAACAATACAGAACTGTCAAGAGCGGCTGTGGCAATATAATAGACCAATGTGGGCAGAAGGAAGAGGCAGTGGTAGTACAAACATACATGCCAACAGACCAGATTAAGTCCAATGTTTATAAGCCCAAATGGGCTTTATTTGATCTGTCTCCTGTCTACAATCTCGTCTTTTTCAATGTAAGTCAAAAGGGAAAATCAATACGCCAGTTTCTTTTCTCTCCCTCTTACCAAGTTCAAAATGTTAGCAAGTGTGGTACAATGGATCATGGAAGGCAGGAGGAATTGAGGTAGGGACATGGACTCAGATAACAGAGGACAGGAGGGACATGGAGAGGTGCACCAAACTGACCCTAAAGGGCAAGAATCAGGGTTTGCAGCAGCACAATACACCACACAGGGCATGCGGGACGGGAGTGCAGCACAACAATCCATAGAAAGCAATAGGGAGGGGACAGGACCATGCACATGGACAACAGAGAACAAAGGGGAAAGAGGCAATGGTACCTAGCTGACCATAATGGACAGACAGGAGAGAAAGCTGCAGCATAATGGACCATAAAGGGCAGGAGGGACGGATCAGGGGCATTACAATGGAACAGACTGTGTGCATATTAACACTTGTTTTCTTTTCTTTATTGTATTAATTCCTGAATTTTCACATTGTGACCAAGCCAATATGGCTGCCAGCTTTTTGGGTTAAAGTAATATGTAGTCCTTTGTTAATGTTGGCAACTTTAGGCATTTGTACATTTAAATAAGGATGCTACAATGATGTTTTGTATCGTTATCAAGGTTAGGACAAGCCGAAGGCGTGGATCACGTCCTTTGCAGATTAAACACTTCCAAACTACAACCTGAGTGCTGATTACTTCCTTGTAAGTGTGAGAGGAGATTAAATACATACATATAACATTCACTGAAAAAAACACCAAGTTTCAGGGACATTATAGTTAGTTAGACATTTCACTTGTACAAAACAAGAGAAATTGGGCCGATATAGTTAGTTCTGCTAACTATAACTCGTGCCCCCGCAATGCACTGCTGATGACGTCACATATTACATCACTCATGACATTGTCAGTGACATCACTCATGACATCTCAAATGACATCACTGATTTATGTATCCTATCACTCCCCCAATACCTATGCACTTATAAATTCAGCACACACTTTCTTTGCAACACTGAAATTACTCCAGTTATTAGTCGTACTTAAAGAATGGCATAGTCACTAACACAAGTGCAGGTACAATATTTTGTTCACTATCCCTGCACCCTTCTAACCAGCTACAAACTATTGATATGCTCCTCTAAATACCCAGTTAGTACCTATTCAGTGTAGGAATCCTCCTGTCTGTCCCATGCATTTCTCCAATAACCCATCCAGCACTATCTACTTATCCTATTACTCCACCAATACCTAAGCACTTATAAATTCACTATACAGTACAAAAAATAGGTATATTACTATTACACTTAAAAATTAAGCACTTCAGAGACGTTATAGTTAGAAATTAGCATTTAAAAAAGCTTTGAAATTCACTGAAAATACCAAAGGTTTCAGCGACGTTATAGTTAGAAATGAGCATTTGATAAAACCTTAGATATTAACAGAAAAACCCATAGGTTTCAGGGGTGTTATATTTAGCTGGACATTTCACTCATACAAAACCATGGAAATTCCTCAGTTATAGTTAGTTCTGCCAACTACAAGTTGGTGGTAAATATCGAAAACCCCAAAAGAAGCAATTTTTTGCTAATTATTGCAGTGCCATGTGGCAGACATACATGCCCTTAGGGCATGTATGTGTGCCACCTGTGCACCTATACACTATTCAAGTGTGCAACAGGGTATCAAAGTGACACCCTGCCACCCTTCAATGTGTTCCCCCTTTACCGAATCAATATTTACTGATTCAGTATTTACCGAATCTTACCGATTCAGTAATACTTACCGAATGAATACCTGCATCCCATTTACCGATTCTTAAATACAGAATCGGTAAAATTCGGAATTTTAGAATCGGTAAATCTGGATTACCTACATCTGGCCCTTAATCTCCCTGTGCCTAACAAAAATGAATGTTTTCTCATGTAATGCAACTGGTGCTCGTGTAAAGCGCTCTGATACCCGATACCTTCAGGTCAAGTTTGCGCTATATAAAACTCTGTTAAAAAAAAACAAGTAAATAAGGCTTATATACTCTGAGTTTGTAATGGTGCTGAGGGGTCTTCTTAGCAGTGCAGTCAGTGCTTTTTAAATAGGGCCAAAAGAAGTAGCTGTCCCACTGTGTTTAAAATCCCTGCATATTAAAGTTTAATCTGCAGTGTTTTTTAACCATAGAGGGACGGCTTTCTCTTCCAGCCGTGTTTAAAAACGAAACACTCCAGATTAATTGCGCTGGCGGAGCAGTGGAATTTATTAGTATTTCCGTATTACAAGAGTAACACAGAATTACCAAATTCCTCCAATTCCACAGGCGGAGTTAAAAATTACGCCAACCCCTAATATTTTTTGTACTTACATGTATTTGTCATGTTACATATTTCAGTTGTGCAGCTTGTCTGGTGGTAAAATGTGATTCCTTTTCTGTTTTAAGAAAAAAAAGCATCAGTTTTATTTTAAATGTTTATTTGTTGGTAGTTGGTAGTTCGTAGTGGTTAAGGTGATTAGGTTTGTTTTTACCTGCTATTGTTGTGAGTTTAAATTGTTTAAATAATTTTTGCATACTTACTGTGTTATATCTTTTTTGCTGGTTTGGGATAGAATTTTTTTCCTGGCAGTTTATCACATTTCAAAGTTATATTGTTTTTCTTTTAGGTAGAACATATTAAGAGATATGAATTGGAGAGAGTTTTGTTAAATAATTGCTATTTTACATTTTGAAGTTAATTTATGGGAACGTTTAAGTTTGAATATAAGTTTTACTTACTTAGGAGCTCATTATGATGTCATGACATTCGCCACCGCCGATCCGGCGGTGGCGTCCTCTACGACATCATAACGAGTTAAACCCCCCACCATATTACAATTGCGGGGGTTTCGCGGTGGATGAAAAGTTTGTCTGCCGCTTTTACACCGGTCGACAATCATCCCGCGTGCCGCCCCGGCAGAATTGGCCCCTAATATGGTGGCAGTGCCTAGCAGGCACCGCCATCCATATTAGGATAGTGTGTTGTGAAGGCCTTTCCATGGTGGCGAAAGGCTGGCAGGGATGTTCTTTTGGGGCCTTATGCGGGCTCCCGCGGGTGGGGGGGTGCACTTGGGGGGTACCCCCCTCCAATGGCATGCACAAGGTGGCAGGCATCAAGCGGGGCCTGCCATGTTGTGCATGCAAATGCTCAACATGCCATTTTGGCATTGTCGGTGATGCTGCTGTATGCAGCATCCGCTGCAATATCAAATATGCAGGATGAGACCACTAGGGTGGCAGTCCAATCAGAGCTGCAGGACCCCTGCATGTCTGGCAGCCAGACCCGTTTCCACTGGAATGGCGGGTGGACTAAAGTCCGCCCGGCCATCCTAATCAGCCCCATGGTTAGGTAGTTATCGAGATGTATATATGTCTTCTTTAAAGGTTTGGTTAGATAATCCAGCAAAGGTGCCTCGTCTTGCAGCGTTTGACATTTCAGAAGTATTTGGTTGGTAAAATTAGTTTGCCTTTTATATTGTTGAATTATTTGTGTGTCTACTTTTATTGGATAAGGTTGTTTATAGTTTGATTTTATTGAGTAGTTTATTTTTAGTTTGAATTTTCTTTATCAGTTATGTCCTTCTGTGGT
The DNA here is from genome assembly GCF_964261635.1 of Lissotriton helveticus. Taxonomy (NCBI): domain Eukaryota; kingdom Metazoa; phylum Chordata; class Amphibia; order Caudata; family Salamandridae; genus Lissotriton; species Lissotriton helveticus. The sequence goes on from NC_136068.1 coordinate 317,952,288, forward strand.
AAACACTAATTGAAGTTTTATCTCTTCATTTTGATACATATTGATAGTTCTGAATATAATTGTATGTATATACCTTTAATTATATTTAAGCTGATGAGTCAATGTTTGTGGTTAATGTCAATATTTTTTGTTATATTGATAATAAATTGATATATATGTAAAAAAAATGTGGTGAATTGTAAATATTTTGGTGATGTAAAATGTTTATTTTTAATTTAAACGTGCATTAATTCTTTCGTGCTTATTTTAACAAATTGTTTCACCTGAAATGTGTTTTATGTAATATTTATTACTAATTTAGTAATTATTTGGGCAATTTTATTGTAGTTGATATTGTGTGAATTGATATTTTCGACATATTTCTTTTTTATTTAAAGGTGACAATATTTTAGTTTCTGATGTGTGTTTTGGATATAAGTAGAAATCGATATTTTTAACAAAAATATTTGTATACTTGATATTTTTGGTTTTATTAGTTACGTATAGGAGGCCAATATTTTGGTAAACAATATTTATTTGCCAACATTTTTGTGTTTTGTAATCAAGTGAATCGATAATATGTCAGTGATACAGGTTTAATCCCTCTAAAGAGACTGTTCTGATATTGGGCACTTTAGGATAGGCATTTGATATATGCCTGAATTTTCAAGCTCATCTCAAGTATGCACATTTACTAATGGTGGGATTACACTACAGCCAAGGTGTTAAGCACATGCAGCAATGATTTAAACGGGACAGTGCGTTATGTGGGGTTATCAAAAGAAACTGTTTTCATTAGATAAACTTTCAGATGGTAGGTAAAAATCACAGTTTGTTTATTGAACGATTTTGAAACGTCGGAGTTGTTTTTTGAGGAGGACATTTTATATACAGCTGTGTAATTGTCATAGAGGGAACAGAAAACATGGAGAGTTTTAAGAGGCCCCCAAGTAGGTCAGCGCACACACTGAAGATAGTCCAAGTTAGTATGAAGTCTTGTTTTACCTCCAAGTGTAGGGGGCAGCATCCACCACTTAACATACTGGGTGTGGTCCATTATGGGTGTTTCACCTTAATATCGACTCAAGAATATCATAGCCTAATAATATTGTTTCAAGAATATTTTGGTGTTCAGAACATAATATCAAACATAGGAATATCATTTTCTGCTTTAAAGAAATATATTGTTATACTGGTTACTTTAATATTAGGCTTTGGCTTAAAACTCCACTCCGCTCGCTGAGTTCGGCAACTGCATGTTCCGAGTTTTTTTTTGTTAGAGCACTCGAAATGTACTTTTGCACACGCTGGTGTGAGTTGCCGGGTACACGCCCACAAGATTACAGAGCCATTCGAGAGCACCATGAGATTTGCTTGCCACCGGCAAGCTCCTGCAAGATTTCCCGGTAGCCAACACGTCTTTCGGGCATGCCAGCGACTTCTTGCAGATGTTTTGTGTCATTCGCAGTTTGATTTTATTGAGTAGTTTATTTTTAGTTTGAATTTTCTTTATCAGTTATGTCCTTCTGTGGTAAACACTAATTGAAGTTTAATCTCTTCATTTTGATAGTTCTGAATATAATTGTATGTATATACCTTTAATTATATTTAAGCTGATGAGTCAATGTTTGTGGTTAATGTCAATATTTTTTGTTATATTGATAATAAATTGATGGCTTAAAACTCCACTCCGCTCGCTGAGTTCGGCAACTGCATGTTCCGAGTTTTTTTTGTTAGAGCACTCGAAATGTACTTTTGCACACGCTGGTGTGAGTTGCCCGGTACATGCCCACAAGATTACAGAGCCATTCGAGAGCACCATGAGATTTGCTTGCCACCGGCAAGCTCCTGCAAGATTTCCCGGTAGCCAACACGTCTTTCGGGCATGCCAGCGACTTCTTGCAGATGTTTTGTGTCATTCGCAATCCCGAATGTGCAGGATCTACCACAGCTTCAAAATGTTCCCAAAATGATTATTTGGAGTCAAACCCTCCTCAAATGGATGGTTGGCATTGGGTTTTTTTGTGCAAGGAGATCTTTTTTTCCAACAGGAAGGAAATGCCCCAGAGTCTCCAACTTTCTGTTCCTGTTAAGCAGGCTCCTCCCGGCACTTTGTCCCTCTCCTGGTCACTTTTCGTTGGGATTTGCAGCTAAAAGGATCACTCTCCTTTTCTGCTGCATATATGCCAATGTATTGAAGGACTTTGTATTTGAGATTTCACAAGTTAAAAAAACGGTGTATAAGTGTGTTGTTTGATTGATTGAGGGCATGCACATGGATTTATTTGTCATTTTATTAATCTTTTCTTTTTTTTGTGGTGGGTGGCGTTTAGTTTCAGTAGGGGCTTAGTTCAATAAATCAAGATCTTTATTTCACATGTAGAAGAATGCATAAAAACTACATAAAAGAGAATCATGGCTAAAATTCATACGTTAACATCCAAACAATTCATTATTCGATATTTCATAATTCAAGTTTAAATACATAAAAGCTAAAAGGTGTAGGATCTACCACAGCTTCAACATTTTCCCAAAATGATGATTTGGAGTCAAACCCTTCTCAAATGGATGGTTGGCATTGGATTTTTTGTGCAAGGAGTTCTTTTTTTCCAACAGGAAGGAAATGCCCCAGAGTCTCCAACCTCCTGTTCCTGTTAAGCAGGCTCCTCCCGGTGCTTTGTCCCTCTCCTGGTCACTTTTCATTGGGAATTGCAGCTAAAAGGATCACTCTACTTGTCTGCTGCATATATGCCAATGGATTGAAGGACTTTGTATTTGAGATTTCACAAGTTAAAACAACGGTGTATAAGTGTGTTGTTTGTTTGATTAAGGGCATGCACATGGATTTATTTGTAATTTTATTAATTTTTTCATTTTTTTGTGGTCGGTGGAGTTTAGTTTCAGTAGCGGCTTAGTTCAATAAATCAAGATCTTTATTTCACATGTAGAAGAATGCATACAAACTACATAAAAGAGAAGCATGGCTAAAATTCATACGTTAAAAACATCCAAACAATTCATTATTCGATATTTCATAATTCAAGTTTAAATACATAAATGCTAAAAGGTGCAGGATCTACCACAGCTCCAACATTTTCCCAAAATGATGATTTGGAGTCTAACCATCCTCAAATGGATGGTTGGCATTGGATTTTTTTGTGCAAGGAGTTTTTTTTTCCAACAGGAAGGAAATGCCCCAGAGTCTCCAACCTCCTGTTCCTGTTAAGCAGGCTCCTCCCGGTGCCTTGTCCCTCTCCTGGTCACTTTTCATTGGGATTTGCAGCTAAAAGGATCACTCTCCTTGTCTGCTGCATATATGCCAATGGATTGAAGGACTTTGTATTTGAGATTTCACAAGTTAAAAAAACGGTGTATAAGTGTGTTGTTTGATTGATTGAGGGCATGCACATGGATTTATTTGTAATTTTATTAATTTTTTCTTTTTTTTGTGGTGGGTGGCGTTTAGTTTCAGTAGGGGCTTAGTTCAATAAATCAAGATCTTTATTTCACATGTAGAAGAATGCATAAAATCTACATAAAAGAGAAGCATGGCTAAAATTCGTATGTTAAAAACATCCAAACAATTCATTATTCGATATTTCATTATTCAAGTTTAAATACATAAAAGCTAAAAGGTGTCAAGAAAAGTATAAAAAACAACTGTTTAACAGACAAAGTTAAAAATGGGAATGCCAATAAAAAACATAAACATTTCCAGATTCAGTGCATTGAGGGTCTTAGGGGCTGGCCCTTATATCAGAATATTCACCTTTCTAATCCTTAAAACAGCTAATAAATAAGAGGTAATCGTATACCATACATAGGGGTTTCCAATCCTCGTATTACTTCCAATGCTTTGTTATGCGATCATGAACTGAATATTTTAAACAGAGGGATAATGAACTGAGCCCTCTCAGCCTTATAAAATAAGCAAAATAAGAGCAAATGTGAGATTGATTGCCTAGAAAAACCATCACATGGACAGAGAGACAAATGGGATACCGAATAAGATTGAACAGGGTACCCAACCATTAGCTGGATGTAATTCAGTCTAAATCTCACCAAAACAAAATGATGTCTTAAATTGGTGACAAATGACAAATAACAGAGATGCCGATTTGTCACAGGAGAGGATGCTCGATAAGCAATTACTGAGGTTTTTATTTGAATCTCTTGCAATCTATCTTGAGTTTGTTTGGCAAAAAAACCTCTTTTAATCTGCTTTTGGGGAATGATGTACAATAAGACCGGGTATCAAACAGGAACTCTAAATCCAGTTCACTAAAGGATTTTTTCACATAAGCTAACCAAGCAATTGATAGAGCTCGGTCCAGGTAGAAATTTCATTTAACACTGTTTGATGAAGGAGAACTGTTTCCCTTTTCCAGATCGTTAGCCACGCCATCAACAGGGCCATTTTTATATTGTCCGAGATAAAAGAAAACCCTAGTTCCTTTTGAACTAAGATGTTTGGGCAAGAACTAGGTATAGCCAGAAGCCTTTTTAGAAATGTATGCTCTATAACTTGGAGGGACTCTACCAGTGCTACGCCCCAAACTGCAGCACCATAGGTAGCAATAGACAATGTTTTTACTGTATAAATATCCAACATTTCTTTAATTGGTTTATCCCCAGATTTAGGGCAAACTTCGAAAGGCCCACTATGCCTCAAGACATCTGGTTCGTACTATTTCTGACTATAACAGACCAGTTTAAATTGTCAGTAAACAGGATACCCAAATGTGATAAATTCTCCATTTTCTCCAAACGTGTGCCATCTATGTGAAAGTGCATTAATTATTTCTTTTTTCCATTCCAAGGGACATCACATAGGATTTGGTTTTGTTCACAAATAAGACTAGCTTGGCCATAAAAGCGGAGAAAGCCTCGATGGACAACTGTAAGGCTATTGGGGTCCTTGCCAGCAAAATATCATCATCCGCATAAAGCATGATGGGCAAGGTTATTGTGCCTGTCACTGGAACATCCTTGCACTTTTTAGTCAGGACCTCAGCTGACTATTTGCATACAAGGAGAAGGGAAAGGGGGCAAGAACGCCACCCTGTCGCACACCCTTTTCGATCTTGAAGGGTTTCGAGCATTCTCAGTTTTTTTCCATATTGAAAAACAGCCTCTGCCTGACTATATGAGTATCTGAATAAAAGGGTTATGGAAGGGTCCACGCCCATTGAACCCATAATGTCCCATGGTTTACTGTGGGAAACGTAGTCAAAGACCGCAGACAGGTCCATAAACACCATGTATAATTGTCCTTGCTTAGCAGTGGCGTATTTAGCAGCAATTACAGCACGATTGAGGCAATGATCTATTGTACTCCTTCCCTTCTTAACCATTTTGGGCTTCCGCAAGTATTTTATTTCCTCCAGCTCATTCCTCCAAACAATTTCATAACCGTCTACCCACTAATTTGGCTGTGCTATCAAGAAGGGAGATTGAAATCAGCGATAATTAACGGGCTCTGCTCCATTCCCCTTCTTGAAAATTGGAATTAATCACAGACTGTCTCCAGGACGGGAGAGGAACTGTTTTAGCTATAGCATTAAAAGCTATGGTCAAGACTGGGGCCATTAGGTCTCTATTAATAAGAAAAACAAAAGTCCAGTGGGACACCGTCTGGTCCTGCGGCCTTTAATGGAGGGGATTGGGATAAAACTAAAATTACCTCATCCAGCGCAAATTCCATTGCTGGTGGAACAACCGGCTGGAACTTAGAAGGCTCCGTGATGTCATCTGTCTGCTTTTGGTATATTTTCTGAAAATGGGAAAACCACATGGCCTCATCTATATGGTGGTCTAGAGATGGCCCACTACTTCCTTGAAGAAACGGCTAGTTGACCACTCGCCAGAATGCCTTACTGTCTTTAGATAGTGAGGCTAATCTTAAATTCTCCCAGGCTTCTTTCCTGTCTTGCATGTTTATATTTAGACCGGAGGTTTTTAATGAGATTTGGGTCCTTTGGAGACAGTTTAAGTGCTTACTGTAGAGTCACTGAGACTTGAGAGCATTTTTTTTCAAGCCATTTAATAGGCGGGGAATTTTTCCAGGAAAGTTGACAAGTTAGTAAGTCTCTTATAACACTGAAAATACTGCTTGTATACTATTAGATGATTGGTCTAGACATAGGCATAACTCCTGGTAAGACAGAGTCAGAATTTTGTGGAAAATTTCACTCGCCTCTATTTTCTTCAATTCTAAGGTATATCCATTTTTCCTGGATAGGTATGGTTCGGGTACAACTTTAATTCCCCCTTTCTCATAGAGTGCCTAATTAAATGAGAAGTGTAATAAAGCATGATCGCTATATTCGGTCATCACAACCTCAAATTTCCTACGGGTAATACTCGGCGACAAAGGAAACAATATAAAATCAATGCACAAGGTGGTACCTAACCTATAAATAGTTGGAGACATTTGACTCATACTAGAGCAAGTTTGATTTGCAATTTTCAAGTCCCAAGCCATCAACAAGATATTTGTGCGTTACCATAGTTTTCCTTGCTAAAATCGTCAAGCATATTCCACTTCAGATTAGTCACCCCACATATGTTTGAGTCAGAGTGCTTACAAATATGTATGTTAAAATCCCCCACCCAAACAATAAAAAGTGATAACGGAGCAAATCCTCCATACTTCGACTCACATCATCAAACACTTCTGTTTGATTTGCAAAATTATTGTTATAGAAATGTATTATTAGTAAATCAAGCCTATTCCGACCTCTAGCCACAACAATATGAAAATAAACAGAGATATTCACAAAAACAACCTTATCAAAAGAAATAGTGTTGGCAACAAGAGTTAAAAGCCCACCTTTTGTTCTACCAGAAATCGAGGGGACTGCTTGTGTAGAAAAAGAACGGTAGCCATTCATAAATATTGGGTTTTGTTCTCAGGTTTCCTGTAGGCAAATAATTCCAGCATTTCGCAATTCTTTTTCCCATGCCCAGCTGTCTTTTTTGTTACTTAAACCTGCTATATTCCAGGAGAGTAATGAAATTTCCCCATGCTCAGGCTGGAGCACAGATACCACTAGATTATCAATGGGTGGTGTAGGCAAAGCAGGAGACCTACAGCTCGGAGGGGCTGAACCATCTATATCAGTTAGACCCCCCACACCTATGGGGCTTAGTTGTTTTTTTTAATGCAATTTTTCTTCTTTAATGAAGGACAAATGTTGCACAGCTTACTGCATTTTGTCCATGTTTTTTAATAAATTTGCAATATTGATTAAATTCACTATGTGGCCTAGGCTGCCAATGGGCCTTCTAGCTGGTAGGCCCAGTTCTAGTCATGGGTGCATGAAACAACAGTTTCTGTGTTGCCTGTTGGAGTGAAACATATTTTAGGCTATGAATGGTATTGGAATAAAATACAAAATGTGTTTTTTTAAGGTATTTCAAGCTTTTATTCTCCTGCAAATAGTGTATTGGTGGAGTAATGCCTTTGGAGGATGTGTGTTGTTGTAAACATTTTCAGAACTGTTAATTTTCACTTTTAGCATTGCTGAATTAATGCTGTGTTCTTTGTTACCATGCCTCCTTTGCTTGGCCAGTGTGTATGTGTGGGTTTGCCATAGCCACCATTTGCCTTTGTTCCGCATGCCATGTGACCAGGGGCCATTTTGTATAGTCGGTTTACATAGGCCTGCATATGTTCTTGTTTTACAGGCCTTTTGCTTCTTGTTGTGACCATTTGGCTGGCAGCCATTTTGTGTAGCCAGCCAGTGTGCTTTTGCCATAGGCCCTCATGTCTTCTTTGTTGTGGCCATGACTTCTTGCACTACAAGTTAATTAACAATACATCACATGATATTGAATATGTAAACACAGACACATGGTTAACGACGATAGATGGTCGTTGGCCCAAGGAGAGTCATGAAGTAATGACACAATTTCATATCATACAACCAAACAAGATTTGATTATTTGTATTTGTGTTTATTTAGAAATAGAAGTGTATTCATTGTGAAAGGAAATATATAATTAGTTTGATTAAGATAATTCTCGCTGTGCTCTCGCTTTGGTCTAGACAGTGTGTGTCTTGTACCCATTCCACTTCAGAATGACATCCTAGGGACAGGCAGCCCTATGACACTGAGTAGCATGCAACAGACAAAGTACACACGTTTTACTTTTTTATCAGTTTGAATATCATTTCAATTAGGTGTCCTAGTGACCAACACTTTGTTTTAGCCAGTGTGCTTTTGCCATAAGCCTGCATATCTTATCTTTGTTCCCAGTGGCTTCTTGCTCAATGTTGTTGTTCTTGATGACCATGTGGCACTGGCTGGCAGCCTTTTTTGTGTCCAGCCAGTGTGGCCCTTTGCCATAGACTTGCATGGATGGTTGAGAAATGAGATAGCAGTTCGATTCAATTCAATTCCTTTATTCGGTTTTCATGAATATACAAAAACCATAAAAGTGCAAGTTTAAAAAACAATAGTATAAAAAGTGAAATTTCATTTTCTACTTACAATAAATAAGTAAAAAAGTTACACAATCGAGGAATGGGATACATTACCACATAAAAATGGAATGCCAGAATTAAAAATCAATGTACAAGGACAGCTGATACCTCATTAGAGCATAAATGGAGAAGATAGTATTCTCACTCAGAGTGTACGGCATCAATCTCTACTCAAAAATGTTTCTATGTCTAATGCAGAGCTTCAGAAATTGAGCAATATTTTTTGCGAAACACTCTGCGTCCAGAAGTTGCAAAGAAAGAAATGCTGGGTGACATTGTTGCATACCCAGTATTTGTAAGATATGTATTACCCAGCTCCTCCTCAACTCTTTGTAAAATTTACAGAGCAACACCACGTGCATTGATGATTGTACTGATACATCATCACAGGGGCAGATTGACAGAGTTTTAGCCCAGTCATTCGTTTTAGGGAAGGTTATCAGATGATGGAATATATTCAGCCTAAAACGTGTCAAAACAAACCTATCGTATTTACTCAGATTATATGTTAGATAAGGTTGTATTGTTAACGTGGTCTGAATCATTTGGTTATGTTGGAATGAACATTTATTTACATCCGTAAGTAATCTGAGCCCCTCCAGATGGCTCATGCACTGTTTTTTAAATGATTTCCTAGGAGTTTGTGCTATCAGTACTGGATTGTAATAGTACTTTGAGAGACCCAGATCGAATAAGAAATTTTTCACATACAAGAACCACCCGATCTTATGAACATTGTCAATGCCAAGGCAATCCTTTAGAAGCTCCTGATTAAATAGTGTTTTAGGGGATGACCAGATAAGATGCCATAATAGGCCTGGTTGGACCTTTATTATGTCAGTGATATACGGTATTCCCAGTTCTACATGGCAATTATGTGTCGAAGTACCTCGTGGAACTGCCAACAAATACCTCAAAAAGGCATTTTCCACTTTCTGTAGAACGTCAAGCCCTCCATAGCCCCAAATTCCAGCCCTGTGCTAAAGCCTTTGGCTCGGTAAATCTGGAGCATCTCAACCAGTGGCCTCTTACCTAGCCTCTGTGCAAAATTAACCAATGAAGTGGTGGTCCTGATAAAGAGGAGTTTCCTGGCATTTATTGCTTGTCTCCACTAGCCCTTATCGTTAATTAAAATACCTAAATAAGGGAATGTGGTGGTTGATTCTAGTTTTACTTTTTCTATGAAAATATGCTTCTGTTTCTTCCTCTCTGCCCCACAGCTCATTACAAATGTCTTTTTAATATTCATTTTTAAATCTAAATTGGCCTTAAAAATGTGATACCTATTAGGGGAATACTGTAGTTCTAGGGAAGTTTGGGCTAAGATCACGTCGTCGTCCGCGTAGAGTATTAGACACTTCTGTAGCAGAGATAGGTCCTGGCATCCCTCCAACATGGCCTGTTCAAGTCACTTTGCATAGAGTGTAAATAGGAAGGGTGCCAGGACACAACCCTGCCTAACCCCCCTCTCTAGTTTGAACGGTTCTGTGAGCTCCCCTCCTACACCAAACCTCACCCTGGCCGTAGCATTCGAATACAGTTTTCTTAGAAAATTATCTATGGAGGTCTCCACACCCATCATTTCTCAAATATTCCATAGTTGAGTATGACTTACGCAGCCGAATGCAGCGGTCAGGTCTACATAGGCCATATATAACTTCCCCCCATTTGCATTCACATATTTTCCCATTAAAAGAGTCAGGTTAAGGCCTTGCTCCATAGTTCTCAGACCTTCCCTTTACCCGAATTGGAGGTCAGACAGTACTTTATTATCTTCCACCCATTGCTGTAAACAGTTAGGGACGATACGGCTGGCCACTTTGCCCAGAGAGTCTAGTAAAGAAATGGGGCAGTAGCTGGCCGGATATCGTGACCAGGATTGATTCTGACCATGAGTCAATAAGCCCCACAGTACATGTTGCTTCTAACACTCTTGTCAGCATTGGGGTCCATAGGTCCATGTTGTATTTAAAAAGATCAACTGGGACCCTATCAGGGCCTGGAGCCTTTCCCCCTTTACTGGCCTTTAAGGCCTGCTCAACAGCTGTTAGGATGATATCGAGAGCTATGGGAAAACTTGCAGGGTTAGAGTAAGGACTTATCTTAGCATTATCTTCTGTCACTTGATTCAAATCAATGCTTAGACCAAAAATTTGAGAAAAATGTTCTACTCAATGGTTTTCATCAACAGCAATTTCAATTGTCCACCTATCCCTGACTTCTGAGAGAAAGGGAGATTTAACAACCCTCCAAAAGGCAGTACTATCCTCATTCTAACAGCTTTTATGTAGTTCTTCCCAAGTTTCTTTTTTTAATTCAGATTTTCTAGATTTTATAGCCTGATTATATGCTTTTCTAAGCTGACTGATTTCTTTTCTGTCCCTTTCTTCTTTATGGAGGGCAGTTTTTAGGTTAGCATATGCCCTTCTGCAGGTCTTGTCAAACCGGCCTTTACTCTTACCTTTCCTTTGTTTTTGCTGGACACTCAGGGGCCGATTCCGATCCGCTAAAATTACCATCCGTACTATTCGCATCCAGAGCCATCTCCGTACGACTCGTACACACACCGTTCGACCCGACGAGTACGATCCGGACCGGGGTATCAGGCGCGTTTTGTACGGTCCACGTCAGCTAAGGGCGATTCGTACGGAAAAGCGCACATTCACATACACACGGTACGGTGCGTACCCCCCATGATCGCAGGGGTATGCACCGTACCCCTGCGATCATGGGGGTTACGCACCGTACACCCAGCGTACATGGAGTACACACCGTACACCCAGGTTACATGGGGTACGGTGCGTACCCCATGTACGCTGGGTGTACGGTGCGTACCCCCATGATCACGTACCCCTGCGATCATGGGCGGTACGCACCATACCCGGGGGGGCCGTACCGTACCTGTTTTGGGGCAAACTCTGCTTTTATGGGAGTTTTCAGCTCCCGTAGAAAAAGGGTTGTATGGTGAGTACCCAACACGAATCGTACTTGCCGGGTTGGAAAAAGCAGCCGCGAAACATACAGATGTCGCGTACAGCGGGTTCCGAGGGAGATTCGTAAGGGAATTTGATTCTTACGGTCTATGTACGATTCGTACAGAGTCCAGCTCCTGGTACGAATCGTACTAGGTCGTACGTACGGGGGACTTTGCAGGGTACGATTCGTATGGGAAAAACGCTCCGAACGGCTATTCGGAGCGCTTTTTACCGGATCGGAATCGACCCCTCAATGTTTTACTAATCACCTTTGTGATTTCCATAAAATTACTTCGGACTTCTTGATGTGAAGCTAAGGGGTCCAAACATTTCATTATAGAATCTAGGGAATTTGTTACTACCACTTTAGTTGTTTGTTGTGGGTCAACTTTATCGCATTTCAGAGAGTACCCATTTATTCGATCAAGGGTCATATTTTTATGCCCAAACTTTCTCTCCGACTTACTTCTGACGGAGTTGGGCGGACATAGTATTGAAATGCTGTTTGGAAAATGGTCACTAACCGCATTGTCATGAGTATTAAAATTCAGCAAACGGGACGCAAACCGTACAAAAATAAAATCTATAATGGTGCTAGCTCCTCTGCCATTAAAGATTTGTGTAAGAGGAATAGGGGGTGAAATTAATTCATTAGCAAAACCCAATTCCAATCGAAATAGTGTCTCATTTAGGCATTCCCCACATGTTGTATGGGGGAAGTGGGTTAGGTTTAGACTATTCTCATCTATTACACCACATGTTAGATTACGGTTTTGATCACATGGCGTTAAATTGAAACCCCCCCCCCCCATATAGCAAAAACACTTTGGGTACACTTATTCTGAACTTCCAGCAGGGTAAAACGAATTTCTTTTAAGGTTACAATCAGCTGTTCCTTATGCATGTTGTTATAAAAATTCACCAACACAAACTTTTCTTGCTTAATCACATTAAAGGTTATGATTTGAAAGTTAGATTCTGACTTGGAGAGAGTTATTTCCTTAATCCCCAAGAGATTCGAAATATAAACTATCAATCCTCCTTTAGCCCTTCCAGAAGTAGAGGGAATCGCAGGCATAAAATAAATCTTGTACCCTACGATATGTATTGCTATGGTGGCCCAAGACTCTTGTGTACAAAACACATGAAATTTACTAATAAAATCAAACCATAAGTCATTGCTAATTTTGTATCGGAAACCCGCTATATTCCAGAATAGAATATTCAAAGTTATTTAGTTAGTAATTCCTGCCTGTTTACTATCATGTATGGCCATCCCCAGTTGAGCTTCAACAATCTTCATATTCCCCCGGGTTCCTAGTTCTTTCTCCGTAATTATATGTGATACTGAGTCACTACTAACTGGCTCTCTTACGGGTTGGGGAATCCGGTGGTCAAAGTGGTGATCTGTGACTGAGTGTAAGACCTGTAATCTAGAATTGAGCGTAATATCTAAACAGGATCGCCCAGGGATAGTGTGTTCTACCTGAGGCCCAGAACATATAGGGTATTGTTGATCCAGTCAATCTATTTCTTCAAGGCCTGAGAGGGTAGTAAACCTATTGAAAGTCGGAAGATTGTAAACATAAATTTGCATTAACTCATTTCTTAGCTCGTTCTCTCTCACGCCCCTACATGTCGGGGGTAGAAGAAGCCCAGGGGAAGTACATTAATCCATTCGGCTGAAACAAGGTTGTTGCCAACTTTCCACAGGATTTTTTCCACGAGTAAGGGTGTTTTGAACTGATCACTGACAAAATATTGAATTCAAAAATATAGAATTACCAAAAAATCGATGCCAAAATATAGAATGCAAAAATATCGAATTCCTATCGACAAACAGGTAAGTATAAAAATATTGAATCAAAAATATGGAATTTTTTTAAATGCCTTAAAAGTCATTTAAAATTAATGAAATAATAAATATAATTAACTAAAACATACTTAAACATACTTACATAACCTTAAAAGTATTAAAAAAATAATTTTGTTATACAAAAAACATACAATTTTATGTTTTAATACATATATATCCATACTAATATAATAAAGAGAGAGCCCAAACCTTTGAGGCGGGTAATCTCAGGAACCACAGCACCAATCACAACACCCAATACAGCGTTGGAAAGGGCAGTTGCAGCAGAAGGACATAGGCTATGCAGGCGCCCACCATATACATTTAAAAGGTAAAAGAACCGTGCCAGCAAAGTAGTCCCTTGTGGGCGTGTCTGCGTTGTGCTGGGGGCGTGACAAACGCTGGGGGCGTGTGGTATGTTCCACCCTTCATGCCATGTCTCATATCATGTGCTAATCCCACCCTGCTCCCTTTAAATACCCCTGCACCCCATAATCATAACCCACCCTTACGCCTTAAAATACCCCAACACCCTTAAACACTAACCCATCTGAACCCTATAAATATACCCTGTACCCCAAAACCCAAACCTATCCTTAAACCCTAAAAATACCCCTGTACCCCAAAACCCAAACCTAGCCCTGAACCCTATAAATACCCCTGTACTGCAAAACCCAAACCTACCCCTGAACCCTAAAAATACCCCTGTGCCCCAAAACCCAAACCTAGCCCTGAACCCTAAAAATACCACTGTACCCCAAAACCCAAACCTACCCTGAAGCCTAAAATACCCCTGTACCCCAAAACCCAATTCTAGCCCTGTACTCTTAAAATACCCCTGTACCCCAAAAACCCAAACCTACCCCTGAACCCTAAAAATACCCCTGTACCCCAAAACGCAAACCTAGCCCTGAAACCTAAAAATAACCCTGTACCCCAAAACCCAAACCCACCCCTGAACCCTAGAATACCCCGTACCCAAAAACCCAAACCTAGCCCTGAACCCTAAAAATACCCATGTACCCCAAAACCCAGACCTAGCCCTGAACCCTTAAAATACCCCTGTACCCCAAAACCCAAACCTACCCCTGAACGCAAAAAATACCCCTATACCCCAAACCCAAAACTATCCCTGAACCCTAAAAATACCCCTGTACCCCAAAACACATACCTATCCCTAAACCCTAAATCTACCCCTGTACCCCATAACCCAAAACTATATCTGAACCCTTAAAATACCCAAAACATATACATCAGTACCCCAAAACATATACCCCTATACCCATACTTACCTTATCCAAACATAAAAAAAAAACATGCTTTTACCATTCATGCATTTACAACGAATTTCGTTGTAAATGTATGCGTGGTAAAAGCATATAAAATGTAATGCCATGGGTTATAATGGCATTGCGGAGTCATGGTACTTTCGCAATGAAAGTATGCGGAGTGATGGTATGCGGAAAGAAAGTTGCTGAATAATGGGTGTTTACCCTCCCCTGGTAAGTACATTGGTGGCACGGCAGCCCACATCTCCAGCAACATACTCATGGAGATAAATTACAAGTTTGAGTGTTTAGATCTAAGGTGGCTCCTAAAGGAGCCCTTGTGTTAATTGAGTTTTTTCTGCACTTATAAGTAAGTTCCGATGCAGAGTCTCATGTTACAGAGGAAAATTCTCTTTCCCTCATCCGTGAAATGAACACCATCTCTCTGATAGATGCCTTCCATGTTGAAACGCAGGTTGTTGTTGTATATAGAACCCATGTTATATTCTCTGAGGAAAGCAGAAACAGATTTATTTACATGTTTCCTTGCTTTCTCAATCTGTGGACAGCGTTGATTGGACCAATTCCATTTTTGTCTTTGGCATATATTTGAATACACCAAGACAGTTCGAGGAAAAAGTGACATCAATTGACGAAAGGTGTCTTTTAGAAGCATTTTCAGACCTACCCCTGTTAATGTGCCTAGATCATTCCCACCACAGTGCACAATTATTAGGTTAGGTTCAGGGAGATGCATACAAGTTTTCACCAATGGTATCAATTGGTGACATCTTAATCCTCTTTGGCCAATCCACGTAATTTGCACATTTGGTAAGTCAAGGTTAGAAATTCATCTGTTTGCAGCATCTTTTTCACTCCAGTGAATATAACTGTGTCCTACAAGCCAAACCTTCATTTTCAAGGCAGATGCAGTAGTACTCCGATGGGTTCTTGAAGTGGAATGGCAAGTAGATGGTGAAAGTCACGATAAAAAAGTGTATGAGGTGTCGTGTTGATGAAAAACTGAAAATGATTGGTTGATTGTTATACCTCAAGATTGAAGACTACGTTGTATGTTACTGTTTTTTTAAAACGAAATGTTCTATTGGTTGTGGAAAAAAAGAAATGTAAAAAAACAGTGGATAGGCAGGTGTGTTTGCAGGGAATTGCGCCTTATTTCTTTGATTTAGAACGTTGAGATATGAACTTTTGACCTGTGCCTTCAGCCAGGTGCAGAATGAGCTGTTACCATGGTAACAGGCAGAGAAGGCATAGGGTGAAGGGTGACCGTTATGACCAGTTAGCGACAGCTAATAGGAGATAGCGACCATCTTGGGCCCCGCTTTGCATGTCAGTGATATTTATCACTAATGACATGTAAAGTGGGTGTGCCAAGATGTTAGCGACTGGAAAGAGTCGCTAACATCGCTATCTCCTATTACCAACTTTTGGAGATATTCGCGCTAAGCGCGAATATCTCCAAAAGCTAACACCTGCCCTGAGCAGTTCTTAGCCATGTTAACCAATGGGAGGTGGATAACATGGCTAAGAGCATTTGCTCGATAATGCATGAATATCGCTGACTTTTCAGCGATATTCATGCATTTGCGATAAACCTTGCTAATAGCAAGGTTTATCTGCGATAAAAATCGCCGATGTGCGGCGATAATTTTTGTCTCTAAACAAGTTAGAGACAAAAATTATCTCTATTGGTTGGTAATATGCCCCTATGTTATCTTGGGCTTCCACAGCAGACGTGAGGGGGGGGGAGGGGGCTGAAGTTCTGTGAAGTTAATGGGGGTTGTGCGCCGTTTCTTCACTTTCTTTCAAGTGTGAATTATAGTTTTGAATGTATTTGTGGTATACTGAATAAACGGAATATAAAATGTAATAAAATAGACAGAAATTAATTGAGATTTGGGAGCATTTGCACATAATTTGTAAAGTTGGTTACAGATCAAAAAAAGGAATTAGCAGAGACACAGATAATGCAGGTAGAGAGAAAAATAGTTGATTATATGTGATATCGTCGACAAAAAGTGGGAATGCTTTAGGTATTTTAAACTTTAAGTTTGAGGAAAAAATTACAGTGTGGTTTGCGGCCGAGGGATGCAGTGGTGGGGGTGGGGTGAGAAGGAGAGGTGTCCCAGTACAATCAAATGAAAAATTGTGACCATGAGGTTGTACACAGGTTCGTGGAGTATATGCCTTCATAAATTGAAGTAGAAGACCGAATATATATAGAGGTTTCTGTGTTCCGCTGTGTGACTCCATTTTCATCTCACTCCTACTTTCCATATCAGTTGCTTTGTGTTATCTTAGTGTGTGTATGTGTGTGTGTGTGTGCATTCAGTCTGGGCTGAGGAACTTTGTTCTGCAGGCAGACACAGATAGTCACATCAAAGTACTTGGCAGGTTTCGAAAATATTATTTATAAAATTGAGATGGTTTTTGGAAGCGTCAGTCAGTGTATGTTGAGTTTCAGAATTACCGCTCGGTGGGCTCCACAGAGCTGAGGGTTTGTTGTGTTTCTGTTCTTAGTCCGTTTGGGTTCTCACTTTGTTGTCTGATGGCTGGCAAAGAAGTGTTTGTTATAGTGGAGATGAAAGGGTGATCAGTACTGAAATACGACATAGCGTGTGCTCTGTGGAAGCGGGGGAGCAGTGATTAACAGTCTGAGTGAACCACAACAGCCGTCAATAGTCAGCGCGCCGCATTCCTTGAATCCAACAATTCACTTGACCCCTCACAATCCGGCTTCCGAACCAAACACAGCACCGAAACCGCCCTCATCGCTGCTACAGACGACATCCGATCGCTACTGGACAACGGAGAAACAGTTGCCCTCATCCTACTTGACCTCTCCGCTGCCTTTGACACAGTCTGTCATAACACCCGCATACAGCGCCTCAGCAGCGTTGGAATACAAGGAAAAGCTTTGGACTGGATCATCTCGTTCCTCGCCGGAAGAACTCAGAGAGTCCGCCTCCCCCCATTCAAATCAGAAGCAACCGAAGTCATCTGCGGCGTACCACAAGGATCATCACTTAGTCCCACCCTCTTCAATGTGTACATGAGTCCTCTCGCATCCATCGCGGGTCAACACAACCTCAACATCATCTCCTACGCAGACGACACCCAGCTAATCCTCTCCCTCACCAAAGATCCTAACACCGCCAAAACCAATCTACACGAAGGAATGAAAGAAGTAGCCGGATGGATGCAGAACAGTAGTTTAAAACTAAACTCGGACAAAACGGAAGTCCTCATCTTAGGATCATCCCCCTCTGCATGGGACGACTCATGGTGGCCACCGGCCCTGGGCACAGCACCCACACCTACAGACCATGCACGTAACCTAGGCTTCATCCTAGACTCCTCCCTTTCGATGAGCAGACAAGTCAAAGCCGTCTCTTCATCATGTTTCAACATCCTTCGCATGCTCAAATAAGTCTTCCGCTGGATCCCCACCGAAACAAGAAAAACAGTCACCCACGCACTGGTCACCACAACCAAACTACAGAAAAAACTCCAGCGCATCCAAAACGCCTCAGCCAGACTCATACTGGACATCCCCCGTCAAGCTCACATTTCCGGTCATCTGAAAGATCTCCACTGGCTTCCCGTCAACAAAAGAATAACGTTTCGTCTCCTCACCCACGCACACAAGGCCCTTTACGTCCTAGTTCCCGAATGCCTCAACAAACGACTATCCTTCTACACTCCCACCCGCCAACTACGTTCATCCAATCAAGGCCTCGCCACAATCCCGCGCATCACTAGATCCACCATGGGAGGAAGATCTTTCTCCTATTTAGCGGCCAAAACTTGGAATTCCCTCCCCACCCACCCCCGCCTCACACAGAACCACCTCTCCTTCAGAAAGCAGCTTAAAACCTGGCTATTCGATAAATGATGCACTAAAACACCCACCCTCACTCGAGCGCCTTGAGACCCTCTGGGTGAGTAGCGCGCTATATAAATTACTGAACTTGAACTTGAACAACTGCGGCGGTGTTTCGTTACAGTAATAAATTATTTTTTTGCCAGAGGTACGATTGATGCTATGGTTCACAACACGCAAAGAAAGGCTTGACTGACCATCGCAGGCCAGCGGGTTGAACTATGAATAATTCAGGATGACAAAAGAAAACATGAATTGAGTACAGCTGAGATTACGTCAAACACATGAATAGAGTTTTAGTATACTTTATTTCAGTTGTGAATATGGGTTAAAAAGGGGAACGTATATATATATTTCAAATTTTTATTCAATGATGCAGTGCTTTGAAGCGAAGTTTTTTATCTAATACAAGTAAACATAATATAAAGAAAGTAGTGGGTATAGTTACTAGTCCATACAACACAAATGATGGAAATGTAGTATGAAGCAAAATGAATAACGTTTAAAAAACATATTGTACAACCCCGCAATCAAATATATTAAATTATATTGCATGCAAGAAGGTGTCTTTTGATTTTAAGTTCAGTAATCATATATGAAAATGTTAATGGTTAAACATCACCTCATTAACAATTAGTTTTCAGCATACGAAGCAGTAACAAGCTTGTTGTATGGTATTTTGAAAGGAAATGAAAAACGCGCCAAAAGCGAGAATTTGGCTGGAGGTGCATGTATGTTATCTGCAGGGACGTTCGAAAATCAGTACTCAGAACAACAATTGTATTGAGATAATTTTTTGAAAGGTTTCAGTACTCGATGTGACATACAGGTTGATAAGCAAGGGTAATATCAGGGTAATCATATACTTTTCAGTTATGAATCAAAAATCTTTCAATAGGCATAAAACAAAAGCAGCACATGTGTGTGAGGCGGAAATAAGGAGCAGAAAGGGAGAATGGTGATAAACGATATAAAAAGTAATTGTAACTACACACATTTATCAGGGCACATTTAACCATATTTTACGCAGCCTTGCTTCGAGAATATTTCAAATCAGATAAGATAACATAAGGTAGTGATTTGTTGAAATTAGAGCATCATGAAATGTTTTGAACAAAATCGAGTAGGTGTGGAAAAAAAATTAACTCCACATAAATTAAAAAATTCTCACCAGCAGGAAATTGCAATGTCCAATGTTAGTAAAGCCAATAGGTCAGTTTATATAAAATATAAAAATAAAAAAATAATAAGAAAAATTAGGAAGGGAAAAAACAGTCCAGATATCAATGGTTTGCATAACAGTTATCCTTCCATTGAATAGGCAAAGTAAGTGGCAACCGCTTCTAAAAGAAAGTCATTGTTATCATCCGAAAACAAGTCAGCCATCCAATTGAAAAGAGGAAATGAACATACATGGTCATTAATTACCGGAGCCTCTAGTAGCATCAGAGGACAACTCAGTGAATTTTCAATGTAGCTGTGTGCTAAGAAATCTTGCGCCGCTGCGAAAATATTCCAATGACCCAGAACTCCATGTATCGCTGCAAAGGCCATAATCCCTCCGTCGTAACAAAGCTGTTCATGATCAAGTAACGGATTCATGAGATGATTGTAATTCACTTCAGGAGGTACTGAGTTGCAGAGACATAAGTCCAGGGCCCACATGAAATCACAGCTCAGGCAATGAAATACAGGCTGCACACAGGTGAAATAGGAAAATCAAAATGATAATCCATATGATGCACTCAAAGTCGCGAGTGGCAGAATGCCATACTGGTCAAGCATCCTGTGGCGAAATAGTTCTAAGTGTTCCAGCTCGTTTGCGAAGGCAGGACGGACATCCATTTTGTAATTACGAAAATAGGAATACAAAAGTTGCAGCTGCTGGTAGTAGATGAGGAAGTTCAGAAACATAGATCAGAGAGTATGGAGTGAGAGTAGCAGAATGTCTTTAAATGATTTGGTGTAAAAAAATCACCAAACCATTGGCTAGTAGTTGCAAAAAAAATAGTGCAGCTGGGAAGTGGAGGAGCGTTAAAGATTATGAGAATCACCTTACAAAATTGTAAAGGAAGATCACTATTTAATAAGGTATGCAGTTTTCTGCGAGTGTTAGCTAAGTGAATGAGATATGTTTGTGAACAGATGCTCGGGTAGCTTGATTTTGGGACAATAAGGCTGTTGTTCAAGTCTTGGGATGGAAGTTTGAGTTCAAGGCCGTATTTCGCGGCCAGATGGAAACATCAAGGTTCCTATGCGTGGGTGGATGAAGTTCATTTTTACAGAGAGGCATATGCAGAGGGACTATTACAGACTAAAGCTTGTCGTTTAAAAAGTCATAGTAATTGACATTGCTTGAAAATAAATAATTACTGCTGAGTGTTAAGGTAAAATTCGGCATTATAGGAGATACCGGTGTACCTTTGAAAACACATGCAACATTACAGCGCTTCCTGTTAAATAAGTCATGCAATTGGTAGTGCCTGGATGTGAACGATTATGTGCGGCATTGATATTTTTGACACTGTGTACTTATGAGTAGTGGAGAAGTGACGCAATGAAATTATGTTAGGTGAGTGTAGTGTAGTTACGGAACGGAAAACCTTTAAAGAGAGTTACATTTAGTATGGAATACTTTTTATTTTTTTCACAAACTTAGGTATGAGAATATTGTTATAGTGTTAGCGGGACTGTAAGTTGAAGTTTGATAAACATTAGTGAGATAAGTAAATGAAGGTTTATTTAACATGTGCAGCTAATAATCTGTGAGAAAAGGCAATAGTCTATAGTCTTGTAAATATGGGTGCGCGAACCAGTGCGCGCACCACGTAACTTTTTACGGAGAAAAAAAAATGTTTCATTCGCGTTCAGGGTCTATACTGGACCCCCTGAGAAAACCTACTCGGTTAGATAATCTGTACCTTCTCTTCTTTCCATGTTCTAACCCTTTGTTCAGTACAATATATTCACTCGCAGTTACAAAATGGCGGCCAACACTTTCTGATTTCCGCCGATTCTAATGTTGACAGACGTTAAACAGCAAATCAGAATTCCGTAAACTGTATATTTTAGCAATTTTAAACAATAGGCAAAATAAGTAAACTTAAAGTCCTGAAACGATCTTCAAGTGTCGTCTGCCTTTGCACCATTAAATTTTACTTATAAAGCACGTGAATCACAGTCTTGTAAATAGGGATGCGTGACCGAGTGCGCGCACACCGTAACTTTTTTCAGAAAAAAAAAAGATTGTTTTCGCGTTCAGGGTCTATACTGCACCCCCTGAGAAAACGTACTCGCTTAGATAATCTGTACCTTTTTCTCTTTCCATGTTCTCACCGTTTGTTCAGTAGAATATATGCACTCGCACTAACAAAATGGCGGCAACACTTCCTCATTTCCTCCAAATCGAATGTTGACAGACGTTGAGCAGCAAATTATAATTCCGCAAACTGTAAATTTTTGCATTTTTGAAAAACAGGCAAAATTATAAAACTTTAAGACCTATAACTATCTTCATGTCTCCTCTCCTTTTGCACCATTAAATTTTAATTACAAACCACGTTTCCTTTTCATTACACAGGATTGTTTCTCGGTTTTGCACATTCAATACATAGACACTTCTTCTCCCTTTTTAGTCAGTTATGCGGGTGTGTGTGAATGGCATTGTGATTTGTTGTTTAATGTCAGTAAAGGGGGCATATTACCAAGCAATAGCGATAATTATCGCTATTGCTTGGTTAGAGACAACATTTTGCCGGTGAGCTGCGGGGATTTTTATTGCAGATAAACCTTGGTATGACCAAGGTTTATCGCAAATGCGATAAAAAACGCCCGCAATGCATGAATATCGTT
The DNA here is from genome assembly GCF_964261635.1 of Lissotriton helveticus. NCBI lineage: Eukaryota > Metazoa > Chordata > Amphibia > Caudata > Salamandridae > Lissotriton > Lissotriton helveticus. The sequence continues at coordinate 317,974,609 of NC_136068.1, forward strand.
GAAAAGTCAGCGATATTCATGCATTACCGAGCTAATGCTCTTAGCCATGTTATCCACTTCCCATTGGATAACATGGCTAAAAACTGCTCAGGGCAGGTGTTAGCTTTTGGAGATATTCACGCTTAGCGCGAATATCTACAAAAGTTGGTAATAGGAGATAGCGATGTTAGCGACTGTTTCCAGTCGCTAACATCTTGGCACGCACACTTTGGATATCATTAGTGATAAATATCACTTACATGCAAAGTGGCGCCCAAGATGGTTGCTATCTCCTACTAGTTGTCGCTAACTGGTGTTAGCGACAGCTAGGTAATAGGGAGATAATTTTATCTTCGCTTTCTTGGCTTTTAAAGCCAGAAAAGCGGAGATAAACCCCCTTGATAATATGCCCAATTCGGGGGAAATCAGAAAGTGTTGACCGCCATTTTGTTAAAAAACACCCTGCACATAATCTATCTGTATTTAGGTAATAAATATAGAAAGTAAGGTTGTGTAGCAGTGCATATCAAAAATATTGCATGTAGTATCCTGGTAATGTATGGTAGATTATATTGTAAATGATGATTGATTTAAAAAAATGTGGGTGAAAAATTTGGTAAATAAATGTGGTGCACAAACAAATCTTAAACTTAGGCTTTACGATATATAATGGATAGAAAATTAGGGAATGTATCTGTTAGGCATGATATTTGGTAGAATGGGTGTATGTTGTCTAATACATATGTCTGTATTATGTTAACTAAAATTCAGTTGTGTATTTTTTTTAAAGAGTGTTTGGTGCTGAAAAGCAACAACCTGAAGTGAACGTGAGAGTATACAAACAGTAAATCCTTTTTTACAGGTGAGTTGATAATTTTTAAATGATAATTTATTTTTGAGAAGATTACCATAATATGCATGTTTTTTAAGAAAATGTACACTGCTTCTCTTTTGCATGAGGATTTTAATTTCTATTTTAAACATGTCTGTACTTGCTTGTAGTACATATGTATTTTGAAATACGGTTCTATTGTTTATTGGTACAACCTTTTTATGGGCCGGGTCCATGTGTTATTTTCTATGCAGTTTGGGTTCATCTATTCTTTGACTGTAAGAGTTTGCTGTTTACGTGGATTAATTTTTGCTAAGTCATCATTATCTCTCTAACTTATGCTGTATCATTTGTGTACAGTAATTTTTCTGAAATTATAGAGGTGTATTATGACATGGCTGTTTTCGTGATGGGCATTTCGGATGCATTTTTGTGACTGTACTATCTATTTGCACTCTATTATATACATTGGCACAGGTGTATTATGATGAGGTCAGTCGGACACCATGGAGGGACTAACGGTAGGGCAGGGAGGGAGGGAGGGGGAGGTGTAGGGTGGAGAGATCTAAAATGTGGTGTATAGATAAATGCAGGACAGTATACAATTCAATTAATAAAATAAATGTTTTAGTGTACACAGCATCGCATTTTGGAATGCAGTGCACACTGCAAAATTCATTTAAATAATTAAATTATGTATTTACTACAAATTATCTATATCCTGGTTGTTAGGTTCCTCCACCCTAGACTTCCCCCTCCTCGTCTCCCTGCCCCACCATAATTCCTTCAACGAGTTGCGGCTGAATATGGTTTCATATGGTTATGATGAAATGTTTTCTATTAAATGAAATTTACATGTTGAGTATGCTGTTAAAGGTAAAAGCAACTGCCTTTGTGGAAAGTAGCAATCTGTTTAGTGAATGTTTAATAGGTATATTGTGAGTCACTCCTTCAGTTTGCATATAGTTTGAATCACAGTTTGTAGTGGTGAAGTTAGAAAATAGATCTCTACTATTAAATTAGAAAGTGTACACATAGTTCTACAGCACAGAAACGCAGAAAACAAATTTCACACTGAAATGTGTTTTTACAGCACAATTTCAATTGAAGAAATTAAAAGGGATAGTGTTAATGTCTAGGATCAAAGTATCATTTTCTTTATAAAATAAAGAGGAAGGTCCTATATTAATCAATGTAGTTAATGTCTTAAAAAGTGAAAATGTATGTAGTTCAAAGATTACTTAAGGTAATTTTTGGTTAACTGATCATGAAAAAGATATAATTTAGTCTTTATATTTTTTTAAAAGGACACAGAAGATAGAAAAAAAAATGGAAGATTACTCAGAAAATATGAATGTCCATTTTGAAATGGAAACTGAACTGATTGAAGAATTAATAGAAGAACTATTTGGAGAGGAAAATACAACAGAAAATGAGGAGTTTTTGGACTGCACTTTTGATAGTGCATATTTAGAAATGGTGGAAGAAGAAGAGAATTTGGAAGAGGAAAATAATAATGAAGTATCTGATGAAATGATGGTACATGTGCTTCTGGAATATGAATTATTAAATCAATAAAATTATTTTTGTTTAAAAAAAACAACCTTGAAAACATTATTGTTGTACTATTAATCGGTATTCTCTTTTTTGAGAATGACAGTAAAAGTTGTGATGAGGTGCATAAAACATTAAAGTTATAAAAATAAAAAGCATTAGGAACAACTACAATGCTTGAAAGTTAGAATAGTACTTATATGCCTGAAAAATTACATTCATACAATCCATGTGTAATGATAACACAGATATGGAGTGTCATAAATTTAGAAACAATATTCACTATAGGATCTTCTACTCTGACTAGAGACTGTTTCTTTGTGTTTATTCAAGTTATAAAATCAAGCAGTGGTTATAATTTGTATGTTATATGGTAGTAGGGGTCTATAATATTTTTTAACTTTTTTCCAAACAGATTGTCATTTATATCACAAACATCAATCCCTATGCCAACGAGAAATGAAAAAAGAAAGCTGTATAAAAAGACATACCATTTGAAGAGAAAAGAGGCACAAAATTTACCAAAACAACAAAGGACGGAGAAAAACAAGAGTGCTCCTGGTAAGAGCAGCAAGGATTTTTTTTTTAAATTGTGTCAAAGGAAAAGTCAATTGGATAATGTTGAAAAGGAAAAACAGTTTTTAGTATCTACAAGGAGAAATGGAAGAAAAAAGAAAACTGTGTCTGAAAACAGTGGTGAGGAAAGTATGTACAGTAAAAGACGTACGAATCAGTTTGTGGAAATAAGGAAATGTATGTTTCATAAGAGAGTTGTTATGAATTTATTACAAAAGGAAAAAATTTCTAAAAGGAAATCTGCTTTTTATAAGAAAAAAAATACATAGAGGAAGTTGTGGATGATGCGTTCGAGACAAAAAAAAATTGTTTATTTTCGTGCTTAAAAGAATAAATACACTAACTAAATAAGGCAATCAGAGTTTTATAAGCTAAGAGTAAATGGAAGAGACACATAAATAGAACAAATTTTTGTAAAAAAATTTCTGGTAAATGGATGCATACTTCAAATTCTGAGGCATTTTTTAATGAAGAGAGTTACTTTCAAAGTAACGATTTGTTGCATGCAGTTGACACCAGTGGTCGAGCGTATGAAGTGAAGGATGGCTGTCCTATTGAGAAAGAGAAAATTGAGGTCAGAAATACAGAAGGGGAAATAGGTGGAGAAGTTTTACAGGGACGTGTTCAGGCTTCTGTTTATAGTTGGAATTGTAGCAGTATTTGTAGTGTACGACAGGATTCAATTGATTTCTTTCACAATTTCTTACGTAAGTACAGTAAGGAAAGTCTAAAAAAAAAATTATAATGTTGCAAGAATTAGATCGTTGCAGAGTGAGAGAAAAAATTGGTTTGCAATGCCATTCTCTGGCTTCTTTGTCAAAAATATATGCCAGAGTGTTTTTCATCACTTTAGGATGTTAGCAGTGCATCATACCAAAATGAGAAAATTAGTCAGAAATATGTATTATGCAAAAAGTCCAGCACTTAAACCTAAAGAGTTAAATAGTGCTCTTTTGCATGGATGTGCATTAGATGTGAAGAATATTTGTGCAGAAATTGAGGTAAGTTATTTTGGTCGAGATGAAGAGAATGTAGAAACTGATATAGTTATAGAAGGAAATGTGTTAGAAAATGTTGGACATTTTAATACTGAAGAATTTGAACAGGAAATAACAAAATTTAAGGTGATTGCAGGTGAAAAACCAAATTTAACTTGTGTGTATTGTCGACGCATTTATTACAAAAGTCAAACTAGGTTAGTTGATTTATATTTAAAAAGTAAAGATGAAGATAATACTCAGTGGAGAGAGTTTGCAACTTACTTGCTGGTAGAAAAGTATTTTGATTTGGGTTTTGAGCAACGTATTTGCAAATATTGTTATAATAAATTAAATGAAAATAAAATGCCTGCTAGAGCTGTTCATAATAATCTTGAGTTGATAAATATTCCATCGGAACTGAAAGATTTAAATACTTATGAGACTATTTTGATTCAATGTGTACATCCTTTTCAGGCTATTGTTCGTATGGAGCCTAAGACTGGGAAATTAAATCCTACAGATTTACAAAGAGGATTAAAGGGTAGAGTTGTATATTTGCCACTTGATTAAAAAAAAATATGGAGACAATTGGTATTGAAAATGTAGAAGAGGAACCTCTTGTTATTCTAGTTAATGGTGTACCTACAAAGAGTAAGAAAATCTGGCAAGATTTAGTGGATGTTAGGAAAGTGAAAAAGGCAACGTTGTATTTAGTCAAAAATAATAAATACTATAAAAATGTGTATGTAGAAGAAGAAGATGTAAGTGATGAAGAGGATAATGATTTGTCTATTGGACAAATTGAAAAAGTCGACATGTCCAGAACTGAAGAAATTTATGAACATTACAGTGTTCATCCACTGCATTCCAAAGAAGCAATGGGGAATGCTATTGAGTTATTTCAGATGAAAAAAGCAGAAGGAAGTCCTATTAGTGTATGGGAAAAAAGTTTGGAAGGTCGTTGTTTCCCACAGTTATTCCCAACAGGTGAAGGTGCGCGATATGATGATCGACCTATGCAGATTCCTGCATTTGAGTACCGGACAACAAGATTATATGCAGAAGATCCCAGATTTCGTCAATGTATTCCATATTTGTATCATCTTCTGTTTGAGAGTGACTTATCTGGTCTTTCTTATGCAGTAAACCATATCTTAAAAAGTGGAGTGCATCTGCAAAATGTTTCAGCAAAGGATTTTATGGATAAAGTGCAACAGAAAGATAGTGTTTTGGATTCTCACCTAATTAATTTAATGGCATGTCAGTGTGGTACTAATGAATATTGGTACCGTCATCATGGAGATTTAAAATGCATGCTAAGAAACTTGGGAGCACCAGCATGGTTTTTAACTCTAAGCTGTGCAGAGTATGCCTGGGAAGATTTACTTGAATATCTTCGAGAGGTGAATGTAAATATTGAAAATATAAACTACAAGACACCAGGAGAATTGTGTTAGTTGGATCCGGTTAATTTTTGCAGATATTTTAATCATAGATTTGACGCAATGATGTCATTTATTACAAACAAGAAGAATCCACCGCTTGGTGAAGTTTTGGATTTCTTCTGGAGAAAAGAGTACCAAGCAAGAGGTGCTCCTCATATTCATATGTTACTGTGGATCAAGGATGCTCCCAAATTTGGAAAAGACTCTGATGACACTGTACTATCTTTTATTGAACAATATGCCACTTGTGACATACCTAACAGTAGAACTGATAAAGACTTAAGAGGAAAAGTGTTACGGTTTCAAAGACATCGTTGTGGAAAATATTGTCTGCAAAAATTCAAATCAAAGGATAAGTTCTATACAAAATGTCATTTCGGATTTGCACGACCGGTGCTTTCAAAAGGAAGAGTCAATAATTTGATGTCATCTTTGAGACATAATATCACAAGAAGATCACCCAAAAATACATACAATTTAAGAAGAGGAGAAGAGTCCAAATATATAAATGACTACAACCCTGTCATTTTGACCATGTGGAATGCTAACATGGATATACAATATGTTGCGGACAACTCTATTGCTGTGGCTCGATATGTAACGTCTTACATCACGAAATCTGAAAAGACGGAACTGAAGGAGATGTGGGAAGATATTTCTCATGAAAATAGCCTAAGCAAGAAATTGTATACATACAGTTTGAAGATGTTATCACATCGAGAAATTGGAGCATATGAATGTTGTGATCGATTATCATCAGCAAGTCTTTATGCGAAATCTCAAAGTATCCTGTGGGTGAGTTTAGGTCTAGCAGGAACACGAAACTGTGTTTTGAAAACTGTGCAAGAAATTGAATATTTAGCACAGAAAGAACCAAACAGTACATATATTCTGAAAACAAATATGTTGGATACATACTATCCAAATAGAAGTAGTCTGCTTGAAAATATTTGTCTGTATGAAGTACTTGAAAAATACACTTTTAAAAGGAATATTAGAGAGAATGTTGAAAAAGGTATATATGCTGTAATTGGACAGGAAGGATGTCTGGTGAAACAAACAAAAGGACATTTGATTAATCACCGAAAACTGAGTTGCGAAAATCCAGACAAAAGAGAATTTTACTATTTAGCTCTTTTGCAACTCTTTAAACCATGGCGTACTGAAGAGTAACTACTTGGAGACTTTGTTAGTTATGAAGATTCCTTTAACGCATCTAAAAGTAGTATAGAATGTCCTGTTTTTAGTAATTATCTCAAAATGTTGAATGACGAAATAGAGCAAGAAGCAACAATTGCAGCGGAGATTTGTAGAGAAAGTTCACAAGACACTCAAAGTTCAGCACCATTGAGTCAGGATCCACTGGGAGAACCAATTATCCGAAATGAAGCAGCCACTGCCATGGATGAGGTGGAAAGAGCAATGCAGCAAGCTCAAGAGGATATAATAAACTTAGAAGAATTGGAGAAGGAATTTAATCTTGAGCAAAGACAGATATATGACGAAGTGACAGAGCATATTGAGCATGGTTTTCGTCATGACAAAAAAGAATGCTCATGTATGTCATTTGAACCTATTCGACTATATGTAAGTGGAGAAGCTGGAACAGGGAAAAGTTTTCTTATAAAAGGAATTACTACATATCTACAGCAAAGAACTCAGTCACCATTGTCTTGTGTTGTAACAGCACCAACTGGATTGGCAGCACATAATATTAAAGGTATTACTTTACATCGTTTACTGATGCTGCCAGTTGAACATGAAAATAAATTACAATATCACAAGCTATCTGGAGACGCTTGTTATGAAGTTTCTAGACTCCTTAAAGAAATTAAACTTCTTATTATTGATGAAGTAAGCATGGTATCCAATTTAATGCTTGCTTTTGTACATTTAAGAATGCAGCAGATACTTAAAACTGACTATGATGTTTTATTTGGAGGGAAACATGTCATAGTTTTTGGAGATCTACTGCAACTAACTCCTGTGAAAGGACAATCTGTATTTGAAACTGTTACACATGAAGACACCAGAAAGTGCCTTGGCAGTATTGGAAATGTTAATATATGGTCACATTTCAAATATACTGAACTGATACAAAATATGCGACAGGCAAAGGATACTAAATATGGACATTTTCTTCAAGATATAAGGATTGGAAGACTAACTGAAAATGCAAAAGAAACACTACAAACTTGATTACTTTGTAAGTTGTTTCCCAATGAAGATAATGTACCTGAGAAAATATATAGGAAAGAGGTAAAAGATAAGTCAGTCATATGCTTGATGCCAACTCTAAAAGAATGCTCAGTTTTCAATGAGAAAATGTTGAAGTTGAAAAATGAAGAAATTAAGAAACTGGAAGCAAAAGATAAAATAGAGCATGAAGGAAGTACTATTGTTTTGTCTGATAAATTAAAGTTAAAATTGGATAGTCTACAGAAATCTATATCTAAAACTGCTGGTTTAGAGAAGAATCTGTATGTATGTTTAAATTGTCGGATTATTTTACGCAGAAATTTACTTGTAGAAAGAGGTCTGGTGAATGGAGCAATGGGTAATGTTGTTGGTTTTGTAAATTACCCAAATAGAGATGAGATTGATTTTTTATGAATAAAATTTGATGGAATTGAGGAAGTACAATAAATCAGTCACTGCTCAAGTCGTTTTTTGCTTGTGAAAGACTTGTATGTCCGTCGGAAACAATTTCCAATTTGTTTGGCATATGCAGTGACTATTCACAAATCGCAAGGTTTAAGTGTAGATTGTGCTTTGGTCAATATTGGAAATAGTGTATTCAAAGAGGGTATGGCATATGTTGCTTTATTATGAGTGAGAACTTTATCTGGGCTTTATCTAATTGATTTTGATGAGACAAAGATCAGTGCAGATTTAAAATGTATAATAGGTTAAGAAGAGAATATGCTCCAAGTTTACCTCAATATCCTTTAATTAAAAAGAGTATAGTTGGTCGGAAAAGGAGAAATGAGGAACAATGTACTGAAGTAGTAGAGAAACGAAGAAAAAAAGATGAGACTGTCATTGGTAGGAGTAAGAAAAAGGTTAGTACTACAGAGATTGTTGGATTTAAATTTGAAAATAGGTCTGGTGTGAACTGCTATGCAAATGTAGTGGTTAATGTGTTTTTTTTTCTAAAAAGTTTACAGCAACAGATTAGAGAAAATCAGGAGCAAACATGTTGTTGTTCTTTAAATTCTGTGTTTGAAAAATGTACCAGTGGTAATAGTGAAGTAGGAAGTGTTTCAGAAGTAAGGAATGTTTTAGACATATGTGCAGGACTAAATACATTTTCTCAGAATATTCAGCAAGATTGTCAGGAATGTATTATGTATATGCTTACAGTTTTGGAAGAAGAAGGTGTAGGTATTGATAGTCTTTTTGGCCTTTCTTATAAATGGGAACATATTTGCGATAATTGCTCATTTACAAGTAGTACTGACATACACACAGAAAGATTTATATATCTAACATTACCTGATTGTAAAATAGTGTCCTTTAATAAACTAGTTAAAGATGCATATCAGAACATGGTTTGTTCTCAATGTAATTCAGAAATGTTATCAACCTTATTTATCCATAGATATGGACAGTATGTAATTTTAATGCTTCAACGATGCAGAGCTGATGGAAGTAAATTGTCAACTTTAATTAAAAATTATGTGGCTTCTCAAATATCTATTTCTAGAAGAACATTTGTAACTGTAGCAATTATTTTTCATGAAGGGCCATCAATATCATCAGGACATTACATAGCTTATTTGAAGTGTCCAACTGGTTGGACGCTCTGCAATGATAGTCAATTAAGTTTTAAGAATTGTTTGCCTTCTGAGTTAAGAAATTCTTACCTGATATTTTTGCAACCAAAATTTCAGTGAAATTACTTGGTCTAGTCAGAGTAATACTGTAAAGATATGAAAATGTGTTTTTTAGAAATATCATGTGTTTAAGGGTGTTCAAATATAGAAATGAAACTTTTATGTGCCAAAGTGATAGCATCAGGTAAGGTTTCCTTAATGTTGATGGTACAGGACATGTTGGAATTCACTTATACTATTTGGCCACACGGAAAACAATGAGATATGAAAATGTGGACTTAAGATAAATGTTTTTAGAGTATACTTACTTGGAAGTTTGTTGAGAGGTACTAAAAAAAAACGAATTAGCTCATACTATTTGGCCATGCGGAAAAGTATGAGATATCTAAATCTGGACTTGAGATAAGTGTTTCTAGAATATACTTACTCGCAAGTTTGTTGAGAGGTACTCAAAAAATAACGACTTAACTCATAGTATTTGGCCATGCGGAAAAAAATTAGATATCAAAATGTTGACTTGAGATAATTGTTTTAAGAACATAGTTGCACGGTTATTTGTGGAGAGGTATTTAAAAGTAACTGGTATACTTTAATTAGTTTGTTATTGTGGAGTATGTGCTGTGCTTACTCAAGAAATTGCGATTTAGAGAAAAACATTTAAGACATGTTTTTTTCTAGGTATTTATAGTATGTATAGAGATTTTGTATGGGCTTTTTAAATACAATCATTTTGATTGTGGGTTTTTTCCCCACTGTCACATGATGATTACTATTTAAATCACTGTTTATAGTGAAAATCAATTTATCTGAGGACAGCAAAAATAAACCAGTAAATATGTTGTCTAAGTTATTTTGTTACATTATATTTAGAAATATGAATTATAACAGATTTCTTTATTGTCTTCCACAGATATTACATTTTTAAGGTAAGAACAACTTATCATATCTGAGAGTTTCGTGTACCTGTGTCTTCTCCTTATTTTTTTCATCCTCTTCCTTTGTTAGTGATGTTTAGATATGGTTATTCCCTTTAACGCATGGTTTTTCTCTTACATCTTTTCTATTAGTATTCTATTCAGTCTTTCTTACTCTTCAGTTTGTTACTTACGTTGCTTTATAGAGTCACCTTTATTGATCCTTTATCACCTTTGTTTCCTGAATCTTAACTTCTTTGTCTTACTGTACCTTACAATTTGTTACCTTACTCTGCTTTCTTTAATTATGCTCAATTTCCAAACTAAAATCTATAGTTTAGTTCTCTCACCCTACTTCTTTTCTCTTTATCTGTCTCTCTTACACTCCATGTCTGTTTGTATTCCATTAATCTTCTGTTACTGAACCTTTTTGACTCTGTTTCTCTTAGTGTTGTTCCTTTATTTTATCTATCTCTTTAAGACATTTCGGTACTCTTAGTCTGTTTATTTTACAGACTGTTTGTTTCGTGTATTATCACTGATCATACTCTCATTTTGTCTCTCACTTTACTTTCCTTTAGACAGTCATTCTTTGAGTGCTATTATTTCTTTCAAATTTTTCTGTCTCGGTCTTTTTCTGTCCCTTAGTCTTCTTTTCTTTCACTTTCTGTTTCATTTACTTCTACTTTGCTTTGTTTTATAAAATAACACTATAACCATACTTTTACTTTTCTTCCACAGATAACATGTTTTTTAAAGATTTTAAGTTTTTCTTTATTACTATTTCTTAGGTAAGTATAAATAATAAAAATACTTTTTCAACACTGTGTCATTTCTTTGAGTATCCTGGTCATACTAGTCTTGTGTTTTATGTGAGCACTTCCATGGAGGATTGGCTGCACGGTCACAAGGAGCCTGTTAAAAATTAATTTAAGAAATCAGCAACATATCAGTGAGTTAGTTCACTAATGCGGATGTGTCAAAACATTGCAGGTAAATGATATGTGTTACAGAACTTTAGAGCATATTATCAATGGGGTTTTATTCTGCAATTTTGAATTTAAAAGCCAAGATTGCGGAGATAAAATTATCTCTCTAGTATGTAGCAGATGCTAACACAACTTCTCCACCTATTTGTCTGTGAAAATTAATATAATAGACATACCAAGTTAGCATTGCAAGATGTTAGCCCCTCTATCACCGCCTTTAATAACCCCTCGCGGCTCCCGCTTCGCGGGGGCCGCTCGCAGAGGAGTTTGTGGAATCCGTGTCTTTGGACCTTGCTGTGAAGCCGCCTAGTGAGAGGTGAAGCTGCGCCAGGGGAAAAACTGCTGTTCTCAAGTTCGGACTGCGAGGCCCACCAGGCTGTGCGCAGAACACCAGGCACACCTGCAGCCTCTTCCCGTGACCCCTCCCCTCTATCACCGCCTTTGATAACCCCTCGCGGCCCCCGCTTCGCGGGGGCCGCTCGCAGAGGAGTTTGTGGAATCCGTGTCTTTGGACCTTGCTGTGAAGCCGCCTAGTGAGAGGTGAAGCTGCGCCAGGGGAAAAACTGCTGTTCTCAAGTTCGGACTGCGAGGCCCACCAGGCTGTGCGCGGAACAGCAGGCACACCTGCCGCCTTTTCCCGTGACCCCTCCCCTCTATCACCGCCTTTGATAACCCCTCGCGGCCCCCGCTTCGCGGGAGCCGCTCGCAGAGGAGTTTGTGGAATCCGTGTCTTTGGACCTTGCTGTGAAGCCGCCTAGTGAGAGGTGAAGCTGCGCCAGGGGAAAAACTACTGTTCTCGAGGTCGGGACTGCGAGGCCCACCAGGCTGTGCGCGGAACACCAGGCACACCTGCCGCCTCTTCCCGTGACTCCTCCCCTTTACCCATCTTACCGTATAAGACCTGGTGCTGCAACGCGTGAGCGGGACGCGTGTGCGGGACATATCCCGCGACAAAGCCCGGACTAAGGGCGGGCCCTCTTAGGCCCTCATAGGTCGGAATAGGCCGGGCCGGGCCTACTCTCCTGTTTACGTTTTAGGTACTGGTATTTACCTAGTCCTTGTTGTACAAGAGCCCCCATCTACCTGTCATGCCTTCACCAGCCCTGGATAAACCTATAGTGAAGCTGGGGGGTTCCAAGATTAGAACCCTGGATAAAAATTTCCCACGCTCTTTGGCGGAGGAAGATGGGGATTTGGACACCGCCCTTGCAGAACGCAGGGTTGAGCGCCGTCGCTCTATTGATAATCTGAAACGTAGACCCCTGGTAGATACTCTAGATGGTGGCTCTCCGCTGAATGCTAGTGAGGAGCCATCTTCACAGGAAGGAGTCCCTCTTTTGTTGAGGGATTGTACTGTTAGTCCCTGCCAACCTGCTGTGCAGGTTCTGAAGTCTACCCCTCCCACTAGCCCCTGTTGTACGGCTATTGATCTGACATCCCAACCTATTCATATTTCTAAATCAAGGAAAGCTAAGCCTAAATTAGTTACAGTGGCCGAGTTGCACGGCCCTCCCCCTAATAAGCGTAGAAGGAAGACGAGGGGAGGTAAGGGTAAACCTAAACTTTCCCATTCCGATTTTGGAAAACCCACTAAGTCCATTCCAGTTCCCGATAAGTCTAGAGAAGTTATGGGTCCTGCTCCTATCCTTACAAATAACCTGCCTACTCTACTGCCCCCAGTTGTCCCCCAGGGGAACCTAGAATTCTTACTCAGATCTCTGCTGCTGCCTATCAGCGAGAGTATTAAGAGAGTGGAGATCAGACTCACTATCCTTGAGGCTACACTAAGTAGTTTGAATTCGCAGGTTAATACCCTTGGAAGACCCCCTGAGACTATGCCCCCTCCCACCCTGCCCCCTACCTTACAACCCCCCTTAGCTATCCCAGGACCAACCGTGGTGACTTCTGCCACCCCTCTTTTGCAACCTCTTATGGCTAAACCAGTTCTCCCATGCCATAGTAAAACTATCATTCCCCCACTACAATCCTCAGGTAGAACCCCACCAGTTATAAACCACAATGGGGCTGTAAATGGTGACTGTATTCCACCCCCTTTACCAGAGAAACCTGCCCCTAGAGTTCGGAGACCCGACCTTCCCCCTGAGGCTAACGACCTTATGGTGGTTATGGCCGGGGTTCCCCCCCTTGAGATGGGGGAAGGTGAGAATTTCTTCTCACTTAAAAATCAAGTAATTAAATGGTTGAACTGGAATAGACCTCTTCCAGCATATTTTAATAATGAAATTGTGATGGTAAGAAGGGTACCCTGGCTGGGCAAGACCAGGAAGTCAATAGTAGGGGATTGTATTTTGGTGAGTTTTAGAGACCCAAGGACTGTTCACTACATCTGCTCAGGGTCGAATAGATCATCTGAATCCACCATTCGGACCCTGCCAGTATCTTTTTTCTTCCCCCTGTACATATGCATCGTGACCAAGCTCAGGACAAATGGACAAGGGTCGATCGGAGGGGTAGATTTTGTGGGTATTCAGCCCAACCTGTTTTTCAACCACCTCTGACACCCTTCCTTAATCTTAATCGTTTTAATTGTCTGAGTGGCCTCAATGGCGTTGATTGACTGCCCACTGCTGTACACCCCATTATTTCTTCTTTTGTTAAAGAGCCTACGGTAATGTCCGACAGTAGCCCTATTCCTGTCCAAGATCATGTAATGTCTCAAATTGCCCCGACAATTGCCATGGCTTATCCAGTCTTATTGGACTCTCTACCTGTTAATAATGTTTTAATTACCACGGTACCAGCGCTTATTCAACCCCCCTCCTGTTCCCTTGGTTTGAAGTTTGTTAGCTGGAATGTTGCAGGGTGGAGTAGGCAATTGGCATCTCTGGGGTGGAATGAGATCCTCACCGACTTTGATATTTTATGCTTGCAAGAGACCTGGGCAACTGCTGATATTAAACTCGATGGCTTTGTGTCTTATAATAACCAGGCAATAAAGTCAGGTATGGGTAGGGCTAAAGGGGGGTTAGTGATTCTTACATCAGTTAAACTCCCAGTATGTTTGATTTCCTACCTCCCTGTGGGACACCACTCTCAAATTCTAATACTAGAACATACTAAGGGCCATGTTTTAGTGGTGGTCAACCACTATAACAATCTTTTCAACGCCTCAGATACCTCAGTGGCGGAGGAGCAGGGCCCTATTTTGAGGAACTTGCGGAATGATATCAGTAAACCAATTGATATCATTTGGAGTGGGGACTTTAACCTCCGTACTTGCCCATACTCCTTTACTAGAATTTGTGGATATGATGGGGATAACGGGGAAAACAGAGCACATTTTGCACATACTCCCCATGGTGACTCCCTTAATTCCCTCGTGTTGAACTTGGATCTTATGATCCATCCCCCGGCCTTAGATGCGGATGGTAAGTCTGTTCCAACTTTTGTAGGACCCAACTCGTCTTCTGCCATTGATCATCTACTGGTTTCTACGCATCTTACTCCACATTGTACGGTTCCCGTTGTCACTGATCTTGGAGGTAGCGACCACCATGCGATCACCATGCTTATTTCTGCATGGGGGCCTCTTGCTGAAAATGATTATTTGGTAATAGAAGATGTTACCCCATGTAGACAGAATGGATTCCGTATAAAGTGGAATTTGGATAACTCCGAAAAGTTGCAAGCTAAAATTATAAAAGAGGGGATCACTGAAATTCATAGTTGCCTACATCCTGAGGCCCTTAACGGGTGCATCATAACTAACTTTGTGGCACTCGGTATTGCTGTAAAAAGATGCCTTACCATTACTAAAGCCCGAATTAGGAACCAAAACGTGGGTTGGTTTGACAGCCTATGTAATCAATCCCTGCGGGAACTTAAGTTGGCCTTAACAAAACTCCCGAGAGACAGGGAGGCCGTCAAATTACTCAGGCTTACCTACAAAAACAATCTCGTACGTAGGAAGCAGGAACTCGGGGAACTTGCCTGGGATGCCCTGAACCAAGCATCGGTGTTACGGGATAGTAGGCTTTTTTGGTCCACGGTTAACAGCCCTTTCCTTTTCAATGAAGAGTTTCCTAAACTGTCAGCGCAGGTCAGCGAAGCCAATTGGGTTTCCCATTTTTCTGGTATTTTTAACCCACCCGGGGGAGATTCTGTCGGCCCTACTATCCCGACGTCTGTAACAAGGATACCTTTGGATAATACCCTATCAGAGGTGGTTATTTCCTTAAGCCAGAGCAAAGGAGGAAAGGCACCGGGACCCGATGGGGTCCCGGTTGATCTGTATAAATCTAACCCCACTCTCTGGTGCCCACTCCTGACCCAGGTGTTTAATGCATCAGTCCTGGAGAATACCCCTCCCACGTGGAGTGAATCCCTAATTCTACCCATTTATAAAAAGGGAGATAGAGGCGAGGCAAAGAACTACCGCCCTATCTCCCTTCTTGATTCCTCCCTGAAGATTATGAGTAGGGTTCTCCTGATAAGGTTGGAGGAGTGGGTTGAGGAAAACAATATCATGGCTGAATCCCAATTTGGTTTTCGCAAAGGTCTGGGGACAACGGAGCAGTGCCTCAATCTTGACCTCCTCATAGGGAAATACACGAGAGCGAAACAAGGTTCCCTATTTCTCTGTTTTGCCGACCTTTCGAGCGCCTTTGACCTTGTGGACCATAAACTCTTGTGGTCCACTTTACTGGCCATGGGCGCCCCCCGGCAATCATTCACTTTCTGGCCCGTCTCTATAATAAGTTGTCGGCCCAGATACGCTTTGGTTCGTCGGGTGAATGTACTGAGAAGATCAGGGTTAAGTCAGGCATAAGGCAGGGCTGTGTACTGGCCCCCCTGTTATTTTCCCTCTTTATCAATTCTATTGAATCAGAACTTAAGAAGGTCCAGGCAGATTCCCCACAGGTTGATGGACTCCCCGTACCAGTTCTGCTTTATGCCGACGATACGGTGCTTCTCTCGCGTACTCCTAATGGGCTACAGAAACTTATGAATACTTTTTATAATTTTATTAATGATAGGAAATTGAAAATAAATAACACCAAGACTTTTATTATGGCCTGTGGTAAACGGGTGAAATCTGTTATGCCGTTCCATTTTAACAATCATAATATTGAGGTAGTGGATAGGTTCTGCTACCTCGGTGTTACCTTTAACAATAAGGGGACTTGGTCCCAGGAGATCTCAAATGTTAATGGTAGAATGGCCAAAAGCTCATCTGGTATTTTTCGTTTTGCTGCAAAGCTAGGGAGCCGCCGTATACCTGATATGGTAGACATTTACAGGCATAGATGTGCGTCTATTGCTCTGTACGGCTCTGGTATTTGGGGTTATAGTCAGCATAGGGTACTGCAAAATACCGAGAATGGGTTTCTTAGAAGATTGCTTTGCCTACCTCCTTCGGCACCTACTGTATTGTGCCATAGTGAGGTCTGTTTGAATTATCTGATTGATCTGACGGGATTAAGACCTCTTATGGTATGGAGGTCAACTTGGGCAAAAGAAGAGACTACTTTTTCTAGGAAGATTATCACCGATTGTTTGAAGTTGGACAAAGCCCTTAAGATTCCCTGGCTAAGTTATGTCTCTTCCACCTATGGCGATGTATTTAATTTTGACATCATTAAGGATCCTTATTGTGCCGTTACTTTATCAAAAAAGGAACTTAAAGATGTTTTCATACAAACTAAGTCTGATATGCGTAGGTTAAAGAGTATTTTTCCATGTCTACCTATGTATTCCATCATACCATTAAACTCGAAGAAAAGGGCATGCCTATGTATTTAAAATCCATAACCAAGCAGTCTCATCAGTTTGTTCTGACACGATTCAGACTTGGTATTGTTCATAACTTAGTTGCCTTCCCTGAGATGAAACTTCATAGCCATTCTCCTTGTCCCTGTGACGGTCAGACTAGGCAAAGTACTCTGCATTTCATGCTTATCTGCCCACTCTATATGCATCTTCGCCGTCTCTATCTCAGACCTATGTTTTTAAGATTTTCAGTGTATACTATTACCCAAGCCATGGAATTGTTATTTGCACTTGACTCTGCAGACATCTGTTTTTTTACTGCTACCTTTTTACTCAAAGCCATTTCTCACAGGAAAAGTCTGGTGTTTTAACTTTCCGAAAGTCTTCATTGCTGAGCTTTTGCTTTTATTCTAATGTTTGTATTGTGTTTTATTGTACGCTTTTGTGATTGTTTTTAATAGTCGAATAAAGCTTGAAATGATGAATGACTGGAAACAGTTCCTAACATTGCTATCTGCTTTCACCCACTTTGGAACATATTTGTGCCATGTTCGAAAATCTCAAAAATCTAATAGCTGCCCCTGAGCAGTTCTTAGGTATGTCATGTAATGGTAGGTAGATAACATGACTAAGACAAATAGCTTGGTAATGGATGAATATTGCTGACTTCACAACAATATTTATTTATTTGGACCGATTTTTATCACTTAGGACAGTGGTTCGCATACAATGTTCACCTTTGGGTTTCTTGATCTACTCAGCAGTTTACAGTGGTTCCACATCATTTTATCTAACAGTTGGTAGGTGCTATGTACATCCTGTTACCTTTCTTAAAGTAATTGGGACACTTTCTATCACTCATTCAATCATCTGTTCACTGATCCAGCCATCCGCTCTCTTAACTATCCACCGTTTTACTTCACTGATGTATCTATGTTTTTGTCCATCTACCCCCTTTCACTTACTAATTAATCTTTATAATCACCCTTTCAGTTAACCATTCTATTACCTTTTCACATATCAATTTATCTATCCACGCATTTACTTGCCCATCATCTACCCTTTCATTTATTTATCTATGTATCCTTTCACACATCCATTCACTGAATCACTGATCCATCACGTGCTCTTTTACTCATGCAGCCATCCTTTAACATATCTATCCATCCTTCTAGCCATTCAAGCAGCCTTCCAGCCATACATCCATCTATTTATCTGTTCTCTGATCTATACTTGCTCTCTTTCATTTATTCATCCATGTTTTCTGAGATTATATAACTATTCACTTTTCATTCATCCTTTCAGTAATCGATCCAGCCATTTAGACATTCCAAACTTATTTACTCACCCACCATTGAACTTTATGACCTGAGTGTTTCTCTGTAGAGTTGTAGGAAGAAGAGGCCTGTGAAGAACAATCTACAGCAAAGGGTGGGGTGCGGTGGGTGAGACTTTACAATACTTCCTTACATAGGCAGACTGAAAACGTAGAAGTTATTAGTTATACATAATGTTCAGTAACAGGATGTGAGGTTACTGTTAAATGGTGTTGTTTCCATGGCATTAAGGACTGTTTAAAAAAAGGGAGGGGTCTTTTCAAAGGAGGTGTTGGATGTAATTCCGTGGACTCATTAAAGCACCTAAACTACAAATATGCGTCTAGCATAGTGTGGTGCTCGACTGGTGGTATGGTGTATGTCTGATTGCATGCAGATATGTAGAACAGCAAATACCTTCACACAAACAACAAGCAGAGACTATTGGCTTTGACATTAGGTGCTAGTTCCTTTAAGTACAAAAGCAGTAACCATGGCATTGTTGAATATGTTAATGAAAATACTGCTGTTGAAAAATCATGACAGAATGAAAGAACGTTAATCTGTTTTTTTAATTTTCTTTCATAGTCTTCTTTAAAAAAAGTGTTTCCTAATATGGCATGCTGGTGGTTTTACTTTTTTTATCTAACGCAATGCCTTTTGTTCGTTGAGGCAGTAAGCTCCTTTGAGAATTGAAATGTGCGGGAGGGGTGCTTCTGGTGCAGTAAAATCCAAGGCCGTTCTAGCATGGCCTGTCAGCCTTATCACAGGGGAGGAGCGCGCAGCTCTCTGAGATGGATACAGTTACACATAACAGGGTAGTGACGTCTGTGGAAATAACGGACGGCTGGTCACCCTAGTGTGCGCCGTGCCCTTGGCACCTCATTACGGCGGACTGGGGAGCCGCGGTGCACAGTTTGGGAATCACTAGTTTTAGAAATTAACTTTGATAATTGTAACAGTCCTAAGCGTTAAAACTCGCCGCTGGTTGACGAAAAATTATTGGAAGTAAGCCAACATAGTGATAATTATTGCTAGTTGTTTACGGTAAGTAGATTTCTAAACGCAAAAAATGGGACATTAAATAAAAATAGAAGGACTATGATTTTACTTCTAGTGATGAGAGCGCATGTTAACATTACCTCGTGAAAACAAGCGTTGTTTTTTTGCAGTAATGTGTGCTTTGTAATTAGAGGAAGGGGGTTGATTTAGTTTTATTTTCTACACCTCCATGTTAACGCTGCCAAATGCTTCATCAAAGCAGCCCGTGGCACTCGTACGATAAACAAGTTTATTTAAACTGTTTTCCTAACAATAGCCGTGTACGTGAAAGTATTTTCGCCTTCAAAGAGATTTTGCTTGTAGTAGTTTAACATACGCCTACTATGCATGTCATTAACTGTCTGTGCTGCACACATGCAAAGTGCTTTTACCGCAGGCGGTGTTATGACGTTCTAACAAAGGTGTTCAGGAACATTTACAAGGATACGGAAGACTTTATCGCTGCCTTGAACGGCAGGAAGTTGCCGATATAGGAGTGAAAACGGCGTCCATAATATGCTTTATAAATTGCAGTCAAACGTTATGTTAGATATAAAGGCATATAACATACGTTTCAATTCGAATTTTGTAGAACATAGGGGCATATTATCAAGGATGGTCGATACATTTTCGCCGCTTTTATCGACAGGAAATTGCCGATAAAGCGGCGATAATGGGTTTGATAATATGCCGTATGGAAATCCTACAGAAGCCTATGTGAGATGTGAAAACATCTAATATGGGCTTCGATAGGAAATCCATACTGCATATTATCAAGTCCATTATCGCCGCTTTATCGGCAGTTTCCTGCCGATAGAAGCGGCGATATTGTATCGTCCGTCCTTGATAATATGGCTCATATTATGAAGGCGATTATCGGTGCTTTTGTTACTGCGTTCTGCCGACAAAAGCAATGATAAATGATCACGTCTTCTTCATAATATGCCCCAAGTATTGCCGCATTCTTTAATTATTGTTCTGAAAATGCGGCGATACTTTAGCTTATGAATAGAGCTCTTTTTGGTACAATGAGGTAGTTCTGAAAAGAACTGTTTTTTTTTTTCAAAAAGTTTTTTATTCTTTATAAATTGTAAAACTGGAACCAAATTTTTGAACTGTAAACCAGGAACATAAGAAGTTGTTAAAAAATTAGTTGCATTCGAATCTTACATGGTCATTATATCTTCTTTCAACAAGAGTGAGGCTCTGCTCCCCGTACACAATCAATCCTTTACACTTGTTGCATTTTATATGCACATTCGACAAAAATGGTTTCAACTCCATCTGTGCAGTCGATGGAGATGTAGGTCGTCTGGTCGATGAAGTACCTGCCTCAGCTGGTGGTAGTTCTGTTGCCAGAGCTCTTGTCGCTGCCTGTGCATATTGCACAGGGTGGACTTGGCTCATATGTCTCTTCATGGTATGAATTGAAAAGGAATATTTTTTGGTAAGATTTCCTCTTGAAAGTACTGAGCTACAAATTGTGCACGTTACTTTCGGAGCATTTACTTTTTTTTACCCTGAGGAAAGGTAAAAAATTGCCAAATAAAAGATTCCTTTTTTTTTTTTTAAAGGAAGATGAACATTTCCTTCAGATTCCGAAGAAGAATTGCGTGCGGCCGCCATTTCAGCAAAGTCTCCGGAAAGATGAAAAAGGTTGTTCTCCCTTCAGCGCCAAATAGATAGTGAGGGAAGTTGGTGTTTTCTGGAAAATTGCAGAATAGAAACTACTGTGAACCAATAGGAAGTGTTCTTTTCAAGTCACATGATTTGACATGCGCGTATTAGGACGTATACGCGGTGACGGAATCCGGACACGTACGTCAATTAGAAGTATCGGTCTAATTTAATGAAGTTTTAAAATGTGAAAAGGAGGAAAGGTATACATTCTCAAATGTTAAATACCTTCATATGGAGTCAAGAACAATGCTGATAAAGTATCAAACCTTTTATATTGTTTCAAAATACCGGGGTGCGCGCACTCGGTCGCGCACCACAGTACGTTTTTCAACAGTTAGGGCCAGATGTAGGTAGCCAAATACCGGTCGGTAACGACCGAATTCGGCCGTTACCGACCGGTATTTGGCTTTTGAGATGTAGGTGGGTCTGAATTTACAGAATCGGTATATTTACCGAATCGTTAAATTTACCACTTCGGTATTTTACCAAATCGGTAAATATACCGATTCTGTAAATCCATATGTAGGTGGGACTCTTCAGAGTCCCAAAGGCCCTACAAAATCGGTATTTTAACACCCAATCCAATTGGGTGTTAAAATACCGAATTCAGGTGTGCATGCACATGTGTGCATGCATACCTAGCCATGTGACAGACAGACATGCCCTTAGGGCATGTCTGTGTGCCACATGGCGCACATGCCTATTTTTGGGGTGCCAGAGGGTGTCAAAATGACACCCCCTGCACCCTTGCTAAAATCGGTATTTACCGATTCTGTAATTACATAGCCCATAGGAATCAATAGGAAATACCGATTCGGTATTTCCAGATTCGGTAAATACCGAATCTTAACGATTCGGTATTTCCACATCTGGAAATACCTACATCTCCCCCCTTCATATTTACCACTTCTTAAATACCGAATCGGTAAAATTCGGTATTTAAGAAGTGGTAAATCAATCCTACCTACATCTGGCCCTTAGTGACAAGTCTGAAAACAGTAAAATGTAGGTAAGGTAAAGACTTTGTAAACCTTTTGAGACTTACAAGGAGTCCCTAAGCAATTCTGACAGTGAAGAAAAGTTTGTAATACTATGAAAACATTTCTCGAAAATCTATAATAAAACTATAGAATACATAAAAAAAATATTTTATATTTCGCAATTAATAAAACCAATGAAATATAATGAAAAAATATATGTTATAAACAGCTTATAGTTAGGAAGTAGCCTTTAAAAAACCTATGAAATTCACTGAAAAAACCATAGGTTTTACACACGTTATAGTTAGGAAGTATCATTTAAAAAACCTATGAAATTCACTGAAAAAACCATAAGTTTTACACACGTTATAGTTAGGAAGTAGCATTTAAAAAACCTATGAAATTCTCTGAAAAAAACATAGGTTTTACACCAGTTATAGTTAGCTCAAAGTTTTACTCGCATAAAACCATTGAAATTCCCACGTTATAGTTAGTTGAACTCACTATAACTTGCGCGTGCAATGCCCTGCTGATGATGTCCATATTATATCACTCATGACATGGTCAGTGACATCACTCATGACATCACTGATGATACCATCCTTGTGACAGAGTGACAGATCTCCTTTCACTGTAATGTAACCCTTGAAACACATATTCAAAAATAGAAACTGAAAGTTTCAAAAAAATGGAGATACCCATACCAGTTACAACAACCAATTCAGTAATTCCATCAACTATATACACATCCACTCCTTCACAAACAGTTCTATATAGTCACTCATACATATAGTCACTCATCATATGTAGTGATACACCTATACATCCTGTTACACACCGACAGTCATCCAAAAGTTACTCACAGCACATACTCACACATGCAAATAAACATCCATTTATTTGCTTATACAGCTATACACACACTACCACCTTTCTTCTAAGGAAACTTACACATACTTACTCTCTTAAACAATCAATTATAGAAAAACATACTAATTTGAACAGGAACTCTTACAATCCCTCACTCTCACATATACTCACTTATATACATCAACATTCACATATACTACATTAAAACATATGTAGTTATTGATAAAGACACTAGTGAGACAGTCATTCACTCACTAACACACACATATACACACTCATCCACCCATACAGTCCTGCACATATGCTGTCTTCAAAACACATACAAAGAGAAAGTCAGTCATTCATGCATGTATGTGCTAAGTAATACCCCCATCAAACCATACAAACACTACTACTGATACTAAGAAAAACATCTAATAACCCATATACATACACATGTAGCTACTCACCAACCCATGTAGCCACTTATACACAAAGTGAAACACTAATATATATATTTAAATATTTAAACTTTACTCACTAATATATGTATTCACTAAGATATTCAATAACATATACATATATAACACATATTTATTTTTCAGAAAGACACACATTCACTGGATGGTGTCATCAGTGATGTCATGAGTGATGTCACTGACCATGTCATGAGTGATATAATATGTGACGTCATCAGCAGGGCATTGCACGCGCAAGTTATAGTGAGTTCAACTAACTATAACGTGGGAATTTCAATGGTTTTATGCGAGTAAAACTTTGAGCTAACTATAACTGGTGTAAAACCTATGGTTTTTTCAGTGAATTTCATAGGTTTTTTAAATGCTACTTCCTAACTATAACGTGTGTAAAACCTATGTTTTTTTCAGTGAATATATATATATATATATATATACATATATATATATATATATATATATCACTTCGTCTCTTCTCACCACAACTCTTCATGGATGAAGTCACGGCACTGCAACAGGTTCGTTTAAGATATTTTATTTACACACCATGTGCAAATTAAAGTGCATCAAAATAACGGTCTACGCATTTCGGCTACTCCTAGCCTTCTACTGGACTATATATTAACATAATATTAATAAAAAATATACAATATTTTTACCGTAGGATAGCGGGAGGGTAAAATTTACTATTTCCACTCCAGTGAGTGCAACAGTAGGGAAAACGTTGGATAGCATTGGGGTAAACATTACTATTCCCACTCCAGTGAGTGCAACAGTATGGAAAGCGTTGGATAGCGTAGGGGTAAAAATTACTCTTCCCACTCCAGAGAGGGCAACAGTAGGGAAAGCGTTGGATAGCGTAGGGGTAAAAATTACTATTCCAACTCCACGGAGAGCAACAGTAGGGAAAGCGTTGGATAGCGTAGGGGTAAAATGTACTATTCCCACTCCAGAGAGTGCAACAGTAGGGGAAGCGTTGGATAGCGTAGGGGTAAAAATTTCTATTCCCACTCCAGAGAGTGCAACAATAGGGAAAGCGTTGGATAGCGTAGGGGTAAAAATTACTATTCCCACTCCAGAGAGTGCAACAGTAGGGAAAGCGTTGGATAGCGTAGGGGTAAAAATTACTATTCCCACTCCAGAGAGTGCAACAGTAGGGAAAGCGTTGGATATCGTAGGGGTAAAAATTACTATTCCCACTCCAGAGAGTGCAACAGTAGGGAAAGCGGTGGATAGCGTAGGGGTAAAAATTACTATTCCAACTCCAGAGAGTGCAAAGGTAGGGAAAGTGTTGGAAAGCGTAGGGGTAAAATTTACTATTCCCACTCCAGAGAGTGCAACAGTAGGGAAAGCGTGGGATAGCGTAGGGGTAAAAATTACTATTCCCACTCCAGAGAGTGCAACAGTAGGGAAAGCGTTGGATAGCGTAGGGGTAAAAATTACTATTCCCACTCCAGAGAGTGCAACAGTAGGGAAAGCGTGGGATAGCGTAGGGGTAAAAATTACTATTCCCACTCCAGAGAGTGCAACAGTAGGAAAAGCGTTGGATAGCGTAAGGGTAAAAATGACTATTGCCACTCCAGAGAGTGCAACAGTAGGGAAGGTAATGATTTAATATATTAATAAAAATAAATTAAATATCAATACCAATGAAAAATGTATTACAATTAAATACCAGTTTAATATTATGTAATAATTAATCAATCAAAAAGGCAAATAAATATTAGTTATTAAATGTAAATACCTATTCATAATTAATTAACAACTAATTAATTTTCAATAACAACAACAAATTCATAATAAAAATTAATACCAATTAATAATTAATTAACAGTAAATTAATTATCAATACACAAAAAGTATATTTAATATGTAATTAATTACAATTAAATTACTTCCCACCCTATTCCCCTATAAACCCACAACCCGCTACAATACTAATATGCAAAATTAAATTAAAAATAATTAGTAATTTCTAAAAATGTATATTTAATTTAATATAATTAAATTACTACTCACCCCATTCCCCTATAAACCCACAACCCGCTACAGAATTAAATTAGGCAAAAATTAAATAACATAAAATTCATTACTTAGAATAAATTACAAAAATAATATACACTTTTCACACATATACTAACATACGAAACACTATAAAAATTCGATATTTTGATGTTCTATATTTAAAAAAATCGATATTAAATTACTTACCTTCAATTCGATATTTTTCACCACTATAATCTGTCCATTCTATATTCTGTCCATTCTATATTTTGACTTCGATATTTTGTCAATTCTATATTCTGAATTCGATATTTTGTGTAGTTACCGTTTTGAACGTTAGAACAATGCAGTCCCATGGTAGCATCGTACCACTCTTACCAACCCACTGGACCCTCCTCGCCATCTTAAATTCAGGAAATATCTGTTCACTCGGCCCAACCCTCCTGCCTAACTAATGCAATGTTTTATTTCTTAACATTTCCCAAGTTTCCTTTTCAGAGCGCCCTAATTTTGGTACATTTGCCAGGATAATTATGTACGGTTTTGGTACATTTGCCAGGATAATTATGTACGGTGTTGCCTCGGGTGGTAAATCTAGCTGTTGCTCTATTTTAAATACTACATGGTCTGGGAATGATGATACAGCCCCTGATTATCGATACATCTGTTGCGTTTGAATGGGATGGTTAAATCTAGTATCTAAGGCTTTCCCCATATTGCTCCTCTTCCCGTCCCCATTCTCTGCGGTGTCGGCATGATTACTAATCGTATTCTGTTGTAGGAGATCTTTTCTATCAGATTTAGTACTTTCGGAGGGAACACTCAAGCTAGACAGTACAACCTTGTTGCTATGGATGGAATGAGGATCTCCTGTTCTCATGCTAGAGTTCATACTTTGAACATTGTTGCCACTATACACATTTCTAAGGTCAGTAGATACCGGATTTACATTTTTTCCCTGACCCATATAATCCGTCAGTGAAGCTTCAAAGACGGTTAATCTAGCACCCATTTGATCTAATGAAGTTTGTACATAAAGATCTAGTCTTTCAACCAGAGCTGTTAGACTCTTTATGTCATTACCATATGGTTCAGTTCTACTATGGGCGTCATCCTTGCTTCTCCAGGATCCTTTACTTGGGGCTGTTCTCTTTTTCCCTTGGTTACCCTGTTTTATGGTGGTGGGAGCCGGGGTCTTAGGTATCTTTTTACTAATGTCACCCTCCTCTAACACAACAATAGGCATTGAGTTTTTTTGTTTTTTCTGGGAGGGGGTTGCAAAGAGGAATCGGAGTCACTTAATAGGATTTCCTCAGACTTATGTACGATACAACCGTTACGAGATGCATTGGGCTTTGGCCTTGACTTCAAGGACTCCAATGCATCATATTTTCCTGATTCAATGGTAACGCAGGATGTACCTGACTCTAGAGACTCTTCTACGGATTATATCTGCTTATCCAGAGCCCCCATTGCCCCTGTGAGATAGCTCAGTACAGTTTGTTGGACCTCACTAGAAGTTCTTTTAACAGTGGAGGGCTGAGTGGTTGGGAGCTTTCTTTTACCCATTGTTGGTTTCTAGTATCCTAGTATCCAAATATCTATTCTATAGATACGCCCGGCTACCTTTCCAGCAGGAAGAATAGTTTGGAGAGCCCAAGTTCTTTTAACAAACACAGAGCCTCAAACAGATACAATAATGTGCAATAAAATCAGTTTTTGCCTTCCTATGGTCACCTAACCATATCGTATACAAGAACTAACAGTAATGTTCAGAAGCAATGCAATTGTTTCAACAGATATACCAAGTCCTTACTATAGTTCACGGTTCACTCAGTCCGTCGATGAGCCAAGAGAATGGGCCCAGCCCAGCCTCATCCGGGCACAGACAGGCAATGACAGGCCCGCCCTTGGCCCGGGAGAGCCCGCCCGCGTCCTGTGCCCCGGGAACCCGCACACAGATTTAAAGGGACAATTGAACGATGGTGGTGCACCTCTCGCGAGAGTGCAAAGCACCCAGGGAAATGTAGTTCTGGGCAGTCCGCGCTCCGCACTCGAGGGGGGTCCGACGGTGGAACAAACTGGCCAAGGGTTGCAGGACCAGACCAAGGTCCTAGGAGAAACAGCACACAGCAGGTAATGGTGAGACCAAGCAGAGAAGGGCGTCCCACGCTGCTGGAGCCCATGCACAGATTTAAAGGGCCAATTGAATGATGGTGGTGCACCTCTCGCGAGAGCGCAATGCCCTCAGGGAAATGTAGTCCCGGGTAGTCTGCGCTCCGCATTCGAGAGGGGTCCGATGGTGGAACAAACTGGCCAAGGGTTGCAGGACCAGACCCAGGTCCCAGGAGAAACAGCAGACAGTAGGAAACAGTGAGACCAAGCAGAGAAGAGCGTCCCGCGCCGCGGGAGCCCGTGCACAGATTTAAAGGGCCGATTGAATGATGGTGATGAACCTCTCACGAGAGCGCAATGCCCCCAGGGAAATGTAGTCCCGGGTAGTCCGCGCTACGCACTCGAGAGGGGTCCGATGGTGGAACAAACTGGCCAAGGGTTGCAGGACCAGACCCAGGTCCCAGGAGAAACAGCAGACAGTAGGAAACAGTGAGACCAAGCAGAGAAGAGCGTCCCGCGCCGCGGGTGCCCGTGCACAGATTTAAAGGGCCGATTGAATGATGGTGATGAACCTCTCACATGAGCGCAATGCCCCCAGGGAAATGTAGTCCCGGGTAGTCCGCGCTCCGCACTCGAGAGGGGTCCGATGGTGGAACAAACTGGCCAAGGGTTGCAGGACCAGACCCAGGTCCCAGGAGAAAAAGCAGACAGCAGGTAACGGTGAGACCAAGCAAAGAAGGGCGTCCTGCGCTGCGGGAGCCCACGCACAGATTTAAAGGGCCAATTGAATGAGGGTGGTGCACCTCTCGCGAGAGTGCAATGCCCCCAGGGAAATGTAGTCCCGAGCAGTCCGCTCTCGGCACTTGAGAGGGGTCCGACGGTGGAACAAACTGGCCAAAGGTTGCAGGACCAGACCCAGGTCCCAGGAGAAACAGCAGGCATAGGTGAGACCAAGCAGAGAAGTGCGTCCCGCGCCGCGGGAGCTGCACACAGATTTAAAAGGCCAATTGAATGATGGTGGTGCACCTCTCGCGAGAGCTCAATGCCCCCAGGAAAATGTAGTCCCGGGCAGTCCACGCTTCGTACTCGAGAGGGGTCCGACAGTGGAACAAACTGGCCAAGGGTTGCAGAACCAGCCCCAGGTCCCAGGAGAAACAGCAGACAGCAGGTAACGGTGAGACCAAGCAGAGAAGAGCGAGATAGCAGTTTAATAAATTATATGCATGAGGATAATTTCAATTATTTATCAAAAAAATTAATTTTAATTTTAATTTTTTAGATTTATTGTTACATTTTATGTGTTAATTGTAATTTTATTTTTTATTTTAATTGTAAAAAAATGTATCTTTATTTTTAATGTAATTAAAAAAAATCCCACCTTTTTCATAACATCTGGCATCAATTAATCAACCCCATGTCTGCTATAGGTGCACACGAGCATTCATTGTCTAGGGATTATTCCATTGTCATCATTTGTCTGCTGCACCTCCCTGAGTGCCACATCCCATGTGATGCACAAAAAAGCAAACAGTTACATCTGTATGTTGTTGTTGCTCTTTCTTATCCTCCCTACGTGTACACAACATGAACTTTTATGTAGGTGTGGTTTTACAAATGGATACACTGTATTGCTAATTATTTATAATAACTTACGTAACCAGTGACCACCCTATATGATATTACCTGTTCGTACTCCTAATTGAACTACAACATTACCACGTTTCACTGATGTTCTTCTTGCTTGTGTGCTTTTAGGTGCACAAGAGACAACATCACCCACATTACTGCCAGACAGAAGGCCTGTGCACGGTGTGACGCCTGACCACACATCACGGACATCTCTTCAACTTGCCACTGCCCACTGACAGCTTCAAGATGGCCCCAAAGAAAGGTGCTACCAAGAAAGTGGCCGGTGATAAGAAGAAGGAGCTCACCACCACTGGTATGTCGACTCAGAAATATTTTGGGGAAACAAACCTTTTCCTGCCACACCAGCCTCTGGAGAGTATGCTGGGAGCAGCACCCCGGCATCAGCCAACCCACCCTAAACTAGGCCCAAGCCCATGTCTGTCACAGAGGCAGCCAGTCTGATCACATCAATGCCGACAAGCAGTGACATTGAAATTGACTTTTCTCTTTCACAAAGTAGTACCCAATCATTGCAGGAATCTCAGATAAGAGGACAACAACAACAGCCGCAGCCAGCTATATAAGTCCCTCCTGAAGTAGAAGCAGTTCAGGATATTGAGCTTCATGCAAAGGAAGTTGAAGAAGTCACTTTTTCAGAAGATCCATTGTCTTCAGATCTCCAGCAGGAAAAAGGAGGGTTACTCTATCTTCTTTTTCTCCAAACCTTGTTCTGAGGAACTAGACACCACTAGGATCCTGCCTCAATCTGAGAGAGAGACTTGCCACGAGAGGCTAGGGAAAAGGAAGGTTCCTGAAAGCCTTAGACTTATGGAAGTAGAAGAGGAGGATGACAACGAGCCAGTCATCATGGATGTTAGCCTAGCCCCCGTGGAGACTGATGTTACCCCATCCTAACCTGCTGTGAGGGATGTTGCCCCACAGATACCACCACTGCCAGCTGCCATATTTGCAATGTCCCGGCAGTCGCCTTAATCCAGAACCACCTCAGTAGAAGTAGGTACTGCAGAGAGTCAACCATCAATTTCCCCATATACCACCAGTTCATCCAGCATTGCCAGTGGCACCAGCATCAGAAAGTGGACCACTCCAGTTTGGGACTTCTTTATGGTTAGCAAAAAGGAGTGAAACATTGCCATGTACTCCATTTGCGGAGCATGTGTTAGTCAGGGTAAGCTGTGTACAAATCATGGTACAGGAGGCCAAACAACCCACTTGAGAAAACCCCACACAATCCAGTGGGAGGCACACTTTAGTGGCCAAAAAACTGCAAGTGGTGTTGGTGAAGGGGATGAAAGGCTGAGCAGGGAATCCAACCTGATCGCGGTGGAAGGTGAAGAAGAAGACATTTTCATTATGCAAAGCAGCCCTGTCCCCAGCAGTGCAGTAGTATCGCCCACATCAGCAAAATCGCAATGGCACAAGACTCAGGGTGAGACACAACGGCAAGAGAGTACAGTGACTACCCCACTGAAATGCACATTGAGCATACCACTGTCTGTTCCGAAGAAGTCACCTGCATCAGTGGCACCAGAAATGAATAAAATCCAGGCTGCTATATCTGGCATGTTTAGGCAGCAGGTGCAGTATGAATGCAACCACCCAACTGCATGTTTGTACAGCATGAAGCTGGCTAAAATGTTAGTGATGGACCTCCTCCCTTTTTCTTTTGTGGAAGGGTTGGGTTTTCTAGAATTTGTGGAAGTTACCTGCCCGAAATTAAAGGTTCTCAACCAATCCTATTTTGCCAGAGTTGCTGTTTCAGGCCTTCATCATGATGTGCTGGAATTGCTTGGCCAACTTACAACAGAGTGATATTCACACTATCTACCTGACGACAGATATGTCACCCAGTTACCAAGCCCCTGATTGCATGTGGATCACTGTACACTGGATATCTTTTGTGGGGGGTTAGAGGAAAGATCTCTGCATGTGTTGACACTGCTGAGATTTTTAATGGTGCTCGAAAGCATGCAACAGTAGCCATGTTTGCCATGGAGAAATCCCATACTGCTGCAAATATTTTGGTAGACTTTAACAACAATGTCTTTGAATGCATGCGACCAAGAGGGCTTGATTTGTTACAGCGGACAATGACAGTAATATAGTTAAGGTAATGGTGGATAGTGGATATTTTAGGGTCTTGTGTTTGGCACACTGCATCTACATCATTCTACAGGACTTTCTCAAAAATGAAGACCAAGTTAGCAACTTACTGTCCACCTGCAGAAGAAGCTGCACTCATTTCTGCCATTCATTAAAGCCTGGAAGCAGCTGATTGTTTTTCAGCATGATAATAGAATGCCAGTGAAAGCACTCATATTGGAGGGGCCAACGCATTGCAACTCAACTTATTACATGTTGCAACGTCAGTTTGAGTAGTACAGACCAATCAGTGAATATGTCATGCAAAGTGAGTATGTAACCGTGAAAAGCATGATTATTGAGATGGACCAATGGGGCCTAGTCAAAAGCCTGCCAGAGATGATGATTCCTTTTGAGGTGTGGACACGGTAAGAAAGCAGGGAGGACAGTACCATGTGCCAAGCTAACCCGTTGTTGCACACGCTACATGAACAGCTATAGGAGCTGTCTGAAATGTACACTGTTGTGGAGGAAACAAATGATGCATAAGAGACTCATTCCCATCCCCTCCTTGTAAAGCTCCTTTGGCTTCCCATCCGCCAACGGATTAAGTTTAAAACTTGTTGCATCATCCACAAGGCACTGCAGAACCTGGGCCCTTCCTATCTTTCAGAGAAATGTTTACCCTATGTTCCCTCAAGATCTCTCCGCTCCAGTGGTAAACATCTTCTGGAAGTACCTTGTATAATAAAGGCTAGGTTAGGAGGGAAAGCTCTTTCCTACCTGGGCCCTCGCCTTTGGAATGAGCTCCCTCTCTCTCTCAGACAGGGTTCTGAACAATTTATATTCAGGAAACTGCTTAAAACCTGCTTGTTCTGTGTCTGTTAAACTTGTTAAGAACCACTGCCTCTTCTCGCAGTCTGCTTAAGCGCAGAGATACCCCTTCGGGGGTCGATTCTAGCACTATACAAACAAATAAAAAAATCCTTTGTGTATCTGTTAATGTCTGGGTGCAAAGAGACATTGTGTCATCCAAACATTAAGTCTGTGCCACAATTCCTGATCCACGGTACAAACCATTACTGTACACTTTCATTCTTTTCAGGCAATAATGTTGCAACCTACAAATTATGGATTGCTGAGCAAGCCAGTAAGCTATAAAAGTAGCGGCCAGAATTCGAGGCCCACTCCTCCAGGGCACAAGTTCTGCGGTGAAGCCTTCAACTTGTGAGCCTGAGGGCAATGCTGTTGGCTCACAGCACCTAAAGCCAACAACAAGAACACCAGCAACAACAGGAACAGGAGCATCAGTCCCAAATCTACATATGATTGGTTTCTATTGGCAGGGCATAAGCCCAGTGCAGAGGTGAAGACAAAAGAGGTCAAGCAAGGTAGAGCATCAACAACTATTGAGTGGATGGTCCAGGCATATCTGGATGACCCGACAGAGGTCTATCTTGAGCTAAGCCCATTGGTGTATTGCCATGGGACGAGGTGCCAATGCCCAGTGCTCAGCAGGCTTTTAATAAACTATCTGGCTTTCCTGGTTGCCAGTGTCTCAGCTGAGCAAGTTTTCAATGCTGCTGGTGCAGTTGTCGTTGTGAGAAGGACCAGTCTCTCGCCCCACAAAATGGAGAGACTAACCATGATCAAAATGAATCAACACTTTATACCACTGATTACTCCATATCTGAAGCACGACAGGAGGAAG
The DNA here is from genome assembly GCF_964261635.1 of Lissotriton helveticus. Classification (NCBI taxonomy): domain Eukaryota; kingdom Metazoa; phylum Chordata; class Amphibia; order Caudata; family Salamandridae; genus Lissotriton; species Lissotriton helveticus. Next base: position 318,007,348 of record NC_136068.1, read on the forward strand.
ATGAGGGTGATTGGTTAGACTCAGGTCATGGACCTACATGTGGCAAACCACCTGAGAACGACAAAAAAAGATATAGCTAGGGGATTATTATTTTTTAATTTGTTTGTGTCTGGCTAACTAATGCAGCCCCACTATCTTACACAAATTTTTTGCCGGATTGGAGTTGCACCAGTGTGCAGTGAAGAAGCCCCCCTCCACCCTTTCCCGTCAAGGGCATTGGAGAAACAGATTTGTGCCTACCTCCATTCCAGGCTTATCGATCCTTTCCTAGTTTATGTATTCTCTTAGCCAGATTGCCTCACAATATTTGATTTACAAGATTGGCCAATATCTGTTTCATGAACCAATGGATTGGCAATGTACCACGGTTACCACGCCTGAATTCGAAAAATAGGTAAATGGCGTGCATTGCACGCTGAGTGATTGTTTGTGAGTTGAGATGGATCATTTGGTGGCAGGCAGACTGAGACAGTGTCACTGGGTGTCTGTTCATCTGTAACTATTAAGCTTGATTGTGTTTGTGATGTTTTACAATGTTGGTGGCCTAATGACGGGTTATCATTTTTTTCCTGAAGGTGGTTTATTCCTTCCCCTTTGACGCTTAGCTAGATTTGCTCACTGGGTCCACTCCACACTACTTTGTTTTCTCCTTCACACTCCTCAAAGACCTGCTCAGTCCCTTTAGCTAACAAACACAAATCTAGTCTATATTATAAAATTAATCAGAGCACTCAAGAGTTAAGAAAAGTCAATGATTCCATCAAATGCTACTGTAAACCAATAACCATGTTCACTCCAGACTTTAAGTCCTCTTAACGAATCACAAATTGAGATTAAGATACACTTTTGTTTCCTCTAAATACTAGCTCACCATTGCGCTGACTAATTTAGTATTGTTTCTTGTTTGTTATTCTACATCAGGTATTCTTTGTTGCGTACTAGTCTTGTCGCAAGTGTTTGTAAAGATATGATATAGTAATAATAATATATAACCCACTAACTCCGTTTTTTTATTTTCATTTAGTTGCCTGTGATGAATAATCCTTCTGAATAAAATCCTACAGTTGGAGTTCACCTAGGTAGGAGTGCGACCTGACTTCTGATTCCTGCAATGTTGTTAGTGCTGTAGCCCGCTACTACTACTACCACCAACATGGCACCTTGGGAAACCCTGCAGCCCTTGCTTCTTCTATTCGGTAAGAGAACTATGGTTCGTTGTTCTACTATGTTGTTGTAGGCAACTCAATGGCAACCCTCCTTTTCCCCTCATTAGTGGTCAATATAGTTGCAGACTGCAGATGCTAGGAGAGTAGTAGGCCAAGGGTATCACATATGCATAGCACATACTTAATTGTTGTTACACACTATCAGCAAATTTTAGAAATACATAGCACTAAAAGGCAGAATTGAAAAGAAAAACACCCCCAAAAACCTAGAATATAGGCTTAAATAAAGAAACTTAAATTAGTTAAATATTTATTACTCAGCTAAGCCTCTAACAAAAAAAAAACACCCCTTCCATCCACCTCCAACAACTGGCCCACCCCTCTCCACAAACAAAAGAAATGTCCCCATCCCCAACCATTGTCCCTGAAAAAGTTGAAACTGTAAAAAGTTACTAAACAAAACCCAAATCTCAACTCCCACATCCCCACCCTCTCCACCCACAATACAAACCAAGTCCCACCCACCAAAATATAAGTTAGAAAAGGGGCATAGGGTACTAAACACAACAGCACAGGAGCTCTTCGAGGTGCCAGTCCATTCATCTCTGCCGGGCCTCAATGTGCGCCAGCCTTGACAGGACATGGCACAGTAGGGTGCAGTTAGAGACAGGGGCACCAGTGTGTGGTGTTGGCTGGTGCTGGCGGGCAGGCGCCTACAGACTGCAGTGCCAATGTTGTGGGTGGAAAGCTGGAGGTGCTGGGGCCCTGCGCCGCTGCCTCCTCCAGGGCCACCAGCTGCTGGAATGCGGCCTGTATTACCGTCAGCTTCCGCTGCTGCATCCGGGCTGCTGCTTCCTGCTGACCTGGTCCCTGGTGACTAGGAGCAGCTAGAAAGAAAAAAGACAAATTGTAAATAATGCTCTGTCACTCTGTCCAAAAACCTGTTTAAAATTATTTAGTGGGTGGTACAGTAGCAGTATAAAGATGGTCCGCTAGGGTCATTTGATTTGATTTGATTAGAGTCACAGCCACCATTACCCACTCTCATAAAGCTAAAGAGCTGTAGTAACAAATGATGGATGGATTGCTGAATGAATCAAATATTCACCCCCCTGTCAAAATATCTGGGTTAAATCCGTCGTTCTTTTGCTCACTACACCACCCCAGTTTGGACCCAGCCATAAGCAAATAAGTCTAGACCCTGCTCTTCATGGTAACAGTCCAGCCCAAACTGCCAAGTAGGGTCCTCCCTGGACCAGAAATAAGCACCCTGGAACCGGTTTTGAGGTAAGGCCCCTCATCAGCCAGGCCAGCTTGAATCCAGTTGCACAGCGAGCAAGGGACCCATGTCTGGGCATACTAATCCGACTTAGGGCAAAAAGGGCTATGTCAACAAATGATGGCTGGAATGCTGAATGAATCAAACATTCACCCTGTCAAAAAATCTGGGTTAAATCCAATGGTCTTTTGCTCACTACACCACCCCAGTTTGGACCCAGCATTATGTAAATCAGTCTTGACCCTGCAACTCATGGGAACAGTTCAGCTCGAAATGCCAAGCCGGGTCCTCCCTGAACCGGAAACAAGCATCCTGGTATCAGTTTCGGGGTAAAACCCCTCATCAGCCAGGCTACCTTGAATCCAGTGGCACAGCAAACAGGGAACCCATATCCGGGCATACCAAGCCCACTTAGGGTGTAAAGAGCTGCAGCAACAAATGATGGACGGAATGCTGATTGAATCAAACATCCAACCCCTGTTAAAAGATCTAGGTTAAATCCATAGTTCTTTTGTTCAACACACCACCCCAGTTTGCACCCAGCCATATGCACATCAGTCTTGACCCTGCTCCTCATAGGAAATGTTCAACCCAAACTGTCAAGCCGGGTCTTCCCTGGACTGGAAACAAGCATCTTGGGACCAGTTTGCGGTAACACCCCTCATCTGTCAGGCTAGCTTGAATCCAGTGGCACAGCGAGCAACCAACTGGGCAGAGAGTTAGTTGGCGCCACAATAGGAACGCCAAAACAAGTTCTACAGGGCATGGACTGTCATGTCCATGCCCTGCAGGAACTGGGGATGCATCTACACAAGGGGCACCTCTACAAGTATCCCTATGCCCTAAAGGCACAGTGGGCCCGCTAGGTCCCTCTTTGTTTTCTGACCTCACCGCTTATCATGGCGGGTTCACTGCCATGAAAAGTGGGTCGGGGATGAAAATCGTAGTATGCTTGGTGGGGCTGCAGCAGCCCGTCAAGCATATTGCAGTCTCAAGACTGCTAAAAGACCACCAGGGAACGCGGATCCCTGGCAGCAGCAGCGGCCCCATGGTGATCCGACCACCCTACTTGTAATAGAGTGGTCCGACCACCAGTGCGGCGGTAGCCACACCACGAGTTTGGCGGTCCATTGGACTGCCAAAAGAGGGGCAGGGATCTCCGAAAACATAATGGTGCATTGTGTGACTACAACAGTCTGCAGAAGATGCCAGGAGGGTCCATGTGAACCCCGACCTGGGCCACAAACCCAAGGTGCACCATCTGGCATGCATACTGATTATTTGTCACCTTATAAAGAGAACACAGGCTCAAATACAAAAGAGTTCTCTCATGTGCATGGGCAAAACCTGCCTACAAATGAGAGAATGCGCCAATGGTGTTAAACAAGCACAAAATGTATGCAGCATAATCCATATTACACAAGGCGGTGCAGAAGCAACTGCAGCCCCTACTGTGATACCAACATGTCCTGGGGCACAGGAAGTAGGCAGAATCACCCAGTGCTCCCATATGGCACTGTGTAATATTGTTGATCCTGTTTGGCCTAGGGCCTTATTACGCGTTTGACGGTCCTCCTGTGAGACCGGTGCCCTCACAGGAGGACCACCAAGCCCATTGTGCACCGACCTTCTAGATTACACTTGTAATCCTGGGCAGGCAGGCAGGCAGGCAGGAGGTGCTGCCACGGGCTCACAACAGTTTTATGTTAGGCTCATAGGAGAGCCTATACCACTTACTGCATCATGTTGTGAATGCCACACAGTGCACAAACAAAAGTGCAATTGTAGGTGGGCACAACAAGGGCCCCCCCGCACCCACCCTCATGGGCAGATTTGCCCCTTGCCTTTCTGACAGTTTTTTTCATGACAGGATCGCTGCCAAGAAAAGGCTTGCAGAAGGGCAAGTCGCAATATGGATGGTGGTGCCAGGATCTGCACCGCCTCCATTCCCCTTCCACTTTCAACATCGCTGGCACTGCAGGATCGAGGATCCTGGTGGTGCCAGTGGTGTTGTAGCGGGCTGCTGGCAGTCTGACCACAGCACTCTTAATGCGTCGAGCAGAGCGTGGTGGTCAGATCGCCAACACAAGTAAGGTGGAACTAGGACCGCCATACTCGTAATAAGCCTGTCAGAATTAAACCTGTCTGAGGAATCAGCCCACTCAGGGGATAGTGGCCATCCAGGACTGGTCGGAGAAAAACATTAAGTCCAAAGTGAACAAGTGATTCTGGCAGTGTGAAACGCGGAAAAATTCAGTCATTGACACTCCAGTGCTTTAAGGCAGCCGAGATACCTGGTTGTGAGGTACTCTGGTACCTTGTTGCAGACAGGTTTTTGACTCAGATATAGCTATGGGTTATCCGTGGCACACCAAGTACCCCACAGCTGCCAATAAGCATGTTTAGTTATGCCACTGATGCATGCCAGCCTAATGCCCTGATTAGGAGTTTTAGCCACCACAAGTGTGGCAGGGAATACTCAGATGTGAGTCCCTTGCTCACTGCACCATCAGGATTCAAGCAAGCCGGGTCGAAGACGGCTGCAATGCCAGAAACCGGTCCCCGGAAGCTTGTTTCCTTTCCAGTAAAGAATTGGCTTGGTAGTTTGGTCTGCCCTGTTCCCATGATGCACTGGGCCGGGGACAGACTAATTTGCATATAGCCAGGTTCTGAGCTGGGATGGTGCAGTGAGCTAAAAAAACGGTGATGGATCAAGCCTGATCTTTTTACTGGGTACGAGTGTTCTGTTTAATTCAGATACTCTGTCCATCACCACCCCCACTTTTTGAATCTGATTAGGAGTTAAGCAGGATTTCCAGCACAGTAACCCTGTCATTATTGCAGGATATGGTAATTTCTGAGCCCCCTATTACTTTTTGTTCCCTAGTGTATGGGGAAATAATTAAGACATTTAGCACCCATTTTTGAACTGACATCCTTAGCCTCAGACTTTTTACTGGGACATATTTACTGGGCTGACCCGTGTCAATCTATCCTCAGAAACCCTGAGGGTGCAGAGTAGCTGAGTACATGAAGATCCTGATTGAACAGCTAACTACCCATAGTGGTTGAATCAAGAAGTCTGAGAAATGAAGAACGAAGGTCTCAATGTTGATTCATCCAATTGAGGGGCTCGATGATCATTCTTGGTGGTACCCTTGGTAGGGCACTGGATTACTGTGTATGGAATATTGTGGCAGTGAGCCCTGGGAACTCCTAAATACTGCCCCTTAGTGTAAGCTGATTAAGCCAATTCAGAGCGATTGAACCCAACGGCGTGTTCCACTAATTATGGATTTTATGTATGAGCTGTGTTTAGCTGGTGATGTATCTCCTCATTGTAGGCTAAAGTGCTTGTGGCACATCACTGACATTTGTTTGTGACATTCCACCATAAACCACGCCTTGTAAAAACAATAATTAACAGAATGTTGGAGACTGAATGCAAGCATCTTGTGGAGAAATTGTCTCCGGCTGCATTAAGAGACCCACTCGAAGCACCATCCGCCTCACCTGGTGGCGGAAAAAGGAGGAAGCAAACAAGGTGCTGTGCCTTTCCATGAGCAACACATCAGTCAAAATGAGTGATTTCTCTCTTAAATAGTGGCCCACCGGGAAGAGGGAGTGTCTCTGCCACTACTTTCAGCTAAATTAAAGCCATTTTTGACGGACTGATGGGCACTGGGCTGAGATCTAAGAGGAGTCTGATGGAACCCAGCTTGTGATTTTGAACAGGAATGCAGACGTCTTCCTCCAGCTCCAGGAAACCTGCCTCATTGGCAATTCTTTCTCACGCTCCTTCGGCTCAGGCTGTGCTAGTACTGGGCACCTCAATGCAATACATCACAATTGCAATTTACTGGCATGACAAGTCCAGCTGGTGCTGCCAGGGAAAATACATCTGTTCCATATTACAGCGCACAACAACCGTTTTTTTTTATAACGTTGCCGTTCCCAAGCTGTGCTTGGAGGGGTATTGCAGTTAGGATGGCATGTCTGATCTGGTAAAAGACAGATGCTTTTTCCACTCTGCTGTTTTGCAAGTATCCCAAATTATGAAGGTCTGTATTTTTAGCCAATCGAATTCTCGTTACAGAAACTGAACACAGGGAACTTCTATTTCACTTTTATCATTGTTTAGTTGTGTGAACGCATATACATTGTATATCAGTCAGCTGAGGGGCAACAGGTGACTCTTGGAATGTTAGGGTGACAATCCATTACCATCATATGGGGATGGAAGCAACCACCGGGGGAAGGGAGAAGAGGTGGGGGGATAAGATGGGATTCAAAAATATTAAGATATAACACATTGCCCATTGGATGTAGCAAAAAGAGGCAGACAACGGAAGTACTGTGCCTCGTGACTTTGGACGTGACTTCACTTCAAGTGAGTGCACTTGAGTGGATGTTCAGCTGCACAATATTTGTCCATTTCCATTTCCAAATAGCTTTATTCGAGGTATACTCATAAAAGCACAATATTGATAATAGCTGCCTGCCTTGGATGGATCGATTACTTTAACGCTCTACAGTGAGGGGGATCATTTGTTTGCACTTACTTTCTCTTGTACACAGAATTTGCTAACTGCAAAACTTGTGATTACCCCGCACCACTTAGAGATCTGGGATCCACTGGATCACGGAGAGTGGGGCCTCAACTTGCTACACCAATGGTAACCCTGTACTCAGCAGTCTGCCCCCCACAGGACTGCTGGTGTCTGGAGGTGATCGCACCGCCTTATTGAAGTTTGAGAAGGGCATTAGCTTTTTATGTGCATATCTTCCATGAGATGCACAGTGGACACAGGCAAGGAAACTGCAGAATGGCCCCACACTAGTACTGAGAACACTTCCGGCACTTCAGGGCCATATATATTTTGTTCAGAGAGCTTTGGGAGTTTGGGTTCTCTGACCAAAAACGTTTGTCAGGCTGGTTGTTAAAACATGGCACCCACTCAGCAAACCTTCATTGCTTGGAACAGAACCCAGCGGCTTCGTTCACAGTACAGATCTCTGAGAAACAGAAGCCCACATGCATCAAAGCAAAAAACGGTCGCAAACGGGCAGATTCTCAGAATCTGCCCCTTTGAGACCGGTATTTTTGCATTTGGGATGCATCATCCCAAATGCAAAAATCGCAATTTAAGTAATCTCTAAATTGCGATTGCATTTAGAGATTCCTTAAATGTAATGCATTAAAGTAAAAAACAAAATAGCGATCTCGCTAATAGGGGGAGCAAATTACCATGAAGTTGAACTTCATGGTAATTTGCAAACATTTTGAAAAATGCACAAAAGTGTTTTTTTCAAAGTTCCATTTTACACACACACATGCCCTTGGGGCATGTGTGTGTGCAAGATGTACTCATATGCAGATTTCAGTGGTGCAACAGGGTGTCCTTTTGACACCCTGGCACCCTTGAAATTGCATTCTCAGTTTGCAATTCTCTAATTGAGAATAGCAAATTGGGAATGTCTTCCCATTCATTCCCATGGGCCTCTAGGCCCATAGGAATGAATGGGGAGGTATTCCTTAATTGCGAGTCGCAATTTGCGAGTCACAATTAAGGAATGTTTAGAAATGGCTATTTTTTAAGCGATTTCCAGACGCATAGCCTTTTGCTATTCCTTATTAGCGAATCGCTAATATGGAATCACAAATGGCATTGTTAATGCATGTGCAGTAGTAAGAGGCATATTTAGGGTTCGACATAGGGAGAGGAACACAATAAACCAGTTGTCCTTACTCCCCACAAAATTAGCAGTTCCCACGTCCCAATTAGAGATTTGTGAACCACTGAGTTAATTCTGGTACATCCAGTACTGTCTTCGCCAATGCTAAGCCCGGCACTTAGGTCCATTTACTACACAACCCTGCCACTGGTTTACAGTGGTGGTTGTTCCACCTTATAGAAGAAAGAACAGCACTCATTTTCCCTACCCCTGTCCACCACCTGTGTCCATCATGCAATGCATGGTGGACACCAGCAGAGAAATTGCAGACCATCTCCCCAAACACAGGGTAACACGTCAGGACCATATCTTTTTTGCATAGAGACATTAAATTGCCACTTTGATTGGACAAAACAAATGCACGTGAAACGTCACCTGCTCGGCAAACCGTCAGTTTCATGGCTCCCTTCACAGAACAGAGATCTCCTAATAGGGTGAGTAAGCATCAGGGTAAGGGCGGCCATGTTCTCCGCCTCCCTGGTGGACCTTCGCCTCTCTGCCAGTAAATAAATTACCCTCTAATAACAGAAGACAAAACAAAAAGAAGACATCTATATTTACGATTTACTCTAAGCTTCTGTGAGATGGACAGTGCTTAAAGCAAAAATGTTCTAAGACAAAATTCCTAACAAATCAGGCTGGGATAGTTATGCTTTATCACACCTAGAGAAATTGCTGAGCGCAGTAACCGCTGAACCACTCATTATCTTGACTCCTGCAGAAAAAAGGGTATGAGCAGGGAGTTGCAATTTTTCAGCCTCTTTGTGTTTAGCGCCATAGAGACACACATTCACAGTCAAAAGAGATATCATATATCTTGTATTGCAAGACGTAATGTGAAATGTAGGAAACAGGCATGTGTATAAAGAATACAAGACTGAGGCCTAGAATGAAAAGATGTATTGCTGCTCATCCTTTTTGTAAAGGTTTCTGGTCTAAGTGACCCCCAAAACTCTCTACGACAAACATATGTTTTCGTTTTTTTCCAACCTTTAGCTCCACAAGTGCCTTGGGGTCACAGAATGATAAGCAGGGCTTAATTTGAGCAAGTGGTTGCAGTTGTGGCCCATCGGCACTCATTTATGGGGACCCAGATGTATTTTTCCTTATCAAACTATGACCCAGAGCAAATGGTAGAAAAGCAGGAAAGGAAAAAAGGAAATAGTAGAGAAATGTAGGAAAACACTAAGAAAGAGAGAAAGAAGGGATGAAAAAGAACCTGCAAGATTGAGCTAAAGGGGCAAGCAGTGCATCATAGTTGATTAGGGAGGCGTGAGGTGGAATCAAGTCCACATGGCCTTGGAATTTAGCACCCCTGACCTTTGGCAGCACTGGGCAGGGAATTCTGGGGTAAACTTGAGCCCAACATTTATTCTTTTATAAATTCAGCACTGGTCCTTTGCAGTGTCATCTCAAGGATTTTGGGGGCCCCGGGCAAGAAATATTTTTGGTGCCCCAGTCCAGAACAAATTTAAATTTTATTACCCATTCCATGCTAATTCAATCCTGCATGATGTCAAACAATTCTAAATCACACGTTAAACTTTAACAGGGTCACACAAAAACTGTTGAAATATATCTTGCCCTGGGAGCCCAAAATCCTTTAAGATGACACAGGGTAGAGAGAGAGTGTTAAAGGTAGAGGTAGGTAGAAGGCAGAGATGTTTAGATCATTAGAGTAGAGAGGGGTCTATAGAGAAAATGTTTTTTTGGTATTTCGGGGGGGACTTGAAAGGTGGGGGTCCTGGGCAAATGCCCACTGTTCCCAAACCTTAAACCCTCTCTGATCCTATGGAAGCCTCTCTTATGCAATGAGAGCAGGAGAGACAATTGAGAACTAGCTCATATTAACTTCAGACTGGATAACATTTCTCATCCCATCTGCTTTTTTAGGTCGAGCGTAGGCAGCGCTTGTGGTGTTGCTTAGCGACCTGTTGTAACTGCTTTGTGGAGTTCAGACTCCACCCAAGGCTGGCCTTTGCTTTTCGTTTATCTATGTCAGTGTCCTTTACAAATTCTTGCTTGTTAGTGCCAGGCGCGCAACACCCATTGGGCTGAGCGGGCTTCAACCCCCCCCCCCCGTCGTAATCTCCAGCCCGGGCTGCCAAGGTTCAGATGACAGCACAACATACTTTCCTGATTTACAATGATGTAAAATAATGAAAGTATGAAAACCGTTTTCCCACTTTCATTTGCATTAAGGCTCCACTTTTATTCTCGGATGGTTTAGAATCCGAGATTGTGATTTTAATGACCCCTTCAGAGAGGCCCAGAACCAGCCGGAGGCAGCTATCCTCTGATGGTTTCAGCAACCCTCCCTGCCCCCTACCTTTTGTTTTCTTTCAGAGGGGTGCCACCGAGGTGATTTCCTTGCCTGAAGCAGGGGATTTCACTTAAGCACGTTTGATGTCCTGTGCAGTATGGAGTGTGAAGATGTGCATAGCAGGGAGATATGACGCCAGCAGGAATTCCTTTACAAAGGAAAAGCGTCACCTGCACTGGCCATCCCTTTACCCCTGCTGTGCACATCTTCACACTCTCAAGTGAGGGCCCGCCTGCCCTGGGCATTTTGGACACAGCTTTTCGAGGAACACCTCAACTGATTTTTTTCCTTAGGAGCTGTCCTTACTTGTATCCAGCCTGTACTTGGAGCGTTGCTCAAACCGCAGATCTACGTGAGGAGGGGAGACACATTGCAATTGTAAATGTTAGAGGGCTCTGTGAAGAGCACCACACTCGCAACCTGTGGGTACTGTACGGGCATTCTTCATGTGACCTGCCGCTGTGCGCCATTACATCCCAGGTTTACAAGCATTATCAGTTTCCTGACTGGACACAGTGAATAGGGGTGCACGATAGTGCTGCTCATTGTGTCCTATGGCCCCTTCATTGGTTGGAAGGGATTGTTGGGGTGGAGAGGAGCTGTGAATGTGCGTAAGCACGGATATAGCTCCTAGTGGGTTTTGGCACTGGTTTCAGTGCTCGTGCTGGCTATGAAAGCGGCACATTGAGGTAGGGAGAATGGAAGCACCTACAGTTGGTGCCTGGGGTGGGGCTGTCACCAGATGCTGTCAACAGTGGCCCAACTTCTAATAGGAAGGTGCTAGCAGCCGAGGGGAAAGCAACTCTTTAAGTTAATGCTTGACTGGTCCGTTCTATGATCAATCCGATTTTATTATTTTTAACAAATCTTGCCCCTGAAGGGTGTTACTTGGTTGGAAATAAAATGTTAGGCCCTGGTTCCCCACAATGTTTGCATCGATGGATGTAGGTGCTTTGATTTGGTTTCTGCACTCCTGGGTGGGCTGTAGGATAACATGGTGAAGTGAGAGCAGAGATCCTGCGTTGAGAATTATGGCTGTGAAGTTTTGCAACACCTGGTGTGTCCTCACCTTACACCACAAGTGTGATGGAGGTGGTGGTCAGGGGCGCGTGCTAGGCCTCAGTTCAGCTGTGTGGGCTTGGGGCAGTTATGCCACACATACCTGCCCCCGTGTCTGCTGAGTGGGCCGGACAGTGGTACTATGGATGGGTGTTACTTGCAAGTGATGCTGTTGCGAAGCAGAGGAGCTATGGATGGGTGGTACTTGCAAGTGATGCTGTTGTGAAGCAGAGGTACTATGGATGGGTGGTACTTGCAAGTGATGCTGTTGAGAAGCAGAGGTACTATGGATGGGTGGTACTTGCAAGTGATGCTGTTGCGAAACAGAGGTGCTATGGATGGGTGGTACTTGCAAGTAATGCTGTTGCGAAGCAGAGGTGCTATGGATGGGTGGTACTTGCAAGTGATGCTGTTGCGAAGCAGAGGTGCTATGGATGGGTGGTACTTGCAAGTGATGTTGTTGCAAAGCAGAGGTGCTATGGATGGGTGGTACTTGCAAGTGATGCTGTTGCGAAGCAGAGGTGCTATGGATGGGTGGTACTTGCAAGTAATGCTGTTGCAAAGCAGAGGTGCTATGGATGGGTGGTACTTGCAAGTGATGCTGTTGAGAAGCAGAGGTACTATGGATGGGTGGTACTTGCAAGTGATGCTGTTGCGAAGCAGAGGTGCTATGGATGGGTGGTACTTGCAAGTAATGCTGTTGCGAAGCAGAGGCGCTATGGATGGGTGGTACTTGCAAGTGATGCTGTTGCGAAGCAGAGGTGCTATGGATGGGTGGTACTTGCAAGTAATGCTGTTGCGAAGCAGAGGCGCTATGGATGGGTGGTACTTGCAAGTGATGCTGTTGCGAAGCAGAGGTACTATGGATGGGTGGTACTTGCAAGTGATGCTGTTGAGAAGCAGAGGTACTATGGATGGGTGGTACTTGCAAGTGATGCTGTTGCGAAGCAGAGGTGCTATGGATGGGTGGTACTTGCAAGTAATGCTGTTGCGAAGCAGAGGTGCTATGGATGGGTGGTACTTGCAAGTGATGCTGTTGCGAAGCAGAGGTGCTATGGATGGGTGGTACTTGCAAGTGATGTTGTTGCAAAGCAGAGGTGCTATGGATGGGTGGTACTTGCAAGTGATGCTGTTGCGAAGCAGAGGTGCTATGGATGGGTGGTACTTGCAAGTAATGCTGTTGCAAAGCAGAGGTGCTATGGATGGGTGGTACTTGCAAGTGATGCTGTTGAGAAGCAGAGGTACTATGGATGGGTGGTACTTGCAAGTGATGCTGTTGCGAAGCAGAGGTGCTATGGATGGGTGGTACTTGCAAGTAATGCTGTTGCGAAGCAGAGGCGCTATGGATGGGTGGTACTTGCAAGTGATGCTGTTGCGAAGCAGAGGTGCTATGGATGGGTGGTACTTGCAAGTAATGCTGTTGCGAAGCAGAGGCGCTATGGATGGGTGGTACTTGCAAGTGATGCTGTTGCGAAGCAGAGGTACTATGGATGGGTGGTACTTGCAAGTGATGCTGTTGAGAAGCAGAGGTGCTATGGATGAGTGGTACTTGCAAGTGATGCTGTTGAGAAGCAGAGGTGCTATGGATGGGTCGTACTTGCAAGTGATGCTGTTGCGAAGCAGAGGTACTATGGATGGGTGGTACTTGCAAGTGATGCTGTTGAGAAGCAGAGGTACTATGGATGGGTGGTACTTGCAAGTGATGCTGTTGAGAAGAAGAGGTGCTATGGATGGGTGGTACTTGCAAGTGATGCTGTTGCGAAGCAGAGGCGCTATGGATGGGTGGTACTTGCAAGTGATGCTGTTGCGAAGCAGAGGTACTATGGATGGGTGGTACTTGCAAGTGATGCTGTTGAGAAGCAGAGGTACTATGGATGGGTGGTACTTGCAAGTGATGCTGTTGAGAAGCAGAGGTGCTATGGATGGGTGGTACTTGCAAGTGATGCTGTTGCGAAGCAGAGGTACTATGGATGGGTGGTACTTGCAAGTGATGTTGTTGCGAAGCAGAGGTGCTATGGATGGGTGGTACTTGCAAGTGATGCTGTTGCGAAGCAGAGGTACTATGGATGGGTGGTACTTGCAAGTGATGTTGTTGCAAAGCAGAGGTGCTATGGATGGGTGGTACTTGCAAGTGATGCTGTTGCGAAGCAGAGGTGCTATGGATGGGTGGTACTTGCAAGTAATGCTGTTGCAAAGCAGAGGTGCTATGGATGGGTGGTACTTGCAAGTGATGCTGTTGAGAAGCAGAGGTACTATGGATGGGTGGTACTTGCAAGTGATGCTGTTGCGAAGCAGAGGTGCTATGGATGGGTGGTACTTGCAAGTAATGCTGTTGCGAAGCAGAGGCGCTATGGATGGGCGGTACTTGCAAGTGATGCTGTTGCGAAGCAGAGGTGCTATTGATGGGTGGTACTTGCAAGTAATGCTGTTGCGAAGCAGAGGCGCTATGGATGGGTGGTACTTGCAAGTGATGCTGTTGAGAAGCAGAGGTGCTATGGATGAGTGGTACTTGCAAGTGATGCTGTTGAGAAGCAGAGGTGCTATGGATGGGTGGTACTTGCAAGTGATGCTGTTGCGAAGCAGAGGTACTATGGATGGGTGGTACTTGCAAGTGATGCTGTTGAGAAGCAGAGGTACTATGGATGGGTGGTACTTGCAAGTGATGCTGTTGAGAAGAAGAGGTGCTATGGATGGGTGGTACTTGCAAGTGATGCTGTTGCGAAGCAGAGGTACTATGGATGGGTGGTACTTGCAAGTGATGTTGTTGCAAAGCAGAGGTGCTATGGATGGGTGGTACTTGCAAGTGATGCTGTTGCGAAGCAGAGGCGCTATGGATGGGTGGTACTTGCAAGTGATGCTGTTGCGAAGCAGAGGTACTATGGATGGGTGGTACTTGCAAGTGATGCTGTTGAGAAGCAGAGGTACTATGGATGGGTGGTACTTGCAAGTGATGCTGTTGAGAAGCAGAGGTGCTATGGATGGGTGGTACTTGCAAGTGATGCTGTTGCGAAGCAGAGGTACTATGGATGGGTGGTACTTGCAAGTGATGTTGTTGCGAAGCAGAGGTGCTATGGATGGGTGGTACTTGCAAGTGATGCTGTTGCGAAGCAGAGGTACTATGGATGGGTGGTACTTCCAAGTAATGCTGTTGCGAAGCAGATCGTAGCCGCATTCTCAGCAAGTGGCCTTGAGGCGGTGGTGGCCCTGGCATGACCTTGCAAGAGATGTGATGCTAATGTGAAGCAGAACACGCCCCCTTATCTGCAGAGTGGCCCCGGCCAGTGGTGCCACAGGTGGGGTGTCCCTGTCCAGGATGATGTTTGAAGCATATGGGGCCCACTTCTACTACATCCAGTCAAGGGGTAGGATTGGCCTTTCTAAAGAAGTCTGCAGTACTGTAAAAACAGATGATGGCCGAATATGTCTACCATGTCCTAGGTTTGGATTGGGAGTATGTGTATTGTAGACAGGTTTGTAAGTTTATTTGTGGATTTTTAGTTTATTTTCTTGTTTTTCTTCGATTCACCCTCTATCTCAATAAAGACCGATAAGACCTGCCAATCTTAAATATTCACTGTGCAGTAATTCAATTGTTACATCATCATAATACACATTTTAAGAACATGAAAATAAATAAACCAAATTTTGTTGTGCGCACTGCATCGCATTTGGCGATGCAGTGCGTGCAATGAAATTCATTTTATTTATTTTTATGTTTACTTACCTGTATTTGGCCGTATTCCATAGTTTTCTACCCCTCACCCTGCCCCACCCCACATCACCGCCCGGCAGCACTCCCACCACCGACCGCTACTGGTTCTTTGTAAGAATTTCCTCCATCTGAAGCCAGGCCCAATGTGTTAAGCTGATATATAACACCAGGCTTGTTCCCAGGCCATGAGTCTAGACTGTGATAATTACTTTTTATTAGTTTCATTTCATATTTTGTTTACTAGATAAATTGGCTTGTGTGTGGTCTCATTTTGTTATTTCTTCATTCTTTGGTATTATTTGGCCATTTGTTAAACATGTACGCTAGGAGCCTCTTGGTGCTATAGATATGAAACTTATAACAGATTCAGCTTGGTGGAAAGAACTATTGTGCGAAAATACAGATTTTTAGCTTTTTCCTTTATTTCAGGCGGGATAGTGGTCTGTAATGGTACAGAATGATCTAACACCTTACGCAAACACACAAGTACAACAACATTTGAAAGTCTTAGTTTATTAAATGCAACTTTATTCTACATAGATCTCCTTCCTTATGCATTTAGATACCTTTCATGTAATTAAGTATCTTTATGTTTATTACTTTGCACTACCCTAGATGTCACCATATATCTCTCGCAATATATTCCCTACCTCCACCCCGACTCATCTCAAACCTCACTCTACTACTCTCTCCAATGCACTGCCCTATTTTTAACCCCATACCTCTATCAGTATATTCTCTACCTACACTCTTTCATTCATCCTAAACCCCATACTCTTCTATCCTCTACCCCTCCTTCCATCATCTCATACCTCTTTTAGTATTCAGATCGCCCAAATAAGCCTTTCTAAACCTTTCACTCTGACTCTTCCACCTCCATCCCAAACCCCTTCCTACTGCTGTTACCCCCCCCCCCCCAAAAACACATTCCAGGCCCTTCCTTCTTTCTTCTATTGCTCCACTATTCCTTTTCAATACAAATAACAGACTAAGATCTCCACCACTCAGATTAATTTCATATTTCCCTATATCAGTCCCCACTAATTCTGTTTGGGTTCCAGAGTAGTGTGCTACCCACCCAAAATCGCTTCAACACCTCATATGGGGTAGTAAGTGCGAAGAACAGCAAATGTAACATGATATTATCAAAATGTAAGTGCTTTATTATTTCTCATGCACCCTCTGAATTCCAGCATGATTATTATGCCTGTACATTAAAGCACCATGCTTTAATGTCTGTACTGCCAATAAATTAATGTTTATTGATACTGTAGTTTGTAACAACACTGCAAATGTACACATTGCAAAATCTCAAATTCCTTCTTTGTCTTTGGGGGGTGGACAGAGTCCCCTTTTTTGTGTGAATTATATCTGTGAACAGTCTAGGTTTTTCAGAGAGTAGCATGTTGTTCTGGGCTCTTTAGACCCAGTTTCATGGGCATTCCATTAGAAACAAGCATTGGCATTGCCAATAGGTCTCGCTTGTGGGACCTTATAAGTATTTAGTTTTGCAGCACAATATCCTTGTTGCATAATCGGATATTGTGCTGCAAAACTAAATACTTATAAGGTCCCACAAGCGAGACCTATTGGCAATGCCAATGCTTGTTTAAAGGGGAAACTGACTACACACGTGGGGCTCATCTGAAGCGCAAGCACGCAACAGAAACCCTGTTTCAGAGCATGCGCAAAGAGGAGACGCGGCACATAAGGAAGAAAATCAAACTCGTGAGCATGTGTAGGACGAAACAAACAAGCATTGCCATGGAGATGAGGTAGGGAGCAGGAGAGGAGCCCAAAAGTGGTGCGCGCGGGACACAGCTGAGACGAGAATATAAAGGAAACAAACAAGCATTGCCATGGAGATGAGGTAGGGAGCAGGAGAGGAGCCCAAAAGTGGTGCGCGCGGGACACAGCTGAGACGAGAATATAAAGGGGAAACTGACTACACACGTGGGGCTCATCTGAAGCGCAAGCACACAACAGAAACCCTGTTTCAGAGCATGCGCAAAGAGGAGACGCGGCACATAAGGAAGAAAATCAAACTCGTGAGCATGTGTAGGACGAAACAAACAAGCATTGCCATGGAGATGAGGTAGGGAGCAGGAGAGGAGCCCAAAAGTGGTGTGCGCGGGACCCAGCTGAGACGAGAATACCAAGGGAAACCAAACTAAATACACGGAAAACCAAAATGGGCTCACAAGTAAAGAAAAAAACAGGAGGGGGTGCGAGGGATGAGGGAACACGGCCTGGGGGAAGCTGGCTGGGGAGGGGGAGGAGAAATGCAAGGAAGGCTGTGTGCGGCGTAATTAGGGGAGGAGAAGCCGAGAAGCCGCAGAGCGCACGCTGGGCGAAGCCCTTTGATGTGCTGTGCGGCAAATGGAGGGAGGCTGATGCGCGTTCATGTTTGAACACGTGGTTCACGTGAACTGCATGAAAACGCCAGCAAAAAGCTGGTGGTTTCATGATGTTTTCGCCACTTGAATTCTCGCTCCGCTCGATGCGCATGCGCGCATCGATAGGTCGCGAGACCTAAAAAGGGTGTAATTTTAACCGTCTTTTTAATATCGTTGTGAGACAATATAATGTATTTGAGTGACACTTTATTACAAGATGAACAAATCCCTTGTCTGTTATATAAATGGTTCACATTACCCTCTGTTCTCCAATTCACTTCTCATAAAACTGATTGTTGTCCAGTTTTGAATGCAGAATTTGCCACTTCTTTTTCTTAGCTTGGCCTGAGCATTATCCGATCCTGATTGTCTGCCATTTTAGCCCCGCCCCCATTAACATGTTAACCACGCCCCTTTTTATGCCATGTCAGCCCCCCCCGATCTTAAGACCTAGTTGCGCCCCTGGTTAGTGCTCAGTCCTGCCTCTTTGTCTCTTCTTTTTCTCTTTTGTTCCTCCCATGCAGCAAGGACTAAGTACTGTCTCATCAAACTACAGTTCTTTATCTGTTCTTTGGAGGACTACTTTTTTCTTGGTTTCCTGCAATGATTCCGTTTCCCTGTGTGCAGGTTTGGCACCATAGCTGACTACCTTTAAGTATAGCATTCCTCCCTCCCACCTCCTCTTAATTCCACAGTTGTATTAATGCTACCTGTTGCGCCATGCCTCCAGCTTCATTAGTTACATTTTTTTATGCTTTTTGCAATTTTTCGATGTTGACTGTCATTTGTTTTCTTTAGTAGGATGTTTATTTGGTTTAGGCCTTTGTTTTAGGGTGGATTGGGCATGTTGTATTTTTTTATGTTGGACAGAAGGTTTTGTAACTGTTTTACTGCAATGAAAAAGTGTGTGTTTACATTTAATAATTTTTTTCAAAAGGTGATGTCCGCTTATTCCTCCTGTGAAAGCTGCTGCTGCAGTGTGCTCTATGTGCTGGCAGCATGAATCAAAGGCACGCACACAGGGCACCTGGGGATGAGAGCATGCCCGCCCCTTCACATCTGTGCACAGGGCGGCAGGACTCAGGCACCAGGGTGGTTTAGTGCTTTAGCGGCTTTGTCTTCTCTGTTTTAATGAGAGATGGGGAGGCACCTTTAACCCTTACAGTCGCAGACCGACTAGAGTGCTGCTGTATCAGCAATCACAATATGGTCCCCCGGGGGCACAAGTGTGCCTTTGTCGTTGGGAAATCCTGTGTGCTGAGGGGTTTTCCAGAGACTCGTGCTGGCACTTCAGGGATGGTGCGCTCTGAGTCCTCCAAGCTGCCTCTTGACCTCACCTCCGCATTGGGGAAAGGTATTTTTAGTTTTATTTAATAAAGGCAAGCTTTTTTGTATGCCCTACCCCACCCTTTATCCCTCTGACCTGTAACCTCTCACCATCGGTTAGGGTAGGGGTGCCCCAGGATGAGCACCCCCAGGGGATGAAGAACTACAGGCACAGCTCAAATTAACATTGTATTCACACAAATGGAAATACATGATTCCTGCTTATGCAAGTGCCATTTATCAGATTTGTGCTTCTTCTAACTTTGAACACAATTATAAATAGATTCCTTAGCAAATGAAAAATGTAGGCACTGTATATGTTTAACTTAATTTGCAAGGTTATTGCAAATTTTGAATCAACGCAAGTGTTATGCTTGCCATCCGTGAAGTGTGAGGCCTCTCACGTGGCTGTTAGGAATCCTACAAATCAAGCCACTCACAGTGTAAAGAAAGAGGGGGGATAAACCACACTACTCATGGGTGCTTGCACCACTCACACTAACCAGACAGGCTAGGATCCATGGCAAAAGCCACTGAGCTGTCAGTCTCTCACTGGCCAGGGAAGTATGAAAATGCCTTTAGCGTGCAACTGCCACTGGACAGTGCATCATAAGCCAACCCTTTAAATATGACTTTTGCTAACACTGGGAGCAACCCTTTGAAACCGAGGCATTCCTGTGAAAGGAGTTCACTTATTTTCATCCTTTGCTGCTGGGTGATGTGACCATACCGTGTGTTCTGCTACAGATTAGTTGTCAGTGTGGGAGGGTTGGAGACCAGGAAAGTTACTGAGTTAGTGGGGTTTTTCCGTGCTCTTGCTTGCGATATAATTGTGGTGTAAGGGCCTGAACGGTCTACTCTGAAGCTAAAAAAACAAATGGCATATTTTCAAGAACGTGTGATAACCATCGCAAAAGTAACTTAACGCAACACCCAGCATCGCAGTCTATCGCAGGAAAATTACACTATGTTAAATAAGTATTCACAACACGGCTGTACCATGCGATAGTCTCACGACAACGCATCAAATGACCACATTAAAATCAACGCCACGCCGTAGAAATGCGAAACACAAACGGAAAAAAAGTTGAGATGAAGCCAAGCAGCGAAAACTAGTAACAGGACTGCAAAGCCCACGTGTCTGGTGTGAAAATGCACCACAAAAGCAGAGTAAAAAACGGGGAGATGACAATGTACGAGCACAACCCCACAGCTGTGATGCAGAACAAATTACAATTGTCCAAATCAGATAGGCATTTCCCCACAAACAGCCACAATATACATTTACATGTTCAGTATGTAACCTGCGCCAAGGCGGAAATAAACATGGAACACACTGAGAAACCGCATCTCCCATTGCGGAGGGACACACAACAACCCCTGCCCACCGACGTGCAATGTCCATGACCTAACAATAATAAAAGCATTGACCAATGTAGGGGCAGTAACTCCACCTTACGAACATGTCACCCATGTCATGGGACTTGAGTCACAGGGTGCATCCCTGCATCATGGTGGCACATATCAGCGCCCAAAAGAATCCCTGTTGTCACTTGTAGACCACAAATGACAGCCAAAATTGAATGAATTGGGACACATGTGGAACACCGAAGAGTGAGATACCGTAACAACTGTGACACACAGGACTGGCAGTTCGAATACGTGACACCCTAAACAGCCTCACTGCGCTGAGGTGGCACACCCACCATCCATTAACAAATTCCTAAATTGTCAACACCACATGTCGCACCCACACTTGTGTGAGTGAAGCGCCTGTACAGATGAGTGACATGCACGCAGGAAATGTGTATCGGAATGCATTTATTAGCACATGCTGTGCCTGTGGTCAGTCAACGTACTGTGCCATTACTGCTAAAGACCCACACACTGTGACGTCAACCAGAGAAGAAATTGATGTAGTCCCTACGGGCTATTACTCCTGCGGCTGTATTGGGGTGTGGTCCACCTGCCTTATCTTCATCATCATTGTCTAGTGCATTTGACACTTGTATCCATGGGGCTTTGCTGCATACACATATGTTGTGCAACACACACCATGCAACAATCATCTTGCACACAGGGTCTGGGCTGTACAGGAGTTTTCCACCTGTGACGACCAGGCACCTGAATGTTAATGTTAATGTTAGGGGTTATTTATTAAGCGCACTTACACCGGGTGGCTTCATGGCGCTGACCAGAAAACAGAGAATACTGAGGGCAGACTGATCAGACAGCAAGCTGTCCACTATACCATGTTATATGATTGCCGGAACAGCCAGGTCTTAAGGAGCTTCCTAAACTGCATAGTGTCAGTACAAGACCGGATTGCCAAAGGGAACGAGTTCCAGAGTTTTGGCGCCAGGACCGCAAAGCGGCGGCCTCCCTGACGCACACGTTTGAACTTAGGTACAGATAACAGGGAGAGATGGGCTGAACGAAGGGTCCGATTGGGAACATATCTGGGTAATAGATTGTTGATAAATGCAGGACTTTTAGCATGCAGAGCCTTGAACACAAGGCAGCCTGTTTTGAAAGCACATCGCTGAGAGATCGGAAGCCAATGTAGTTTCTCAAGCACAGGACTAATTGGTTGCCATCTAGGTTGTCGTGTGACCAGCCGAGCTGCCTGGTTTTGTACTAACTGCAGACGCTTGAACAAATAGAGTGGCATACCCAGATACACAGAATTTGCATAATCCAGATGGGATGTAACAGTGGCAGTTATGATCCGGATCAGAGCATCCTGGGTGAAGAACCGGTGAATTTTCCTGATCTTGCGCATCTAGAGAAAGCACTTCGAGATCACATTGCCCACCTGGGATTTCAATGTGAGAAACATGAACTCAACACGCCAAATATGTGCTCCACGATGCCCCTGGTGCATTTGAGAGCCAAATTGTACTGCCTCTGGGCCTGTGTGTTTGGGGCTTGGAGGGGTGTCATCACACAAGCGCAGAGTGCATATCCTTGGTCACCTGTGACAGTGCAGAGAGACATGAGTCAAGACTACGTACTGCATGATGTGTTGGCAGGCTCACTGGTTCATTGGTGTGTGATATGTGTAACTTAGTGATTCCTGAATGACATGTACTGTCTGCTGCAAATGAGCGGCATCACTGTGTATTACGTAGCATCACTGCTGCACCTCCCCCCAAGCAAATTCACTAGTGTGCGCAGCGCGATTGCATCACATGCATCCCTATGGCACACCATTGTCATGCCTGTCTGTGCATGTCCACAAGATTGACTACGACACAGTGATGATGCGGCGCAGAATGTGGCCGGCCACGTGTGTGTAGGCCCATTGCAGTGACAGGGCTGACACAGATGTAGAGCACCTGCCTGGCTGAACTCGACATGCAGTTGAGGGTACATCTTCGGCTCATGCTACGCTAATAGCGACACACACAACAGTTGGCATGTGTGATCCCTGACCCCGAGCGGGCATGTCCTCCTCCATGTACCCCTTTGGCCGAGCACACACACCGGGGGCACGCCACATGGCAACATTGTCGATTGCATGACGGTTGGTGCAGACACTACAACAGAGACAGCCACATCCTTGGTAAGGCCTACACTGAACCACACCCAGATCTACGTGTGGAGGAGCCACACCCCTACGCAGTACTGTCATACGCCTGTCCACCCCGCTTACGCTCACATGGAGATATGACACGGTTACATGTCCCAGGTCTACGCCACTGCCTGCGGTAAGATGGTTGCGCACGCTGTATACAGCACAATGTAATGTGGAATGTCCCCGGTCCCTCATGCATACATAATGACCACACAGACTCACTGAGTGATTTTGTGGGACTGGCTACGGGCACATGCGCCCGGACCCTTTTTTTGCCAAGGTCACATCTCCAGTGTAACAAATCTAGGAGTGACCCACTCAGCCCTCTCCTGGCTGCACTCTTTCCTTAAAGACCGGGTCTTTCAGGTCTTTGAAGGGAACACCTCATCCGACTGCTGGCCGCTCAGTTGTGGGGTTCCTCAGGGCTCCTCCCTGAGCCCCACACTTTTTAATACATACATGGCACCCTTAGCCGATGTAGTTCTCCCATTCGGCATACAAATCATAACATACGCTGACGACACCCAGCTTGTGGTCTCACTGAACCACCCAGATGGCTCATCTTGCTCCTTCGGCTGCTGCCTAGAGGCAGTAGCCAATTGGATGAAACTCTCCCACCTCTAACTAAATGGCGACAAGACTGAGCTCATGTTCTTTTTTCACGTCTTTGGGGGGAAAATGGCGGCAGCAGGCTGAGCTGCCGCGGTACTCTGTCCTAAGCTCCTGTGGGGCGTTTGGTTTTCTTCGCCGAGAATGCGGTTCCTTCGGTGATCTTTGTACGGCTTTTCCGAACTGATTTCATTATAGTGTTCCCTCTCTGCTACAGAGTTTAATCTTTAAAAAAAATCGGCAAAAATCCTTATTCGCGTGTGCGAGCAGCCTCTTACCGCGGTCTGATGTGTTTGCAGAAGGGCGGTTCCACAGTAATCACCGGATCCCGATTGCCGAGCTCTGAGCCGGCTCGGCAGTTACAGCAAGCGTCTCCCTGGAAGTGGAGTCGTGCCGCCCTGGAGCTCCGTCGAGGCAGGCGGTTACGGTCCCTACGCAGAGACCTCAGCCCTGCTGCCACGGGGAGAAACGAGAAAGAAGATTTACTACCGCGGAGTATCACTGCGGTGGTAGCAGGGACGGATGCAGTCGCTGAAACGGCTGCAAACACAGTACTAGCAGAAGCGGATGCAGAGGCTGAGACGGCTGAAACGGTGGTGGTAGAGAAAGTCAGACCTCTGTACCCAGTGGACCTAGTGGACCCTGCTACATCAAGGAAGGTGAAGGGGGGGGCAAAGCTGGGAGATAGTGGAGGAGGCAGAGGGTGCGAATGAAAGCAATAAGGGTCAGAGAAGTAAATGTCAGAAGCTCTATACAAGGAAAGTGAACAAATCATACAGGGCTAAAGGCAAACAGGAGGGAGGTTGTGGTTCACAGGTTCAGGCTTAGGCTCGTGTGGGTAGGCTGGAGTCTGGGGGGGGAGCCCAAGCTGAAGGGGGGTCTGTAAGGTCAGATTTGAGCTGTATCAGTGAAAATAGAAGCGCTGGGACTGGTAATAACTTCAGCAATATATTGTCAAAAACCTCCTCATATCTCTCTTCGGAGGCAAAACCCAAACGGGCAAAGAAAGGAAAAAAGGTTAAAACAACTCTTGACCCGAGCACGAAGATAACGCCTTCGTTGAGATCCTACTTTAAGGTCATTCCACAAGTTTTGAGCTTAACCCAGAATAACCCCTCTGAAAATTACATTCCCCCAAGTCACGTCTCCAGATATTGTCACAACAGGGGATCAGCCTTCGTCGGGGTGTAATATATTAAGTATGGAGACGGGGGTACACAATGAGACAGGCAGTGTAACAACTGATGTTGATGTTACCGCGGTACACCTTAGCTTAGCCTCCCCCGCTACAGATATATTGTTAGAGCCCGGGGTAGGAAATGACAGTACTCAGAAGGACCTGATTAAACCCTCAGCTATCAGTAAAAATATTGTTATACCTACGACATCAATGGGGTTGGTAGGAGGTGTAATCAGCAGCCTTCTGGTCGAAAATGGGCATCAACAAACTGGGCACCAGAAAACTGGCATACATTCTGTGACAGAAGTAGCAGAGACAACAGAGGAGACAGTAATTGCAGAAGAGAGAGAAGAGGTTGAAGGGACAGGGCATCTATACCCCGAAAGCCCTTTAAATTTAGATCAAAATATCCAGCCACAACTTACATGCAATTTACCTATATGCTCGGATACTATCACATGTTCACCTACCTTACATACTAATATACCCCCAGGTTTCACACTCTCCTCAATTGCATCCATGGTCTCAAACTTATCGTCTGATATTAAACGTGGATTCGAAGTGTCTTCAAAAATACAGAGAGAGATCAGGTCTTACTGTGAGTCGCTCGACACCAAAATAGATGGGCTTTTTGTAAGAACTGGGGTCTTGGAGGAGACAACAGCTGTAATGTCAGTGGAACTGGAAAATGCTAAGGAAGAGATTATTAAACTAAAAAGTGAGGATATTGCGCTAAAGGACAGAATGGAGGTACTTGAGAACAATGCTCGTCGCTGTAATATCCGCGTATTACATGTACCGGAAGGAAACGAGGGATCAGACATCAAGTTATATATCATCCAACTTATCAAAAGGTCTCTCAATTTAACTCAAACTGAAGAAGAATTGAAAGCGGACATCCAACGGGTCCATAGAGATCCCTATAGACGTAATCCCCAGCGCACGAAGCCCCGGAAGATACTAGTTAACTTTCATACCTTTGTATTGAAGGACCAAATTCTCAACTTAGCACTCAAACAAAAATCTCTGTCTGGTGGCAACTTTACTTTCCAAATAAGATCTGATCTATCAAGAGCAACCTTAGATAGACAGTGGGAACTGGGCAGAAGAATGGAGGCCTTTAAGAATCTGGGCGCATCAGTTCAGTTGAGTTTTCCCGCAGCCCTGAAGATCATGCTTAATAACAAAATGCACCATATCCGCACAGTTCAGGCTGCAGATGACCTACTGATGAGCTTAGGCACTCCTAAAAGATGAGGCTCATTTCTTACAAGCTTGCATGCTTGCAAGCTCGTAATATCGCCTAATCAGTTCTGAGCCAATCATATTACCTAATTGTTTAATTCGGGTGGAAAAAAAGGGAAAAAAAAATAAGGAAAAAAAATATATAAAAATATATATATATTATATATACATATATAAAATAAATAAAAACAAATACATCGCAAAAAAAAATAATTAACTACCTAATTTCTCGGAGTTCAATCCAGTACATCCAGTAATATCGGGGTAGCCTTCTAAACCCTAATCAAACACCTTTGGCGAGTTTTGTTTTATTTTCCAGAATAAATATCGCTCCGCAGAGCTAGGATTGGGTTAGGGGTACCACACCCGGAGGTGTTCCGGTGGACAATCAAGGGTTCCTAAAGGGAGGGTGGGTGAGGGGCACAGGGGGGTGGGGTGGGGTAAAAGGGTATAAAATGTTTCTCATCTCCGAGTTGTTAATCATCTTTATCATTGTTAAAAAATGGACGGCATGTAAATCTCGGATCTATATCATGGTCCATAAGTTTGAAAGATTCTGCCTCAATAGATATACCAACTATGAGTGCAGTTAGGATACTCTCCTGGAATATTAATGGCCTGCGCACCAAACCTAGATCCAATACAATATTACAATATCTGCGAGACTTTGATGCGCAGGTCATTATACTTCAGGAGACCCATTTGGTTGAGGCTGAGGTTCATGATTTGGTAAAGAAAAACAACTGGATAGATTTAGCCGTTACTACAACGCAGACACTTAACATCAGAGGGGTCACTATTTAAAAAAAAAAAAACAATAAACACTAGACTTTTAGAGCACAAAACAGATCCTGCAGGCAGTTGGGCCATTGCAACAGTAACAATAGGTGGCTCACGCCTTACGATAGTGGGATACTACGGGCCTAATAGGGATGACCCATCAGCCTTAGAATCACTATTTTCTGAACTCCTACACTTTACAGAACCAGTTATAATAGCAGGAGATTTTAATATTGTACTCGATCCTTTACTAGATAAGACCAGCTCTAGTCGACAATATATTTTGTCGAAATCCAGAGACTTTTTACTTAAAACCATGTCACAATATGGCATTATAGACATATGGAGGGTCAGGTCTGGGCAGAAAAAAAGTTTTTCTTTTCGAAATTATAAATATCGCCATAGATCTAGGATAGACTTTTTCCTAATAAGTAGAGTGTTACTTAACTCAACAAAGAATGTTAGCTACCTGCCATCTCACCTTTTGGATCACTCGGCGGTACTTTTAGATCTTGAAGCACTTACTCATCCTCCAATCAGGTTATGGTCTATTGATAAGTCTTTTCTTACATCACCTGAAGATTTAGAGTTTATAGGGGCAGAATCAAAAGAATTCTTCGTAAGAAATATGGGTTCTGCTAGCCCAAGTACTGTGTGGGACACCTTCAAATGTTTTCCAAGGGGGATCATCAAAAATAAGACTACGTTCCGTAGGAGGCAATATACCAAGGAAGTAGCATCTATTGAGGCAAATTTATTATTGGCCCAAAATGAGCTAGATGCTTCTGAATCTGAATCTGTAACATCAGTAAAACTAGAAGAAGTGTTGAAACTTAAGGGGCAATTAGCCTCAACACTCAACCAACGTGTACTACAAAGGTGGGAAGCAAGTAAACTTGCTCACTTTGAATTTGGAGAAGGGGCAAGTAAATTGCTTGCGTGGAAGTCCAGGACCGACCGAACCCGTAATAATATAGGGGAGATAAAAACTAGTTCGGGTATTAAAACATCGGACGTAGAAATAAGGTCTGCCTTTAAAAACTTCTTTCAAAACATATATCAGGAAGACAATAATATCACTTCTGATAGTATAAAAGAGTGGTTGAGTAAGATCTCCTTGCCATCCTTCTCCCTGGAGCAAACGGCCTTTTTAGACCAGCCTATAACGGAAGAAGAGGTAGTGATGGCTATACATAACAGCAAAAATGGCAAGGCGGCCGGGCCAGATGGCTTGCCCGCAGAGATTTATAAACGCATTACGGAAGATATTTCTCCCTTTCTAACAATATTATTTAATAACATTTTGTTGGAAGTAGATTTACCACCAATATCTTGGAACAATGCAACTATCACTCTTATTTTGAAACCAGGCAAGGCCTCCACCGATTGCGGCTCTTATCGCCCCATTTCAATACTTAATACTGACTACAAGGTTTTTACTCCCCTCTTTGCTAAGAGGCTAGGTCAGGTTACTCCTTCAGTCCTGCATTTAAATCAAAAGGGCTTTGTCAGGGGTCGCCAGCTCTATGAGCTGTCGTATGACTTGATTGGAGCAATTGATATGGCTTCTAGCTCTTCATCACCCCTGGCAGTTCTCACGTTGGACGCGACCAAGGCCTTCGACAGGGTCAATTGGTTGTACTTGTCGGAGGCCTTGGGAAAGTTTGGAGTGGGTCGCTCCTTTCGCAGAGCAGTGGAACTGTTGTACTATAAGCCATCAGCTTCTGTTATGGTTAAAGGTGGTTTATCAGAACCTATTATAATAACTAGGGGAACTAGACAGGGTTGCCCCCTGTCACCCCTTCTTTTCGATCTCTATATCGAGCCGTTTGCTCAAAGAATTCGAGATGAGAGCAGCATTATACCTTTTAAATATAGATATTGGGAAAAGAAGGTGTCCCTATATGCGGACGATATTATGATAATTACAAAAGACATCAGCTCCGCATTTCCATCAGCCATTAAGCTAGCACTGGAATTTGGTAAGATCTCCGGCTATGAAGTAAATGCCTCCAAGACCGAGGTCATGGAATGGAACAGCGTAACAACAGGGCTTCCAGTGCAACTCTGTGGCAGCATGAGGTATTTAGGTATAAGAATTGTTAAAGATATAAACCTAATTGCTTCTACAAATTTTAATTTAGTTGCCAAGGAATGTAGGAAGTTAATGGGCTCTTGGAGTCATCTCCCTTTGACACTTTTGGGTCGCTCAAATCTAGTGAAAATGACCATTTTACCCAAGTTAACTTTTATTTTTATTAGCATCCCTTTATTTTTTGAAACCTCACTAATAGCGAAGATGCAGTCTGATATATCTTCATTCGTTTGGAAGAAGAAAAGTGTAAGAATAGCATGGAAGAAATTAAGGCGGCACAGGGAGAAGGGGGGATTGGCAGGCTCGGACCTTCAGATCTATGCCTGGGCTTTTCAGATGTCGCATGCCCGAATGCTCTTAAACACTCTATCAGATCATAGCATTGGATTAATGTTTAAAACACTACTACAGTGCGAAGGGATAGGACAGAAGGGGTTTCTTTTTAAGTTTGGAGACCCCAAATTTTTCAAAAAAATCAAATTGAAGGTGTTGTCAGGCCTAGCAAAAACTTGGTATAATCTCAGAGTTGCCACCAAAATAGGATATTACTCAAATCGTTCTCCCATATGAGATCTTCCTGTTTCTCTTGGTTGGGCAAACGATGTATTGACATATCCACTAAAAGATGCTAACATCTAAACCTGGGGTGACCTGTTTGTAGAAGGGGTTATGCTATCTTGGGAACATTTAGTAAGTAAAGTGGGCCCCAATCTTTCTAGACTGAAGTACTTACAAATTTCAAGCTGGGCACAAGCTCTATCCTCTCGGACGTCTCGCCGCGTTCATTTGCCTATAGGTGGTAGCAGTTATTTGGAATCTTCTCTACTAGATAAAACATCAGGACCAAAGGAGGTTTCTTTCTTCTATAATTTAATCATGGAGGAAATAGACGGTGAATTCCATCTCCCGGATCAACTTTGGGGTTCCCTGTTGCCATCTGCTAATCTACACAAAGTATGGTTAACATCCTGTAATGTTCTCTGGGACTTAGTGAAACCGGCTTGGCTTCGCTGAAATCATCTTTTTACTCTGCATAGGGCATATTACTCCCCCCAAAGATTGTCTAAATTCACAAGAGCGGAGCCGGTTGTGTGTGCCCGATGTGGCCTAGTGGAGGCTTCAGACACACATATGTTCTATGAATGTCCACAGTTAACATTATATTGGCAATCAATAGGTAACAAATTAACATCTCTTACAGGCTCCACCGTAGCAATAGATCTTCGGTTGGTAATATTCGGAGTAGTGGAGCAGAAACGTAGCCCAAATAACAACCTATTGTTCTATTCCATGCTGTTGGCCCGACGAGAAATATGCAAGCGGTGGAAAGAGGCTTCTCCCCCGACATTCTACGATTGGTGCTCCTCAATGTTGCAAACATCAAAGATGGACATGTCCAGGACTGGAACAACAAATAAAAGGGCATTTTGGCAGATACTAGTCCTATGAGTTTGGGCTGGAATGTTTTTTTTTTTTTTCCCCAGTTCCAATGATTACGAAGCCATGATACACTTCTTCTGCTAACACATCTTCGCTCCTCATTTGGCGATCTGGTGGCAAAAGCAATGGTGGTCACTGGCTATTGGTAAATATCTGTCTAACGCAAACATAATGGGGTCTTAAGGTGGAATAGTTTGTAAGACATTGCTGAGGGGTATTGACGGAATCGTACATCGAACATGGCCCCTTCCAGCCTTTGGCTGAGGCAGCGTGTCAGTCATACTATGAGCCAGACTACCCTGTCCGAATATCTTGACAGATTAGTGCCATGGTGGAGATGAGGAACAAAAAAAAAAAAAGACTGAGCTCATGTTCTTGGGCAAATTACCTTCCCCACTGTCTGGACATCTAGGGCCCACCTGCCTCAACCCTATGCCCCCTCCTAAACAGCAGATCAAGAGCCTCGGCATATGGCTTGACAGCTCTCCGTGCTTTGGCCACCAGGCCACTAAGCTAGCTGCTACCTGCTTTGGCCTATTGAGGATGCTTAGGAAAGTTCTCCCCCTACTCCCTTTCAAAGCCAGAAGGATCATGGTTCAGGCTTTAATCCTCTCACGCCTCTATTATGGGAATAGACTGTACCTGGGTGCCCCACAGGCAACCTTACAGAAACTCCAGGTAATCCAGAACAGCGCAGCACGCCTTTTGCTCCAAATTTCCCGGAGACAATCGGCTAAACCTGCCCTAAGGACCCTACACTGGCTCCCCATTTGGGCCAGAATCCAATTCAAATCCATGTGCCTGGCTCACAGACTCATGTGGAATACTGGTCCGGCCATTACACACTCCCTGATCATGCCCTATCAACCCTCAAGAAACCTCCGATCCAGCTCAGCCTTCCTTACCACCACCAGGAAAGTCCGCCGCGCCAAGTGGGGTGGACGCTCCTTCTCCCTGAATGCCTCGAAACTATGGAACTCTCTGCCCCCCTCCCTCCACAGTGAACCTAACATACTGGCTTTCCGTAAGCTCCTCAAAACCCACCTGTTCCGCAACACGCCCTAATTGACCTATCGTCCCTCAGCAGTCCACAAGCGCTACGAGGCCTTAGGGTAGAAACGCGCTATATAAATATAATCTCATCTTATCTCATCTCATCAGTGACGCCTGTGCTGGATGGGTGTTGGGTAGTGTAAGCCACCACTCAGGGGTTGGTTGGTGCTGGCAAAAACCGCAACAGTGAGCAGACAATCAGCAGTACAAGGTACGAACATCATGGATCCCTGACATGAGCAGCACAGAGTTTGTGGCCCGGGATACACAGCGGCCGACACAGGCACACCGCCACGGTACGGTGACTTGTGGTGCACTGAGGTAGGGCCACACGAGCTGAGCATTTACTCATCGATGTCCAAGGGGAAAGTTGCAGAGCATTGCGGGGGACAGTAGAAGGTGTCCTTCCAGGGCATGATGCAGAGGGCAGAAGCAAGCAGAAACAGCAAATATTGGAGTTGAACTCTACAGACTCCACTTTTCCACCTTGTCAGTATCAGCTACATGTACATGAAGACAACCTCCAGCCCATGGGCTTAGATGCCACCGACGTTCAAACAGAGATTGCCCATTAATTTCAGGGCACACACTCAGTGGCACCAGAGCTGGAAGGGGATGCTGTCTGCGATGATGCCTGTACAATGACACTCTGCCATGTAGAGAGCAAGACTCAGTTCAAATTGTGTGACCTACTCCACCTCAGCGTGTACCGGTGGCAGCTGTCAGCAGGAGCCCACAGCCATGTGTGGTAGGCATGTGCTGCACAGAGTCAGTGGCACCAGTGCAGTTGTTGTTAGTGTCCCATCACCTCTGTAAAGGTCAGCCTTTTCACCTACGGACTGCAGCGCGTCTTCCTCTTACTCCTCTCCTTACCTACTGTGACATGAACACTGCCATGAAGAAATCAAGACTCAGTTCCAAAAGTGCGACCTAGTTGGCCGCAGGGTCGGCCGGAGGCTGCGGTCAGCGTGGGTTAACCGCTGTCCAGCCATCTCCTCCGGGATCTCTAACACACGATGTTGGAATGGCATGTGGATTAAATTTGTGGCTGACGGAGGTAGTGGCACCAGAGCTGAGCTGGTGTGCAGCCGGCCAGGAGGCCGTGCCCTGCCTGTGACGGACTGCATTGGATTGGTGTGATGCCTGCAGGACCGTAGTGTAGGCCGAAGGCCACAGTCAGGAAGGGCCACAGACACGTTTGGTGGGAGTCGTATGCACAGCCTTGGTGGCACCACATTGAAGGGAGTATAGTGACATAAACTCAGCCTTAAATTATGTACTCTGCCATGGTGTAATCAAGACTCAGTTCCAAATGTGTGTCCTACTTGTCAGCTGTATATGCAGGTGGAGTACGTCAATGAGAAAGGAGTACTACGGGACTTGCTTGCGGAGGCCATGATGATCTGAGGAGACTGCCAGGGTTGCGGGCCTCAGAGCTTGCATTGGCATGTGGTGGGCCCTCTTTGACACACACCGGTGTCGGCAGGTGAGCAGTGATTCCTGGATGCACAGGGGTAGCCATGAAGGCTTCGGGGACCAGCGGCCCAGGGTGCACAGGCGCACAGGTTCCCAGGCAACACCGTTCACGGCGTAGGCCATATGGTGGGGTGAGAGGCCCACCCTGGCAGGGACGTTGGGCATTCTGGAAGAGGACCACGCCCAGGGCTATGTGCTTTTTATTTATACCCCTATGCTGACCTGGCGTACGCTGGGCCAGCCCACTCCGCACACGCTTACAGGGGGGGATGTAACAAGCTACATTTCCTTGATCTCCCCCACTGGCTAGGGTGACATGGTTGCATCCACTGTCCAGTACACTCCAAACACCAGCGGTGTGTGTTGACATGGATATGTCTGTGGTATGCATACTGCAGTCTGTCCAACACATCAACGCCACACTTGGCATTGTGTGCAGTCTCATTCATTGGTCACATCGCCTCCCTTGCACATGCCTGGTTCCCTCCTCTTCCCACATTCTGCTAATGTGTGGCTGAGGTGCCATGCCGTTGATGGCCCATGTACATGGCTAGGCCAGGTTCCCACGGTAAGGTGTGCTGTCGTGTCTGGTGGGAAGGCATGTTGTTTGGCATGTTGTATGTGACTTTGTGCCGTGTGCATTCCTAGAGTTGTGGATTGCATGATTGTGTTTTTGAAATGTGTAGTGTGTTCTTTTGGTACTTACCAATGAGTAGTGCATTTCCATAGGTGCCATCCTGGAAGCGCTTGTTGATGATGGACTGTCGGAATATGAAGGAATCATGCACACTGCCTGGGTAGTTGGTCACAACATTGGTGAAGAGTCCCCGGTAGTCCACTATTGCCTGCAATTTGATCGAACCTGTGTGCTTTCTGTTGAGGTAATTGTGTGCAGTGTCGGCAGCGGGCACAAGTAGGACATGTGTGCAGTCAATATCCCCCAACACGTGCATCAATCCAGCTGTGGCACAGAAGCCTTGCTTGGTCTCCAGCTGTTCCTGTGCAGTGTGTGGGAAGTATAGGTACTGGGGTACCAAGGTGATGATGGCATCCAGGACAGGTTTGAGGAACTTTGATAGGGCTGGCTGTGAGATTCCTCAGACTCTGGCAGATGTTGGTTGGAAGGTACCAGAGGCAAACAGGTACAGCACAGCCAGTCGCTTTGTCTGAGGTGGGATGTTGGTTGTCCGCTCTGTTGGTACCGTCAGCCTGTGGGCAATGATGTTCAGGATGCAGAGGATGGTTGTCCTTTTGAGCCTATAGTGGGCAATGACATTCTCTGGTGTTCAGTCGGTGAGGCTGGTGCATTTTCTGAAGGTCCGTGGTCTGTGTCTGCACTACCTCTGTGGTGGTCCAGTGGGGTGCGGGGGAGGTCCGGGGGTGGTGGCGGGCCTGGGGTAGTGGCAGTGGGTGTTGTGGGCCTGTTGGAGCACCAAGCTTCATGATCAGTAGCTCCATGGCATCTGTTGTTCTTCAGGTGTGGTGCTGGTCTCCCTTTTCTGGTGTCAACTGCCGTCCGACTTTACACCAGGTCAGAGCAGGTGTTAATTTCCTGCTGCTAACGCCCCTTATCACCTGTTTTGAGTGCTTATCGCTGATCTGGCTGGTCGTTGAGAATGTTGCGAAGTGGAGTTGTCGCGACGTTTTGCACGGGAATGCCTACTCTGCATCTCATTAGCGATAGTTGCCGGTGTCATCTGTGCCGATGTTTTTTGCGGCTGCTATCGCAGGTAAACTGGTGCTATGAGCTGTTAGCACCAGCTTGTGAATTGGGTGATAAAGTTATCGCGACTTTGGCTGCGATAAAGTGCCGATTACTCAGCGATATTCCTTGAGAATATGCCCCCAAGTTTGAGCCTGGTGTTTGTACCATATCCTGTTTTTTGGGCATATCCCTTACCCTCCCTGTGCCTGGAACAAAAACAATCATTTGCAAAGCAACAGTTCTCGCATTTGCGAGAGTTTGAGCTATTGGCAATGTAAATGACAATGCCTTTTATTTATGTATTGGTTTTCAAAACAGATAAATAAAAGGCATTGTCATTTACAATGTCAATAGCACAAACTCTCGCAAATGCGAGACCTGGTGCATTGCAAATGCTTATATTTCCTTTTGACTCTTTTAGCTTCTGTTGCTCCCAATGCAGTTTCATAGGGTTTAGTGGTTCATTTTTGCAGACTTTAAAAGAGTAGAAGTTCGGTAACATATGGGCAGTGTTGTAAGATGTTTGGCTTCTACAGTAGAAGTAAGTAGTGTGTCCTTGCCACAGATCTGAGGCAAGAACACCTATTATTTGAAATGAATGATTGCCACAATTTTGTAAAGGCATTTTTCTGTGTTTTATTGCATGTTTCTAAAGAGGCAATTTACTATCGAGAAAGTGTCTACAGGGAATGTAGTCAAAAGTAATTGTAGATGGGAGAATATTCACCAGACAAAAAGTGATTTGCTTTTTTAAAGTCATGAAATGTAACGCACAGGCCTTTATGCATGTCAGTATCTAGGCTAGCAGATATTTATCACCAAGGAACGTTTACTAACCAAATACATAATACATAAAAGCTGATGCAAGGTAAACACATGCTTCTGAAATGAAAAGACATTTTTGAAAAAGCAATGAAAATTTGCCATTCCGGAATTGCCATGTATTTTGCAGAATGAGAGAGTGCTTGTAAATCAAAAACATATTCAGCCTTAAAGACCTATAATTTCAAAGGGATCCTATCTGATATAGTGGCTGTTAAAGGTTTTTAGTGATTCTCTAGACTGAAGCACAAGTTTACTTTGCTTCCCCAATCCGAACTGCATCTCTTCCATGTAAACCCAAGTCTTGTGTTTGTTAGGTACGAGATGTTGTTGAGTATCAACATTACATATATCGGAAAACCTATATATTTAATTCCCCGCTTTCCCACTTCATCACATTGTGTGACCATGGGCAAAACACTACGGGGTCGAGCATTTGTATATTGTATTTCAGAATATAGTCAGCAAAACTAAAGTCTGACAGACGTTTTGTATCCATATTTTGGTTTATAAAAATACCATCGCCTTGAGTGCAGAAACTCTATTGTTAACTTTAATGGGGCAATATTTTTGTAAAGAATATTTAGAACATAATAATTATGTCTCACAATTTTTTGGTGATGGCATTCTGGAATGCCAAACTGATTCATTGAAATGCCTGGGGTAGCAGAAGTTGCAAAAAACACAGTTGATGGACAGAATGTAGAACAATGTCATACATTCACCCCAGTACAAGGATCTGGGCCTAAATCCATCGTTTTTTTTTGCACTCCACACCACCCTGGGTTAGACACTGGCTATATGCAAATCAGCTCTGACCCTGTGCCTCATGGGAACAGTCCAGTCCGAACTACCAAGCCATGTCTTTCCCAGACCGGAATCAAGCATCCAAGGACCGGTTTCTGGCTATCAGCCTTCATCAGCCTGGATAGCTTGACTCCAGTGGTGTGGAGAGCCTGGGACTCACGTCTGAGCATACCCAGCCCACTCAGGGTGAAAATTGCAAAAAACACAGTTGATGGACAGAATGTAGAACAATGTTATACATTCACCCCAGTACAAGGATCTGGGCCTAAATCCATCGTTTCTTTGCCCTCCACACCACCCTGGGTTAGACACTGGCTATATGCAAATCAGCTCTGACCCTGTGCCTCATGGGAACAGTCCAGTCCGAACTACCAAGCCATGTCTTTCCCAGACTGGAATCAAGCATCCAAGGACCGGTTTCTAGCTATCAGCATTCATCAGCCTGGATAGCTTGACTCCAGTGGTGTGGAGAGCCTGGGACTCACGTCTGAGCATACCCAGCCCACTCGGGGTGAAAATTGCAAAAAACACAGTTGATGGACAGAATGTAGAACAATGTCATACATTCACCCCAGTACAAGGATCTGGGCCTAAATCCATCGTTTTTTTGCACTCCACACCACCCTGGGTTAGACACTGGCTATATGCAAATCAGCTCTGACCCTGTGCCTCATGGGAACAGTCCAGTCCGAACTACCAAGCCATGTCTTTCCCAGACCGGAATCAAGCATCCAAGGAC
Source organism: Lissotriton helveticus (assembly GCF_964261635.1). Classification (NCBI taxonomy): domain Eukaryota; kingdom Metazoa; phylum Chordata; class Amphibia; order Caudata; family Salamandridae; genus Lissotriton; species Lissotriton helveticus. The sequence continues at coordinate 318,043,873 of NC_136068.1, forward strand.
CGTTTTCTGGCTATCAGCCTTCATCAGCCTGGATAGCTTGACTCCAGTGGTGGGGTAGCAGAAGTGACATCGCAAACCATTTGAGCTTAATGACATCATATGACTGGTGACTTTGAATTCTTCCAGGGCGGCATGTCTCATGACCTTAACATCCGAACAATTGACATCGCTGACGTTCCACAATAACTATATGATTGCTAGAATATCGTAACACAGGCAATTATATTTTAAATTTCACCTACATTATGGTGTTTACTTGATCTTTGAAATTTCTGGGCAATAGCAATTGCCCTGAATTGTGGTGAGCGAGCAAAGCCAATAAGTGAGACCTCATCTAGTGAGTCCCCTGAGACAAATTTGAAAAGCACAGAGTGAAATTGTTCATTTTGTAGCACAATGTTCACATACATTTACTAAAATGTCACAGGTACTGAGAGGTCACTAATTAAATATTCAAATCCATTCAAGGTGTGCCAAGTCAATAAAGCCTGAATTTTTCCAGTATTTGACCCCATTTCTTTTCAATAGGTTCCATGGGTACCTGTAGGAACTTGGGTTACTGGTCGTATGGGTTGAAACCCCTCTCAAGTGGCTATCAAAAATCTTGTCAGGGTATAACACAAGCAAACTCCAAATTAACCTGTGCTTAACCTTCTGGTAGCTTGGCATAAAAGCAGTCAGGAGTAAGCATGGGCGGATCTAGCGGATCTCGCGTACGCGAAATTGCGGATTTACGGATTCGCAATCCGCGAAGATACGCGAACTCTAGCGGATTTGCGGATTTTCCCGTTTTTTGTGTTGGCGCGCGTTCGCGCCGATTTTGGGACAAGTTCGCAATTGCAAACTTACTTTTCGGCTCGCAACGGCCGCGACTATGTTGTTTCTACGTCTGGTTTATCATCACAGGTTCACAGCACCCTCTGTTTCACCACTGCCACCCTCTGGGACACCCATGCCACCCTCTGGTACATCCTCACTGCCACCCATTAGGTTTATTTATCACTGTAGATTATGGTGGTTGAAAAAAGCAAGCACACCTGCCCTTCTTCAACTGCCATCAATTAATTTGTGGGTCATTAATGTGTCAGTAATTTTGAAACTTCCAGTCTGGCTGGCACCTGCTTCCTTCCTTATCTGTAATTTGCTTTTTGTTGCAGTGAAATTTTTTTTCACAGGACCTTTATGGTCTACTTGTAGCTATTCTATGAGCCTGCTGTTTGGGTCATAGCAGGGTCATAGAATAGTTGCAAACTCTGGAGGGGCCCCTCAGGAAGCACTACCTTGAATGTTACTAATGTTAAGTTTGAACTTTTGCACCTGCTCATTGCTTTCAGTTTATCTAAAATCGTTTTTTCTGCAATTTCGCGCGTTTTTTGGGGCTCGAATCCGTGCGAGATCGATTTCGGAAGCCGCGAATACGTGCGAATACAAAATTGTTTTTTGTGCGACGTGTATGTTCGCGTGATCTTGCGCGTGTTCGCGAGGCGCTTCTAGCTATACGTTTGCCAAGTTACCCTATCGGTCGTACACGGGCGCGGCCATCTTGTTTGCGTGACGTAATTCCATTTCCGGCCGCTATGTGTAATCTCGCAAAGTGTGCTGCTCGCTAGTACAATTTCACGCGTGCTCGCAAGGAAAATCTCGCGCGAACTTACCCACGCGGTCGTGAACGGGCGCGGCCATCTTGTTTCTCATTCATTGCTATGGTTCTGGGCATGCTTTCTCTATCCTCTCTCAATCTCTGCCATCCTTTGCTTGTTTGAAGTTTATTTGATCTAATTTTACTTATTATCTATCCCTCTATTTTTCTAGCTCTATATTTTTGTGTTTTCTGCTGCTTTTAGTTACTTTTAAACTACTTTTTTAAACTCTTTTCTTTTCTTCTTCACTATTCTATTTCTTGTTTATCATTTAACTGTATTTCTGCCCAGACCATGGTAAAGGGAGCCGGGAAGCACCCTGAGAAGGGGAAGGGTCCCGCACCCCGTGCCCGGCTCCCGTGCGGGCGTTTGAGGGGGGAGCAAGTGGTCCCGCGGGAGATCTTCAGCACGGAGGAAGTGGCGGCACTGATCTTCCACGTCCAGCGCCGCCTCCCCAAGACGATCCTGGGAGGCGGCAAGATCGCGACTGGCTATGGCATCCGGGAGCGCCGCAAGCGGTGGGAGAAGGTGTGCCGGGCCATGTATAAGATCTCTGGGGTCCGGCGCACATATAACCAGGCCACCCACCGCTGGACCGATGTCATGGACCGGGAGCGGGACTTGCTGGACGCGCTCGGCGTAGAGGTCCCCGGGCTTGGTGAGTAGTAGTAGCTGTTCATTTACTACTCTGTTTTATCCGGCTCTGTTATTTGCAAATCTTTGTTCTTTACCAAGAGCAATAATGCTGCCGATTACATTGAGGTAAATTATATTTCAAAATCTTCTATGCATTTCAGGTGCACTGCTCTCCTTCTCAGTAGCCTTGCTTGCTACTATGCTTCTTTGTTTTGTATGTTGTGTTCAGAAGCATTTCATTGGCCTGAGAAATTATGTATGAGTGTAGTGTAAAGATAAGAACTGCGTAATGCTAGACAGTAAGGGTCATATTTTCAATTACCGGCGCATCCCTGCAAAGTAGCAGGGATGCGGCAGTAATTGTGTGCCATGCCACCACCACCCATTGGCCCAAAACGTCACAGAAGCCTTACGCATCTGTGCCGTAAAGGCAGCGCATTGCTGGAGTTGCGTGCCAACGATGGCGCAGCTCCAGCAATGCTCTGGGGTACCCTATCTCCCCAATGCTGCATCAAGCCGTACGTCGGCTTCAAGCGCGCAGGGTTTGAGTCATGCATCATTGTCCTAAAAGTGACTGATTAACATCTTGTAGATTTCCCTCAGCCACTTTTAGGATTCGTTCCTGCGCAGGTACGCCCTCCCTTGCGCCGGAACGCCCCCTGATGGCGCAGGGCTTTACAACGTGATGCATCGCCCATATGTGTTTTTTTTAATATATACGCCGCACCAACACCATGGCGAGTCTTTTGTTCTGCCGCTGCGTCACAAAAGGCACGCAACAATGGAGGAAAATGAGCCGCAAGGGACTTCTAAATCAGCCCCAACAGACTGAAGTCCAGTCCTTCCTTTAGACACATGGCTATAAGAAGAAATAGTGGCGGTGGTGGGTGGATTGATAGTTTGAGTATTCACTGATCTGCAAGCAGGATGGACTTTGTCTGTCACTTCGCGTGCTGCGGACTGCTGCCTGCAGTGCCAGGCCTAGGCAAACCTCTTTAGTAGTCTGTTTATTGAGTTACATAGGAACTTTCTAAGTCAACGTTCCGCAAATCAGGCAATACGAATAACGTAGTATACCACATGAGATAGATCCCGTGGAATAGTTGTCTATCTATTTGCTATTTCTCCAAAATATTTTGTTATTGTTCTTTTGAAATGTTTGATTTGGTTGAAAAATCTCATCCATGTTTTCTGGTTTTTCTTTCTTTCATGTTGTACATCAGCTCCCCCCAAGGGCAAGAGGACACAGGAGGAGGGTGCTGAGGATGCAGGCCAAGATCGGGCAGGCGAGGGCTCCTTTGCTGGCCCCAGTAAGTTTACATTTTAATAAACAGTACCTATTTTTTCCTAGCGTTCCTCATTCGATTTTTTCTAAATCGTCTTTGATCTTCTTATAGACTGGATATAAATTCTTATCCTGCCTCGAATATGACTCCCTGTGGTATTACTAGACTATTCTTATTAGTCTGTCTGTGTAGCTAACTAAGATTGGACATTTGGCAATTCCATTGGACTCCCATTCTATTCAGCAATAGCTCTATGCACTGTCTCCTTACTGACTAGATAGTGTGGCAGAGTCATTCAGCTCCCGAAGTCACCGATTATTGATCCCCAATGATCTCTAGATTATCGTACGCAGGACAAGAGAGTACGGAGTCACAGCACAGTCAAGAAGTGTCAGAGGCACTCATGCTTGCAAAAATTCCAAAACCTTTAGCTCATCCACTCTAGTCTGGAGGAACAAAAACCACAGAGTCTATTTAAGTTTAAAAGCTTTATTAAAAGTAAACACATTTATTAAAATCTACTTTGTCATAAAACTATTTAACTGAAAACGGAAAAGTGGTTAGTGCTGACGATTAATTGGACACATTTCTTGTGGTCGAGCCGAGCTCTCACCTGGTTTGAACTTGATCCTGGTCGTGTTCTTAGGAGTCAAGCTTCTGTCTGTTAGGAGAAAAAGTGGTGCGTGTTAAAAATCAAAAGCAAGCATTCATCAGTTGTGCATAAAAGTGCAGCAAGACAACAGCCTTCCCTGGAAAATGGGACATTTTTACTATGGAGTAGACAGTCACAAATTATTACATTGTATTCAGTTTTTTTAACATTTCTCCTAGACCAAATATTATATAGTAGTGAGTGGTGTATTCTAACATTCTTAAATGTACTTTGTAGGTGTAACATCTGGTGACGGGGCCAGCGCGGAGGTGGCTGTGTTGGGCGAGGACTCGGAGGACTCTGGGGAGGAGGCGGTGCAAGAGCCGGCGGACGGTCCTGTGGGGGTTCAAACGGTGGTGGCGGAAACAGGTAAGCTATATATTCCTTACTTATTGAGATTGAAGACTGCATAGTGTGCTTTCTGCACGGGTGTATTACAAATTACAAATCAACCAGGTAGTAGCCTCCTCGAAATGTACTTCGACTTAGCTGTGAAGTTTTTGGTGAGAAGAATCCCAATAAGTTCTTAGACGAACGTGATGGATGGGATGAACGAAAAGCGAAAGAAGGGTGTAAGTAAGTGGGACGCAAACTTGTATGATGGCTGGCAAAGAAGAACGATATGTGTTTGCTTGGCCCCCGAGGTGGCTGGGAAGGAAAGAATATGGTATGGTGCATGGCTGGGTCAATGATGAAGCAAGGATGGGTGGAAGGAAAGCAGCCTGGGTGGGTGAAACAGAAACTGTATGTGTGCGTATACTTTGACTGAATGGATGCCTGGAGCATGGTATTCTCTGACTCTTAGATAGCACATGTGTATCTAGAGAGAGTAGATGGTCGCCAGATGAAGTAAGTGTTACCTTGAAGAGCATGTACCACCGCACCCGCACGTCCGTTCCAGTGCAGGGAAGGCAAGGAAAAGAAATTGTAAATGTGTCCAATACTACCATGAATAGTAGCAGTACTTTGTATTGCGTCTGCAATCACAGCATATATCTGGTTATTACGGTGGACACTCCGTACCTCTCTTAATAACTTTAGTTTACTTGTAGTACGTCATTCATGTGTGGGTGCGTGTATCACTGTTCACTCTATATTAAGCAAAGCACCTAAAGTCATCCCATATGTCATCAAATACGTCCCATGTGAAGTGATAGATAATCAAATTAGTTAGCTTCTTCATTTTCCTTTTCTAGTACTCATTTGCACTGTAGGGTGAAAGGTAAATTAATTAAGCAGTAGCCCTTGTAACAGAGTATTCTCAGTGCCACCCGTAATAGAAAAGTAATAGCTTCACCACCTGCATGTACTGGACCGGTACAGTAACGCAAGTCTGTCTCACTCATCATGGTGTGCAACTTTTTTTCTCGGGTGCAAGTTCACTGTGCTGTCCATGTCATTCTGCCGGCTTGCATAAGATAACGTACCAATTTCCCTAAACAAGAGAGAAGAAGAAGAATAAGACTGGTGTACTGTCATAGTCGACTGTAATGGAAGTCCATAGTGGTCGTAGAATTTGTTCATTAAACTACCACTAATGTTAGAGCAAGGATGCAGAAGTGGGAGGTTACATAGATACTGTCCTCAATAGTTATGTACTGTGCTTTCAATTTGCTACTTGTACTGTGACCCAACTTTCGGCTCAATCACTTTGTGTTATTAATGCTAAGGAGCATTGGTTACAGACTATGTCTTTCTTTCTTCATATAGTTGCTCCTTCCAAATCAACAACACGGAGGGAGCAGGCTAGACTGGCCCGGCAACGGAGGCTGGAGGCCACTGTCGCCGAATATCGGCGGCTGGTGGCCCTGGAGGAGGAGGAGGACACGCAGTCGAGCGGGGCAACAACAACATCCTCGACTGTGACCACTGCATCCTCCTCCGTGACTAAGCCAGCGGGACCGAGCCGGGCTAACAAAGACAACCGCCACCGCCAAGCAACAGAAATACCAGCTGCCCCCCACAGGAGCTGCAAGGAACGCCAACGCCGCCTACGAGTCCGAATGTCCAACCTGGAGCAGGAGGTCCTGAAGTATAAGAACTTGGTTAAGGGCCTCCGCTCCGAGCTTGCCACCCTCCGCAAGGAGTATGATGCCCATGCCGCAAAATGCACCAGCACCAGCACCCTCCAGTAGTGGAGTGTCCCTTGCCCTTTTTTTATAGACTTTTGGGGGGTGGGATTTGGGAGTTGGGATCGTTTTGGGACGTTTCAAAGACAATCGTTGGGGTTAGGGTGGGTGAGGGAGATTATTTTGTTAGGGCTACATAAATATATTTTTAAACTTTATCTGACCATACCTGTTTTTTACTGCTTTTCAGTCTGGTGGGTGGGTGGCGGGGGTGTAACAGTACCTTTGTTTTCCTGAACAGTCGTAGGACTTTAGTAGTACAACCGTCAATCTCTTGTCTACTCCGAAATAATACTCCATTATACTACCTCCCACCAAACGCTTATCTTACCTGTAATTTGTGTTAGAAATTAGGGCTAGGCCCAGGGCTGGCTCCACGTGAAATGGGGATTAACGTTGTCAATCCTGGGCGGGTGACATTTCCTCATTGCGGTGGTACTAGTGGTGTGACACAGTGGCAGTTGCATGCCTATGGAAAAAAAGAAAACGAAACCTTGTTTGTCCTTACTGTAGCATTACAACGGTTACGGTACGATCGAGAATATAGCAGGTGACAGACAGAACAGTGCCATAATGTAGCCTAACAAATGGTAAAGTATTTGCTTGCAAGTATAACTAGTACTTGCGTTGAATTTATTTGACATTGGCTACTACTACTAGAAGATATAGTACTGAAGCTGAGTAAGTCTAGAAGATATCCTCGTATTCCTTCACCAGCCTGTTGCTATGACCTTATCCTCCCCAGCAAGTGTGTGGAATTATTGATGTCATTTTAGTCAGACATCAAGCAAAACAACACAGCCCGGGGGAAGAGGGTTAGGGTTTGGAAAATGGATGGGAATGGGGGTTTCTTTTTGGGTAGGTTTTGTTGAGAGAAGAAAAAAAAAGCAGAGCATGGACAAACAATAATTGAAGATAAAGACAATCTTTGGTTACAAACGAAAGCTAAGCACATGCAGTCACACTCATAGAATAATACAATGGATACTGTATCTGTATTGCGTATGTTTTTGGTGTTGTCCTTGAATTTGGTAAGTAAGTTGCATGCAGCAAACAATTCCTCTTATTGGCGGCACTCCTCCATTCCAGCTGACGCTTCGTCCATCAATGTTGGTGACCACTGACAGAAGACACCCTGTCCACTGCCTGCCTGGCGGATGTTGACTGAAACCCGGCCTGTAATTATTGAACGGAAAACAGGAAGTGCTATTACAATACCACTGATAAATAAATAAAAGGTATGTACGCTGTGTGGTTCAAAATGTGACACTTTGATTTCCCTAATAGACAGTACAATATTTTTGAAATTGCGTGCTCTGTCGGACTCACCTTTTTAAAGATAAATAAGTATGGCCAAAATATTATAGCGGATCTTTCCCCTCAATTAAGGTGTACTATAAACTGTGTTTTAGAACAAAATTTCACCTTCCCAGCAATGCTCCCACCAAGACCCTTACTAAAGCCTGTCGCAAAAATGTAGAAGAACCCCAATCAGATCTCCAAAAACGATGCCTAGCAGAAAAATGGTTACAAAACGTACTTTGAAAGTAACAGTAGGCCCAAATACAGACCGTGGATTGTATTCCAACCACTTGCAAGCAAGCAAAAGTATCCATAGCCAGCATCGCTCCAACAGTGCTCTACAACACCAGAACTGCGTTGCAATAGAACCCCCCGAAACACATGCAATCGTGCTGGTAGGGCTAACCCTAACGAACCCTAACTTACAAAAAGTGCCAAAACTGGTGTTTCCTTCAGGATTTTGTCCAAAACACTTCTATCCGGTATTGGACCTTCCCAGGAATGCCCCAGGCAAGACCCGCCAACCCACCCGGAAAAAACCACCCGACAACACCCCCAAACAGCGAAAAAGCTAAATCTCATACTTACAATATCTCTCGGCCTTCGGTCCAAACGCGGCGCTGTGCAGCTAGGTCATCATTCATCATCATCAATCATCATAACTCCTGTTTTCCACCACGGATTTCCTGAAAAGCAAATGCAATCAAGATTAGATTGTCGCAGCAGTGCTTCGACAGAGACCCGGCCGCAACCCACCCACGAACAGCAGGAAGCCCCCCAAAACGCTACATTGAGCAAGATGACAGAAGAAATAGCAAAAAAAAGGCTGTTCCTTCAGGATTTTGTCCAAAACACTTCTATCCGGTATTAGACCTTCCCAGGAATGCCCCAGGCAAGACCCGCCAACCCACCCGGAAAAAACCACCCGACAACACCCCCAAACAGCGAAAAAGCTAAATCTCATACTTACAATATCTCTCGGCCTTCGGTCCAAACGCGGCGCTGTGCAGCTAGGTCATCATTCATCATCATCAATCATCATAACTCCTGTTTTCCACCACGGATTTCCTGAAAAGCAAATGCAATCAAGATTAGATTGTCGCAGCAGTGCTTCGACAGAGACCCCGGCCGCAACCCACCCACGAACAGCAGGAAGCCCCCCAAAACGCTACATTGAGCAAGATGACAGAAGAAATAGCAAAAAAAAGGCTGTTCCTTCAGGATTTTGTCCAAAACACTTCTATCCGGTATTAGACCTTCCCAGGAATGCCCCAGGCAAGACCCGCCAACCCACCCGGAAAAAACCACCCAACAACACCCCCAAACAGCGAAAAAGCTAAATCTCATACTTACAATATCTCTCGGCCTTCGGTCCAAACGCGGCGCTGTGCAGCTAGGTCATCATCATCATCAATCATCATAACTCCTGTTTTCCACCACGGATTTCCTGAAAAGCAAATGCAATCAAGATTAGACTGTCGCAACAGTGCTCCCAGACACCAAAAATTACCCACAAACACCCGGAACCCCGCCAAAGAGCACCTCAAAGGCAAGCAAGTCAGCAAAAACGGCAAGACATTTCCACCTCATATTTGGTCCAAAAGACTTTTGTCCATTATTAGAGCTTCACAGCAATGGGCCCAAATCCGTCAACTCACCCGCAAAGAAGTACAACACCCCCACAAGTGCTGAGTCTTTCTTCATTGGGCATAATCCAGCACTCTGCTTTGAGGGAAATCGCAGTCTGGAGGAGGAGGATAGAGGAGCATGTTCTTCAGAACTTGTGAACCTGAGGAATGTAGACTGCGGCACCTTCAAATCAATAAGCAAACAAGTGAAGACAGTTCTGATGATGGTCTTGTTTTTGGGATTAGGTGATTAAAGTTTGAATTAAATTAACTGTGCAAAACAAAGAAAGAGAGACACAAAGCACACAGGAATAAAAGTGAATAAGGACGAAAAAGAAAGTTCTTGATTGATTGTCTCATTTTCAGGGCTCGGTGTCAGGGAATAAGAACAAGATTTCGTCATCATACTCTGCGAATTCAGGCTGGATGAGGTCAGTGCCACCGAACAGAGAACAAATCCCCTCATCTACGTTGCCGTCCTCCTCGTCTTCATGCGGCGTGCTTTCTCGTACTTTGTAATCTGGTGGTATGAGGTGCTGATTCATCTTGATCATTGTCAGCCGCTCCACATTTTTGGGCGAGAGGCGGCTCCGTTTGGGAGTTACAATGCCACCAGCAGCACTGAAAACACGTTCAGAAGACACACTTGCGAGTGGGCAAGACAAATAGTTTATAGCCAGGTTGAAGAGCTGTGGCCACAATTGTTTTTTGCCATGCCAATACTGCAATGGCTCATCATTAAGAAAGACCTCTGTTGAGTCATTCAGATAGTCCTGCACCATCGACTCAAGGTCATCAACGGTTCCTCCACTTTGCTTACTTTTTGCTGTGGCTGTGACATTTTTTCGAGAACCATACCCAAGCAAACTTAGCCAATCCTCTACAACAGCCACTGTTTTTGTTGTGTGTGGTGCAGATGATCCAGTTGCCGGTGTCTTTAACGGCTGAGAGGTCACTTGTGCCCCAGCCACAGGTGCAGAAGTGGATTCTTGTGACTGGGGATGGCCTGCTGATGCTGATGATGATGTACTGGCTTCTCCTTCAATAACCTGCCGTTCTTTTTCAAACCTCTTGGCTGACCAGGCTAACCAATGTTTGTACTTTTGAACATCTGCATCAGCAAAAGGAAAGAATGCTTCGCCTGCCAGCGCCTTTTTGTAGCGTGGATCCAGAATAGTAGCACAAATGTAATGCTGATCTGACTTGATCTTTTGAAGACGTTCATCACCACGTAGGCGCTCTAATAATTTCTCAGACAAAATAAAATGGTCTTTTTTTTGTACATCTTTTTCAAACTCAGAAGACACCGCCATCAGTTGGTGCTCCAGCATGCACAACAATGGGATAGCTTTTCCCAAATTACAGTCCTCCTGGCTGACTGCACGCGTGAAGAACTCAAAAGGACGAAGCATGTCTGTCAGGCTTTTAACTATGTCCCATTGCGCCGCACTCATCCGCAGGTCCTCCTTCTGAGATGTACCCTCTGTGAAGAAATAGTGATCGAGTACCGTATACTGCTCATACAGACGCTCAAGCATGTAGAAGGTTGAGTTCCAACGTGTTGCCACCTCCTGGATGAGTGCTTTCACTGGCATTCCACATTGAAGTAGCAGTCTCCGCAGATGCTTCCGGGCCTTAAAAGAATGGCTGAAATGGTTGCACATTTTGCGGCAGGTGGCCATTACCTCGAACGCTGGACTCTGTTTATCAATCAAGAATTTTTGAACTACCAGGTTGATACAGTGCGCCAAACACGGCACTCTAACATGGTCACCCTGCAACATGGCCTTAACTACATTGGCGCCATTATCCGTGGAAACATAACCAATCTTGCGTTTTAGGGGGGATAGCATTTTCAAGACCTTTTTGTTAAACTCTTCCAAAAGGTTTTCTGCTGTGTGACTTTTCTCCAAGCCAAACATGGCTAGTGTTGCATGTTTCCGAGCAGCTTTGAAAACTTTGTCCGGGTCAACACCTGCGTTTAGCTTTGCTTTAACACCTGAAAAAGAGACCCAGTGTGCAGTGATGCACATGTAATCAGTGCCTGCGCCACTGGTCCACATGTCTGTTGTCAGATGTATTGTGTGAACAGCACTCTTCTGCAAAGCTGCCCCAATCGCCTCCAGCACATCTTCATGTAGTGCTGGAACCGCAACTCTGGCAAAAAAGAACCGGCTCGGAACCTTCCATTTAGGGCAGAGCGTTGCCACTAATTCAAGAAAACCTACCGCTTCTACAAAAGAAAAAGGTAGAAGGTCCACAGCTAGCATTTTAGCCAGCTTAGTGTTATACAGACGCGTCAGTGGGTGGTTGCGTTCATATGGCACGTCTGAAGTAAGCATTGTTCTAATGTTGCCCTGGACCAAGCATTTACGGGCTGATAATGACTTCGTTGACCCAATTTTGCTCGCTGGTGAACTTTTGTGCGTTGGTGTCTCACTCGCTCCAACACTCTTAGTGTGCCTCACATTGGGTGTGCTGCTGACAGGGGTACTGGGTGTAAGGGAAGTGTTTGACACGTCTTCTTCCTGCTCGTCATCATCAGATGAAACATCAACGTTTCCTTGAATTTGGCCTTTCTTGATCGCATCTAGGTGCGCAAACCATTTGACAGTGTGCTGTCTCCTAAGATGACCTCTCTGGCCTCCGGTACCATAGTTGGTACCTGGCTTACCACGACTAACTGCTTGCTTACAAATGGTACAAATGGCAAACTTTGGATTTTTTGGACAAACAGTAAAGAAGTCACAAACTGGGGACTTGAAGTGTCTGTGGGACATGGAGGAGGCGGCGATACTGGTGGTGGTGGTCATGAAGCTAATGCCAGATGAAGTGGAGGATCTGGATTGCCCAACTTTTGTACGTTTTGCACTTTCACCGCCACTAATTAAGGTCGAGGTTGACGGAGGTCTCTTCTTGCCAGAAAGAAATATGGAAGCGGGACGAGTTGGTGTACTACTTAACTCCAATGATTGTGGTGTTTCCACTGCCTCCTCATCGACAACATCATCATCATCATCACGCTCAGCAGCTCTTCGGGCTAGGGTCAAAATGTCTGTTTGCTGCATGCCCGCTGGGGCTGCAGTGACCTTTATGATGACTGGGTCGTCGTTGGCAGAGTCTTCATCAGCAGCAGTATCCGCCACTTCTTGTTGAGACTCATCACACTCCATAACTCTGAGACTTTGGACGAGCTTCCTTTTACGCTTAACTACCTTTGTCGGATCATGGTGTGCCTCACTCTCAGACGGCTGTGGTGCTGGTTCCCAAGTTTGATCCGTATCATCAGAAGGAGGTGTGCTTGAAGAAGATGTAGACACCACCCTTGATCTCTTCCTTGCTAGGGGTGTGGAAGACAATGAAGGATCATCAGGAGGAGTGGCTTCCTCAAATGATACCTCGCCTTGATTGTCGATTTCCTGATGTGCCCCTACTTCGGGAGGAACAACTATTGTGGGCACTTGTGACCCTCCATGCACCTCTGCTTGCGCATCTCCTTGCGCTGCCTCTCCTTCCACATGTACTTGGGCTTGTACTTGCACATGTGATTGTTGTTGCGGCTGTGGTTGTTCAACACTCGTCAGATGAGCTACAACAACCTGTGTTGATTGAGGGACATTGCTGCTGCTTTCTTGCGATGAGCCAACATCACTGGTCGATGGTGATTGAAGAACTATACTGGCTGCCTCTGCAGCACTCAAGGGCTTGGACTTAAGTTGGCGTGGTGGTGGTGGTGGCACTGAGCCCAATGGAGCGGGGGTGCTGCTGCCAGCTTGGTCCCCAGCAGATCCCGCTGCTGCTGCTGCAGGCATACTTTTTTTTTTACTCCCAAAAAAAGGGGCGGGCAGCACACCAGTGTCCTTGGTAACTTGCTTCTTCTGCTCCTTACTGGCACCTTTCTTGCTAGAGGAGCTACGGGTTACTTTTTTTGGGGCCATCTTCTTCAAAGCAGGTCAGCACGGCAGCAGTTGCACGAGTTGCAGAGGGTTCTGTGTCCAGACGTGACGTCGCGTGACGTTATGCTGCACACACACACCGCTGCAGGACTTCTTCCTGGCACTGGTGGTTCTCTTGAGTCTTTTTGTGCACCTAAAAGCAATGGAAGACAGAGGAACATCAGTTCAGTTATACACCCCAAAAAATCGACAAAGCACAGAAAAATGAGCACAATCCCATGCCATCCATGATGTTTACATTGAAGACACCCCACAGAAAGACTAGGGAGTGGGACATGCAAGTATGCAACACTGAGTCACTACCCCTGGGCATAATGGATGAAAAGTAGGCAAAATAAGTGCAGGCCTCAGACACTGCCTCTCCTCAAAATGGCCCCTTACACCCCAAGCACATGTTGCCTGTACCAGCCAGCACTCAAGATGGCCACCACCACCACCCACATGGCCAGTCCACATCAACAGTACACCCCCAAAAAACAGAAAAACAGCCAGAAATCACCACAATCCAATGCCATCCATGATGTTTACATTAAAGAGAGTGAGACCACACCACAGGCACACTCAGTCCATGCACCACCACCCCTGGGCAAAAGGCCACACCACCAGCAGCCCCCCAAAAACGACAAAAAACAATAAAATAAGCACAATCCCAGCCCATCCATGGCCTCAATTATGTTTAAATTCAAGAAGACACCCCACAGAAAGACTAGGCCCATGCAACACTCACCACCCCTGGGCAAAGGGCCCCACCAGCAGGCCCAAAAAAACGACAAAAAACAATAAAATCAGCACAATCCCAGCCCATCCATGGCCTCAATGGTGTTTAAATTCAAGAAGACACCCCTCATAAACACTAGGCCCATGCAACACTCACTACCCCTGGGCATAATGGATGAAAAGTAGGCAAAATAAGTGCAGGCCTCAGACACTGCCTCTCCTCAAAATGGCCCCTTACACCCCAAGCACATGTTGCCTGTACCAGCCAGCACTCAAGATGGCCACCACCACCACCCACATGGCCAGTCCACATCAACAGTACACCCCCAAAAAACAGAAAAACAGCCAGAAATCACCACAATCCAATGCCATCCATGATGTTTACATTAAAGAGAGTGAGACCACACCACAGGCACACTCAGTCCATGCACCACCACCCCTGGGCAAAAGGCCACACCAGCACCCCCCCCAAAAACGACAAAAAACAATAAAATAAGCACAATCCCAGCCCATCCATGGCCTAAATTATGTTTAAATTCAAGAAGACACCCCACAGAAAGACTAGGCCCATGCAACACTCACCACCCCTGGGCAAAGGGCCACACCAGCAGGCCCAAAAAAAGGACAAAAATCAGCACAATCCCAGCCCATCCATGGCCTCAATGGTGTTTAAATTCAACAAAACAGTTGTATCATGCACCCCTAACCAACCCTGGTCCTACTGGATACTGTGGCTACCCACAATATAATTTATTTAATGTTCTGAAAAAGTTCCAAAATTTTACTTGCAGCAACTGTAATGCCCCAAACAAACTTACTTGTGAAAGTTGATTTCTAATCCAAAAGTGATCCAAAGACAGTCAAAAAGGCCTCAAATCCAAATATCCAGCAGCACCCACAAAAAGTAATCCTTCCAGCTCCAGATCCAAATGAAAGTGACCAGGAGATGGACAAAGCACTGGGAGGAGCCTGCTGGACAGGAACAGGAAGTTGGAGACTGTGGGGCACTTCCTTCCCCCCCCCCCCAAAATGGACTCCTTGCAAAAAAAAAGGCCATGCAAATGTCAACCTGAGGAGTGATTCTGATAAAAATCATAATTTTCTGAAGGTTTATCCTGTTTGCTGGTGATTTTCTTGTGCGAAATTGCAAAATCTCTATTTCGCAAGTGCGAGATTGTTCCTTTCCGCCGCAACTACGTGTTCGCAATTGCGAACTCTCGCGAGGTGTGCTGTGCAAGGTGGCAAGCCGCGAGTACGTATTCGCGGGCGCCAAACTCCCGCGGGAACACGCAGCAAGATCTAAAATGGCGCGTCACTCGCAAAGAAAAACAACTCGGCAAACGCTAAATGACGGAAAGTGAACGCCGTGCACCACGCCGCGCGCCGCAACCAAGCAAAAAATCCGCCGCGAGCGGATTCACGGATTTTCGACAAATTCGCGAGCGTTCGCGGATTGCGAATTTGCCGAAAATCCGAAAAATCCGCGAGCGGAGCGGATTTTACGCCCATGCTTAGTCAGGAGTAACTTAGAGGCACTGTGTAAAGTATTTATGCAGCACCCAAACTTTAATAAGAGAAAAAATAATACAAGCAAGACCCCACACTAATTTAGGAAAATAGAGTGATTTGTAATAAATTATTTGACACCAAAACAACAAAAATTCAGTCATTAGAACTGGAGATATGTAATTTTAAAAGTGTAAGCAGAAAGATTGCTTAGAAGGATAAAACACCAACTGTGGTTATCGGGACAAGCCAGACCAGTACAAAGTCACAAGTTCTGAGTGACTAGATGGAGCATGGACCAGATAAAGGGACCAAGTTAGGTCTGCTGCACAAACTACATTAAATCCTGGTTAGGGAGCGGTGCAAGCTCCTGTATCGAGGATGCATCACACAGCACTGGTTCCAAGGAGCTGCAGACTTCGATGTGAGGTCCTGCATCGAGGATGCATCATGCAGTGGTGTTTCCAAGGAGCTGCGGAGCTTCAATTCGTGGTCCTGTGTCAAGGATGTGTCACACAATGCCGGTTCTAAAGAGCTACTAGGTCCAGTGTCGGGGATATGTTGTGCAGCAGCTCCAATGCAGAGTTGCGAGGTGATCCATCACGCTGTTTCAGTTCTCCTGGGACCAAAGTTTGGGCTGGTGGAACACCTTCAGGCCCATCTCCAAGGGTCCGAGTTCGGATTAGCACCACTTGGGAGGCATGACTCACAGCATGCAGAGTCCATGTGCAGGGTGTAAGGTGGTTGGAGCCTTTTCTGTCCTTGAGACTCTGATCAGGAGGCCAGCCAACTAGTCCTTGGAGTCACTCTGATGGCCCTGGGTTCAAGATGCAGGTCCTTCCTTCTCACTCAGGCTACAGGACAGCAGAGTAGCAGTCATTCTTGCAGCACAGCAGCACAACAGTCCTTCTTCTGAGTCTACGATGGGTCGAGATGTGTAGTCAAGAGTTAGGTATGAGGGTCCAATATTTATACTTGGTGCTAGCTTTGAAGTGGGAGAAGCTTCTAGAGTCCTCCACCTACAGACATTTCTGGAATTCCCTGGCCTCAGTTTGTCTGGGGGGACATCAGACTAGTGGGAGAGTGTGCTGGGGCTGAGTTTTTATGATATGCAAGTGTGGTGGGTGACAGCTTTGTCCCCCCATCAAGTCAGAGGAGGCCCATCCTGCAAACACCTAGTCCCGTTTGTCTCACTGTCTAGGAGTAATACACAAAGACCAACCACACCTAGTCATGTGACCCAAGAACAAGATGCAAACACTAAATGGTTAGGATACAAAAATGCCAACTTTCTAAAAGTGTAATTTTCAGAATGGTGACAAACAAAATCTGTCTTTGCTGTTAAATAGGGTCTTACATTACAATTACTCAGACAGCAAACATGATATTACTACCTGCTTCCAACGAAAAGTTATAATTTATTAATATAATAAGATAGCCTAATGTTATCCCATAGGAGAGGAAGGCCTTGCAATAGTGAAAAATGAATTGTAGAGTTTTTGACTACCAGGACAGTCCGCACTGTCGTCTTCATATTTTTTTTTTAATGTCACAGTTCCACAAACAGGATTTCAGCAACTGGTGTTTTTAATAATGCTCAGGGCTTTCTCTCCTTCTGGTCCCCACACCCCCATCCTTCCTTAAAGTTCTCTCTGGGGATGCTGTCTCAGCCTGCTCACCATTGTGAACACCTCTTCACCCAAGGCATTGCCCCAGAAGCTTTTAAGACTATATCCCCCCACTCCTAAAGTAACGTACACTATACTCTGGTAACCTCAGAAACTACCAGACTATCACGCAACTACCATTCATCAGCAAGATCATCAAGAAAGCCATCTATGTTCAACTCCAAGGTCATATTAGTGCTAATCATCTCTTGCACGACTCCAGCCTTGCTTTAGCTCATGCTGCATCATTCACCATCTTCAAAACCAGCTGTATCATTTACAAAGCCATCATAACCAGCAACCACATTTATTTTTGCAGACAAGCTCAGCATCTCTAGTGATTCTCAGCATACTCATAGCGGAACATCATGTGACTGCAGACTAAGAAGTGTAAAAAAAAAACAAGGCACCTAGGGACCCAGGATCTAGAACAACATTCCCGTATTCATCAGGGCCACCCAGTTTTGCTCCAATATAGGAAAGAGATTAAGATTTACCTTTTAAAAAACACTTTACAGTCAAACCAGTTACACACTGACTCTCAGCTGCCTTTTGGCTAGGTTTACGCTATGGAAATAACTCTTATAATTAAACAAATACACTCATTCCTAAAATCCTACTGTTCCTTTCAGAGTACAGTTGCTGAGTTAGGAAAACCAAAATAGAGGAATGCCTAAAACTGTTTACAACTATGTGCTGCTTATTGAAGTTGGAAAAGTTTTGCTTTATTTATGGACCTCCGATATGATATTTAAAAAATAAATTGGGGGACATAAAACTGGTCAAACTAAGGATTAGAAGGAGAAAATATTGGTGTTTGAGGGTTATGTCACAATGCATACATTCACCTCTATCAAGACACCCTCTGCTATTAAACAAGAACTCAAAGAGCTTGGTTGATTTTCCAAATATCAGTTAAATTAGAAGAAATACGTTTGATAAATGCAAATCTTCCTATGTTTCACTCTCCATGTGTTAAACCATAGGCATTGTAGTTACAGGTTAGTATAATGACGCTTCAGATGAAATACTGCAGCAAAATGAGGAAAAACCAAGGGGAGCAGAATCAGAACGATGACTTTTCAAGTAATTCCTCCCCTGAGTTATTGTTAGATTTGTGGGTCTCTAGTTGGCACAGGTAGGTACGTGTGACAAATAGGGACCCTCTCCTCTAGTCAGGATAAGGGATTACATTCCCAGAATAACCCCTGTTCACCCCCTTGGTAGCTTGGCATGAGCAGAAGGGCTTTACTTCAGAGGCGTTGTAAGTTATGCATTTGTGTCCACATACAGTAACCCTGTGACAACACTACAAATGGACACCACACAGGTTTTATTTCAAAAACAAGTAGACTTTATATGGAGTTACCACAACACCATAAACTACAAAAATACACACTATGATTACTTTAAGATGGTAGATTTAAGCTTAGTTCAGTTCAGTTCTTAGATGCGACACTCTGCATCAATGTACCTTAGGTTGCGTTGCACTTCCACGACAAGCAATGTGGCAGCGATGGGAAATTCGGAAGAGTTCAGATACAAAGAAATACAGACGTGAAGATCTTCCAGATGTGGCACGCTTCTCAGGGATGCGAGAAGTTCTCGGTTCGATGCGTGGTCTGCAGCGGCGACACCCTGACAATGCGACGGCAACAGCTCCAGTGGCGCCACTCTTCTCCCACGATGCGTGAAGCTTCTGCTAGATGCGACAACTACAGCGGTGACATCCAAGATGCGACGGCAGCAGCTCCGACGGCGGCGCGCTTCTCGGGGATGCGAGGTGCTCTTGATCGATGCGGTGCAGTGCGACAGTTGCTAGGCGACCCCCTCCTTCGGAGTTGCGACGGCAGGCACAGCGACGGCGACACGCTCCGACCTCGTTGGGAGATTCTTCTCCTGATGCGGTGCAGTGCGACAACTACAGCGGCGACACCCTCCTTTGGAGTAGCGACAGCAGCAGCAGCGATGGCGACACGCTTCTTCTTCGTTGTGGCACGCTTCTCTCTGATGTGGTGCAGTGCGACAGTTCCAGTGGCGACACCCTCCTTCGGAGTTGCGACGGCAGGCCCAGCGACTGTAACACTCTTCTTCTCGTTGAGTCGCGCTTCCAGCTCCTTGCGACACGCAGTTCCTCAGAAGGCCCAAAACAGCAGAAGGCACTTCCAAAAGAACTCTGGGGAGCTGGGGGTTGAAGTCTGTTGTCCCTGAGACTTCAAGTATGAAGGGAGTGCAGGGAACACCAACACTACTTCCTTAGGCACACCTGTAGGAGACTAGAGCTCCTTTAAGAACATTCCAATATCAGTCATCAAGGTGTAAGTACACAACAATATCTTTATTAATGGTAATCCATGGAAAGAGTTTATGTTGTAAGTCACATATTACATCATAGTGACGAAATTGTAGAACGATACACGCAATTTATGAATCAGTAACATCCAATTGTATTGATAGCATCCCTATGCATTTCGGGACACGGCCCTTCGTCAGGGGACAACTTACAATCTGAAAATAAAAGACTCAGAATCAGGAAGGGGAACTATCTGCCACAATATGTACACATCTCTAAATCATAATTAAAAAAGTCCATACCGGTGACTCGAAAAAAGCAAAGATCTAAATGTGCAATAGAATCATGGTATAGGTGAGTTAATGTACAGGCCACGTGATGAAGTAGATGAAGGACGGGTATAATCAAATAAACACAACGAGGAACCCGAAGTGAAACCAACGGTGAGACTGTACACCCCTGTGACCTAGGTAGAGTATACAGGTCGAGGATCGTGAGGGCATCACCCGTGGAAATAACAGCTCGTGAAATACTCGGGTCGCGTTACAGACAGCGCGCCCGTATGATTAAACTACACAAAAAAGTGCTTCATGCTCGGGGCTTACCGGAAAGTATGCGTGAAAGAGCGCCTCATGGGTGTCGCTCATGGGTCAGCGTTCCGTGAAGGGACGCGAAAGTAAATAAGGGTAGGGAACATAGAAGACGGATCAAAACACAGGAGGGTAAAACACACTAGAATTAAAACGTAAACCGGTAAAACCAAAAAGCGGGATCCCAAAAACAAAATAAAGAACATGAGTAAAGCATAGAATAAACACCAATATTATAACTAAAACACGAGTACATTCTCAAAAAGGTAGACATTGTGCATTAACTCATGACGGCGGCCATCTTGGAATGGTCTATTGACACTAAAGATTCATATTCAAAATAGAGACTGACAGCAAAAGGAAGAAATTATAAAACAACTAAAGTAAACTAACAATTACAAAACCAATGTATGCAAATGCATTAAAATACCTGTGTCATGAGAAAGAGCAGTGGTGTAAAAAAAATTGAATGACCAAAGGATTATAGAAGATAAAAGTGTAGAAGAGCAAACTGAACCAAAAAAGATGTACCAGAATAGGAAAGAGTAAAGGCGAAATAAAAAGACCGAACAGGTGCGTAGAAGAAGGGTTATAAAGGGTGACCAAAAAGAACGTAAGAAGACGAATACACAACATCATACTAGGCTATGTGAAAAATTAAAGAGGGTAAATGGGAAGTATTAAGCTAACCTAATGGACATTTGGGAAAGTATACTAAACAGAAAGAGATGGTAAACAGGAAAGATAAGAGAGCAGAAGGACCACAACGGAAGCTTACAGCGAATAAGACAACATGTTAATTACAGAAAACAACTATATTCAATCCTGTCGTTAAGACCTCTTGGCTGGCAAGCATCAAGTCTCTTTATCCAGGCTGTCTCTCTTTGAAGAAGTCTTTTTTTGTTATCAGTGCCTGATCTCAGCGGTACAATCTCCAAAAAAAGGAACCTCAATTGACTCACGTTATGGTGGTGTGAGATGAAGTGAGCCGCAAGTGGTGCTTTGGTGGTCTTGTTTCTGATGGTACTCTTATGTTCCGTCAAACGGACTTTAATTTTTCTTTCGGTTTTCCCTACGTAGGGTAATCCACAAGGGCATTTGAGTAGATACACAACGTTCTTAGAATCGCAGGTTGCATTGGTTGACAGTTTGATGGCTTTACCGGATGATGGGTGATTAATGGTGTTACCTTTGATGATGTTATGACAATGACTGCAGTTTAAACATGGTTTAGTGCCTGAGTAATGGATGGAAGAGTCTGTAGGTTCGGTCTCAAGGATATTCTTGATATTTTTGGCTCTCTGGTAGGCGAACAAAGGTCTGTGGTTGAAGATGCCCTGAAAGTCTGGTTCGAAATGGATCATGTCCCAATTTTTCAAAATGATGTTCTTGACATCTATACTTCTTGTAGAATATTTAGACACGAACACGGGTCTTTGATCGCCGATGGGTTTGATGAAAGGAGTCAAAAGATCTTGGCGGTTCTTTGCTGCCACACGTGTTTTAGCTGTGTCCCTGAGACTTCAGCAGGAGGCAAGCTCTTTTCCAAGCCCTTGGAGATCCTTCACAAGTTGAAAGTAAAGTACACATAGTTCCTTTCTCCTTCCTTTGGCAGTAAGGCAATCACTGCAGGCCAATACCCCAAGCAGCACTTCAGCCTGGGAATAGTCTCTCCTCAGTTTCTTCAGGTTCCTCTCCTCAGTAAAGGTTTCTTCTTGTAGTCCAAAGTGATCTAATTTCATGGGATCAGGGTCCCAATATTTATACCCCAAAATCCGTTGTTTCTGAGGGGAGAGGAGCATTTGCCCAGTCCAAACCAGTTCTGAAGCACTTTGTTTACCAGACTTCTCCTTTCCTTCCACAGTGCAGGGCAGAGACATCAGCCGCTCCCCAGGGGGTGGAGCCAGCATTGTGGAAGGCAGGCACAGCCCTATTCAAGGTTCAGGTGCAACTCCTCCCTCCCATCTAGATGCAGATCTCTCTATTCACCACTGGGTGGTTCAGCCTGTCTCCTGGAATTCCCCAGCCCTGTCACTCACAAAACCAGACATAGGAATACACAACCTAGCAGAGGCAGGTTTGAATGGTTAGACAAGCAAATACCTACTTTCTAAAAGTGGTATTTGCCAACACAGAATATTAAAATAAACTTTACTAAAGGATGTATTTTATTATTCTGAGTTCAGACATACTAAACTCAAATTTCTACCATGTTCTCTGAGACAGTTAGGATTATAAAAGGTACAATTCTGGCCTATGGAGAACAGGTAGCCTTGCAATAGTGAACAACGAAAATGGCTGTAATTCACTATTAGGACATGCCACACATCAGGGCTTGTCCTACCTTATACTTACAATGCACCTTGCCCTTGGGCCTACAATAGGGGTGACTGATATGAAGAAAAGGGAAGGTTTAGGGACTGGCAAGGGGGGGGGGGGCACTTGCCCAGTCAGCATGACAGTACCAGACTGGACGCAGGCTCTGCAATGGCAGACTTAGACACATTTTACAAGGCTGCTTCTTTGGGTGGCACAACCAGTGCTGCAGGCCCAACAACAGCATTTGGATTTACATGCCCTGGGCAAACTCAGTGCACTAGACTAGAGTCTGACAAGTAAACCAAATAGCCAAACATGGAATCACTGATTAGTACATCAATTTACAGTAGAGAGAGCATATGCACTTTAGCACTGATCAGCAGTGGTAATTTCCCAGAGTCATAAAACACCAACAACAGGTCAGAAGAAATAGAGGAGGAAGGCAAAAAGTTTGGGATGACCCTGCAAAAAGGGCCAAGTTCAACAGTTATCAATGTTACACTGTCAAGAGGCCATATGTCAGTGTATTATTTACAGAAATATTGTCTGTCATGAATATAGTCCCCTAACATAACGTTAGAAAAGATAAAATTGGTTATCATTTTCTATAATTAATTACAAATGGGAGTTATTTTTGTAGCCAATATTTAGTACACAATGTCTATGTCCAATAATGCTCTGACGGCAACATTTTGGTACCACACGTGTCCAAAGCTTCTCTAAAGTATACAAACTCTTCAATATAATGCTGATGAGTCAAAAAGTGTTCTGCAAAATGATCTTCAAGAAGCTTAAGGATGCCTTACTAGTGCAATTCCCACCAGCTGATCCAGACGAAGAAGCAGGACTAAGAACAGCACTGAAATAAATGGTGGAACATTAGCAAAAAAAGAAGCATTTCACAATTTCACATTGGATCATTTCCTCATATCCATCATACAGGGTCAGCGAGCGTCTGCTGGACAGGACACAGCGACAATGGCAGTGAAGCATGGCTGCTCTTATAAGGAGTCCTCTTCTGAAAAAGAAATGTTAAGTAAGATTACAGTGCCTGAACTTGATGGTCTCCATTATGTCTGCATGAGGCAAATTGGGGTTTAGCCTCATCTTCTCTCCTTCAGAAAGTCTGGCTCTATGCTGGAAGACAGCCACTAAATATCATGCCATATTTTCATTGAGTGGTTCATGCCTGGTATAAGAATTAGTTTGTTTTCAAGCTGGATTGCTTCAAAGGAATGGAGACATCAACAACATGCCTGTTTCATTTATAGTGTACAATGTAATTATTAAATTAGGAGATCCTCTTTGTTTCACTTTTCTATTTTTTTTTTCAGTTTCATAAGTGTTTCAAGATTATTCATGGCTTATTTTGCCCGAACATACTAAATACAAATGTTACCTGAGGTCTGCGCTACTAAAAAAGTGAAAACAAGAAATCTTCCGAGACATAGGGCCCGATTTATATAAAGACGTGTGGTCTACTGTTTTGCCACATGGACAGACTAAAATACTACATCCCCATGACTGACAGATGGGATTTTCTTTTTGACAGAAAAAATATGATGCTCCCCTCGCCATGGTTGTGTTCGCCACTGGCAGGGTAAGCATTATAACAATTTCGCTGTTTCTTACTACCAGGTTTTACCTGGCGGTAAGGAATAGTAGAAAATTGCTAAGTATCTGCCCATCTAAATCGTGCAGGCAAACATGTAGACATTTCGCGAATGGCCCTTACTCCCCTGGGCGTCAGAGAAATTTAGCGACGGTGAAGACATTGTAGTCTCTATTGTGACCAAACTGTGACCTGCCGTCGAAATCATTTTTCTGGATGTACTGATCTCTGTTTCTGGTTCAACCCTAACCACAAAAACTCATCATAAACCCACATCAAAAAATAACCTACTAGAGTTCACCAGCTTTCATCCCCGTCCACTGAAGGAGAATCTACCATATGGGCAGTACTTACTACTGAGAAGAAATTGTAGCAGCTTAAAAGATTTTAAAGAGCAATCCTCTGACTTGACTAAAAAACTGAGAGACAGAGGATACCCTGAATCAACTCTCAACAAAGGGTTCAAAAGAGCACGAAACCAGCCTAGAAGTGCACTACTGGATGAGAAGTCCAACACCCAAAATGAAATCCCACTAACATGCGTGACCACTTTCAATAGTCTGTCAAATACTATGAAAAAATCAGTTAATAAGCACTGGAACATCATCAAATCCTTCAAAACAGACTGGCAGAAACCCCTCTTCTCCTTTAAAAAGGGCAGAAGTCTCAGAGACACCTTGGTTCACACTCGACCTAAAGAAAAAAACCCTGAACGAACGATTTCAGTCACTGAAGTGTGGGGTTTACAACCAATTATAGGACACTATCCTTGTACAGATTGCAGTGTTTGCCACCTGACTGTGGCCTCCAAAACACTGAACTTAGAGCAAGGAAAGGTCTGGACCCAAATGTCACACATGAACTGTAACTCAACTAACGTTGTGTATTTGATCACCTGTCCCTGTGCCTTACGATATGTAGGCATGACCACTCGCAAAATCAAACAACGTATTTGCGAGCATTGGAGTAACATTAGGTGCAAAAAGGTGACAACGAAACTGAGCCGTCATTTTTTGTCCACCAACCATACAACAAATGATCTGAGATGGACCATCATAGAGACAATCTCTGGTACCACGAATATCACTAGCAGGCTATTTGAAAAAGAACAACGTTGGGTTTATCGATTGGGCACACACTTAGTTGGATTGAATGATGACATTCCATGGAACACAGTACTAAGTAAATAACTGCCCTACTGGATCGATGAAACTGTCTAAAAACTGTATGCTGTTATTAATCAGCGCCATCATGACTTCTCCTGTTTCTCCATCAGTTCCCCACGTGAATCATCGGACTAAGATTGATCCACGTTCACCTCCTCTGTTTCAAAATAATTTATCTCTCTTCCTCCATCCTTCATAATTACGGATGATTTACCAATGCAATTTGGCATTTTTATTTTATTTTACATCGCTCGCTACTCTAGGAGCATACTGGTATCCATGGCAACCTCCGGCCCAATGCACCCATTGGCCCTGCTTTCCAAGCCTCTATTCGAGCGGGTCTGACACCCGTCTGCTGCGCTCCAAGCCTCACTATGGCATAGCCACGCCCACCCGGAAGCACCCGCAAACGCCGAGGGAAGGCTTTTATACACATTTACCGGCCCCGCTCTTCATCGTCGGGGTCCGGTCATGAGGAGAAGCTAGGTGCTAATGCGGGCAGCGAACGTTGAGGGCGTGAGTGCTGTTACCGATCTCCACACAAAGCGAATGAATCGCTCGAGCTAAGTACAAGATCTGAAGTGTATTTTCAAACGTGTGCTTCTCTTCCCTTAGGATGTGCCAGTTACGTTCCTACCCCCCTCCCGAGACCCATGGTGCAGCTAGCGCCAAATATTTAAGTGAGATAACGGTTTATTGACACAAACTGTTTGGTGGGGTCACCGACCATTTGGTCCATTGATCCTCCCCTTGGAGCAATTTCTTTTTATCTTCCCAAACATTTTTTAGCGTATGATATCACTTATTTGACACACCACTTCCCATTTCGTAGTGGTATTTTCCCTACAGGGTTATCTGGATGGTGATAACATTAGTGTTTATATGTTGACACCACTTATGCCACAACTTGGAGCACTCTGAACAAACGTGCTGACCTTTACATTCCATTAATTGTATGTATGTCTTCTATGTTTGTTTGTGTCTGTTTCCTTTCCAGGTGCAGAAACTCTCCTAAATTAGGAGTCGTGGAATGAGCAAGCAGCTCTTCCCCTTTTTTGTTTTGCACTTTTTTCACTTTTAAATCCTTTTTCACTTTCACGTCCCCAGGTCAGGGTGGGCGATTAGAGAGCCCATACCGCCGGGGTTACACTAGTCCTGATGAATGCCTAGGTAAATTAACACCAATTAAACGGCTGAAACATGTTGACTGACTTAACTCTATTGCTGAATTAACCCAAAACATTACCTTTGGCTGTAAAAATTCAGACACATAGTACTCTTTTAACCGTGTCATAGGGATCTACGAATAAAAGTATTTTTTTAGATACTCTTTAGACACTTTTTAGTTATACCCCTCACAACACATCTATTCACACAACCAGCTCCGCAGTCTTCTGGCTTCGCAGCACACCACAGAGGCACTCGGCCTCTGCGGTGGGGCCCAGTGATGAAGCATGACACTGACTAGGTCGGTGTGTGAGGGCCTTCTTACGCACCCAAATTGGGTGTTGGAAAAAGAAAAATTTTCTTTGACATAGCTCCCGTTTTGTGGCTATTGAGATAGAAGTAACCTCTCTTTCTTTGTTTTTTTGTGATTACTTCGGGGACGAAGAGAGTGTTCCTTACTTTCCCTGCCTCTCCTTTTGATTTATCAAACTTCAGGTCCACCTGCAATTAAATTTGGCATGCAGACCACTATAATGGCAGGGAGGGAACTCCATCCCTATTGCTACAAAGTACCCTCTCTGCCAATATATAAATCAGGCCCACAAAATAATATTTCTGATGCTGTTTGGGCTTCCACAAAGTAGTGCTAGTGCTCATTTGGGTACTGTAACAGGCTAACAGACAGTTGGGACACAAACCAGTGTATTTTATGCAGGCACGTTTTAAACATTAGTTATTCAGGCACTTAGTAATGTTTGCACAGGGGCTTTGGGGATCCGGTGGAAATAACCAAAAGAATGTCAGTGTAGCTTTTCTCAGAGTTCCTTCACTCCTCTTGGGCCACACAGGATCTTTTCCCTCTTCACCTTCTCAGCATTTGGAATGGTGGAAATGCCCACCCTTTGCAATTTAAACAGGTCATCAGTAGGAGTCCTTTGCTCCTGTTATTATCATCATCAGCCACCCTTATGGTGATAGAGGGGTTACTAAGGTTCTGTGCCATGATTTCTTCGGTGTCATCCGTGTTCTCAGAAATACCACACCGTACAATCACAATCTGTTCAATGTGCCCACTCTTAGGCACTCCACACCAGTACAGCATACAGTGCTACTCATTCATCAGGCAGACAATTACTTGCTTGAAGCTATGGCCCAGGCCTTGGACCGCAGATGTAGGGACCTCATCACCTCCTTCCCTTGGGATTCTGGGGCTCTACACAGTGTCTCAGTCTCTCACCGGTGCTCAACCTTGGAGCGTGTCATGCTATCCTGGATCCTCTGGTCCTGGGCTGCTCCCCTCCTAGAAGTGTAGTCGGATGTCTTTGTTCCTGCAATCGTGACATCAGTGCTCGTCTCTTCATTCTTTTTTCTCCTGCAGTTGCGATGGCGGCACTCATATCGACATCCAACAGAGCACACCCCTCCTCTTGTTCTTTCTTCACTTTTGTGGCTGTTTCTGGTGGTATTGCCATCTCACAGGATTCTGCCTTGTCGTCTGCAACTAGAACGGTCACCTCCGGTCTCTTGAGGCGATCTGCTGTGGCCATCTTGGAATTGACACAATTGTCTTTGGGGTCCCTGCCACAGGTACCTCCTGGTGAGGGTTTCAGACTTCAGATCAGGTGTATATTTCAACATGTTTGTGGTTTATTTTGAGTAATTGCATTTACAAGCCTCATTGAGCAATATGAATGGAAATATTTACATCAGATATCACTGAGTTGTATACAGTCTCACAGGTGGGGCATTTTATTGTCTAATTTATTGCTAGTTGGGTTGTATGAGTTTGGTATGCAAGCTGAATTGTATAATATTCGTAACTGTAGACGAATAATTAAGCACTCAAATTGCCTAATTAAGATCTGGTCATATGAACACACATGTGCTATGTGTAGTCAAATGTGTGAGAAAATATTGTGTTGAAGATCATAATTTGCATGGAATGTTTTCCAGCATTCTCTCAGGTGTTGAAGAGGAGTATGTTCTTCTGATTGTGAAGATGTGCATGAGTTACTTATTGTTTGTGGTTTTATGCATTATTAGCTATGTCTTCTTTGTTTTATGTTGTAGTATGAAGGATGCACCAGCCATTTGTTCAGGGCTAAGGTTCCAATCCCAAGGGCTTTAGATATTTTGATCTCAAACTGGAAGAGAAATCTCTCAGTTAAATTGCCTTGAGATACCAGATGGTTTTCCACTGGCCATTTCTTTTTACAATTTAGAGAACCATACATTGCAGAGAGAGGGGGGAACGATAACTCTCTTCATGCTAAACTGGCTTTCAAAGACAATGGGGCAGATTTATGAGGCCCTTGCGCCACGTTTACGCCGCTGTGGCGTCACGCAAGGCGGCGTAAATGTGGCGCATCCCTACGAACGATTTACAACGTGACACATCTAGGCAGATGCGTCATGTTGTAAAGCCCTGCGCCGCTTGTGGGCGTTCCGGCGCAGGGTGAGCGTTCCGGGGCAGGTGCGCCTCGCAAAAGTGGCTGAGTGAAAACTATAAGATTTCACTCAGTCACTTTCAGGCCAATGCTGCGTCAAAAGCCTGCGCCTGCTTGAAGCAGGCATAGGTCTTGACGCAGCATTGTTAAGATGGGGCCCCCCCGAGCCTTGCTGGAGATGCGTCGTGCTTGCGACGCAACTCCAGCAATGCGCCACCTTAACGGCACAGGTGCGTCACGCATCTGTGCCGTTTTTGCCCCATGGTGCGCCGCATTGTAAATGCGGCGCACCATTGGTGGCGGAGCTGTGGCGCACTGTGGCGCACATTAACTGGCGCATCCCTGGGGATGCGCCAGTTAACATAAATCTGCCCCAATATTCTAGTTCTGTTAAAGAGGCTAAAACGACATACTACAGCAATTGTATGTCTTCTTATTGCAATATGGCGGCCCTGAAGGCAATCCAATCTACAGAAATCTCAACCATATATGCCTTTTTTTTAAATTGTTAGCAGACATCAGATCCTTAAGAGAAAAGGAAGTAATCATTTGCCCTGTGGAGGTGACAGCCTGTATGTGTTGCTGTGCCACACTACCATATTGACATAATTCTTGCAGCAGCCCCCAAGATCATGATGGGCAGAAGGCCAACAGTGTCTCGCAATGATCCCTGCTCAGCACAGATCCTTAAACAGGTGACAAAAACCTTCGTGGAATCTCTGACAATGGTATTAGACTGTTGCCCTGAGCTGCGGGTTGGTGCAGCTGAGTGGAAAGCGGCATTCTTAAATTCAGTTGGTGGTTTTGGTAGGCCTCACTGACATTCATTTTGGGGCCCAGCATTTATTTTTCCTCAAAACACTTTGATCCGAGGTAAAAAAGTTTAAAAAAACAAAAGGATGTACTGAGGAAGAAGAGAAAGAAAAACAGAGATAAAAGGAGAAATCAGGAATGAAATAGAACATGCTAGTGTGAAATAAAAAGGCATCGAATACAGAGTGGTGGATTAAAAAGGTTGGCCCAGGCAGGGGGACTGCTTGCCCCTCCCCCTCCCAGGTAGGCTTTCTTTGGAGGTTTGGCTGCATACAGAGGTTCAACACAGAGCCTGTCCACAGGCCAGGTCTGTGGCCAACCCCCTGCCACACTGCACAAAAGCTGTTACCGGCGTGGGGTTAGCTGCCTGCACAGGATGGCCACAAGCCGAAGCCCTTCCATGGTAGCTGTTCAATTTAAATACGGCAACTAAATATTAGTTTAAGTTACCCTAGAAATTCACTGAAAAAATAAAGGTTACACAGACGTTTAGTTAGGAAGTAGAATTAAAAATCCATATACATTGTCTGAAAAAATAAAGGTTGCAGGGACGTTATAGTTATGTTCAGATTTTGCACACACAAAACCATAGAAATTCAACAGTTATAGTCATAATTATCTCAAGAAACATATAAATTGCACCCTCGCCATGCACTGATACCCCACATGAGTCATGACATCTTCTATGACATCATTGATAATATCACTGTAACATTTCCAATAAAATTATTAAAGAGAAAGATGTGCATGCCGGGGGCATGAGTTATAGTTTCCTTAGGGGGCATTTTTAAATCTTCTGCTAAGAGAAAGCAAACAATAAATGTGCTCCTAGCTGGTAGGAGCGATTAAAATGACCCACCGGCTGGGAGCAGAGTTGGATTCTTTTACCCTGCCTGCAACAGAACAACATATTACTAGGGGTGGTTGAACACTCAGAGCTTTCCTCCATGGAGTTTCATTCCAAAGAGTTCTGTGGAGTTACCCAAAAACTCAATGAGATTCCGTGGAGTTTCGCGAGCAGCGGAATTTGGGTATTTCGTGCAGCTCGTGCTGATTTTTAGCGCTGGGAGCTTGTCACGCACTGTAAAATCAGCACAAACTGTACCATGAGGTTCATTTGGCAGAAGCATCCTTGACTCACCTGCCAGGTGGGAGTAGAGAGATTTTCCATGCCTGAGCTCTTGCAAGTAGAGAAATAGTGGCTCGGGTTGGCTTTCATGGACCCAAATATGGAGCTGGTCCTGGGACATGGAGTGCCAGGAGCATTTTGAGACTTAGGAGGGGGGCCACGAGTTCCCCTCCCCGTCATTAAATATTGGCCCCTGGGGCCTTAATAAGGATTGGGGCGGGGATGCACGCTAAGCCTGGGCGTAGCTAGCAGAGTTTCACTCCACTGAATTCCGCGGAGTTGCTGAAAAACTCCACCAAATTCCACAGAGTTCCACAAGCAGGTGGAGTATTGCAGTATTCCACTCCAAATTATATCCCTTTTACAGGGACTCTCTCTAACACCAATTACTGTGCTTGCACTTTCATTGGCAGAAACAGACATTAACTTCTATTCCCTTCTTCTCCCAGGCTCGCAGGGCAATGTTTACACATACAGTCCAGGCCCCACTCTTCACCTATGCACATAAACAGATATGTTAATAAGTGGCAGTACCAGGCCCCCAGCAACCACCTGAGCCAGGGCAGTCCGTAAAGGATTCCCTTTGTGCATTTAAAAGACATATTACGTAAAAACTAAGACATTAAGAGATAAGCACATAATGTGAGGAGTTTTCTACCAGCACAGTCCTGAAAACCCTGCTAGAGCCCGCACCTTAAAAGCCTTTCAATGTGCCTTTGCGTTGGGAGCATAATACATCTGTCCACTGAAACACTTGCAATGCATGCACCCTCAATCGTACGAAGAGATTTCCGATCCACAAAATGATAACTTTGTATACTATCTGCCTCTCTGTTCTTATGTACTAGAGGTTGTGTACTCAATGCACATCTCACTCCCTGCAAATTGTATCCCCTTAGAGTCCCCACCCTCACCTCAAACCTGCCCATAGAGATCCTATTTATCTCTCTCTTCATGGTCCAGCTCTCTGTAAAAGATGACTTCAGCCACCTGTGGCCCCCTGGCTCTTCAACCTCTCTGCGTCATGGTCCAGGACTAAGGACCTGTGTCCACCTTCGGTGCTCAAGGTGCGTCATCCACCCTCACTGTGCTGCAGTCCGACAGCAAGGCATCCTACACCCCTGAGTATCCCACCTTGTCTGGACACCAGAGTCCACTCTCCCAAGTCCCCTCTCACATTCCTGGACCCCAGGGCGCCCTGTCTAACGCTGGCGGCTGGCCGTCTATTTGCCTCGGTTCATCAGTGCACATTAGTCCCTTCTCAGGGTATTTACACTCTCAATGACAGAGGACACTGTACCCCACAGAGGAGGAAGTACTACCCTCACTTGATCAGTTCCCAGAGGCACAGGGCTGTCCCTTAGACACTCTTTTCACTAATACCCCCACCACACGGATCAGCAGTACTCTCTTCCCCCGGGTTTCCACTTTTCAGCTCTCCCCTACCCTTACTTTGCCCACCTGCTTCTCTAAACTGCAACTGCGCCTGTCACCCCAGGCCTCAGTCCCCGAGCTGCATCACAACAAGCCACTTTCTGATTAGTGGAGCATATCCCTCTGTGCTGAGTGACACGACAGCCAACTGAGGGGGACCTGCAGAGGCTCAGGCAGCATAAGCAATGCATTGCACCTGTGCAGTCCTGCATTGGGGTAGAGCCACGTCGCTAACAACAGACATCTTTGGGTCAGGCATAACAATCTGACAACGCCTGCAGAGGGCGTGGGTGTCTACGTGCCTCTGACAGTGAACTAAAATTTGGGGTGAGTGAGAGTGCACTGGTATACTCTGTCCTGCTGGTGGGTGATGGAGTTTGCCAAACTCAACACTCTAAGTGGAGCACAGAGTGACAAAAAGTCTGGTAACTCCACTGGAGGAGCAGAGTTTTCCACCTACCCCTAATCCATGACCCAAACCTTTTCAAGCATTACAGGCTTTGGGGATCCCTTTAATTATCAGCCCCATTAGGATAAATCCCAGGGTCCTCACATGCTCAGTTAGGAGGGCATGTGCCGCCCTCTCCCTTAGTTCACAATCATCCCATATATTATGTGAATGGCTGTGTGATAGTCTTTTTGTGTTTATGGGTGTGTAA
Organism: Lissotriton helveticus; assembly: GCF_964261635.1. Classification (NCBI taxonomy): domain Eukaryota; kingdom Metazoa; phylum Chordata; class Amphibia; order Caudata; family Salamandridae; genus Lissotriton; species Lissotriton helveticus. The sequence goes on from NC_136068.1 coordinate 318,076,621, forward strand.
GTGGCTGTATGGGTGTATAAGTGGGTGTGTGAGAAGCAGTGTGGGTGAGTGAGATGCTGTCTGAGTGGCTGTATTGGTAAGTGAGTGGGTGTGTCAGTGTATGGGTGAGTGAGTTGTGGTATCAGTGTCTCTATGGGTGGGTAAGTGGGTGTATAGTGACTTTATGGGCCAGTGAGTGGGAGTCCGAATGGTTGTTTGAGTAAATGACTCAGTGTGTAAGTGGCTGTATGTGTGAGTGAGTGGGTGTTTGGTAAAGTGAGTTGGTGTGTGAGTGGCTGTATTGTTGAGTGTCTGTGAAAATGGCTATATGGGTGACTGAGCAGTTGTATGAGTGCTTGTATGGATGTGTGCATGGGTATGTAAGTGGCTGTGAGGGTGTGTGACTGAGAGTGTGTTTGCATGGGTGAGTGAGTGGCTGTGTGCAGAGGTTGTGTGGGTGAGTGAGGTGGGTGTGAGTTACTTTGTAGGTTAATAAGTGGGTGCGTATGTAGCTGTATGGCTATGGGAGTGGCTGTATGTGTGAGTGACTGGTTGTATGAGTATCTGTATGGGTGAGTAATGGTTGTATGAGTGGCTGTACAAGTGAGCAAGTGGGTAAGTGAGTGCCTCTATGGAGGAGTGAGTGGGTATATGAGCACTGGGATGGGTCTGTGAATGGGTATGTAAGTGGTTGTGTGTGTGTGAGTGGGTATACGAGAGGTTGTATGAGGTTTGAGTCGTTCTGTTGATGATGTGAGTGATGTCATCATTGTAGGAGCATATGTTATACTTAGCTCAGGTAACTATAAGCACTGAATTTTGCTGCTTTTGTGCGAGCAAAATCTGAGTTTAACTATAACGTCCCTGTAACCGTTGTTTTTTTTCAGTGAATTTCTGAGGATTTTTAAATTCTATTTACTAACTATATCAACCCTGTAAACGTCGATTTTTTATGTGAATTCCTAAGGTTTTTCAAATTCTATTTCCCAATTATAACGTCCCTGTAACTTTTGGATTTTCAAATGACTTCCAATGGATTTTTAATTATTAGTCACGTTTTCAGAGTGGTGGAGAAAGGGGCGGGCCTCCAACCAGTTCTCAGGAATCCTGCTGTGTCGGACTAACTGAAGGTAATAGGAAGGCTTCTGGGCCCTTAAGAACCCTCAACATCCAAAAGGACTTCATCCCCCAATCAGCAGTGCACCAGAAGGTGCATTTGCAGAGTGGTGGAAAAAGGAGGCGTGGCCTCGGAACACCTCTCAGCAATTCTGCTGTATGGGACTTACTGCAGGTAACATAAGGGCTTGTTGGCCCTCAAGGACACTCTAGAGCCAATGGGACTTCATCTCCCAATCAGTAGTGCACAAGGAGGTGCATTTGCACAGTGGTGAGAAAGGGGGCATGGCCACCAAAGTCCACCCTGCAATCATGCTCTGTGGGATTTATTGTAGGTAACAGGAAGGCTTGTTGGTCCCACAATACCCTCTGGAGCCAAGGGGACTTCATCCCTCAACCACAAGTGTGCCAGGAGGCACGTTTGCACAGTGGTGGAGAAAGAGGACGTGGCCTCCAGAATCCTGTCAGCAATCACGCTCTGTGGGGCTTACTGAAGGGCCCTCAGCATCAAATGTGACTTCATCCCCCACCAGCAGTGCAACCTGAGGCACTTTTGCAGAGTTGTGGAGAAAGGGGGCATGGCCTCTGAATACCTCTCAGCAATCCAGCTGTGTGGGACTTACTGGAGGTAACAGAAGGGTTTCTTGGCCCCCAAGGACTCTCAGCATCCAAGGGGTTGTCATCCCTCAGCCAAAAGTGCACCAGGAGGTGCGTTTGCAGAGTGGTAGAGAAAAGGGGCATGGCTTCCAAAGTCCTCTTAGAAATTGTGCTCTATGGGACTTATTGGAGATAACAGGAGGTCTTATTGGCCCCCAAGGACCCTCAGCAACCAAGGGGACTTTATCCCCTCACCAGCAGTGCACCAGGAGGCATGTTTGCAGAGTTGTGCAGAAAGGGTGTGTGGCCTCTGACAACCTCTCAGTAATCCAGCTGTGTGGGACTTACTAGCAGTAACAGGAGGGCCTGTTAGTCACCAAGGACCCTCAGCATCCAACAGGACTTCATCCCCACCAGCAGTGCTTCAAGAGGCATGTTTGCAAAGTGATGAAGAAAGGGCACATGGCGTCCGACCACCTCTCAGAAATCCCACTGTGTGAAACTTACTGGAGGTAACAAGAGATTATTGTTGGCCTCCAAGGACCCTCAGCAACCAAGGGGACTTCATCCCCCGACCAGAAGCACTCCAGGAGGCGTGATTGCAGAGTGGCGCCAAAAGGGGGTGGGGCCTTTAGCTTAGTGTCCGTCGCTTTTTAAAAATTATTATATGGCCCCACCCTTCTCAGGGCCGATTTTGGTCCTGGAACCCCAGGGTATTTTTAGAATCGGGAGGGGGCAATTATGGCACCTGGGTCCCCATCTCCGGGGTACAGCTTTTTCTTAAGAAATAATTTTAGCCCTTGGAGACCCCATCCTCAAGGCAGCTGCGATCTGTGCAGGTAACAGGGGTGGGGCTGGGTAAAGGGGGATTTGCAAGGACGATGCAGAGGGGAGATTAAATAAATAATTAATTTCCCCTCTGCATCGTCCCTCTAAATCCCTCCTTACACAGCCCCACCGCTATTACCTGCACAGACTGCTGCTGCCCCCAGGGCCTCTCCTTTATTTTATTTTTTTAACATGGGACGGGGCCAGGTGGCTGCTGTCCAGGGATGATTTTGGCTCCTGGCACCCCATACCCCAGGGCCTGGGCAAATTACTAGGTGCCCCGGTCCCACATAGTGCACCCAGTTTCTTATGTTGGGGATCGCGGGGGAGCCTGAAGGCCCCCACAGTCACTGCTGGCTCGTCACATCCTGAGGGAGCCTGCTTTGCTTTTAGACAGAGGGAACTTCTAAACATGCACCTCCCTCTATCCAAAAGCAATTCTGCTTTGCTTCTAGTAAACAAGAGCATTTTTTCTGCTCCTGCTTACTAGAAGTGGAGCAGAGTTTGTTATCATTTGGCGGGAGCACTGAAGCTTCCACCAAGCAATACCAAACTGTACTGTCCCAGGGGCGGGCACCCAGGGACAGTGCAGGGGCCGAGCCTTAGGGGTGGCAGTCCCCAGGGCTATACGTGGCTCCAGGAGGGCCTCCTCTCCTTTTTAATTTTGCCCCTGGGAGGAGGCAGTCCCCAGGGCTGCAGGGGGTCTGTTGCCCCCCCTGCATTTTTTCAAAATAAAGCCCCAGGGAGGTGACCACCCCCATTTTAATAAGACATACACCAAGGGGAGGTGGTGGTATCCTCAGGAGAGGCAATACGGGCCAACCCCTCGTTAATATTAAACAAAAAAGCCCAGGGGAGTCGGTGGTCCCAGGGGCATATTAAGCCCCAGGAGAGGTGGCCTGTGTGCCCCTCCTCTTTTTTTGCATTATGCCCCCAGGACCTGGTCCAGCCAGGTCCCGGGGGCAGCCTAGCGCCAATGTAGGTCCCCTTGCACCATTGTCCAAGTGTGCCTCCGTTGCATACAGGATTGTTTATTGCAGGAAGGGACACCTTCCTGCGTAAAAACAATCCCAAGCACACATAGGAAGAGGAAAAAGCAAGAAGAAGCAAACATATTACTTCTTGTTACACTTTACCTCGGGAAGCGTACAGATTTGGCACTTACCCAGGATTGCATGATTTTGTAAATTTGGGGCAGCATCAAAATCCAAGGGTGTTGGAATGCCTCTCGGGTGAAGAGTAAGATGATACAGTTATTTGGGCTGTGTTGCGTTATCAAGATTTATGAGGCCACTGAAAACCACACAGGGTGGCTTTGCGTAGCTTTATAAATCGGATTAAGAGCCCTGCATCACAAATGTACTACTTTACATGGTGCAAAAGTGATGGAGGGCTCTCATAAACAAGCCCCTTGGCTAAGGCACCTTGCTGTGCTGCCCTACGCCAAAGTGAAAGGGCAGAAATGCACTGTATTTATGCAATACAGTGCATTTTTATCCTTTCTCCTTGCTCTGGCGCTATTTTAGCAGCCTAGTGTCAACAGTGGTGCAAGGGTGCCTCTGTTGAATGCAGGATTGTTTTGTGCAGGAAGGAACACCTTTCTGCACAAAAATAATCCTAAGAGGTGTGTTCCTCTTTCTATGTGGGCTGCAGAATGCCCATGGAATGTATACCGGTTGCAGAATAAGACAATACAGCGATTTGTACTACGTTACCTTACTCAATATTTATGAGACCACTCAAAGCCACTCAGGGTGGCTTCATGAATCTGATTCAGAGCCCTATGTCATGCATGTACCACTTTACATGGTTCAAAAGTGACGTTGGGCTCTCATAAATAAGCCCCTTGCTTTGTAGCATCCATGCTCCCAAGCAAGGTGCCTAGCTATAGCTAGGGTTAACCACTAAGGGTCATGACTTTCAATTTGGCACCTTGCCCCTGTCTCTCCCTTTGCCTCCCATTTGTTGTTTCCCACCATATGCCTGTCAGGGGTTTAGGGGGGAAGGGGGAGGCAGGCATTTGAGCCTGTGGGGTCAAGAGGTGTGGCATGCCCCCATGTATTTAAACCAAGCTTAGCACGGGTTCAGGCCTCTTTGTAACCGCACCCGACCCAAGCTGGAGTACCTCCTGCCAGAGGCTGCTTCTTTCCCACGTATCCTATTTCGCCAAGATTTTTCTGAGATGGTTTATGTCAGATAGGAGGAAGGAAAACACAACATGGAGGGGTAAGCACAGTACACCCCAGAGCTTCTGCTTCTCCTCATCTGTATTTTTTTTAATGTGTGCAATGGCTCGGTATGAGTAGTCTTTCAATTTATAGCAGTACGTGGAAAAATAGTTGTGTTCCTCTAGTTTAACGAATGCATGATTGTAGCTTTGATGTCAACTGTGCTGTTCGACAGCTAAATGCATCTCTCACTAGCAAGCACATTGTTTGTAATTTGTATATCCTATCTCCTCTCAATGGATGGATAGTTTATCGATTGATATTAATATATCACCCTCTAGATGAAAATGTGAGGTATTATTGTCAGTGGGTTGTGCAATCGTACAGTTGTTATTATACAATTATACAATACTGGAATCCGAGAAAGGTAATGTTTGGTACAGTGTGAACTCCTTTGGTTTTAAGCTATCTGTGCCCCATCACATCTGCAGAGTGATAAAACCCTGTTTTAGTCATGGCATTGGATTAATGTGATTTGGCCACAATCCTACTGTCAAGGTGTATCGTTGATCATACGTTTCTGTTGTCAATAGACTCCTAAATCTATCTACATTGTTTTGGGATTCTGGAGTACCAGAAATTCAGCCGTATGTGACTAAGTTTGAGGCCTGGACAGCACCGCCTATGGATTTTTCAACCTTCATTTATTTATGGTATTTTTCTTGCATATAACCTTATCCTTGTATCAGGATCCATTTTTTCTAGGATTGTCCTAGAGACATCTTTGAATGTTGGCCGGCGTCATATAATAAAACAAATCATCAAGTACATATGTGTATATATATATATATATATATATAGTCACTGAAAAAAACATAGGTTTCAGGCCTGATATAGTTAGGAATTAGCATTTTAAAAACCTTTAAAATTCACTAAAAAAACTATAAGTTTTGGGGGTGTTATAGTTAGCTGGACATTTCACTCATACAAAACCATTGAAATTGCTCCTATATAGTTAGTTGTACTAACTATATTTCGCGCACCCGCATTCCACTGCTGATGATGTCACATATTACATCATTCATGACATGGTCAGTGACATCACTGATGACATCTCAAATGACATCACTGATGATATCATCCAGTGAATGTGGTTTGCTTCGTTATTTAAATATGCATTATATATATAGCAATTTGCATTGAAGAATGAGTGGATATATAAAAATTAATATTTGGATGGAGGATTTAGTAGCAGTGTAATTGACTGTTTACTTGACCAATTTATAGTGTCTCACTAAATATAGTGGATAGTGACTAAACTGTTTGAATATCTGTATCACTTTGTCAGTTGTTGTGTAAACTGGTTCTCCAGTTGGTTACTAGCTAAGTGAAAGTCTGTATTAGTTATTGATTAGTTAACTGAGTATTTGTATGGGAGAGTGAATGTGTGTGTGGTTCAGTGGGGGGGGTGTGACTGCCCAAAGATGTGTGAATAGTTGATTCACTAGATATATGAAGTTAAAACTACATGTTCTAACAGTTGTTTGGGTGAGTGAATATCTTTATGGGTGTGGTGATGAGCAAATATATTTCTCAATGGTACATGTCCAACAAACTAGAAAAATAAAAGGCAGTGTATGTGTCAGTTGTTGTATATTAATAAGTATACATAAGACTCAATGATTGTGTGAGTGACTGTATGGATAACTTTATACTTGTAATAATGATTTTATAATTCACTAAGTATGACTTACTATCTAAATGAATGGATGAAGTTGTGTTTGTATAAGTGTGTAGCTAAGTAAATATGTAAGTATGATCCATTGTTTGCATAAGTGAGTAGGATGACTTCATATGTGAATAGGATGTGTGCTGGTGTGTAATGTCGATTTAGGTGTATAAGTATTTTTGATAGTGTTCTATTGTTCATTGACAGCATGTATGAGTGAATCTACAGGTAAGTGATTAGATATGTGTATACATCTAAAATCACTGAGTGGGTTTTTAGATACTTGTATTGCTGTAACAATGGATTCAAATATGATACTCTTTATTTTACAAAGAGTGATGAAAGTTTTTACTAGTGTATGAAAAGGTGTATGTGATTGTCACGTGGATGATGTCATCAGTGATGTCATCAGTGATGTCATTTGAGATGTCATCAGTGATGTCACTGACCATGTCATGAATGATGTAATATGTGACATCATCAGCAGTGGATTACGGGTGCGCGAAATATAGTTAGTACAACTAACTATATAGGAGCAATTTCAATGGTTTTGTATGAGTGAAATGTCCAGCTAACTATAACACCCCTAAAACCTATAGTTTTTTGAGTGAATTTTAAAGGTTTTTTAAATGCTAATTCCTAACTATATAAGGCTTGAAACCTATGTTTTTTTCAGTGAATTTCAAAGGTTTTTTAAATGCTAATTCCTAACTTTATAAGGCCTGAAACCTATGTTTTTTTCAGTGAATTTGCAAGGTTTTTTAAATGCTAATTCCTAACTATATAAAGACTGAAACCTATGTTTTTTTCAGTGAATTTCAAAGTTTTTTTTAATGCTAATTCCTAACTATATAATCCCTGAGCCCACCAGGAATCTCCAGTATGCGCCAGGGGACTGCATTGCAGGGAGGTGTAATGAAGCCACGCCCCTTTTTACACCTCTCTGCAACGCAGCCCCCGTGCATGTTTGAAGAGGAGGAACTAATTCCCCTTGCATACTGGGGGCCCCTGGGGGCCAACTAGCCCACCTTGAACCTCCAGTATGCGCCAGGGGGCTGCATTGCAGAGGTGTAATGAGGCTATGCCCCTTGTAACACCTCTCTGCAACGCAGCCCCCTGACACGTTTGCAGAGGGGGAAGTAATTCCCCTTGCATACTGGGGGTCCCTGGGGGCCAACTAGCCCACCAGGAGCCTCCAGTATGCGCCAGGGGGCTGCATTGCAGAGAGGTGTAATGAGGCCATGCCCTTTTTTACACCTCTCTGCAACGCAGCCCCCGTGAATGTTTGAAGAGGGGGAACGAATTACCCCTGCATACTGGGGGTCCCTGGGGGCCAACTAGCCCACCTGGAACCTCCAGTATGCGCCAGGGGGCTGCATTGCACAGAGGTGTAATGAGGCTATGCCCCTTATCACACCTCTCTGCAACGCAGGCCACTGGCGCGTTTGCAGAGGGGGGACTAATTCCCCTTGCATACTGGGGGGTCCCTGGGTCATATCTGCCCAAACGCCGAAATTCCGAACGATTGAAAATGACTTTTCTTGAGAAACATTTGGATTTGGATTATCATGTCCTATACTTTGGAATTTTTGAAAGACTGACTTTGAGGATGCTATACATTACTTAAGTCTGCCCGAATTGTGTGGGTAAAATTGATACCTAGTCACTTTGAATAAGAATGTACTTACGTCTCGTCTAACATTTGGAAGAAATATCTAGTTATATGACAACAGGATACCGACATAACTTGAAGGAAATAAGAACGCCCTGAAGAAGTTCTGTTGTACAGAACGAAACGCGTCAGCTGACTGTGGTACATAAACTTAAGGAAAATGAAAGCATTTGAATATACACCAAGGGCCATATGTATCAAGGCCAAATGGGTTCGCAAACGCCGAAATTCGCAGAATTTCGGCGTTTGCAAACCCATTTTCGCAAAATGGTATGTATCAAACAATTTGGGTGCAAAATAAGGAATCGCAAAATTTGCCATTCCTTATTTTGCGATTGCATTTAAGGAATCGCAAAATTGCGATTCCTTAAATGCAATGTATAAAGGAAATAAAAAATCCAACATGCCCTTAAGGAATCGCAAATTACCACCAACTTGGTGGTAAGTTGCGAATTCTTTTTAAAAAACTTTTTTTTGAAAATCCAATGGTGCCATGTGACGCTCATACATGCCCTTAGGGCATGTATGTGCGTCATATGCGCACACATGTCATTTTCAGGGGTGCAGCGGGGTGTTCTTGAGACACCCCTGCACCCTTGAAATTACTCTCAATTTGCGGTTAGCAAATTGCGAATCGCAAATTGAGAATAATTTCCCATTCATTCCTAAGGGCCCCCTGGCCCATAGAAATGAATGGGAAATTATTCCTTAATTGCGATTAGCAATTTGCTAATCGCAATTAAGGAATTTTAAGGAATCGCTAAAAAATAGCGAATTTCTTCATACATACCATTTTGCGATTTCTAAATAGCGATTCCTTAAAAATCGCTATTAAGGAATCGCAAAAGGGTATGTTGATACATATGGCCCCAAGATTCAGCGCTTCAATAAGGACTCTAAGTGATATGATTTGATTGGACTTATTGTGCAAGTGGTGCTGTGCCAAACTTTGGAATATTCTCCACTACTCTCTACTACTTACTCTCTACTACTCCACTACTCTCTAATACTCACTCTCTACTACTCATTCTCTACTACCCACTACTCTCTACTACTCTCTCTACTACTCACTCCCTACTACTCACTATCTACTACTCACTCTCTACTACTCACTCTCTACTACTCTCTACTTCTCACTCTCTACTACTCTCTCTCTACTACTCACTCTTTACTACTCACTATCTACTACTCTCTACTACTCACTCTCTACTTCTCACTCTCTACTACTCTCTACTACTCACTCTCTACTACTCTCTCTCTCTACTACTCTCTACTACTCACTCTCTACTACTCACTCTCTACTATTCACTCTCTACTACTCTCTACTACTCACTCTCTACTACTCTCTCTCTACTACTCTCTACTACTCACTCTACTACTCACTCTCTACTACTCTCTACTTTTCTCTCTCTCTGCTACTCACTCTCTACTACTCTCTACCACTCACTCTTTACTACTCTCTACTACTCACTTTCTCCTGCTCTCTACTACTCACTCTACTACTTACTCTCTACTACTCTCTACTCCTCACTCTCTACTACTCACTCTCTACTACTCTCTACTACTCACTCTACTATTCACTCTACTACTCTCTACTACTCACTCTCTGCTACTCTCTCTACTGCTCTCTACTACTCACTCTCTACTCTCTATTACTCACTCTCTACTCTCTACCTCTCTACCTCTCTCTACTTCTCTCTCTACTAGTCTCTACCTCTCTACCTCTACCTCTCTACCTCTACCTCTCTACCTCTACACCTCTACCTCTCTACCTCTCTCTACACGCACACATATACACATATATATATGCATATATATGCATATGCATTTATGTATGTGTATATATATACATATACATACATATATAAACATATATAATCTGCATATTTATATAAATACAAATATAAATGTATGCATACATATACATCTATGCATACATATGCATGTTATTTACATGAAAGTTTTAAAAACACTAATAAAAGCAAAGCTAAAAAGCCACCTCATTACAAACAGAATGGCTTTAACTTAAACAAGGGCGAGATCTATTGTATTTTCAATGCTTGTTTACTTTGGTTCCACCAAGAAGGCATTCAGATGTGTCACACATTTGCCATAAATTCTGAATGTTAGCACTCTAGTCGCTCATTAGATCACTGTAGTAAAGCTACTGCTCACCAGGGAAGTCTACTGCTAATCAAACTTTCTATGGCAAAATGAACCCCTCATTTTGTTCCTTTTTAAATTAAATGTTTTCAGACTTACCACTTCATTCCAATCAAGATGGCTTCTGGTGTGCCATACTTTTGTCATAAGTAAGACTGTTAGCGCTCTAGTTGTTCTTTAGAACACTCTGGGACATTCTGTCATTGGGCTATACTTGGGCTACATCTGGGTGATATTTGGGCTACATTTGGGCTCTTTTGTCTCTGGTGGCCATCTTGGGAGACTGCATGTCAGAATCTTTTAATGAAATAGAAGAGGATTTGGGAAGTCACTCAAAATGTGCCCCAATTTTTCTTTCTGCAGCACTAATCATACTTCCTATGGCAAAATATACCCCCTCATTTTGTTCCTTTTTAAATTAAATGTTTTAAGAGTTACCACTTTATTCCAATCAAGATGGCTTCAGGTGTGCCATACCTTTGTAATAAGTAGGATTGTTAGCGCTCTAGTTGTTCTTTAGAACGCTCTAGGAGGCTGCAGTAGAACACAAAGGAATCAACTGACAGTCTCTGTCCTTGTTGGCTGTACATGTTTTACTGAGAATGTCAGACTTCATGCTCACATGACTGAGAAAGAAAATGTGAATTTACAGAAAATATGCTTTCAGTTTAGCTTATAGATCCCCTTCCAAACCACTGTGGGAAAAGCATGAGATAATAGTTTTCTTTCAAACATGATTCATGATATCCCAGCAGAAGGCTTTTTCACATGGTAAAATCACCTAAGAACACACCACAATTCCTAAAATGAGTATGGTACCATCAACAAATGATTTATAATGTAACTAAAGTCCTAAAACCCTCTATTAACTACAATGCTTTTTAATGAGGTGCTATCATGTATATTGGTCCCAAGATGGCTGCCAACACTACTTGGATGAAGTGCTGACAGCCAATCAGATCTCACGATGAGATGTGTGGTTAGGCTCCGCCCAGATATATATGTGTTTTTGAAGTTAATTTTCATAAAAACCACTGGAGCAATTTTCACCAAATATAGCAAAGGCACTTCTGCGTACCAGTCCCTACAATTTTGCCACGTTTGGGGTAATTCCGTTCAGCGGTTCGGGCTGTAGCCTTGTCAGAACGTCCTATGGAAATTAACATGGGGAAAACACGTTTTGGGACCCCCCTTTTTTCTTAGCCCCCACTTCACGAATCCCCCTGAAACTTTCAGGGAAGGAGCGCAGCGGAGCTGGCCAAAATCTTGGAAAATTACACGGAAATTCCTCAACCAGCGCCAAAGTTATTCCCAATAGAATGTTGCGGATTTCCTATGGTAGCTAGGTCCTAACTATATATACCTACTGGCTATCGCCAGTAGGTAATATATATGTATATATATATATATATATATATATATATATATATATATATATATATATATATATCTCGAGCTCCGTGGTTCCAAAACCCATAGAAAAGCACTCGCAGCAGGTTAAACTTCGTTTTCAAGTTTTATTGCGCAAATTGATAAAAAAACAGACGCGTTTCAGCTCTTGCCTTCGTCAGTGTCAGCTGGCGGTGACAAGGCGGAAGTGTAATAAAGCAAAACCATTGAAACAAATAATGGACCACTTGCTGCAATGTATGGGCGCCATCTTTGAATGGTAAATAACCCAAATTGTTAAAAACAAAACAATCAAGCAATGTTTGAACTGATCAACATAAAGCAATTGGTTAAGCAGCCCGACTATATAAGAAGGAACAGATATTTACATGCTATATACACGATATATACAGATTTGAGCCCTGGATGGGCTAATTCACCGTGTTCGCTATATAAGCAACTCATTCTCTATTAGTCAACCAGACCTACATTGCACTGAATCAATACAGGTTCTCATTGGTGAAGGGCATCTGTAGGCTAATTGTATCCATATAACCCATAACCAATGTTGTATTAACAGTATTGCTGTGTATGATTGATATATATATATATATATATATATCCATAGATAAATTCATAGAGGGACATCGGATCAGCTCTCTTTATCCATTGGTCCTTCACATTTTGCTTCATTCTACCATATTACTGAGCATGCGAAAGTGAGTTACTAGTCAGTCATTTTCTCTCTTGCACTGAGAATGATGCACTTTTCCTTTTCACACATACATATTTACCTGGAAAGAAGTGCACTTCTGTGCGCGGAAGTTGGCCAATACAATCAATGAATCAGGGAATTGTAAGCACGCTACTCACCCGTGAGGGTCTCAAGGTGCTGGGGGGGGGGGGGGTCAGCAGAACTGTTTAGCTGAAAAGCCATGTCTTGAGCGCCTTCCTGAAGGTGTTCAGGGAGGGGGCGCTTCTGATGCTCCTTTAGGTCATTCCAGGTCTTAGCTGCAATGTGAGAGAAGGATCTTCTGTCTGCTCTGGTTTTGTGGATGCACTGGGTTTCGGCCAAGGCGATGTTGGTAGATTGGAGGTTTCTTTTGTGTATGTGGAAGTTGACTCTGTCGTTGAGGTATTTGGGTCCGTTGTTGTGTAGGCATTTGTAGGCGTGAGGATTTTCAAAGTGACGCTTTTCTCCACTGGGAGCCAGTGGAGACTTCGTAGGTGTTGGCTGATATGTTTGTCTCGGGGGATGCCGAGAACGAGCCTGGAGGTGGTGTTCTGTACTGTCTGCAGTTTGCGGAGTAGGGACTTGCTGATGCCGGCGTAGAGTACGTTTCCATAGTCCAGTCTGCTGGTGATGAGTGCGTAGGTGACTGTCTTCCTTGACTCAGGGAGGATCCACTTGAAGGTCTTGCTGAGAATGCGGAGGGTATTAAAGCAGCTCAAGTTGACGGCGTTGACCTGTAGGTTTATGGTGAGTGATGAGTCGAGAACGATGCCGAGGTTCTTGGTGTGGTCTTAGGGGGTAGGTAGGCTTCTGAGGGCAGTCGGCCATCAGGTGCTGTCTCATGCAGAAGGGGTGGTTTCGAGGACGAGGACTTCAGTCTTCTTGGCGTTGAGCTTCAGGCATCGGTTGGTCATCCAGACTGCGACGTCCTGCATTCCTTTCTGGAAGTTGAGTTTGGCAGTGGTGGAGTCTTTGGTGAGGGATAGGATGACCTGGGTGTCATCGGCATAGAATACCATGTTGAGGCCGTGTTGTTGGACAATGGCTGCAAGGGGACCTTGTATGTGTAAAGTAGCATACCCAGGCAAACACAAATATGAACTGGAACAATTCGATTAATTAACAAAGACAAAATTAATTGTAACAAACTGAATTAGCATGAAAAGTACATTTTAATACATTTTCATAAAAAGTGTCATGAGTAAATCCATTGACATATTGATAAAAAATGATAAAACAAATGCCATTAATACATTGTTATATACAGTAAAATAAATGGGGAGATGGTTTCCTGTGCAAGGGGACCTTGTACATGTTGAAGAGGGTGGGGCTCAGGGATGAACCCTGTTGGACTCCCCAGGTGATTTTCGTGGGGTTGGAGAGGAAGGGTGAGATTCTGATCCTTTGGCTTCTTCCGGTGAGGAATGATTGGATCCGGTCCAGGGCTAATCCTTGTATGCCTGCGTCGTGTAGTCTGGGGACTAGTGTGCGATGGGAGATGGTGTTGAAGGCCGCTGATAGGTCGAGTAGGATGAGGGCTGTGGAGTGGCCTTGGTCCAGGAGGGTTCGAATGTCATCTGTGGTGGCGAGTAGGGCATTCTCTGTGCTGTGGTTGCTTCGGAATCCGGATTGGGACAGGTCGAGGACGGCGTTCTCTTCAATGAATTGTGTCAGTTTCCTGTTGTCTGTTTTCTCTGCAACTTTGGCTGCGAAGGGGAGGAGCAAGATGGGCCGATAGTTCTTGAGGTCGGTGGGGTCGGCTGTGGGCTTCTTGAGCAGGGGTCTGACTTCTGCGCGCTTCCAGTCATCTGGGAAGGTGGCTGTTTTGACGGTGGTGTTGATGGTGGCTTGTAGTTCGGGTGCGATGGTGGCCGTGGCTCTGTGGTAGATGTGAGGGGGCAGGGGTCGGTGGGGGCCCCAGAGTGGATGCATTTCATAGTCGAGGAGGTGTGTTCTGCCGTGATCAGTGTCCAGTTTTAGATGGTGGGCTGGCTGGTGTTTCTGGGGGGCGGGCCGTTTTTGGTGCCTGGTGGATGGTCGCTGAAGATGTCATAGAGGTTTTTGATCTTGAGGTGGAAATAGGTACCAAGCTTGTCGCAGTCTTGGTGTTAGAAATGGGGGTCTCTAGTTGGCAAGGGCTTGCACCTTTGTCCAAATAGGGACCCTTCTTCCTAGTCAGGATAAGGGAGTTACATTCCTAAAATAACCCCATCTCACCCCCTTGGTAGCTTGGCACAAGCAGTCAGGCTTATCTTAGAGGCAGTGTGTAAAGCATTTGCACATAACCAACAGTAATACAGTGTAAGCACTACAAAAGGACACCACACCAGTTTAGAAAAATATCCAATATTTATATACAAGACCAAAAACGATACAAATCCACAAAACAGTACTTACATATCGGCAGTTATCAAAATACACTTTAGAAACAACTCCTTGATGTTGATAGCTCCGTCCGAGGCTATCGCGGCGTTGTGAGCAAGCAAATCCAAACATTTCTAGCTGACCGCGGCATCACGGGCCAGCTACGGTATTGGGAAGACCCGCAAACAGTACCTTTTTAGAAATGCAGGGCGTCGGCGACCTCTCGTTGAGTTTCCGAAAACACGACGTCTGCAGGCGCTGGTTACTGAAGTCGGTGCAGGAGTCGTTGGGGCCCTCGAAGTCACATGTGTTGCAGGTCTATCTCCTCTCTGTTGAAGTCAGGAGCACTGGCATCGGCAGGCGTCGTGTGCTACGGTGCCAAGTGCAGCGGTGCGGCGTGCAGTGCCTGAAGGCTGTGGAGCGAGCAGCGGCTTGTTGGCAGAGTCAGATGGCATTGTCGTTGAGACCAGGAAAGTGGTAGTTCCTCCTCACAGCTTCTCCAACTCTGCTTCTTGGTAGTCTTTTGATCCAAAAGAGTTCTAAAGTTCAGGGGTCTGGGCCCCAGTAATTGTACACAAAAATCCTTTGATCTGGCAGGCAGAGGGTGTCTGTGCCCGGCCAAAACCAGTTCGGCCTTCTCAGGTGTGATTTCCTGGCAGGAGGTGGAGACTGCATTGTCAGAGGCAGACCAGACACTTTGAGGTGCAAGGATATCCCCTCCCCCTATGCATCCCAGGTCTATTCAGCCCTTTCCTGACCTACCTATACTATCTGGAGCCCCTCTGGCTCCCGAGCCTTCTGTCATCCAAAACCCAGAGAGGCAATCCACATTCCAGCAGAGGATGAGTGAGCAAGAACATACCTACTTTCTAAAAGCGGTATTTTCAAACCCTGAATGTAAAAATCACCTTCACTAAAAGATACATCTTTAGATTCTGATTTCAGGTATTCTAAAGTCGTTTTTCTACCATGTTCCCTGGGTCAGTTAGGATTATAAGGTTTTATAACCAAACTGCCCCTTCTGTCCTATGGGGAACAGGTAGCCTTGCAATAGTGAAAAACTTCTCACAACCACCCTCAAGGGACATGAGACCCCCCCACCCGAAATTAACCTGCTCCACCAGACACTGGGGCTCTGAATTGTCTACCGGAATTACTTGGTGGAATGCCCCGGGACCACCTGTTTCCCAGAGACCAGGGGAGATCGGACTGAGGTCACACTGGCTCCAGTATCTCTGAGTGCCTCTACCCTTTTCCCATTGATGGCTACCCAGCTGCTGTATTTCTTTGTGTTAGGGGGCACCTGGTTTCCTGGGACCATCTCACTGCCCCCTAGTGAGACCATGGTCATTTCTGCCGGGTCCCCACACTCCTGTGGGTACTCCTCCTCCTCCCCAAGTGCCACACTATCCAACACTTTGGACTGTCCACCGGTGGGTGGCAAAGCCCTCTTTGATCACCTGGAGTCCCCCTTCATGTCCCCCACCTGGTCACATGCAAAACACTTGCGAGGGCCGGTCTCGGGAGGCTTTCCTGACGAGACCCCTGGTTGATTATCTCCTGGGGATGGGAACTTTTACATTGGGTGTTAATTCGGGGCCCTTTAGAGAACTCCTGTGTTTTACCCTTGCCCCCCCCCCAAGGTTTCTGCTGGGGACCCTGCCCACCTTTGGCTGAGTCTCCCCCAAAGGCTTTCTTGTGGACCCTGGTACTCACCCAGCGGTCCACCTCCATAGCAAGCTTCCTAGGGTCAGTTAGCTTACTATCAACAAGGTGCTGGCGCAGGTCTGACAAAACATAGACTAGACAAGTGCTCCCATGCAATCAAATTGTAGAGTCCCTGAAAATCTGTCACATTACTGCCTTTCACCCAGCCATCCAGTGACCGGCAAAACACATCCACACATTCCAACCAAGTGTTGGCATCAGACTTCTTACTGGACCTGAACTGATCCCTGTACTTTTCAGGAGTAAGATCATACTTAGTGAGAAGGGTGTCCTTCATGTCTGGATAGGTGAGGTGATACCCCTTACCGGATGTATGTCGTTACAACGCATGCTTTTTCCACGCATGCCTTTACAACGCAGGTATTACAACGCAAGTCGTTACAACGACTTGTGTTGGGGGGCGCTGGATAATGGAATAGTTTAATTTACTATTCCAACTCCAGTTCAAGTGGATAGTAGGGAAGGTTTTGGATAGTAAATTAAACTATTCCCTATCCTACAGCACCCTCCAGCGCAAGTCGTTGTAACGACTTGCGCTGTAATACCTGCGTTGTAAAGGTACTGCGTGGTAAAAGTTTGGTTGTAAAGGATGTTTATCCCCCTTACCCAAAGCTATTAAACTTTCCCTTGCTTCTTCTGGGAATAGAGGTCACAATCCTGCTTCCCAATTCCCCTCAGGGACCCCATTTATGTGAATTGCTGCCTCGTACCCCTGAAACCACCTTTGTATACCATCCCCCTTCTTGAATTTCTTGCCTACATTCTTAGGGATGTGCACAATTCTATCTACCTTTCTTGATGGGTTGCTGCCACCGTCTGAGCTGGCTCTACTCCTCTGATCCAGCTCCTTTATCCTGATCCCGTGATCTAACAGCATCCTTTTCTCTTTCATGGCTAACTTAAGCTTCTCCAGTTCTACTGCACTATCCTTGCTTCCCGCCTGTCCTCCAGCTCCTCTGGGGACAGGCCACTGCTGCCTTGCCTGGAGGGTTCCCCCCCTTCCCAAAAGCACATCCACTCTAGAATTAGGCTCTTCCGCCTCTCCACTGAGATCACCAGACTGCTCGTTGGCATGTCTGGTTGCTACCCAGACCCTCAGCGCCTTTTGTAGCTCGTCCTTCCTAGTGAGACCTCTGACTTGGACTTTTAGGTTTTTGCAAATTAATTTAAATTCCCTAACATTGTAGGCTTCCAACCTATCCTTCCCAAAGGCAATTTCAGGGATGCAACGGATGATGCTCTTGATTCCAGCATGATGAAGTAGCAAGTTCAAACTGGCAAGATCAAAAATAGGCCAAAAATAAAAAGAACCAATATGTGGCACGTAATGTTCTGCAATATGATGGTAGTGCACACCAATCACTGTAAGTCAAGATCAAACGCAAGTCCTGTCCTCACCGCTGACACCAGTGTTAGAAATTGGGGTCTCTAGTTGGCAAGGGCTTGCACCTTTGTCCAAATAGGGACCATTCTTCCTAGTCAGGATAAGGGAGTTACACTCTTAAAATAACCCCTGCTCACCCCCTTGGTAGCTTGGCACGAGCAGTCAGTCTTATCTTAGAGGCAGTGTGTAAAGCATTTGCACATAACCCACAGTAATATAGTGTAAGCACTACAAAAGGCCACCACACCAGTTAAAAAAAATATCCAATATTTATTTACAAGACCAAAAACGATAAAAATCCACAATACAGTACTTACAAATCTGCAGTTATCAAAATACGCTTTAGAAACTGTTCCTTGATGTTGATAGCTCTGTCCGGGGCTATTGTGGCGTCTTGAGCAAGTAAATCCAAACTGTTCTGGCTGACTGCGCTGTCACGGGCCAGCTACGCTGTCTGGAAGACCCGCAAACAGTACCTTTTTAGAAATGCAGGGCATCGGCGACGTCTGTTGAGTTTCCGAAAAAACACGGCGTCTGCAGGCGTCGGTTCTGGAGGTCGGTGCAGGAGTCGTCCGAACCTTCGAAGTCCCAGCGTTGCAGGTCGATCTCTCTGTTGAAGTAAGGAGCGCTGGCTTTGGCACCCCGAGTGGGCTGGGTATGCTCAGACATGAGTCCCAGGCTTTCCACACCACTGGAGTCAATCTATCCAGGCTGAATGAAGGCTGATAGCCAGAAACCGGTCCTTTGATGCTTGATTCCGGTCTGGGAAAGACATGGCTTGGTAGTTCGGACTGGACTGTTCCCATGAGGCACAGGGTCAGAGCTGATTTGCATATAGCCAGTGTCTAACCCAGGGTGGTATGGAGTGCAAAAAAACGATGGATTTAGGCCCAGATCCTTGTACTGAGGTGAATGTATGACATTGTTCTACATTCTGTCCATCAACTGTGTTTTTTGCGGCTTTGGCAGGCAGCGGTGTGCAGTGCCCTCAGGTCACGGTGTGAGCAACGGCTCAGTGGCGGCGTCAGATGGTGTCGTCGGTGAGACCAAGGTCGCGGTGCTGTGTTGCAGCGGTGCCCTCTGCGGTGCCAAGGTGTCATCGTGAAGCGAGGCGGTGTGGAGCGCACAGGTCACATGCGAGCAGCGGCTCGGTGGTGGCATCGTCGGTGAGACCAGGGTCACGGTGCGGCATTGCGGCGGTGCCCTCAGCGGTGCAGTCAGGACACGGAGTCAGCAGCCACATCGACGACGTCATCAAGTTGCTTTTCTTCTGTTGCATCACAAAACACGCAGGTCCCAGTGCTGAGGGCAGAAGAGCTTGAAGTCTGCTGTTCCGGAGACTTCTTGAACAGGAGGCAAGCTCTCCCTCAAGCCCTTGGAGAAACTCACAGAAGTAGATTGCAGAAAGTTCAGTCCAGTCCTTTCACTGCCCAAGACAGAAGCAGCCACTGTAGGCCAACTCCGCAAAACACACAGCAAAGTGGTAGTTCATCCTCACATCTTCTCCAGCTCTTCTTCTTGGCCGTGTTCTTGATCCAAAAGAGTTCTAAAGTTCAGGGGTCTGGGCCCCAGTATTTGTACACGAAAATCCTTTGATATGGCAGGCATAGGGTGTCTGTGCCTGGCCAGAACCAGTTTGGCCTTCTCTGGTGTGATTTCCTGGCAGGAGGTGGAGACCGCATTGTCAGAGGCAGAACAGGCCCTTTGAGGTGCAAGGAAATCTCCTCCCCCTACCCCCATCGCAGCCCAGGTCTATTCAGCCCTTTCCTGACCTACCCAGACTTTCTGGAGCCCCTCTGGCTCCCCGGCCTTCTGTCATCCAAAACCCAGACAGGCAATCCACATTCCAGCAGAGGCACACAGGATGACTGAGCAAGAAAATACCCACTTTCTAAAAGTGGTATTTTCAAACCCAGAATGTAAAAATCACCTCCACTAAAAGATGCATCTTTAGATTCTGAGTTCAGGCATTCTAAATTCATTGTTCTACCATGTTCCTTGGGTCAGTTAGGATTATAAGGTGTTATAACCAAACTGCCCCTTCTGTCCTATGGGGAACAGGTAGCCTTGCAATAGTGAAAAACGAAATGGGCTGTAATTCACTATCAGGACATGCCACGCACACCAGAGCATGTCCTGCCTTTCACATACATTGCACCCTGCCCAGTTGGGTACCTTTGCCTACCTTAGGGGTGCCTGACATGTAAGAAAAGGGGAGGTTAGGGACTGGCAAGTGTGTGCACTGGCAAAGTCAACATGGCAGTTACAAACTGCGCGCAGACTTTGCAATGACAGGTCTGAGGATCCTTTTTAAGGCTACTTACTTAGGTGGCACAATCAGTGCTGCAGCCCACTAGTAGAAGTTGATGTATAGGCCCTGGCACACTCAGTGCACTTGACTAGGGACTAAAACGTGAATAAAATACCCAATCATGGAAACACCAATCCAGAACACAATTTACAACAGGAGCACTTGCACTTTACCCCTGAACAGCAGTGAGAAAAGTGCGCAGAAACACTACGCCAGCAAAAACAAGAGTCAAAACTGGGAGGGCAGAATGCAAAAACTCCAGGGAAACACACCAAATGATGCCAAGTCTAACACTTGGGATGGGGTGATGTCTGTGGCTTCGCTGTGTGGGTTGGTGAATTCTTGAATGACACTGAAAAGTTCCTTGGAGTTGGTGGAGTTGGCCAGGGTTTTGTTGTGGATGAAATTCCTCTTGGTGGCTCTGATCTGATTGTGGTAGTCCGTTATGCCATCCTTGTAGGTGGTGGGGTTTTCGGTTGTCTTGGTGTTTCTCCAGTTCTTCCCCAGGCGTCTGCAGGTGCATCTGGCTTATTGGAGAGCGGTGATGAACCAGGTGGCTTTCCTGAGGCGTTGTCTGTCGGGGTTGCGTAGCGGGGCGAGCTTGTCTGTGCAGTTGGAGATCCAGGTGTGGAGTTCTCTGGCTGCATCGTTTGTGTCAGGTGCCCAGGTGTGGTTTTCTCGGGTGAGGGTGGAGTTAAGTTGCTCATCGGCAACCTTGCTCCAGTTCCTGTTCTGGGTGTGGGGCTGGTTTTGGTGCCTAGGGTTTGTTGATGTTTGACAATGCGTCTGTTTCATTTTGCATTCATTTGTTTTATAGTCATCCATCTGTATTTTAACTATGTCATGAGGTAACAAATTCAAAGCAAACAGTACATTTGCTTAGTACCAATAATTTTCACATTTTCCTTTGATGTGAATTAAAACTTAAAATGTTTCTGTACCCATCATAAAATCAACCCATACTGTTCTATTACAAATATATGCAAAAGCTAATTGTTTTTTATAATAACCGTTTAATTGTATTTACTATAGCACAAGAGAAACCCTGGACCTTTTATAACTAATTGTTTCTGAGGAACAATGGTCTCTATGAGAATAGTGATACACAATATTATCAAAAATATATATGGCTGTGAGAAATTGGGTTATTGGTTGAGGGGGTGAAACCCTACTCAAGTAACAACCACAATCATTGTCAGGAAAAGTCACTGGATGAACATGTGCTTAACCATTTGGTAGACATGCTTAGCTTGGAGGCAGCGTGTGAAGTATTTATGCAGCACACAAGCAGTAATAAAGTGAAAACACTGCACAAGAAAATTCCCACATCAATTTAGAAAAAGTAGAGGAAAATTTGATGACTTATTTGATACCAAAACGACAAAAAATTCAACCGGGAGAAGAAGAAATATATAATTTCAAATATTTAAGGTATGTATTTTCTTAAAATCACAAAGTACAGTCTGCAATGGCATGCCTGAGACATGTTTTTAAAGGCTACTTCTGTAGGTGGCACAATGAGTGTTGCAGGCCCACCAGTAACTTTTAATTTTACAGGCCCTGGGTATATGTAGTACCACTTTACTAGAACTTACTAGAACTTACAAGTGAATTAAATGTGCCAATAGGGTATGAGTCAATTTCGCCTGGTTCACAAGAGAGAGCACAGCACTGGGGCACTGGTAAAGTAAACAGAGTCCTAAAAGCCAACAATAATATGTTCAGAAAACAGGAGGGATGAAGGCAAAATGTTGTGTCAGTGACCTTGCATAGAGGCACAAATCCACCAATGACCAAATAATGTTTTATTCATAAGTAATAAAGACCAACCAATTTTTGTACATGAGTAACAGTGAAATGAGAAAACATGTTTGGTGCTCAGACAAGAGTGACATATATGTGTAAATCATGCACAGTTGTATCACAATCTACAGCTTATAAATACACCTCGGTTTACAGACAGCCTCAAAAATATGAGACTGGAATGCAAACAAGCAGAGAGAAGGTGGAGGCTTGCCTACCTGGACAGGGACAGGTTGGCTGGGAAAGCTAAGTGGGGGGACTACAGGATGGAGATTCACAGAGCTAAGGCAGATTACTTCTCGAGGGGGATTCTCGATGCCCCGAATAGCTCCGGCAGCATTTTTTATATTCTGAATAGTCTTATTAGTCCAGAGTGTGCCAAAAATGAATTCCCCCTCTCAGGAACTCTGTGATAACCTAGCTAGGTTCTTCCAGGAGAAAATCAAATTGATTATCGATGATCAGGGGGTGGATCAGCAACAATCTTTGGTAGAAGTTGACTGT
Organism: Lissotriton helveticus; assembly: GCF_964261635.1. Classification (NCBI taxonomy): domain Eukaryota; kingdom Metazoa; phylum Chordata; class Amphibia; order Caudata; family Salamandridae; genus Lissotriton; species Lissotriton helveticus. Next base: position 318,099,089 of record NC_136068.1, read on the forward strand.
GGCAGCCTGTCGACTCCTGGGGATGTTTGTGAACTGGGAGGAGTTGAGCCCCTTGCAGAATTTGCACAGCTGCCTGCAGAGGAATTCAGGGAAGTGGCCTTTGGTATTACATCTGGGTCTCCACTCGACCTGGCTCCCACTAAAAATCTGGAAGGAGTACGAGCTTGAGCTCTTTCCCATGCTTCGGCTGGTGTGTAACTAGTCGCCTGTGACGGGAGTGGTTCCACCTCGATGGAAACAAGCGGTAGTGACCCCCTTACTGAAAAAGCCCACCCTTGATCCGGATTGCCTTAAGAACTTTAGGCCCATCTCATTCCTACCCTATCCAGCAAAAATTGTAGAGTGGGTGGTGGCAGGCACCCTCTCCAGACATCTTGAACAACACAAGCTCCTGGAGGACCTTCAATTTGGCTTTCGTCCAGCTTATGGAACCGAGACGGCCCTTGTGACCGTGCTGGACAAGCTACTTTGGCGGGCAGACAGGGGACAGGCAGGGGTTTTGATCCTGCTTGACCTGTCTGCAGCATTCGATACGGTGAACCATGACATTTTGCTGGATAGGTTGAGAGAGGTAGGAGTTGCAGGGAGTGCCCTTGGGTGGTTTGAGTCCTTCCTCCAGGGCAGGGGACAAGCTGTGTCCCTTCCTCCCTTTCAATCCTCCTTCTCTAACATCTCGCATGGTGTCCCACAAGGCTCGGCAGTTAGCCCAATACTTTACAACGTCTATATGAAGACCCTGATAGCGGTCATCAAACAATTTAAGATCGAAATTGTTAACTACGCTGATGACACGCAGTTGATTCTGTTCTTGGAGGGAAACGAATCTACCTCCTTGGAGGAATTTCACAACTGCATGCGAGCCACAGTGGAGTGGTTGAAAGCCAACTCTTTGCAATTTAACTCAGGGAAGACCGAGGTGTTATACTGCCCAAGGCCTAGGATACAATCTCTTCTACCCAGCAACTTCTGGCCAAAGGACTTCTCGCCACCGATCCAGCCTGTGAAGGTAGTACGGAATCTGGGTGTAATGTTCAACGGCGACCTCACCCTGGATGCGCAGTTGTCAAAGGTGGCAGCTGGCTGCTTGACCATCATTCGCCTCCTAAGAAAAATCCTGCCCCTGTTACCGCCCCCTGCACGGATAGAGGTGGTGCGTTGCACGGTGCTCAGTAGGTTAGACTACTGTAATGCCTTGCTGCTGGAGTCCCCTAGCTACCTCATGGATAGACTTCAGAGACTCCAGTCTGCAGCTGCAAAATTAGCCCTAGGGTGGCCAACTACATCTTCCTCCTCAGGGGCTCTGGCTCAGTTGCATTGGCTCCCAGTGAGGCAGAGGGTGACATTTAAGTCCCTCTGCCTGACCTTTAAAGCCCTCCACGGGTTAGGCCATGCCTGCCTTCAAAGGAAGTTCTCATGGCATGTGCCGGCCCGCAATCTACGATCTTCCTCGGCCAGGTTGGCGACCGTACCGAGGTTTAGGTGATCCAGAGCAGGAGATAGATTGTTCAGTGTGGCTGTGGCCAAGCTCTGGAACTCTCTTCCCACTGAACTTTAACCCTGGGCGAAGCACTCCGCTCCGCTCGCGGAGTTTGCGAAGTTTTTGCAACTTCGCACTACGCGAGCGGCACGTAGCACAGTGCGAACATGCGTAGTGCAGCGTAGCGCTCATTTTTTGCTTGTTCGCGGTCCTGAACGTCATGTTCGCGACTGCGAGCAAGCAAAATGACATCCCGGTGAGATTCTCAACGCGAGGAGGTCAGGTTTCTCATTGTGAGTGGTTGCGCATGCTCGCGACCGCTCTCAATGAGAAACTACCTGTTCGCGTTGAGAAAGCTGCCGCTCGAGTAATAATCTCCTCGAGCAGCAGAAAACTACAGCTCGCACTGTGCAAGATGCCGTTTTCAATGCTTGCACAGTGCCGGATGCTTGTTCGCACTGTACAATCATTGAAAACGCATCTTGCACAGTGCGAACATGCTACTACGCAGCTCGCGTAGTGCTACGTGAAGTTCGCGTAGTGCGAAGTGCACTTCGCGTAGCTTCGCGTAGCGCTACTCCGCGAACTACGCCCACCCTTACTGAACTTAGGCAGGTCATCGGCCTTCTTGCTTTTAGAAGGCAGTTAAAACCCTGGCTTTTTCCCCTCTTTTCCTAATCCTTAGCCTGTGAATTGTTGCCCCTTCTTCTTCTGTCGAGTCTGCTAGCGCCAGGATGCCTCTCGAGGTGATAGCACGCTCTATAAGTGAAATAAATAAATAAATAAATAAATAAATAAAATACAGCCCATGTGTTTCAAATTATTATCATGAAGGTGGGTCTGCATTACATGTCGAAATTGTTTCGATCCACTTTAATTGAAGGATCATCATCAAGGCTTAAGTCAGTGTTGGCCCGTGACGGTAACTTATTGGAATCAAAATAATTCTCAATATGGAGGGGATGCATGCATGTTGGTATGGCAAAGCTCTGATTGTACTAGCATTCCTTGTCACCTACGTGGCACATAGCTTGGGACGTGTTTCCCTTGTCTTCCATTAAATCTAATACAGGATTTAGTTATTTCGGGCAACATATAAATTGCTTGCCACAGCCACAATTGCAGTTGGACACCTTCACTACGTCCATTCCCTACGTGGATCACACCCTGACCTCCCAGCCTGCTGGTTACCTGCTTTCCTGGACAGATGGCCCTGCATCATCTCTATTTGGAGGATTGTTTTCTAATATGACTATCTTGGGCTGATATTGACTGAGGTCCTGATGATGAATCTTAAATTGTAGTGGATTGAATCACAGTCGACAAACTGTGCCATTGTCAATTTGAGGATTTTCTTTTGGCTTATCTTGCAGTCATATTGCAGGGAGCAGGAGTTCATTGTGGTTCCTTGCCAGATCCGGTGGAACAGTGCATTAATGAATTCACTACATAGATATGTCGTTAACCCCTTGGTCACAGGTTCAAATCCTGCTGGCTTTTCTCATCCTTCGAAGGTAATGCAAATGAGTACCACTGAGTTGGGTAACAATAACAATCTGTTATGTGTCATTATCCCCAAAGAGAACTCACAAGAGTGATCATATGCAATAGAAATAAGCATGCTATGGAAAAACAAGCAAAAGAGAACATCCTTTGCCTTTCTTAAGAAAATGATGTTATTATATACAAATTATTTTTTATTTAAACAACAGCCAGATTTGAGTGTAACCTGCTTCCAGACAATTGGGGAAGAAATTATATAACAAAGGTCCTTATTATGTAAATTTGTTAATGTTTACCACTAATTAGCACTACAGAATTTTAACCGCTTCAGCGCGGCGCGAATTTTCGCGCTGTGCTGAGCATTCTAATGAGCCAACGGGCTCATGACGGAACGGTTCCGTCATGAGCACAGGCCAACCGACGCTCATGACGGAACCGTTCCGTCATGAGCACCGAAGGAGTTAACAATTGCATGGTGCAAGGCACTCAATCGTCTTGACGTTGGGTATCACTCCCGGCCAACAGACAGCATTTGTAACCCCAGAAAAAGAAAGAATAAGAGGGTTTCTTCTTCTCCCTATCCTATATGTCAAAACTACCCCCAAGGAAATCCCAATTTCAGATAACTTGCAACGGGGATTGGCCTCATTGTTTGGGCTCTGGATCTAGTGGCACAATGGGAGCCTACCAACCCTGAGCATACCTGAAACCTAAAGACCAAGTGGATCCAGAGTGGTGTTACATATGTGGATCTAATAGGTTTTCTTGCCCAGAATTGCCTGAAAATGTCACAATTATGTCTAAAATAGCTAATTAGCTATCTCTTCCCACATGGAGTGACTGCAAAAGTTTGGGGTGGGATCCGCCTGCACTGAGGGAACCCTGCTAGCCCTGGTCATTAATGAAGCCTACAGACATAGGGAAATCAAGGTTTGCGTGGCTAGTGTGGATCCCAGCATGTTTTCCTGCCCAGAATGCCCTACAAATAAAAAGTGTAGAACAAAAAAATCTATTTTCCCATGTTTATGTGACAGAACTCCCAGGAACTTCCACCCAGTTGTTATCGTTTTACCCCCCCCCCCGGTATTCTCTCACGTCTTCCAATAAAATCATTGCTCCCCCTTGTGTGGGTGGATGTAATGCACGTCATAGGTGCAGAGCAAAACTTTAACAATGGCTTCACATGGTTCACGTTTTGACTGGGTCCTGTCGCAGGTGACAGGCCCAACTTAGTTGGATAATGTTTTTATCATTAAAAGCATGGGAATGCTAGATGGTAAGGATTTAGTCAATCTCCACAGAGCTTTCTTCATATAAATGTGAGACAATTTTGTAATTTTAGGCAAACTTAGACATTTGTCAGAGTAAGTAATAGGATCCATGCAACTCAGACCACCCCAGATTCCTCTGGATGTCTAGTTTTCAGAAATGTCTGGAGTTGGTAGTTTCCTTGAGTGCCATCTGAACCAGGAACAACATTCTACATCCCTGAAAGCTTGAAATGCCAAAGACAAATCTTGATATCTCCACCATACACTTTGGGGCCTTTCTTGTTGTGAGTGAGAAATCCCACCACGCAAGAGGGGTGCTGTTTTTAAGTGTGAAAATGCTGAGTGGTAGGACATTTGGCTATCCCACAGATTCTGGAACTTTCCCTCACAGAAATTTATGGAGAATCTGTGATTTTAGCCAAAGATGGATGTATAGAGGGAATTCTCTGTAAGAACATTTTGTGGATTCTGCACAAGGCTCACTACCTGGGACTCTTCTAGTATCAGTTCTTCCAAATTGTCTGAGGTTGTCATGTTTCCCTGACTATGGTCAACTTTGTTTTAGGATCCTCTGCATCAATCAGTGGAAACTAGTCTCAATGCGCATTGGCCCATGCAAGAAGTCGGGTTACAGGCTGGGGAGTGAAACCCTACTCAGGCAGCAACCACAATCCTTGTCAGGGTGAACTCACAAGCAATGCCCAAACTAAGCTGTGCTCAAGCCTCTGGTAGTTTGCACAGAGCAGTTAGGATTACCTTAGAGGCAATATGTCAAGTGTTTATACAGCGGTTCAAACAGTAATAAAGTGAAAATAAACTACAAGATAAATCCCACATCATTTTAGAAAAATATAGTAAAATCTAATACATAAATCAAGACTGCAACAATAAAATCCAATCAGTTGACTCTGAGATATGCAATTTTATTGATTTAAGTGAAAATAGCACCAAAAGGCAGTAAGTGGCAACTGTGGTTATCTGGTCACACTGCATTGGTACAAAGTCACAAGGTCAGGCCGACGGCGACAAGGATCCAGTTAGGCCTGCTAAACACAGTACCTTAATCCTGGTTGTGAAGAGATGCGTAGTCCCGCTTTGCAAATGCATCGCATAGCAGAAGTAATGCAAGGTCTTGGTGAGGAAATGCATAATGCAGCAGCAGTTCCAGGGAGCTGTGAAATGCAATATCTTTGCAAGGAGATGAGTCATGCCGCATTGGTTCCAATGGACTGCGTTGGGTGAGGTGGTGTCCTTGTGTGGAGATGCATCCCACACCGGTGTTTCCGATGGACTGTAATCGATGGGAAGTCCTTGCACTGGGGAAGTCTGTGTATCAGAGGTGATGTGTCAGTTCCAAGGACAATGCGTCCGAGCAGCAAAGGCGGTGCAAGGGTTCTACGGGAGATGTGCCGTACCACACAGGGAATGCGTTGGTTCTGCTAAATGCACAGATGGGCTGGCAGTGCACCGTCAGGCCCACTTCCAAGGGTCCTGGACTGGGGAGGCACCACTTGGGAGGGCAGGACTCACAGATGGTAGAGTCCAGGAGCTGGATTCCAGGTTGTTAAAAGCCTTTTCTGCTCCTGAGGCCTCAGATCAGGAGGCCAGCCAACTAGCCCTTGGAGTCACTCAGGGATCCTGCCCCTCATTTATAAAAAGTGACGCATCGCTGCGTGAAAACAGCGATGCGTCACTTTTCACTGCGCTCTCCCTGCGACATGATTGATGCGTCATATTTACAATATGACGCATCATGTCGCAAGGAGTTACAGATACGTCAGTATTTCTGACGTATCTGTAGGCGCAAAAGTGACGCATTGCTGGAGTGTGTCACAAAAGTGACGCAAGTCCAGCAATGCTTCCTTTCACATGGGGAAAGCCCCATGTGAAAGGGCTTGCGTCAGTCTTACGCCTGCTGTGAGGCAGGCGCAAGATTTTGACGCAACAGCGTCCTAAAAGTGACGCAGTAAAATCTCATAGATTTCACTGCGTCACTATTACGAGGCTTTTTGCGGGTGAACGCCCCCTCTGCATACATTATACCTGACGCAGGTATAATGTAGCGCAGGGGTTTACAAAGTGACGCATCTGCTTAGATGCGTCACTTTGTAAATAGTGCGCATCAGGAGGCATGTTTTACGCCGCCGATGCGTCACAAAAAGTGACGCATCGGAAGCGCAAAACTGACGCAAGGCCTCATAAATGAGGCCCCCTGAGTTTAGAGAAGCAGGTCAGCAGAGTGGCGGTCATTTCAGTCCACATGTTCAGAAGTGTACTAAAGAGATGGGTCTACATTTCCAATCATTAAATCCTAGTACCCGCTTTGAAGAAGAGGACGCTTCTAGAGGTGTCAGGCACCCCCTTCTCCCTGTTCTGGGCCCAGCTTGTTTGGGGTCACAAAGGACTTATCTCAACCCCTTTGTGAGAGTGCTCAGGCAGAGCAGAGCCTTTGTGATATGCAAGTGTGGTTGGTGACTACTTCTCTTCCTCATTTACTCAAAGTGGCCTAGCCTGTCAACACCTATCTTCCATTTATCTCACTGTCTGGGAGCAATACAGAGAGCAATACAGAGTGCACACCTAACTATGTGACACAGGAACAGGCTTCAGGCACCAAATGGTTAGGACAAGAAAATGCCAGCTTTCTAAAAGTGACATTTTCAGAATTGTGGCTAAAAATTCGATGTTACCATTAAAGAGAGCTTTTAATAACTATTCTTTAGGCACCAAACTCAATCAGTCTACCTGCTTCAAATTTGAAATGTAACACTTATTAAATGTAATAAGGTGACCCAATGTTATGCCATGGGCGAGCTAGGCCTCACATTAGTGTAAAGAAATGTAAGAGTTTTTCACAACCAGTGCATGTGAAACTTAAAAGTACATGTCCAACTTTTTAAATACACTGCACCCTGCCCCCTGGGCTGTGTAGGGCCTACCCTAGGGGTGATATATTTAAATGGACGTTTTTTGGCCAGGCAAGAGGCTTATCTTGCTAGGTCAAAATGGCAGTTTAAAACTTCACACTCAGGCTGTAATGGCAGGCTTAAGACATGTTTAAAGAGCTTCTTAAGTATGTGGCACAATCAGTGCTGCAGGCTCACTGTTAGTATTTAAGTTACAGGGCCTAGGCCCACATATTACCTCTTTACTGGGGACTTACAAGGAAATTAAATAGGTAAATTGGGTGTAAACCAGTTCTACCACGTTTTAAGGAGAGCTCAAGCACTTTAGAACTGGTTAGCAGTGGTAAAATGTGAAAAGAACTGTAAGCCAACTAAAACAGGATCAGAAAGCAGGAGGGTGAAGGGAAAACGTTTTGGGATGATCCTACAGAAAGGGCCAAGTGCAACAGCACAGTAAACAGTTATTTGACTTAGCCATTCATGAAGGCAGTCAGAGTAACGAGGTTTTGGGGTGCAATGTTCATATTTATATTTAAAGGTAGAACACAAATCTCACAAAGTTTAAAGTTTAAAGTTTCAGGGTCCTGGGTATTATCTTTGACATGGCTTAGGTGTATAAACCATGCCCTGCTCTCCTTCCAAGTGCAATCCAGACACTTGGAGGAGAGGAAGCTCCTTATGAATTGATCTTCTCAGTTTGATAACACTTACCTGTTCCCCTTCCTGACAACTTCGAGCATTCTAGAGTGAAGACCTCTGTCTTCAAAATAAAAAGAACACAAGGTTTGTAAGCAAAAAAAAGCTTCAAAGCAAGGCCTTGACACTAGAGCAAATAGTTTGTAGCACATGTTATCAATGGAGCCAATCCAAAAGTATATTGTCCTGCAAAGAAAAAAATTGCAAGATATTTATTAAGACTGCGCATTTGAGAAGTAAAATGAAAATACAGTAAAACAGAGTTAGAAAGACAGCACAAGACTGGTTAATGCCTTCATCTAATGCATTTGTTGGTCAAGAACAAGAAACCTTCTACACTTCTTGTGTTCATAATAAGGATAGTTAGTGGGATAGTTACAAGGTGAAAGAAAATGAACTTTAATTATTAGACGTTTCAACAAACAAATATCTGAGTTGGGATTAATTTAGAACCCTTATTTATGTCTTAACAGAGCTGTGACTTTGTAGTTTGGAGAGAGAAGGATAATAACCAAGTAACAAGGATGAAAGTCACATGTGGGGATTTATTTCCAAGGGAACTTGAAGCATGTCTAATATTTACACATTTTCTTCTCTACAAAGAACAACGGTTTGTAGTCATGCAAAGAGTGGTGAAAAGTGAAGTGGAATGTATGGAGGGCAAACTGTTCAGTTTGACATACTTTAGATAGGCTAGAAGTAGATTAGAGAATAGTTTTTTCTTACACTTATCACAAAAGCTGATGTACATACACCTCGATGGCAGGACTGGTGAGAGACACTTTTAAAATCCTGAATGAGAACAACGAAGAAAAGGGCAAACCTTGGATGAATCTGCACAACATATCTTTCACCCTTTCTTCCACACCCCCTTTCCCTTACTAAGTTAGTTTGATCCCATAGCAAAAACCTTTGCTGAGCACTTCTAGCTGATAGGGGGAGAAGGAGCCAGGCCACAGTAGCAGAAGGTGCAATGCTCCGTCGGGCAAAAAATCAGGTTAGTACGTTGGCTCTTGATACCCCAAGTACTGCATCTACCCACATACCCAGACAGATTGAAATTCTAAAGAAATGCCTTGTGTCTCCATCTTGCATTTTTGGGTCTTTTTTCCATGGGTGGTCGGCCTAGACACACAATTAAGTTGCAGAGAAGAGCGTGAGAACACAGGAAACTATAACATTTATTATCATCTATTAGCTTTCACTCCACGTTAGGTTTCAAAATGTTAGTCAGTGTGCAAGAAAGAACATGTTTTCTCCTTTAAATCACAGGAAATCAAGGGTAATCCTAAATTCAGAGTAATATGAGTGACCACTATTCCTAGACTCAGGTTTTTACCCAACTATTAAAAATGCAAAGGTTTCTTTTATACCTATTTTAGATGCATAACCTTATGAATCAATGCAGGGAGGGTACATTTCTCAAGACTTGGAAGCATGCCAGCATCCTGGATTACAACCTTTTGTTTATAGGTGGAATAGCAATTTCACACTCGTGCAGGTGCCGCTGACTGCTTAGAGGTCTAATACCCCTTCCAGACTAAAGCCAGGGAAGACTAAGCAATACTTTGATGGGCTTCCCTTCTCAGGGCGATAGAACATGGTGTTTGCCCCTGGAGTAGCGGACCAACGTCCATGTTCTATCACCCTGAGCAAGGAAGCCCATCAAGGTATTGGTTAGTCTTCCCTGGCTTTAGTCTGGAAGGGGTATTAGACCTCTAGGCAGTCAGCGGCACCTGCACGAGTGTGAAATTGCTATTCCACCTACAAACAAAAGGTTGTAATCCAGGAAGCTGGCATGCTTCAAAGTCTGGAGAAATGTTCCTCCTCGAACGGAGGTGTGAGCTGCTGTAGCTCCCAACAACCAGCAGGGGGTGCCCACAAGGCACAACAAAACTCCTCGGGCCCAGTCATGATGTTCTCCACAGCAAAGTACTTTGTGCAATGGGTCCAGGAAGAGGGAATCATTAACCTCGGACAGAGGATGCAAGGTCAGGCACTGTTTTCCTCCCAATCTGGAGGTCGAAGACCGTATCAGCTTCGGGCTCAGGTCCACCCAACACCCCTCAGACACCATATGCTCCGGAGTTCAGGCTAGAACAGATCCCCTGGTTGCAAGCACGGGTCCCTCGGACTCCGCAAGCTTCCCCTGCACTCCTCAAATTCCTCATATCCCAGCATCTCAGGTGGGCTGTTGGTCTTTATGAACACACTCCTCTGCACAGTGTGAAAACGGTGTACATCAGAACGGTCCTTATCCCAACAAATGTTCACTTCCATCTGTTTCTGCAGCACTCTACGTGGTCCTTACGAACTCGTGGAACTGGGGAGATCCTTTGTGTCCCAGGGCTTTCATGGACAGGAGGCAAGCCAACCGGTCCTTGGAGAGTATTTGGAGAACAAGGCCACAACAGTTCCCACTTAGCTGCAGGCCAGCAACGTCGAGGCAAAATCCACCAAGTGATAGTATCCTTCCTGGAGCGTGACAAGGTCCAGGCCACCACAATTCTGCAGTTAATTCAGTTGCAGCCCTTCTGCCCTAATGATTCCTCTTGTTGATGTCCCAGCGTCGAACCAGTGTAGTATGGTTCCAAATCCCAAAAGTGTCTCTAACTTCTGAGGCAGGAGCTCCAGTAGTTATGCCCACAATGGCCTTTGAGGATGCGATCAGTTCAAAAGGCCACCTTTGAAATGCACAGGCCCTCTCTAAATTTTGTCCTGGGAGGTTTGATCACTATCTTTAGTGGAGCCAAAGCCCTGACCCTTAGAATACAGGTACCAATTCCACAACAACGTAACAGACCCAGAAAGTCCCCGTAGAGTCAGAGTTCTGGAGTTTCCCTTGAGCCCCTGGTCTTCTATCAGAAATGCACAGATGTAGCTGTCCCCCATGACCTATCGTCCCTCTAGGCTGCTCGCAGTGTGCAGCCTTGCTTCGTACAGGGCTCAGACACTCTGTGGGAGCGCGCTCTCCCCTCCAGGAACAATATACATAACAAAAGTGACGCGTGAAAATTTCCCTTTTCAAGGCAGGCGGTGCACCAGGAGGTCCAGTGTATCAATTAAATAACACATTTTAAGAACACAGTGTTTCAAGAGGTCCCTTACATGTGAATGTGAGCAATGAGATGGTGTGGATGTGGCATTACGGCCAGTGGTGCCGACCTTGGAACTGGGGAAACAGGTTCCAGTCTTGATGCTCAAGTAAAGAGCTCTAATACTTGCCAGTCGAGTTTACTCATGAAACTGTAAAAAACATGAAACTTTCACCTTAAAGAATAGGCAAATACTTTGAAACTGAACCTCCTTATTTTTCATCATCACAAATGAGGCACCTTCAAATACATGAATTTAGGCTTTGCACTGTACAAAACAACTTGTGTTTGATTTAATAGTTTATAAAGTTGCCCCATCTATAATTTTAACGTAGACCACATGCAGGTACACATGACTTGTTTTTTAGTTCACTAATCGCATAGGTTTTAAGGGGAGGGGGAGGGGCAGGAACGATTCTCAGTTCATGTTTAATAAATACTTTGCACATAATCTGATGTATCAAGATGAAGTGCTTCCGAAGGCACATTACTATATTCTAACATAATCTGAATGATCGACATTCCATATATTTTAAAGTTTTGGCTTGTGTAGTAATTTGTTGGCTCGCCCACTCTTGCCTGGCACCATAGTCTGGGCTACTGGAACTATGCATCAGGAGAGGACCAACCTATGCTGCAGGGTTGAATTATGCAGCATGAAAGGGCAAGTTTTGCAGTGAAATTCTGCACATTTTGTGATATTAAGACTTTATTATTTAGACATTTCACACATGCTAACGCTAACTGGGCAAATGTTTCACCTCATTAGTACCAATTTAACACCAAATACAACAATAAGTAACAGAGTTGACCAGCCAACCTTTGTGAAGGACTTTAGTAACTTTATCCATTCAAACTAGAAACTATTTTTAGGGATTAAAATCTGCAAATTATACAGCAGATGATGGATTATGAGCACATGTGACAAATCCATTGTCATGCACAAATGGCCACAGCCGCAACATCTTATAATTCAAGTACCTGACCTCAGAACAAGGATGTGAGCACTCTGTCAAGCATTGGTTTTGTACAGGAATGGGACACTACCCACTACCAGTACAAAAAATATTCTTTAAGACATTTCTCACTGTGTGTGCGCTGTAAAGTGCATCACACCTGCAAAGTTTGAAAACTATGGAGACTTTTACAAGTTACATCACTGTTATGCCTGCCTTGAGGGTACATCATTTTTTTGCTCAATTCCCTTTCTAATAATGTTAACAGATAGGGATTTGCCTCAAAACCCATGGATGGTTACCTAGGAACGTCCATGTACCACCTATGGTATGCCCCCCTTGATACATAGTAGCACACTTTAGTGCATAGTGTTACTTTGAGTTACTGTGGGCAACTTACCTACACAAATCATGATTTGCAATGGAAAGTAAATCCAACCACAACACTGTGTCATGGGTTTGTGTCACTTTTGTGATGCAAAATCAGAACAGGTTCATAAATCTGGATCAGAATCTCTAAACAGGTACTTGTCAGTATTATCAGGACGGTTTGTGTTCTTACTGCAAGCTAATGTAAGGTTACCAAATGACCAATGCAGAGCAAATGTTGCGTTACTGTGCAATTCAGAAGGCAATGCAGATGCCAAAGAGAAGGGGGGAACTGAAACATGAGAGAAAAATGGTTTGCACCTGGCATTGAACATCCACATTTCTGTAGACAGGTTCTGGATTGTAAAGAAGGTCTAAACGTGCTCCAACTGCTATAATTTACATATGCTTCTTGAAGAGAGCTAAATCATAACATTTACAAACACCTAGCATTTCAGGTGTGTCTGAAAATGTAGCTGTTCCAAATCACCCAACTGCACATTGGTGTTTTTATCAAAATGGTAGGTCAATTTTTACTCTCTCTGGGGAGATATGGAAGCGAGATGGAAAGCAAGAAAGGGAGAGGAAAAGAAAGAAAGGGGAGTGAAACATAGAAAGGAAAGGAAAAAGGGAGGGAAAGAAAGAAGGAAAGGATGATAAAGCAACCTAAAGGGATAGGTAGACCAAGAGGTGGCATACAAGGCGGTAGGAGCCTAGAAGAGGAACAGGATGCGAGAGAAGCATAGTCAAGATATAGATTTGAAAGAGTAAGGGTGGAATGAGAGGTAACACGGAGATTAGAGAGACTTTGTGGGAGAGAGAAGCATAGGACATAGATTGAAGAAGGAGACAGAATGAGGGGAAAGTGGAGCAGAGCAGAAATATAGAAAGAGAAAAGTGGGTGTGTAAGGAAGAGGAAGGAGAGAAAAAATCTAAAAAGGGAGTTAAGATGATAAGGACAAGCTAGAAGATCGAGTGGAAAGAAACAAAGATAAGAAAAGGTGCAAGGAGGAAATAGGAGTGGCATGGAGATCGAAAATAGAGAGCAATTATAGGTAAAATGATTGGACACAAGATGCAATGGCACCCATGCCCTGGGGTGCCAAGAGCCTACTTCATCCTAGTAATTGGTGCCTTTTAATACCAACCCAGAGGTGTGTGCATGGGGGCGTCTTTTTTTACTGGTTCACATTAGGGCCTATGACACCCTAACTATGCCACTCATTCTGGTAGCTTGCACACTGCACACACTTGCATATTAAGTTGTTGCTTATCTTCAGTGTATGCAGCCTTAGCTGTAGTGCATGAAGCCCCTTTATTGCCGCACATAGAGAAAAATATTAAATGGAACATTGCCCAGCACCCAAATGTGAATTCGATTCAGGCCAACAGGCACACAGAGCCCCGAGCATCGAAATGCCCACTTTCCCAAAGTGAGATTTCCACATACATCGGATCCACTTGCACTACCGGAGAGGATTTGCCATTACAAACTCATCGATATCAAACACTATATTACTACTATTCTGCATGTAGGAAATACTGCTCAATGTCCTTTCCCTACATTTCCCCATGGTAATCCAATGCAAGAAGCAGTCCCTGTTGTACCAAACACACCATCCAGTGCCATTCACGACTCTTGTATGTAATGCACACACACACACACACACATGCCCTACGTCTTCCCAACACTGCACTCAGTGCCCAAGGAGAACTCCCATACAGCAAGCGACATGTAGAACCTTAGCACGTAGCTCTTTAAATGCCAAGCAAACTAACAGTAACCTGCGCACACAGCCACACCAGGGCAAACCTGTAGCACGCTCGATAAGCTGCCTCCGAAGATGGCATTTCCACCAGTGCTCCAGGCCCACAGAGGAGTTTTCGAATGTACATGTCCTGGGTATAAGTTTTACTCCTAGAAACTGGACTTACGGCTAACTCCAATCAGCCAATCATGTAAACACCTATCACGAGTGAGTATATGACAAGCACAGTGCTTTGGCACTGAATTCCATTGTCAAAGGTGCTCAAAGTTCCACGGCTAGTACCAAGATCAGTGGAAAACTGTGAAGGAGGAAAGCAAAAAATTGAGGGAAAGCACCCTAGAAAGGGCCATTTCCCAAACTGCTACTTTGACTTGCCACTTACAACTACTTGCCAAGAATTAAAATCCCCATTTGCTATATATAGGTCACCCCTAATGTAGGACCTAATTAGCCCTATGGGCAGGGTGCTTTGTAAGTAAAAAGTAGGACATGTACTGTTACGTTTTCCATGTCCTGGTAGAGACAACCAGCCTAATTTGTTTTTCACTGCTGCGAGGCCTACTCTTCTCATAGGCTAGCATTGGGAATTCCCTTATGTACTTTTACGTGGTAATTCCTGATCAGAAAGGGGTGGTGTTGCCATGTTTTGTATGCTTATAATGGTAGTGATAAATCCTACTTACTGATGAAGTTGGATTTCATATTACTATTTTAGAAATGCCACTTTTAGGAGTGGGTATTTCTCTGTGCTTGTAACTCTTGTGCTTTACAGTCTGTCTCCAATACACATCTGGGTTGGGTGACAACTACACTTTATGCATGCTCTATAGACAGCCATAACAAAGGAAGGGCTAGGTCTGACAGGGGATACAACTGCATACTGATATCTTCCTGGGCTGGGAAAGGGAGAGGTGGTTTACACTTACATTTGAATAGGTTGTGTCCTACCTTCACAAAAAAAGCTGAGTTACCCCCTACTGATTGTCTGGAGCCAGGGCTTGGCTGAAAGGGATGGTTGTGCACTTCTAAGGGTTCTTTTGGAGTCACCCCCTACATCAACAGCATTTTTGAGTATAAGTACTGGGTCTCAGACCCATGTTTTTAGACACTGTGTACCCAGACACTGCTGCCTCTACATCTGCACATTGCCAGGAGGACTGCTGTGCTGCCAGGAGAAACTAATATTTTGCTAACTGCTGTGCTTTGTTGGCCTGATGCCTGCTGATTGCTGGGCTGCAGGAGGACCTGCCACTTTACAACCAGCCTTATGTGCTAACCTGCTGCCAGCTACCTTTCTGTGTGCACTACTAGTCCTCTCCAAAAGCTTATTTGCTTGCCCCCTGTTCTTTGGAATCTCGGGCCATTCAAGATCCTCCTGTCTGCCCCTTAGGGGTCCTGACAAGACTCTGCAAAGAAGTGGAGCTGTGCTGCCAGGTGAGACTGCCACTTAGACCTTTGCTTTGCTATGCTAGCATGCTGACTACTACTTCGTGCAGTGAGGGAGGAGTGAAATTGCCCTCTACAACCTCTCTAATCCAGGAACACCAAGGGCTTAAAGACTTTGTTCTACTCAGATTGAACGCCCTCTGCAGCCCAGTGTCTGCTTTTGTTTATCTATGACTTCGCTTTGCAACAAGTTGTGCTCTCCGCAGCTTGAGATCGCCCGCTCTGTGTGTGCTGCAATGCTGCAGTGCCAATGAAAGTCAGCGAGCACGGACCCCAGCATTGCCTTGGAGATCCTGGGAGTCAAGCTATCCTGGCTGAAGACGGCTGATAGCCAGAAACCGGTCCTAGGATGCTTGATTCCGGTCCAGGAAAGACATGGCTTGGCAGTTCAGGCTGGACTGTTCCCATGAGGCACAGGGTCAAGGCTAATTTGCATATGGCCATGTCTGAACTGGGGTGGTGTGGAGTGCAAAAAACAATGGATTTAGGCCCAGATCTCTGTACTGGGGTGAATGTATGACATTGTTCTGCATTCTGTCCAACAACTGTTGTTTTTGCATTTGTTACCCCGAGTGGGATGGGCATGCTCAGACATGAGTCCCATGCTCTCCACACCACTGGAGTCAAGCTGCCCTGGCTGAAGACGGCTGATAGCCAGAAACCGGTCCTAGGATGCTTGATTCCGGTCCACGAAAAACATGGCTTGGCAGTTCGGGCTGGACTGTTTCCATGAGGCACAGGGTCAAGGCTGATTTGCATATGGCCATGTCTGAACTGGGGTGGTGTGGAGTGCAAAAAAACGATAGATTTAGGCCCAGATCTCTGTACTGGGGTGAATGTTGTAGTGTAGTTCCTATTATCCCAATAGGCTCTGCGCATTGGAATAATACCTTCAATAGTATAGGCCTAGACCAGACGTTAACTAGGTCTACTACTGTCGATATTAGACTTAAAGTTTTGGGTTTGCCAGCTAGCTCAGAGTTCACTAGAAACTTTCTCGAATAGGCAAGGAGGAGTTGAACCTCCCTGGATAGACAAGAAGGGATTTAGTTTCTGACAACCATAGAACATGACAACTTTGCTCTCCCCTAATCGAGAGTGTATCTCTAGAGTCGTGTGAAAACAAAAGGCAATTTATTTTACTCAGTCAGTACGTGCATTCTTAGTCTCACCAGATTGTAGAGAAAAGGAAGAGACGGGCGTGTTCAATAAAAGATGTTATTTATTGATCAGTCTCTTTTCTCATACAAGAGAAATGGATCGATATTATTGCAATACTTATGGTTAAGTAAAGTGCATACATTAAAAGCAGAAGTATAAAATAATACTGTAAAAACATTGATATGGTTTCTAAGCCATATGAAGGTTTAAAATGAATAAAATAGATACATACACATTTACATTTGACTAATCGTACTCAACTGGTGTTTCTAACTACGCCTACCCCGTGTACCTGACCTAAGCCTAATACGTGGGCGGGAATAGAAAGTTACAGTTTAAGTTAAGTTTGTTTTGCCAAGTGACTGACTAAAGAATTCTCTGCGAGGGGTTATTCAGTTCTGTACCTGGAATCTAGGATGAATGAGGGATGGTATCTCTCGTCTCTGGTCTCGATATTCCAGGCTGCCTGCGAGGGCTACCCGGAAGCGCCGGAGCTGGATTTCTCGGCAGGAGAAAAGGGCAGCTTCTCGTTCTCAGCGCGTCAGGAAGGCGGGGCTGCGCCAGCGGGGTCTGCTCTGCTCTGGGCTTCGGCAAGTCTGGCTGCTCCGATCTCGTCACCACCGCGTGTGTTTGCATAGGGCAATATCGGTAATATTTATACCTTTAAGGTGCCGAGATTGACGTAAGGATGGACATAGATACGTCAATAAGGATGTCATACGACTTGGTCGTTAGCACATTCTTTTGCTGAAGTTCTCGGTGAAATCAAAACAATGGCCGCAGGGTTTTTCCCAGGTCTGTCATAGGTTTGATTTGTTTTGAGAACTCCGTATGCCTTATCAGGGGCTGGAGGAATATCGCTTGTCTAATTAGATGGCAAGCGTTATGACCTAATCAGATAACACGTTCCTGTGCCGTAGTGTGGCTTAATCAGATAACGGTTCCTGCATCATGGGGGTTTTCTGCCTCATGGGCTGGCTGCTAGTTAACTTGTTAACCAGAATAGGGTCAGGAATAGGGGGATCGATACAGAACCTATAGGAATACATCACACCCACTCCACGCTAACTATGGACATATTTACTAATCTAGGCATAGTAAAACATACTGTAGAGTATAGTGTATACCTTACCACCCCAAAATACATAAATGCATTTTGAAATTATCAAATATACGGAAAAAACAGTCACATGTATTATATGCACTCAAGCTGTAGAATAATGCTAAAGTATTCACGCATATCTTATACATTATCACTAATTTGTATATGAGAATTTACACATGAAATGGCTCTTAATACAGAAAAAAAGTTCGAGACCATTCCATCACAGAATAGAAATAATTATGAACATACCAGCGGGCAGCTAATGTCTATAAAGTATCTAAAATTAGAAATTTTAGTTCTCTAAGAATAGTTCTTACTTTAAGCAGAAGATAAGTGTCCCGAAAAATTGTAAAATTATTTTGGGGCTGCTGAAAAAATCGCTGTCCGTGAACTGGAGGGAAATTTGTTCATGTGACTTTATTATTAAAGTTGAAGGTCAAATTCAGGGAACGCCGTGTGCGAGCTTGCTCAAAAGTCTCTATTTCTGCTCTGGTGAAAACATCATATCATTTAGGCTTTCGAAAAAGCTGTCAACAGCTTCCTGGGAGAGTTCCACTAACTCGGAAAAAGGTGTAACCATGCATTCGTGCGCATGATTGTCTCCATTGACGTTCTGATTTGGATTGCTGACAGAAGGTCGTACCTGATCGATGCTGCTTTCATCTTGAACTTCACTACCCCTTAATCGTAGTGGTGAAGCTTCCACGAATGCCGTCATCAGGATTGGTAGCCGTTGAGGGCAGCACAAAGCATGAGCCTTTATTGGACCCAACAATGTTTCTGCATCCATTGGCGCATCCGATTGTAGCGTCAGACAGGTGTCTAACACGCATTCTTCTCCGCATAGCAGGCACCTTAATACAGGTAAAACACATCGTTGCCACATTGGTCGAAATGATAGAAACCAAGTCATGTTCAGGTCTCTAAGCCGGGATAGTCCCAGGATTTTTGATATCCGGTCCCGGTATCCAATGGCTAGGATTGTTTCTTCCCTTGTCGCAGGTGTTTTGTCTGTGACACGGTTTGCCATAACGAAATATAAGGACTAGGAATAGGATTCCTGCAATTAGTCCCAAAATGAGGGGAAGTCCGCCAAAAATCGAATGGACGAAATCTGGAAAAATACCCAGTATGGCTTTGCCATCGAAAATACTGTCTTAAATACTTGTGAGACTCCACTGGTATCAGAAATATTTAAGATTTCATTCAGGATTTCTGCGAAATGTATGGGGGAATTAGTTGATAACAATGAGTGAATCTCTGCAGTCGTCCTTGCGACTTGGAGATCATACGTTTCTTTTGATGACGTGAGCCTGGTCGGCGTCTGAAGAAGCACTGTTTTCATTCTGCTTAAAGTATCTATTCGAATAGAAGTAATTTTCAAGTTGGGCCATGCCCTTGCCTCCCTGTCTGGAAAGGAGCTGGGGAACAATGAGTGTCCACAGCACTTGACCTTCGCAGTCGTAGTTACGAGATAAGGAGTCGCGGGCATAAGACTACAACATCTGCGATCTACAATTAGAATGTAACTCCCATTATAGAGTCTTTGAAAGAATGGTTCTATCTCTGTTGCAGGTGCGCCTTGCTGGTGATATGAAAGGTTATTTGAGTTCCCTTCACAGGCTCCATGCAAACTAATTCCATTACACAGAAGTGTACCGCTTAGTGACATCGCACAATTATTGCCACTAAGAAACACTTTCTGTCCTTTATTACTGACACATGCATGTGAATAGGGCAAGTTCCATGTTGTTTTAATGTACCCCTTTCCCACCTTTTCGTACATGCCAGCCTGTATATATTTTTGGCAATATTGAAACCTGAAGGTTGATATTGGAATATTAATTATCCCATGTATTATCCATTCACTGTCAGGTCGTTCTGACATTGTCACTGGTAATCTTTCGAGTTTCTCAATGCTCAGGATTGTATAATCAGCACCCTTTTGTGCCATACTGATTTGTCTATCAGTAAGGTTAAAGATATGGAATAGTGACGTTGTGTTGATTAAACGCCAAGGCACATAGCCTGAACGCAGATTTTGTAACGTCCAGCCAAGCTGTACAATAGAACGCAATTGAGACTGACCGTGTTGTAACAACAGTAAGTCTTGCGATATTATGTCGATTGCTGAAGACACAATGCTGTCCAAAGAAAAAATTCTGGAGGACAGAGTCATTAACCCATTGTCCACTACAGAAAGTGATTTTTCCAAATTAATACGGTCAATTTCCCGTATTCTTTCTGCTGTTTCAATTTGAGTCACCTTCCAGGCCTCGTTGTATGCTGCATATACAGAGGCTGCTATGAAACGTTTTTGACGCTGTTTGCGCGGTCCCATAATGAAATCACGCAAGTCAGCACCATCAGTAAGTAAAGTTAGGTGTTGCTTAATTTCTGCCAGTGTGGAAGTTTGTAGCCACTGACGGCATAATTTGCCCACACTGTAGGTGGTTATTATCCCTGGGTGTTGTCTTTGGGAATATCTAGTGTCTGGCCTGGTCATTTTGAACCCCTGTGTTTTGTTCAGGAATCTATCTTGACAGTTATTAGTATCTGTGGGCCAGATCAACCACTTTTTCCAATCAGGATGTGTTCTGTTTTGGTTTAATACATAATTTACGTCTATCTCTTCATCTGTAGAGCTATTGCTGTTCATTGTTGGCTTTGGAATAGACGGTTTATTTAAGTCTTTGATTTTGGCTGGGCCAAGACAGGTAGTTTGTTGAACAGTGTCATTTAAAAATATAATTTGTTCTGGGATCATGCAGGCTCTAAACAAAGATTCTATACCCTGTACTTGCCATTCTTTTGTACCCCAAACACTTTTTAACTCAACATTTTTGTCCCAATAATCAAAACCAAAAGTATTCATTTGTTCAAAGAATGAGTCTGAATATATCAATTTCGTGTTTGTTATCATGGTCTTTGTCCCTGTCTTATTTGACAATTTGAAATAAAATGTTTCAGCATTACTTGTGTTAAAACCTGAAAAGTATGAATATTTGTCATAAAAGGTTCTTGAGCTTCCTTTTGGAGGGGTTGCACAATGTTCCCATTGATTATAATTTAAAACATTTCTAGGTTGTGCAGATCTATGTAGAAAATGGTTACCATAGTGGTTATAACAGTACATACTATCATAATTTGTCGAACCCTGCAAATAATCATGTTTGGTAAATTTAGCAGACATCACTAAGTCAGACATCATATTATTTATACTTTCAAAGTCCCAATCATCCGCAAATTAGCTTGGTTTTACAAAGTCACTCAATGAGATCTTAATTTGGTGTGGATATTTCAGGATTTCAACCGGACCATAGATTTCGTAGTCAGTGTTGTCCCATGCTACCCCACCCGGTATAGGATTGGCTGTGAAGTTGACTGAAGAAAGTTCTCTTTTCTCGACGTGTGAAGATGTGTGTGGTTTGAGGATCAAGTTGATTTTCTGACTTGCTGTGTCCATTTTAGCATATTTTCCCTCAATGAAGCGTCCCAAAGTTAGTACCATGATGAGCCAAAGTATGAGGATAAATGCACCAAAACCCACCCAAAATTCAATCCATGGAGAAATCAGATATGTTTCTTTCAGTTGTTTCAAAAGTTCTTTAGCTTTATCTTTAAAGGTTTTTGTTGATGGCTGTGCTTTTGATTCACTGAAGCCTTCAGAGGAATCATCGAAGTTTATGAAGTAGCCGGATGCAGTTCTGTCAATTGTTCCAATTGCTTCAGGATTACTGTTTCTTGCATTATCATTTGGTACTTCATTGTAGATTGGTGTGTCTCTGCTAAATGTTTTTATTTGGGTTTTCAGAGGTCTAAGTTCCATTGCATTGTTGCATAGTCCTTGTTGTTCTTCTGTAGGCGTTTCGAATGTGATTAGCCTCTTTGTTAGGACCTCTGTACTGGTAGCAAACCTTGGTGTTCTGCTACTTATTGGGAGTCCACTTGGCCTACTATTTGTTATCGGCCACATGATTGTGGTTTTACCAGGTCGATGGATACAACTCGGTTCTCCTTTTTACCAGCAAGCGGCGGTAGTACTACTGATCTTGTCCCGTTGATAGACAAAACAGGAACTGCTTTTCTGTAAGAAGGCCCAAATTCCTTCTTTACCGCAATCTTTTCTCTGACTAGATCCCCGACTTTTGGAATCCAGACAGGTCTTGCTGGGACAGGTGGTGGTTCTTCAGTGGTTGTTGGCTGATGTTTCAACTTTATGTTGCTCAGGTCTTTTCTTGTTTCGTTTAAGTCCTGTAAAATAGCCAAACGGTCTTTGATATCAAAGCTTTTTTCCTTCACCACTGAAGTTTGACTGTCGAGGTCTAAGACCAACATTCTAGTTCCAAATAATAATTCGTACGGACTGAATCCCTTCAGAGAATTTCTTGGCAGGTTATTTAGACTACGTTGGACACTTATTAGATGTTTGACCCACCCAGCTCCCGAACCTAATACCTTTGCCGTTATAGATTGCTTTATGTCACGGTTTTTTCTTTCAACAATTCCGTTCCCCTCAGGGTGAAATGGACAAGAGTACCGCAATGTAACGCCCATGCTGACCATGGCCTCCTTATAAGCTCTAGAGCTAAAAGCAGGACCATGGTCCGAATGCAGCATGCCAATTGCGTATGTGCCGATAAAGACTCGCAAATCTTTTATAACAGTTCTGGCGTCAGCCGTTCGCTGGGGCCACATCCATATGAATCTCGTGCATGAGTCCACTGCAACCAAGATATATTTATAGTTACCATCCCTTTGTAAGGGACCACAGTGGTCTAGATAAACACTGGCTAATGGTTTATCCGAGATTAGAAGGGGCGTCTGCGCTGGACGTCTCACCGTTGATACTTTCATTCTTTGACATATTTCACACTCTAAAACATAGTTCCTTGTTTGTCTTCTCATTTGTGGCCACCAGTATCTCGCTTTTAATAATGATACTGTGGCTGAGACGCCAGCATGTATAGAAGCAAGCCCTTTGTGTGCCGCTATTATCAGTCCTAACCTATGTTCCATGTTTGGAATTGCCCTATCCCCCACTCCAGGGATTCGAGCAAAAGGAACATTATTTGCATCAGTTATGTATGAGTATTTTACTGGAAAGCCTTTCGGGAGTGTTTCTATCGAATCCTTTTCTGTAGCGCTGACAGCCTGTAATATTTCGCTGTCTATTTTTGTTTTTGACCGTGTGATGGCTGCTACGGAAGCCGTTTGCACAGCTGCCTTCGCGGCCTCATCAGCCAATGAATTCCCTGCAACGTGAACGCCATCACGTTGATGACTCAGTGAGTGAGTCACGTGAGTCTTTGGTAGTTCTTTTTGTAACAGAACTATTTGTTCCCAAAGCAGTTTTTGCTTTATTGTTGCACCTGTGTCATCTTTGTAACCGTTTTGAATCCATGTCTGCAAATCGCTGTTATATGATTTGACGCAGTAATAGGAATCGGACACTATAAGTGTCGGGAATTCGCGATCCGCATTATCTAGCGCCATTTTCAATGCTAATATTTCAGTCTGTTGTTCTGAATTAGTTTCTACTGAGTGTGATTTTGTTAATAGAGGTCTTAGTTTACCTCCGCGCCACACTTCTTTTGTAATCTCACATGTGGGGTTGTATGCTTGTTCTCCCCAAACGGAGGGTTGAGCATGTCCGTCTGTATAGATTACACAAGCGTATTGTCGTAAGGGCAGAATGTCGATTGGCAGAGGGAATGTTTTTTCATATTCTAGATTTTTTAATTCTTCTAGATCTGGATCAAAGTAGTAGTATACTTTGTCCGTTGTAATTGAATTCACCCATTGTATCCATTCCGGATTCAATGTTGTTGTTGGTAAATTACACGGTGTTGTTAATGCCTCAAAGGCTGGTTCTGCTGTTCTGACTGTGATATGTCTACCGTCAGCTTTATCTTTTTCTCTAGCTATTGCGGTTTGAACTGCATGAACAATGTTTTCTTTAATACTGAACTTCTTTTCAGTCTCTGTGTACAAGTGTGATTTGAATGCAATCGGTACCTTTTCTCCCTCATTAGAGGTCAGGTATGTGAATCCGCATCTTCCTGGGATGACTCGAATCACAAGATTGCGTGTGTTATCACGTGTTTCTAATTTTGTTTTAATTAACATGTCTGTTTGTAAGGATCTCAGAATTTCTGTGTGTATTTGAGTCCAATTGGTTCTTTTAAAATCTGGTTTTATTAGATCATAAAGGGGTTTGACCCTTTCTGCGTAATTTGCAATGTATGTTCTTCCGAAATTTAGGAAGCCTAGAATTGACTGTAGGTTTTTTAGTGTTTTAAGTGCTTGGAGTACGGCACATTTCTCTAGGAAATTGTCAGCCAGGCTTTTGCCTTCACTTGATAATTCATATCCTAAGAACAGGACTGTCAGATGGGCAATTCTGGATTTTTTAAAGTTGAATTTGTAACCCTCTGCTGCGAACCCAAGTATTATGGTGTTCACTCTCTTCAAGTGAGTATCCAAGTCATCATCTGTTAAGTATATGTCGTCGACATAAGATAATGCTTCGTCATCATATGTTTGTAGTAATTCTGTTACTCTCGCTGAGAATACTCCCGGGCTGTTCTTGTACCCCTGGGCTAACCGACAGAATTGTTTTTGAGTGCCATTTATTGAGAACGCAGACAAATATCTGCTCTCTGGTGCTATGTTTTGACAAAAGAATCCATTAGAGATGTCTAATGTTGTTTTGTATTTTTTGCGCACTATGTTATTCATTAGTGCAGCACTATGCGAGTTTTGCACTGCAAAAGTTTTGCAACATGAGTTAAGGTGTCGGTAATCCAAAACTAGACGATATGAATTGTCTGGTTTGGAGACCGGAAACAAAGGGTTGTTCATTTGTGAGGTGCAAGTTTCAATCACCCCCTGGTATTCTAATTGATCTAGGATTTCTTTTACCTGTTTTTTAGCTTCTTGCTTAATTGGGTACTGTCTTTGTGCAGTAGGTTGTGATTTTAACTGGATTTTGTGAGGAGGAGAGTCCTCATCCCATCCTACATGATTTTTATATAAAGCAGGAGCTTGAGCTACTGCCCACTTTCTAGCAAGTGTGTATTTTTTATGAATTGGGATATGATTTGAGAAGGCAGGCATAATTATTTCTTCGCCATGAGGGCAATCCCTGACAAACTCTGGTGGCCAGTCTTTTTCAGCTAGAAGGATGTCATAGCCCTTGGAGAGATTATCCCAAAATAGTCCCCTTATTTACCTAGTCTTATCCCCTTCTATACGTAAAGGTGTTTCATATAGTTTGTGAGGTTTGCTAACTCTGGTGTCTGCAGTTTCCACTTGAAGATATTCATTCGTGTCCACTGTCTCCAGATGATTCATAAGGACTTTGCGATCTATGCTCACTTCTGCTGCGCTGTCTAGCATTGTCTGAGCCCATTCTCTGTTTTTCAGTTGTGTCCTCAGTACTCTCGGCATTGTTAACTACTTTAATACTGGCTACCTTCTTTTTTGGAAATTGTAATTTCTTTTTTAGATGAGCAGGTTCCTTGTCTTTGGACTTGGCGTGCTCTTCTCTTTGTTCTGATCGTCCTCTTCTTTCCGATTTCTGCGAGGAAGTCTGAAAAGATTGAGAGGGACGTGTATCAATGTCTTGATATCTATCAGGCTTCTTTATATTATCCCTATTTCTAAGGTTATATCTTTTCCCAGAGGGATCACTTTGGGGTGACCTGTGTCTTTGGTTCGGAGATTTTTCTCTCCGCCTAGGTGACCTTCCTCTGGACTGGAATTTCTTTTCTTTAGGATTGGATTGTTTGTTTCCATCCCAGCTCTTTTTTTGTGATGTTGAATTATTATTAAAAAATATTTTTTCAGGACTTTCAATCAGTTGTGGTTTTACTGGTATTCCACCTAAACTATCTCTACCTAGTTCCTCATAGGACTTTTCTATAATTCTGGCAATTTCAGCTGGTTGGTCTGCTATATCTGTCTCCTTTAACCTCTGGCGGATCGCCACGTTTGCTGCTTCTCCCTTTATGTTAGCTAATAATATAGCCGAGACCTGCTTGAAGTCTTTTAGTAATTTCATACCAAGAGTTAAAGCGGGTTCTGGACCGTATTCGTCTTGAATTTGTTTTAGCACATCTGGTATTACCGAGATGGATGGAACACCATGCGTTTTTGTGTAAATGGAAGCAAAGACTGTACCCCAAGTGTCACAGTCCTCCACGTGTGGTGCGATTCCCATTGGAAGACAGATAGTCAGAATCCTGTGTTTTTCTAACGGGGTGGTGTCTGGAAACACCGCCTCTATTTGGGTGATTTTTTGTGCTAACCAGAATGGTATTTGTTCCCGTTTAGCTGGTACTTTACCTAGGCAGGACTGTATGTTCTGTGGTGTAATTTTATTTGTGTTCCACTGATGAGGGGTCAGCTGTGGAATTTTAATTGCTGGTTGATTTGTTGAAGTCCGCATCACATATTGGACTAATTGTCTATGTAATTTTATTAATTGTTTTAGCCGTGTTAGAAGCTCTGCTGCAGACATCCCGTCGATGTCTGGATGTGGTGTGTATCCGGCTAGGACCGGCCACGTTGCTCCTGGTCTACCTAAGGGACCGAGCCTGGTGATGTGATTATTATGTTTTAGGGCGCCATTAAATAAGAGCAAATGCTCTTGAAATTTAAGTGGTACTTCCACCTCCTCGAAAGGAGTGTACATATCAGGAGGTTCCTCTGTTTTGTAATAGTGGAAGTACTTTGTTACAGCATTTGCTGCTGGAAAATGTATCCATGAATAGTATACCTCTGTCTGCCGATATTCGTGTGCCTCAATTACGAATATGACTGTGCCACCTCTAGGTGTCAGTCCATTTTCTATAAGTTTTAAGGTTATATATTTCCTTTTGATGACCGGGATGAGTATTATATCCGGGTCTGTGTCTTGCATAGCAGTATCAGCTGCTGCGAGTTCAGTTGCTATTCTAACTGTCTCTCTTTCATCATCACTGTCTACCATTTTACCGACAGGAAGGTTATTCTGTTTGTTTGCAGATCAGGTTTCTTATGGAAACAAAGATTAGATGCACAATATTTTGGAACAGTGTATTCTTCAACGTTGACTATACCAAGAACCATACATAGGAGTTTCCTCCTGCGAGGTCTGGCGGATATGACCTTTTACCCACTCCAGACGTCTTTGGAGTATTATGGGAAAAAAGGGGTCTGAGTGAAAAAGCACGACTGAGTTACTCTAAATGTCTTACGTTAGTTTTATCGCCTTATCCAAACAGGTTGGGCGCCATGTAGTGTAGTTCCTATTATCCCAATAGGCTCTGCGCATTGGAATAATACCTTCAATAGTATAGGCCTAGACCAGACGTTAACTAGGTCTACTACTGTCGATATTAGACTTAAAGTTTTGGGTTTGCCAGCTAGCTCAGAGTTCACTAGAAACTTTCTCGAATAGGCAAGGAGGAGTTGAACCTCCCTGGATAGACAAGAAGGGATTTAGTTTCTGACAACCATAGAACATGACAACTTTGCTCTCCCCTAATCAAGAGTGTATCTCTAGAGTCGTGTGAAAACAAAAGGCAATTTATTTTACTCAGTCAGTACGTGCATTCTTAGTCTCACCAGATTGTAGAGAAAAGGAAGAGACGGGCGTGTTCAATAAAAGATGTTATTTATTGATCAGTCTCTTTTCTCATACAAGAGAAATGGATCGATATTATTGCAATACTTATGGTTAAGTAAAGTGCATACATTAAAAGCAGAAGTATAAAATAATACTGTAAAAACATTGATATGGTTTCTAAGACATAAGAAGGTTTAAAATGAATAAAATAGATACATACACATTTACATTTGACTAATCGTACTCAACTGGTGTTTCTAACTACGCCTACCCCGTGTACCTGACCTAAGCCTAATACGTGGGCGGGAATAGAAAGTTACAGTTTAAGTTAAGTTTGTTTTGCCAAGTGACTGACTAAAGAATTCTCTGCGAGGGGTTATTCAGTTCTGTACCTGGAATCTAGGATGAATGAGGGATGGTATCTCTCGTCTCTGGTCTCGATATTCCAGGCTGCCTGCGAGGGCTACCCGGAAGCGCCGGAGCTGGATTTCTCGGCAGGAGAAAAGGGCAGCTTCTCGTTCTCAGCGCGTCAGGAAGGCGGGGCTGCGCCAGCGGGGTCTGCTCTGCTCTGGGCTTCGGCAAGTCTGGCTGCTCCGATCTCGTCACCACCGCGTGTGTTTGCATAGGGCAATATCGGTAATATTTATACCTTTACGGTGCCGAGATTGACGTAAGGATGGACATAGATACGTCAATAAGGATGTCATACGACTTGGTCGTTAGCACATTCTTTTGCTGAAGTTCTCGGTGAAATCAAAACAATGGCCGCAGGGTTTTTCCCAGGTCTGTCATAGGTTTGATTTGTTTTGAGAACTCCGTATGCCTTATCAGGGGCTGGAGGAATATCGCTTGTCTAATTAGATGGCAAGCTTTATGACCTAATCAGATAACACGTTCCTGTGCCGTAGTGTGGCTTAATCAGATAACGGTTCCTGCATCATGGGGGTTTTCTGCCTCATGGGCTGGCTGCTAGTTAACTTGTTAACCAGAATAGGGTCAGGAATAGGGGGATCGATACAGAACCTATAGGAATACATCACAATGTATGACATTGTTCTGCATTCTGTCCATCAACTGTTGTTTTTGCAAAGCCTGTATAGCCAACACAACATCACTAAAAGTGACGTTGTGGTGGCCATAGTGTGGTAAATAAATAATTTATTACCGGATCTATTTTTCAGAATAATCAATAAAACAGGTAGCTCAATAAATAAGAGTCAAGATTCGAGGTAGCTGGAGTTTACAGGCTTTAATCAGGCATAACAGGACAGGAACAGGACAGCCTGTACGGGAATAGGATGGCAGCTGCCGGGGGCAGGATCTGGGATGACTAGCAACTTTTTAATATGGGTGCACAATATATATAGTTAAACAAATACATTACATTCAATACAGTAGGCGTAGCAGTAGGTGTGGTTTGTAGCAGTCGCGAAAGATAAGGGCAAAATGATGTAACAAGAAGGCGTGTACAGGGAGTATACATAGACATGTGATGCAAACGTAACAGAATATGTCATAAATGGGGCGGAAACATGGAGGGGGCTACCTGAGCAGCTGGGACCTCTAACCTAGTGGTGCGCGCAAACTGGCAATGACGTGTTACCAGGGAGAACTGGGGGCTATGACTTCTGTGCTAGAAGAGGAGACTAAAGTCTGGAGTGTCAGAGCGACATGTACCCAGGCATATCTAGTATCTGATGTTTGGAGAACATATTGATAGAATCCAAAAGTTATCAGGGTAAAGGCTAACAGACATTAAGACTGGTGCATGCATTATTCTACATGTAGTGCGGGTGCTAGGAGTATTCTATGATTATAATACAGTATTTCTCTTACATGGAGACATAAAGGCTAGACCATGACGGAAACTATTGATGCGATTCAGTAGCTTAGGAATGCAGAGAAGGAAAGCTGGACTGATAACTAGAAGCATAACATACTCTTGGCAGACTGGGAGACAGAGCCAGGCCGGGCCGGGCACTGCGAGGCAAGAAGTAAGTGAAGGGTCAGGGATACAGGTGGGGGCTGTATCGCTCCTCGGAGAGGGTTCAGGAGACAGGAGCTGAATCTGAGTCCGGGCCCTTTTGAGGCCTAGAAACGGGGACAATTCAATGAATTAACGTGCACACTGTGAAATGTGGCAACATAGTTTTACATAGGCCTAATATTCGTTGCTTTCACGAGAACTGGAAACTGGCATACTAGAGATGGACACAACTGTAATTGCGTCTTTAATCGATCAGAGAGGAATACATATGCATATCGATCATGCACATATAACATAGGATGGGGAACACGTAGGCACATACAACATGGCAAAATTTACTTTTCCACATTCCCTCCTTGTGCCCTACGTTTCCATCAGGAAACATCAATATTCATAATACCATCTATTATTTCATATAGCATCATTTGCTCGTCTCGAATTGTCTTGGAACGGGGTTTAGGACTGGGAATACAAGAGGTAGCACAAATGCCGCAAATCGCAGGGCCACATTGTATACAGAGGCAGCAACTGAATATGATCATTACTGCAATACCTAGGAATGACAATACTTTCCATCCCCAGGCAGATATGATACTCCAGAGCCAACCGGACCATGTCCAGGTGCCTGGATTCTGGTGTAACTGATGGGCAATTTTATGAAGTCTGGTTATAGCTGAATAAACAGACGGTGCGTTATTAGGAATGAAAATGCAGCAACTAGATCCGATGACTCTACATGCTCCTCCTCTATCGGCCAGTATGACGTCAAGAACGAGACGATTTTGGAGCACGACAAATCTCATAGCAGATTGCTCTTCGGTCAAGTTACCTAGAGCAGAAGTAGTCTCATTCACTACTGCTTCAAGGGTTCTGGTTAACCTACGGATTAACTTACTATTCTGGACAGGTCCTATAAAGAAGAAGAAACCTTTATTAAAGTCTTGATATTGTTCTAGAGTAGTTTCAGTTTGATCGACAATCGGGGACTCGATCTCCCTTCTATGTCTGACGTGTACTAGATGTGTGTTTCTGTGATAATCAGATGGGGCTAGAAAAACTGGTGGCAGTAGGAAGGCAATGTAACATGTTCCATCCCAATCGAGGGGCAGACGAACATATGCAGTCTGGCCACAAACAAAATAAGAATGACGTGAGGCTTTGAAAATAGATTTCCCACTGTCACTATACTCGACAGTAGTAGTACAATCACTATGTCCTACATGTGCGGAACCATTCTTTCTGACACATAATTCGCCTTTGACTGGTAGTACTGAAATAGCAGGCAAATCTGGAGTAGTATCGGACTGAACATTCAGGACCATAAAATTCGAAGAATAATTACCTAAATTATAAACTTCATTTTCTAGATCTAACCCTGTTCTATGGGAGAGACCTTGCTTGTCTGGAAAACATGTTCTATTCAGAAGGGACATATCATTGGAGGATGACGTTAACGTGGGCCATGCTCCACACGAACCATTATGGGAAAATGGATAAGGAAAGAGTGGCAGAACTCCCTTCGGTGTCTGGAAAGGGGGGAGTCGACCACACACCCAACAATTAGTAGCATTGCTGGTCTGGTGTGAATAGTGTAACATTCTAATGAATGTATTATTTCTCATAGCAAGACGATAGGATAGCTCGTGAGGAGGCAGATCACTAAATGTGTGCTCTACTGTAGCATTAGCAAACTTATTTACATGTGAAATTGGAAAACATAAATGTAAAGCATAACTTGTGCAGGTAACCATTAAACTCACATATAATAGAAAACTTAAAACAATGATACATTTGATAGAGTTTTGACTAACTCTCTCACTATGGGGGTCTATCTCATACATGTCAGAAACCTGTCTAACCGTTTCACCCGAGAGGGACTTAGACAATTAAACTGGCTGACTTATTTTACTAGACCGGAGTTTCAATTTGTACTCCTGTTGCGGAGTTTTCTCTAACAGAGGAACTTTCAGTTCCGAATCAAGTTCAGAGTCTGGTTTCAGGCAGTCTTTAAAATTTTGGCAGTCCTTTTCGAATGTCTTTTTACGAATTCCATGGAATTTCTTGATATGGGACAGATGGACCCACCCCTTGCGGCCCTCCAACTTCACGGCCGTGCGGGTGGTCAGAAGGACGAGTCGTGGCTCCTTCCAACGGGGCTCCAGTGGACTTGAACGATCAAAGTTCCTGACGAGGACAAGGTCGCCTGGAATGACCTCATGCGGTTTCACTTCAGTATTGTCTGGAAATGCGGCGGCAACCTGTGAACGACAAGAGTGTAGGGCAGACATCAAGGAAGCTAGGTAATCTGTCAGCATATTACTGGAAACATCTGTAATACTGCGGGGTCTAGGTGTACCCCACATGTTTGGGGGGCGGCCGAATACGACCTCATACGGGGACAGACCTGATCTGGAATGTGCAACCATGCGCATATAAAATAGAGCAACTGGCAGGGCAACTAGCCAGTCTACACCTTTCTCTTTACATATTTTGGCAAGTCGGATTTTCAGAGTTTGATTATGTCTCTCTACGAGACCGGCTGCTTCAGGATGGTGCACACAATGGAACTTCCACTGGTACCCTAACAGAAGGGAAACATGTTTCATAAGCTCGGATGAGAATGGCTGGCCGTTATCTGAATACACGACCCTAGGGAGTCCATAGCGGGGAAAGAATTCACGAACCAACTGCCTGGCAGTGGTCGCGGCTGTGTAATCTGGAACTGGATATGCTTCTGTCCACCTGGACAAAGCGCATACAACTACGAGGACATACTTGAAACCTCGACATCGCTCCATCTGAATGTAATCCATCTGGAGGACTTCAAAAGGGTGGTCAGGAGGTTGGAATCCACCTTGTTCCACCGGGACACTTTTACCTGGATTGAACTGGCAACATATCATACAGGTACGGACTTTCTGCTTGGCTGCAGCTCGTAAATGCTTGTTGAACCAAAGGTTCTGGATACTGTCTAACATAGCTTTTTCTCCTAAATGTGCTGGACTATGTGCGGTATTGATAATGACTTGAACCATAGAGTCGGGGAGAAACCATATGGCTTTTCCCTTCGTCACCCATCCCTGATCTGTCTGGACCCCTCCTTGTTCGGACCATTTCTTGATTTCATCGGGAGTAGCATGTGACTGGATATCTATGACATCTTGTGTAGGGTCCTTAACTGTCATACAAGTAGTCTGTTCTGGAGTGTGTGTCAGTGTCATGTTAACTGGAATGTCTGGAGTCTGAGCTGTAAGCTTGACTGTTCGATCTGCTAGATCGTTACCTTGGGAAATGATGTCAGTGACTTTTGTATGTGCTTTGCACTTCATAATAGCAATAGCTTTCGGTAAATGTATTGCATCTAACAGAGCTTGAATGAGGAGACCATGCTGAATCTTGGTTCCATGAGAAGTCATGAAACCTCTCTCTTGCCAAAGCACTCCGAAGTCGTGTACGACTCCGAATGCGTAACGTGAATCTGTATATATGTTTACTTTCAAGTTCTTGGCACGTATGCAGGCTTGGGTCAGAGCGACTAGCTCTGCTGCTTGAGCAGACAGGGTGTCAATACGATGTGTTTCAATAACTTCAGTTTCAGTAGTCACTGCATACGCGGCTACTAGTTCTCCTGTACTTGTTCTCATACATGAACCATCCACATAAAGTGTCAGGTCGGGATCAGGTAATGCAATATCTGTCAAGTCTTGTCTTGGCTTGGTCATAGTGTTAACTACTTCCACACAGTCATGTGTGGCAGGATTTGAAGTAACTGACGGTAACAGTGTAGCAGGATTTAGAATGTTGCAGCGTCTGATTTCTATGTGTGGCTGGAACAGTGTCAGTTCATAACCTGTTAAACGTGCAATTGTCAAGTGCTGAGTCTGTGTTCGGTTTAAAAGAACTTCCACGGAGTGTGGAACTTGTACTGTCAGGGAGTGTCCTAACACTATGGAATCACTTTGTCTGATAGCTAGAGCTGTAGCTGCAACTGACTTGAGGCACGCAGGCAGAGCCTGGGCCACTGGATCTAATGTGCTCGAAAAATAAGCACAGGGCTTGTACTGTCCTGCTTGATCTTGTGTAAGAACAGATAATGCAGTACCATCACGTTCTGTAACAAAAAGTGTAAAAGGCTTACTGTAGTTCGGTGTTGCTAGAACAGGTGCTTGGCATAAGGCTTTCTTTAATTCATTAAAACCAAGTGTATGTTCCTGGGTCCAAGGGAGGACAGTCGATACGGCTGCCTCCTGTGTCGTTAACTGTATTAGTGGCTTAGCTAGAAATGCATACTGGGGAATCCATTGTCTGCAGTAAGAAGTGAGGCCAATAAAAGCTCGTACCTCCTTCTGTGTCTTGGGCTGTGGAAGACTCGCTATTAACTGGATACGGTCTGGTGTCAACTGCCTACCCCACTTGGACAGTAAGTGGCCTAAGTAGATCACTTGCTGGACACAGAATTGAAGCTTCGAAGGGGACACCTTGTGCCCCTGCTCGGCCAGAAAATACAGGACTGTAAGTGACGCACGCTCGCAGTCACGTTCAGAACGGGCTGTGATCAATAGATCATCGACATATTGGAGTAGGGCAGTGTCAGTTGGCATGTGAATATTGTCTAGTTGTCTCTTGAGTGCTTGACTATAAATACTAGGACTTTCTGTGAAACCTTGAGGAGCTCGTGTGAATTTATAGCTCCTTCCATTTAAACAAAAACCGAAAAGGTACTGGCTGTCTGGATGAATGGGAACACTGAAAAATGCGTTCTTGAGGTCGATAACAGTGAAAAATGTAGCTTCAGAATCAATGGCTGTCAGTAGGGATGAAATATCTGGGACTACTGGATACTGGGGTATGATACATTTATTAAGTTCTCGAAGGTCAATCACTAATCGATATACTGGAGGTGCATTTGGATCAGTACGTTTCATGACTGGAATGATAGGAGAATTACATACATTGGAGTCAGTTTCTACAACCACTCCTTGAGCAATAAGCTCGTCAATAATTTTGGATAAGGCTGCTACAGCCTCAGGTGGCAATCTGTACTGTCTGATTTGTGGCAAAACTATACCTTGCTTGAGAGTCACACGATGGGGTGTGATTTGCATAAAACCTACATCAGTTGGACCTTGCGCCCATAGATGCTGCGGTACATTCAATAGTCTTGGATCAAAATCACGTAATACATAGTGACCTTTAAAGTCTCTTAAAAACAATCGGACTCCTTCTGGGGAACAGCATATAACTGCTCCTAATTCTTTTAACGTTTTAATGCCTAACAAATTTTCGGGACATGATTTAGTAAGTAACAAATCAGTAGTTCGGGACAATGGACCAACTTCTAGAGTAACTGGTTTTGAAATTTCGTTAACTATAGGCTTTCCTGAAAATCCAAGGGAAACATTTCTAGAGCCTGAGAGCGGAGCCCCTGGAACCTCGTCATGACTGATAGTAGTCCTACTTGCCCCTGTATCAATCAGAAACTTTCTGTCTTTCCCTAATACTTGACTGTGTACATAGGGACCCTCTTGATCTACAGGTATCTCGATGAGAGGCAAGCCTACCTCCCTCTCTAGGCTGTTTCATGAATACTGTTGATACTCTGGATACTCTGACTGGGCATACTGGTACATCTGCTGTGTAACATGCTGT
This sequence comes from Lissotriton helveticus, assembly GCF_964261635.1. Classification (NCBI taxonomy): domain Eukaryota; kingdom Metazoa; phylum Chordata; class Amphibia; order Caudata; family Salamandridae; genus Lissotriton; species Lissotriton helveticus. Next base: position 318,134,092 of record NC_136068.1, read on the forward strand.
GTTGCAGCGATAGGCTGCGGTACTGGAACTGTCTGTTGTGCATTCTGTGGTGACTGAGAAGTCTGTGAAACTTGTTCTTGTCTAGGCGGACGTGGTCTTTCTTTAGTTTTACCAGTAGCTATGTTGTGTTTCAGAACTGCACACTCGTTTATAAAATGACCTGGCTGTTTATAGTAATTGCAAGTCCCTTTAACGGGAGCTGCAGGATGACTGGCTTGATTAGGACCCCTTTTCTGACCGTCTTGCGGAACAGATTGGGCAACTAATACTTTCATTTTCATGTCTTTCATACGTCTCCTTTCGTGTTCTTGTTCTTCCCTGATTCTGTTCTGGTGATACTGGAGCATCTGTAACATTTGGGACGGGGTATTAGCTTGCCAGGTACTTTCGACTTTCAAAACTCGATTTTTAACTTGTGGACTTGAATTCTCGACTAATTTGGTAACAAAAAGATGAGGGTACGACTCGCTACTTGTTTTCAAACCACTGTTAATAATAAAACATTTCTCAAATCTAGAATAAAAATCACTAGTGTCTTCATCCTGTTTCTGTTTACATGCTGAGATTGCATCCCAATCTTCCTTTTTCGTGGTTAGTAACCTTGGCAAAACCTGAATCAATAACTCGGGCAATTCTTTAACTTTACCCCCTAGACCGGTACCTGGTACTCGTGAAGTATCTTCAGCTTCTAGAGCCGCCCAATCTATCTTTTTCTCTCCCACCTCCCATTCTTTTTCCTTGAGTTTTTCATATACCCCTGCGGGCAACAGGACCTTTAACATTTTAATGATATCAGGATACGTGTATTCTCCCATACGGAGCATGTCTTTTAATTCTCGATGGAACCCTGCTGGATCTTTGTCGTGACAGGGAATTAATTTCTTCATCTCTAAGAGTTCCATCTTTGTAAGGGGGGTGTAAACAAATACTCGTTCTAGTCCACCACCCGTTCCTCTAACTGGATGTACTTCTCGTAACGGATGCTGTCTATCTATGTAGAATGGTTTACTTCCTGGAGGTGAGACGTGAACAAAATGCGGATTCAGAAACGTTCTATATTTGTGGCGCTGTTCTAGAATGATACTAATTAAATCGGTACCTAGACCTTTCCATCTATACTGGAGTAACTCGTTCAGAACATCATGTAGAGGACCTGGATCAGAATGCTGTCCCTCATATAATGTAATGAGGTGCTGGATCATATACATACCCACCAGTCGCTGCTCGGCTGGGGGCAGTTTCAGAAACATTTGTGCCACTATTTCGTCTGGAAAAGTGGTAGAATCAGTAGTCCATCGGACTGCTGATCGGACTAGTTCTTGTTCATGCATAGTACTAAGTTCACTATAACCGATTCGTGATTTCAGAATGTGATCGGTAGCTTGAAATACTTGTTCAAGAGAACCTTGTTCTGGTGCTGGAGGAGGAAAGACTTTCTTGTGTTCTAGACGTGAATGTCGGTCGGGAAGTCTAGTTTTACCTACATACGCTATTCTGGTGGGATTCTCGTCGTTTACCTCTTCAGTATCAGAGTCGTCTTCTTTCTCGGACACTTGTGCTGCTTTGCGTTTCTCGTGTAACCTTTAAGCATGGGCGGATTTTGCGGATCCACGATTCACGAATTTGCGGATTCACGGATCGTGGATCCGCAAAATCCGCGGATTATGCGGATCGGCGGATTTGGGGGCGGGGCTTCCTCGAGTGTGTGGGCGGGGCCAAACGGACGGGGCTTCCATGCGAGCGCACATGCCGCTTGTGTGTATAAAAGGTCAGAGACCGATCAGAGCAGCAGATTAAGAGACAGAAGCCCCTGGTATATTTGGGAAGAAGGCACATCTGCCCAGCCTCCCAACGCTCACGATTGTTTTTAGGGCTGATGAATGAGTCACTGCATTTGCGCTTCAACTAGTTCCAGCGACCAAGTGTGTGTTACTATGCAATCGCGCCGAAGTGCGCAGGGGTCCCTTGAGTGAAATGTCCATCATAGTGGGTAAATGGCGGGAAGACGGTGCATGCCGCTTGTGTGTATAAAAGGTCAGAGACCGATCAGAGCAGCAGATTAAGAGACAGAAGCCCCTGGTCACAGGAACAGCACGGGGATTCCGCTCGTCAAAGTCAAAGATGCTAACGCCTCTGGCGAGCATCACAGCGGATTTTCGATGGTATATTTGGGAAGAAGGCACACCTGCCCAGCCCCCACAACGCTCACGATTGCAGTGTTTCCTGCTGAGGTTTATTTTTTGTGCCAGGACCGTCGTGCCCGAATGAACCCTGCCCTTCATATTTATTCAAGAAGACACCACCGTTTGAATAATTTACGATGGCGCCGGCAAGCTGCCAGCGCCATCCTGCAAAAGTTACTTAATTAGCTTCAACAGGAAGCTCCAACTGATAAAATAAAGCAGGCGCTCGAGCCCCTGCTTTATCTTATCTGTTAGAGCTTCCTGTCGAAGCTAATTAAGTAACCATTTGAGGATGGCGCTGGCAGCTTGCCGGCGCCATCGTAAATGATGTAGGCTTGAACTTTTGACCGCAAAATCCGCTCCGATCGCGGATTGCGGATTCTCGGTAAATTCGCGAGAGTTCGCGGATCGCGGATTTACCGAAAATCCGCAAAATCCGCGATCGGAGCGGATTTTGCGCTCATGCTTAGTAACCTTATTATTTCCTTACGAATTTTCTTGTACATACTCTCTATACTAGCTAGTGTCTTGTGTCTTCCCTCGGCTATATGATCACTCCACCTTGTCAGGACTTTCATTTCGGTCGGATCTTTATCTGGATAATCTTGTTCCCTTATTAAACAATTAATCAGAAACTTTAAAAGCATGAGCTGAGTCTCAGCTTTCCTTTGAGACATGGCTTCGCCTATACTTTCTGGATCTGTTCCTGTACGGATGAAACGATATATTCTGTCTAGATCTTCTTTCATATCTGGTAGGGTGTCCAAATACTCGGTCACCCGTCTTACACGCAATGAATATATAACCATATTATCATCGCCTGGGACTGGATCATAACGGCATTCGGTGAGAGCTCGCTTGATATCTGCAACGGACTGGGGTTTAGGCGTACGCTGTAACGCACGTTCATGTAGTTCAAGTAACGTTACATATTTGTGTTGGGGCGGGGTTCCCGGAGGACTTCCCCCCGAGGCCCCTAGACTAGAATCATCGACGGGTATCGCACGGGCTGGGAGAGTGACGGACGTGGCGGGTACTTGTACTGTGGGCTGGACCGGGGGAACTGTAACAGGTGCTGTAACATAAACTGGACCCACGGGGCCAGCGACTGGAGAAACAGGAATTACATTATTTACGGGAGCTGGTGGAACAGGATTGGCATACTCTGGGACTGTGTCGTCCAAATAGGACGAGAGGAAAATATCAGCTGCGGTCGGTTTGTGACGTAGCTTAATTGGAACTAATGGCGGCGGAAAATTACATGGTGCTTCCGGGGTTGCTTTTGGCAAGCCCTCGGCAAGAAGAGGATACATACCCTTAATAAGGGCATTTCTCTGTCTGTCTGACTGTTCGGCTTTAACTCGTTCACCTATTTCGATTAATTCCCTTTCTTGGGCTCTTTCTGAGGATTCCCTACTTAATTCTGTTTTTCTGATTTCTTTTTCGGTTCTTTTATGAGATTCTTTGCGCCATAACTCTATGGCATCTTTCTGGGACTGTCTGGATTTCTTTTTCCATAATGCTTCCTCTACTCGCATGATGCACTCGGCATCCCATGTACCCGATACGGGCCATCTATATTTCTCTTCTAGATCTTTAGTATACTCGACCCATAAGTCTAGATATAATATGGCACTTATGCCATGCTTATGATACATAAAATGACCTGGACTGTCCCTAGGCGGGACAGGAACTGCTTCTTCGAGCAGACCTTTTCTGGTTTTTTAACTGACGTAACTTCGAGAACAAAGGCATAACCTAAGCTGGGGTCTGGACACAATACAATACACGATAAACACAATAATAACTGAAAAACAAATCATTCATACCACGACACTGAAAACACATGAATTGACATTTAAAATAACAGTTCGGACAGAATATCACCTGGAATACTGAGAACAGAACACATGAATTTCTCGAGAACAGAACAGAATTTACTGGAATGACTAGATGCACTGCTGAAACAGTACGAAACTTACCGGTCTCATAAAGAGACACGTCAGGACCCGCATCCACCTAGGTGGACACTTCGTGTTGGATCTGTGTACCCAAACCCACGGACCAGAGACAAATTAATTGACCCTGTCTAGATACTACCCCAGCAACGGTACTCACCGGGCAGCAAGAACGGAAGGCCTCGGACTGGACTGGACTGCTACGACGACGGACGGACGAACTTCGAACTTCAGTTACAGGTGGGCCTCTGGATACCTCGGACCTTGGACTCTCGGCTTGGGCTCTGGTTGGGACTCGCCGCGTTCCTCCACCGCCTCGTCTGGATGCTGGACCGCAACCTCCGTCTCCTCCGTGGGCCTGAGGGATACTTGAAGCAGAAATATCTGCACGTGGCCGGTATGGTTCCGTCACGGCTGCAGAGGATCAGGGGGCCTGCGTGGCTTCTCCGGCGCGTGGGGAAAGGGCAAGTCCCTATTCGGGCGCCATTATGTGGTAAATAAATAATTTATTACCGGATCTATTTTTCAGAATAATCAATAAAACAGGTAGCTCAATAAATAAGAGTCAAGATTCGAGGTAGCTGGAGTTTACAGGCTTTAATCAGGCATAACAGGACAGGAACAGGACAGCCTGTACGGGAATAGGATGGCAGCTGCCGGGGGCAGGATCTGGGATGACTAGCAACTTTTTAATATGGGTGCACAATATATATAGTTAAACAAATACATTACATTCAATACAGTAGGCGTAGCAGTAGGTGTGGTTTGTAGCAGTCGCGAAAGATAAGGGCAAAATGATGTAACAAGAAGGCGTGTACAGGGCGTATACATAGACATGTGATGCAAACGTAACAGAATATGTCATAAATGGGGCGGAAACATGGAGGGGGCTACCTGAGCAGCTGGGACCTCTAACCTAGTGGTGCGCGCAAACTGGCAATGACGTGTTACCAGGGAGAACTGGGGGCTATGACTTCTGTGCTAGAAGAGGAGACTAAAGTCTGGAGTGTCAGAGCGACATGTACCCAGGCATATCTAGTATCTGATGTTTGGAGAACATATTGATAGAATCCAAAAGTTATCAGGGTAAAGGCTAACAGACATTAAGACTGGTGCATGCATTATTCTACATGTAGTGCGGGTGCTAGGAGTATTCTATGAATATAATACAGTATTTCTCTTACATGGAGACATAAAGGCTAGACCATGACGGAAACTATTGATGCGATTCAGTAGCTTAGGAATGCAGAGAAGGAAGGCTGGACTGATAACTAGAAGCATAACATACTCTTGGCAGACTGGGAGACAGAGCCAGGCCGGGCCGGGCACTGCGAGGCAAGAAGTAAGTGAAGGGTCAGGGATACAGGTGGGGGCTGTATCGCTCCTCAGAGAGGGTTCAGGAGACAGGAGCTGAATCTGAGTCCGGGCCCTTTTGAGGCCTAGAAACGGGGACAATTCAATGAATTAACGTGCACACTGTGAAATGTGGCAACATAGTTTTACATAGGCCTAATATTCGTTGCTTTCACGAGAACTGGAAACTGGCATACTAGAGATGGACACAACTGTAATTGCGTCTTTAATCGATCAGAGAGGAATACATATGCATATCGATCATGCACATATAACATAGGATGGGGAACACGTAGGCACATACAACATGGCAAAATTTACTTTTCCACAATAGGGGCTTTTAAATATGCCCCACACTGTGCTATAGGCCTATCAACCTTAACTTATGCAACTGAAACAGAGCCTGCTCATGGTACTTTGCATTAGTGAAACAGCCCGAATAACATACAGGAAACTTAAACCACTCAACTGAATTCTTGAATCATAATTTGTATTTGCAAAAAGCCTGGAGTTACAAAAGTTGAGTCAGGCTTCAATTAAAAAAAATAAAAAATCTACACCCTGTAGACACAATTCTGTCAAACCACTCGCTCGCTAGCACAGCATTTCTAAATACAGATCAGCTACTTTTATTGAGAACAGACAATACTAAGGTGACCAAGGACACCGCCCTCAAGTCCTGTCTTTTTCCATTTTAAAATTCATCCATTTTGGTGTGTTTGTTTAATTGGACCAACTGCCTTGAGCCACATCTACAACCACGTCCTTGCCGTTATCAATCTGCTTTTAGATTCTCCCTATCTTACCCTCTTCTCTGCTCTAGTGAAACCATAGTAATAATCTTAAGAGATAATGAATTGGCGTGGCCATTTGATTTATTTTCACGGCCAAGGCCCCCCACACACATTTAAGCATAGTTTTCTATGAAAATCTCACTGCATCCAAGAAAAGCAAAGGGTTTTATAGGACAAAATGTGTGCCTACACGAGTCTGTTTCTGAAATAACCTTTGGTGTAATGAACAACGGGTGCTAGAACGTTTGTCATTCTAAGGCAATAAACAATTTTGCCACATACCTCCCCCTGAAGAATGGAGGCAACTGTTGTTCACTGTAGTGGCAATCAGCACCACCTGCGGGTAGCACATTAGGTGTCCACCTAATTTTCTTTCCTTGGAAGCTGCTTTGTTCTCATGTGTGTTTGTATAATAGGAAACTATTGGCTTCTGTATACAGTCCTCTTACCTGAATGTAGAAGAGTGAGGATTCTAGTAAGGGCACATGTCATCAACGACCACATGTTCCAATCTTTGGCTTTCATCTGACAATCCAAGAAAGACAGGAGCTACTAGCCGAAAGGATGGCTCAATGAGCTGCATATTCGCCACTGAAGCTTGCGGTGATCTCCAGGTCACATGTGCAAATCCCTAGCCACTTTAGTAATCCATCCTTCTAAGGTTATTAAACCGAGTATATTTACATTCGGTTATAGCATCACCTGTTATTTGCAGTGCTCAGAAACAGCACAAGTGTGATGTGAAGTATTATTCAACACCCAACTTATTATTATTTATTATTTATTATTTTTCCAGGACCATTAGAGTGATTTGTAAAAGGAAAGATTGCTCTGGAATATTTCCAACTCGCCCAAAAACATGAAGTCAAGTGATAAGACAACCCTACCCGTGTGTTAGTAAGAAGCAAATTGAAGTGTACATCTTGTCTTACACAAATTTCTAACCTTTCAAGCAGGTTTTCATGACTCATAGACTCATGAGACAGGCGCTTGAAAACGCCACTTCATGACTTCAAAGAAAGTCATGATAAAGCCATGAATACTTGTGTGCAGTGATCGTCCGCCCCTCCAGACTAGCAGGGGCCGGAGAGCTTAGTTCACACAGCCCCGTTAAAATCTACATTTCTATAGCCACACCGAATCCCTCTGTCTCTCCCCACATCTGTGCTCTTTCAAAACTGCGACACGTCCCCGCGCAGGGGCGATTAAATACATTTAACAACATAAAATTGGGTATTTTGAAAGAATGCAAATGTACTTGACTTCCACTCATAATTGACTTCAGCACTAGGGGAGAAAATTGAAAAGAAGAAAGGTTATGTTGTAATGAGAGGCAGGAATCAGGAAGCTGCGTTTCATCTCCAGCCGTGCCGGCATGAAGTTCATTGTGCTGTGCTGTGCACAGGAAGAACAATCAGAGCAGTGCTGGCAGCTGCAGGTATTCGCCTGCCTGAGCAGTAATTACTGGCACCTGTGGACAGGCTTGGCTGAGCTCCTGGGGCCTCCGTCAAATGTCCGCGAGCCGGCAGCTTCCTCCTCTCAGCAATGGTGGCCAACAGACTCAGCATCTCCCCGCTGTCTGGGCTCTACTGACGTCATACTCTGCCTCATATTTGAATATGTAATGAGATATTCCAGCTCACGAGGTGCCTTCGTGCTCACAGGTATCGAGTCACTGTGTGTCACGCGCATTTGAATTCTTCGTATGTCCACTCGGTGTGGAGTCCTCACATGATAAGATGAACTTCAAGGGCAGCTGGATAGATTTGTAGATGAGGGGCTTCAAGAACATGCTTGGGGTGTGAGGTTTTGTTAGGTAGTTCATTCCATGGGCCTCATTTATGAAAAGTGATGCATCGCTGCGTGAAAACAGCGATGCATCACTTTTCACTGCGCCCTCCTTGCACCACCAATGATGCGTCATATTTACAGTATGACGCATCATTGCGCAAGGAGTTACAGATACGTCAGTATTTCTGACGTATCTGTATGGAGCAAAAGTGGCGCATTGCTGGAGTGCGTCACAAAAGTGACGCAACTTCAGCAATGTAGCTTTTAACATGGGGCAAGCCCCATGTGAAAAGGCCTGCGTCAGTCTTACGCCTGCTGTGGCGGCAGGCGTAAGAAATTGACGCAATTGTGTCCTAATAGTGGCGCAGTGAAATGACATAGATTTCACTGCGTCACTTCTACGACCCTTTCTTGCGTCAATACGCCTCCTTGCATACATTATACCTGGCGCAGGTATAATGTGGCGCAGGGGTTTACAAAGTGACGCATCTACCTAGATGCGTCACTTTGTAAATATGGCGCAACAAGGCGCATTTTTTACGCCACTGGTGCGTCACAAAAAGTGACGCACCAACGGCGTAAAAGTGACGCATAGCCTCATAAATGAGGCCCCATGTTTCCAACCAGCCCAGGGGCCTCATTTATGAGAAATGACGCATCGCTGCGTGAAAGCAGCGATGCGTCACTTCTCAGTGCGCACTCCTTGCGACATTCCTGATGCGTCATATTTAATGTATGACGCATCATGTCGCAAGGAGTTACAGATACGTCAGTATTTCAGACGTATCTGTAAGCTTAAAAGTGACGCATTGCTGGAGTGTGTCACAAAAGTGACGCAACTCCTGCAATGCGACCTTTCACCTGGGGCAAGCCCCATGTGAAAGGGCCTGCGTCAGTCTTACGCCTGCTGTGAGGCAGGCGCAAGATTTTGACGCAACGGTGTCCTAAAAGTGACGCAGTGAAATCTCATAGATTTCACTGCGTCACTTCTACGACCCTTCCTTGCGTCAATACGCCCCCCTTGCATACATTATACCTGGCGCAGGTATAATGTGGTGCAGGGATTTACAAAGTGACTCATCTACCTAGATGCGTCACTTTGTAAATATGGCGCAACAAGGCGCATTTTTTACGCCACTGGTGCGTCACAAAAAGTGACGCACCAGCGGCGTAAAAGTGACGCATAGCCTCATAAATGAGGCCCCATGTTTCCAACCAGCCCAGGGGCCTCATTTATGAGAAATGACGCATCGCTGCGTGAAAGCAGCGATGCGTCACTTCTCAGTGCGCACTCCTTGCGACATTCCTGATGCGTCATATTTAATGTATGACGCATCATGTCGCAAGGAGTTACAGATACGTTAGTATTTCAGACGTATCTGTAAGCTTAAAAGTGACGCATTGCTGGAGTGTGTCACAAAAGTGACGCAACTCCTGCAATGCGACCTTTCACCTGGGGCAAGCCCCAGGTGAAAGGGCCTGCGTCAGTCTTACGCCTGCTGTGAGGCAGGCGCAAGATTTTGACGCAACGGTGTCCTAAAAGTGACGCAGTGAAATCTCATAGATTTCACTGCGTCACTTCTACGACCCTTCCTTGCGTCAATACGCCCCCCTTGCATACATTATACCTGGCGCAGGTATAATGTGGCGCAGGGATTTACAAAGTGACTCATCTACCTAGATGCGTCACTTTGTAAATATGGCGCAACAAGGCGCATTTTTTACGCCACTGGTGCGTCACAAAAAGTGACGCACCGGCGCCGTAAAAGTGACGCACAGCCTCATAAATGAGGGTACAGGTAGTGAGAGGCGACCTCAGAGCTTTGTTTGTGATTTTTTGAGGAAGCACAACCACCTAACCAGTGATGCTGTACCTGTTTCCAACCCTAGTCCCTGCATTGCCCCTAGTCCCTGCATTGCCCCTTTTTCTCATCCCCACAGTAGTATCGCAAGGTGGATATCGTTCATAGGTTGACAGGCCTGTGCGAGATATTTGTGACCTGAAAGAAGTGTTGTCAAAAACTAGAATATGTAGGAGCATTCTGTCTACAACATAAATTTGTAAGGCCAGGAGCATCCTGTGCAGGTACGAGTGGTGGGACGGTGGATATTCGGTAGACGATGACATGAGAATATTAAATAAATAATTAATTTTCCCTCGTCGTGGACTGTCGAATCTCCCCCTCCCCCCCCCCCCCCCAGCCCCACTGCACTTACCTGCATGGGCCGCTCCTGTGTAAGGCATGTGTAAATCCAGTGATATCTCTGCTATGTCTTTAAAATCGTCTAATCTTAGAAAGAGATTTACTGCCTACGGTGTTCATTTAGAGAGGGACATTTTCTAGAAAGTCAACGGATTCTACACCAGCTCATTGTTTACTGTGGTTGATCTCTTCCCAAAATATTTGAAAATGTTCTCCAGCTCAGCCTTGTAGAATGTCCAGCACCACACATGACCAGTCACAGATACTGTAATTAACTTCCACAGAAAACAAGCAATGGCAAAGCCAATAGGTCTGGTGTTGGCTGCCAGGACTTCTGGCAATTCTTGTTTTGTTTTGCAAAACTTTATTGCTTGGGAATATGGTGGGTTTTCATCAATCTCCCTGAAATAATTTGATACTCCCAAAATGGTTTTTGGTCTAAAAAACACATATTACCATAGTACTCCCAGGAATTGAAGGGAATATCTTCCTTGTGTTGAGACTGCATGCCGTAACTCATAGCATCATCATCTAATGGCTGAAGTGGGGTGATACATTGCCTACACTGAGTCACTAAAAGAATAGATACAATTAAAAAAGAACACTTTGAAAGGGGTGATTCTCTTTTTGTCATTTATTGTCTCTTGTTTATGCTACTCATTCCGATGCCAGGGCAGGCTTGTAGCTCTGGTGGCATTCGGCGCTACAATCTTTTTCGCCAGTTCCCTCCCCCAATTACCTCCTTCTCCACGGATTACCTCACTACAACCATCCAAAATTGCCCTTCATCTCTCCATAGCCCGCTTGCAAATGCATTTGTTTGTTTTATAGCGCTATTAATGCAAGTGTAGGATGTCAATGCACTTTATATCAAAATGTAAACTATGCAGAGACAGAAGAGGGAAACATCCTTTTTACATCGCGGTGATTACGCCGCGATGCATTTAGAACGCAGCCGTTACAACGCAAGTTGTTACATCGACTTGCGCTGGATGGCGCTATAACCTAAGGATTAGTAAGATTTACTATTCCAACACCTTCCCTACTGTACGTAGACTGGTGTTGGAATAGTAAACCTTACTATTCCTAAGTCCAGCACCCTCCAGCGCAAGTCGTTGTAATGACTTGCATTGTAAAAACTGCGATGTTACATACCGCAATCATTTTGATCGCATTGTAACATCACATTTTTGGCAGAAGAAGGTGTAAGGCCCCAACACATCCTTTAGAGAGTAAAAAGCCAAGTCTTTAGGGCCTGATGAAATGGAACATGAGCTTGATGACTGGAGATGGATTAAGGAAGAGAATTCCAAAGCTTGGATACTGCCACCGAAAAGGGTCTGCCTCCCCATCTCGATTTGTGATACCTAAGAACAGTTAAAAGATTCCTGCTTGAAGATCGCAACTGTCTTGGGGAGTATATTGTTGTAACATGCTTTTAAGTCCACTAGGTCCGATGTTATGGAAAACCTTGCAAACGATACAAAGAGCCTTAAAAGTGATTTGTTTTTTCACAGGCAGTCAATGAAGCTTCTGAATCCCCAATGAGACTGATTGGAATTTGGGAACATCAAGAATCAGTCTAGCTGCTGCATTCTGGACCAACTGCAGTTTAGCTAGTACAGTCTTATTGATAACCAGGTATTGAGAATTGCAGTAATCCAACCTGGACATAATAAGCGCCAAGGCCATTTGCTTACGTGCCAGGAAGAGGATATAAGGAAACACTTTCCTGAGAGTCTTAATAATCCAAAAACAGGTTGAACCCCTTTGTTTGACCTGCAGGTAGAAAGATACCTTTTCATCAAAAATACTCCAAGCTTCTTAGTGGAGTCAGCTGGAGTGGGTAAAGCCCCCAGCCTATCTGGCCACACAAGTAGGTTAGTAAGGATGGTTAACTGCCAAAGATCAAGAACTTCGTCTTGTCTCCATTAAGTTTCTAGGTCATTTATTTCAATCCATGTGGCCACAGCCTGCATACAGTTTTTGAAATTGGTAGCAATTGCTTCTGTTTCCTTAGAAATAGACACAATAATTTGTGCATCGTCAGCATATGGCAAAACTTGGAGCCAAAGGACCTTATACGTTTTGCCAACAGGGAAACATACAAGTTGAATAATGCAGGAATCAGGGAGGATCCCTAAGAAACCCAACATGGTACAGTTATGGACTCCGAAAAAAACGGATCCCCATAAATGCCTGAGACGTATCACTCAGAAAAGAGGCCGTCATCTTCAGTGCATAGTCTGTGACCCCCAGTTCCTGCAGCCGATCAACAAACAGGGTCGGGGAGATGGTTTCAAAGGCTGCGGATAAGTCCAAAAGGATCAAAGCTGCAACCTGCCCTGCACTGACCATGGAACCGAAATTGTTGACTGATGATACTAATGCAGTCTCAGCCCCATGGCTATTCCTGAATCCAAACTGAGAGACATCCAACAGTTGATGTTTATCCAAGTAGGTAATCAGCTGGGCATTCAGGTGTTGAATTCTTGACGGTACAGGCAGCAAGGAACCATGCTGATCATTTTTTAGATCAGCAGGCTCAGGATTAGACGCTTTACAACAGCCTTTTTTCAGGGTTGAGGGAAACACCCAGAAGTAATGGCTTTATTCAAAGTTTCAGTGAGATGGGGAACAATGTTATTAGCTCCCAAGTGCAAGACATCGCTTTAGTTTAGTTTAGTTTAGTTTAGCTGGTTGCAAGACATCGGGTGAACAGGGTTCAAGAGGGAAGCCTAATTAAATGCTGGGGAGATAGAGCTCCATCAGTACTTGTGTAAGAGGAGTAAAGCAAGCTAAGACTGCAATATTTTTTTTTTTAGTCGTCGTAGTCACTAATAGACCTCGCTGAGCCCGAATATTCAATAAAGAGGGAATAGGAGACTCAGAGTTTAATCAATCAAGTTCATTATAGATATTGAAAATTTTGGTTTACAAAGAATTGCCTATCTGATCACAAAAAAACTACTGAAAAAACCCTCTGTGCTGGAAGGTGCTGAAGGAGAGGATAGAAGATTGATCAAGTTGAAGCGATTTCTTGATGATTTAGCTGATGCAATATCATTAGTGCAATAAAGAGAATTTTCTTCCTTAAAGGCCGCTTTATATTCTGCCAGGATGGCCCTATAGCCAGATCTTTCGTGAGAGTGGTAGCATTTTCCACCAGGCCCACTCTTGACGATGACAAGCCTGTCTCAACAATCTAAGTCTCTCTGAGAACCAGGGCGATATAGGTGTCTTTCTTCATGTGTAGATTTCCTTCAGCAAGGTCACAATATTAATAGATGAAGTAAGGCACAAGGAAAGTTCTGGGGCCACTAATTTAGCATCCTTGGTGTCTGCCCACTCACAATTTTTCGAAGTCCGAGATAGGGATCCTTTACTGAGCCCTTTCCAATTACTTTTGGAGAGTCTATTACTTCCACCAATAACTGTCTCCTATGTGATAGGCAAGAGAAAACAGCATAGTGATCAGACCAGGTGAGAGAAAAAGGATTAGAGACTTTAAGACAGATGTCATTGGAAAAAATCCTGTCCAAAATATGGCCTGCTTCATGGGAGCTGGCATTACTAATTGAGAAAGCCCGCAACATGTCATCATGTCTATAAAGGCCAGAGAGTCCTTACACATATCGTTTTCAACATGGAAATTGACCCCCCCCAAAAGTGTATTATTGTGTTTACCCAAGTAGGTGAGCAATCTCAGGGATAAAAGCAGACCTGGGACCAGGAGGCCTGTGGACTAACTGGCAGATGCATCAACGTAGCCTTTTGCTATTCCTAAATAGCGAATTTTAAGGAATCGCTATTTAGGAATAGCAAAAGCCTATGCATGTCGGAATCGCTATTAAAATAGCGATTCCTTAACATTCCTTAATTGCTACTCGCAAATTGCTAGTCGCAATTAAGGAATGCTGTCCCATTCATCCCTATGGGCCTACAGGCCCATAGGAATGTATTGGAGATTGCATGAGCAATTAGCGAGTACCAGTAGGTACTCACAAATTGCTCATGCAATTTCAAGGGTGCAAGGGTGTCAAAATGACACCCTGTTGCACCCCTGAATTTGATCTATGCACATATGTTGCACACACACATGCCCTAAGGGCATGTACGTGCGCAACATGAAACTTTGAAAAATGCACAAAAGTGCTTTTTTCAAAGTTTTAGCAAATTACCATGAAGTCCAACTTCATGGTAATTTGCTCCCCCTATTAGCGAATTCGCAATTTTTTTTACTTTCATGCATTGCATTTAAGGAATCTCAATTTGGGATTCCTTAAATGCAATCGCAATTTAAGGAATCTCAATTTAGAGATTCCTTAAAATGCGATTTTTGCATTTTGGATGATGCATCCCAAATGCAAAAATACCGGGAGCAAAGGTGCAGATTCTGAGAATCTGCCCATTTGCTCCCGGTATTTACTTTGATGCATCTGTCAGTAAGATCCCTGCGAATGATTCGGTAGGCGGCATCTTTAGTGTTTAGTATAGCGCCTCACAAGGTGCCAATTTGTGAAAAGGTTTTATGAGGAAGGTACACATGGGTTTGTGTATGACTGCCTGCCCTTCCCTGCTGTGCCGATTCTGTCATGTCTAGTAATGTTATGTTATGTTATGTTAAGCTGTTTTATAGCGCGCACAATTACTGCCGGAGTATCCTGGCGCGGAAGAAGGAAAAAGGGAAGTATAGCAGCAGAGCCCTGAAGTAACATAACAATTTACACAGCTAATCTAAACAAATGGGTTTTTAGTGCTTTCTTAAAAGCCGTGAAGTCCACCGTACTGCGCAAAGAGACTGGGAGCGCATTCCATGCTCGTGCAGCTCTCACTGTCACAGAGTGCCCACCCAGCCGGATGCGCCGAAAACGCGGTACTTGCAAGAGGTGTTGAGATGCTGAACGCAGATCTCGGTTGGGAGTGTACCGCAGGAATCGTTTCATCAGATAGGCGGGACCGCGCCCATTGATGGCTTTGTGGGCCAAAGTCAAGATTTTGAAGGTAATTCGATGCTGCACCGGAAGCCAATGCAAGCTCTCCAGGTAACTCCTAACGCTGATCCGCTTGGAGATATTCCCCAATAATCTAGCGGTAGCGTTCTGAATAACCTGGAGCCGCCCTATCAAGTAAGCCGGAGAGCCACTAAACAGAGCGTTAGCGTAGTCCAGGCGCGAGAGAATTAAAGCTCTCGCGACTGACTCGCGGGCAGAGGCCGGCAGAAGCGGAAAAAACTTTCTGAGAGACTTCAAGGTCCCAAAGCAGCCTCCAGTGAGCCTCTTAATGTGCCCCTCAAAACGGAGGTCCTCCCCAAACCAGACCCCGAGGTTCTTGGCCAAGGTGTTTGAGGCACCTGGAATGGGGAAGCCATCTGGCCACAATAGTGACCTGAAGTCAGGGGGAAACTGGCCATAGAGCAGAATTTCAGTCTTGTCCTCATTACACTTCAATTGTGATGACGCTAGCCAATTGAAGACTGAGGACAGACAATTTTGGATCTGCTTTGTATCCAGTGCCTCACCTGGCCAAGTGAACAACAACTGCGTGTCGTCCGCGTATGCTATAATTTTGGCTCCCCAATGTTCGGCTAGTTCAATCAGGGGGGTCAGATATATATTAAAGAGCAAGGGGCTCAATGTCGAGCCCTGCGGGACCCCTGTCCGGAGTGGTCTAGCCGAAGATGAAAACGGAGGGAGCCAAACCTGTTGAGATCTAGCCAACAGAAATGAGCTCAGCCAGTCCAAAGCAAGATCACAAATACCGATGTCGGCGAGCCTGGACAGGAGGCGTTGGTGGGGAACCGTGTCAAACGCGGCAGAGAGGTCCAATAAAATTAGAGCCGCTCTGCCGCCCCCATCCAAACATTCCCTGACCGCCTCAGAGACTTCCACCAGGGCCGACTCCGTACTGTGGGCAGTACGGAACCCGGATTGAGCCTCGTGAAGAGCTCCAGATCCTTCCACAAACTCATTAAGCTGTTGGAAGGCCAGCCTCTCACCGATTTTAGCCAAGGCAGGAAGCAGCGATATAGGCCGATAATTGGTCAGTACCGCCGGATCAGCGCCGGCCTTTTTCAGCAGAGGTAGGAGCTTAGCTTGTTTCCACTCTGCAGGCAGACTGGCAGCTTTGAAGGAGAGGCCAACTAAGTGCGACACCTCCTCAACCACCACATCAGCAACAGCGGCCAACACTCTTGCTGGACAGGGGTCAGAGGGAGTAATGGTGTAACCTTGAGGAATGGCATCTACCAAGTCAGAACCAGATGATTCCTTGGCCGAGATCTCTGTAACAAAGACCCAATCAGGCTTATGGTTCACTCAAAATGAACATTTGCTTAAGTAGACTGACTCACTGCCCCATGCTATGTGCTGTAGTCAGTGGAAGCAAAGTTTGAAAGACACAACAAACCCCTATATGTAAGTATATGAAAGATATTTTAGTAAAATCAACAGGTCATGGCTAACCCCAAACCTAATAATGAAGTCAAGAACTTAATGCTTGAAGATCTGTCTTGGCAGTTCAGGCTGGACTGTTCCCGTGAGGCACAGGGTCAAGACTGATTTGCATATAGCCGGGTCTGAACTGAAGTGGTGAAGTGAGCTAAAGAACAATGATGGATTCAACCCAGACCTGTGACTGGGGGTGAGTGTCTGAAATGTTTCAGCACTCCGTCCATCATCTCCTTGTGTTTGCTTAGTACAATACCCCATAAGAAATAATGTTAATTAAATTAAATTATTTCCACTTTTAAGTTAAATATATAAAGTTGTGTTAATGTTAAACATGTGATTAAGTTCAAAATTAAATAATTTAGCATTTTAAAAACTAATAATTAATAAATTAAACTTTTAAAATGTAAAATTAAATTGATACATAAAATATACCTAATCATTAACACAAAACATATCAATTAAATATTCAAATGTTAGGAAGGATGAGTATTGCATGTTAATTCATAAATATATTATTTTAATTAAATGCATTTGTAACATATTTATGAATTAAATTGATATATTTTAATTATTTAATAATGTAATAAACTTTTACTTTGAGGAAGTAATGTGCTGTAACTTTTTTTTGTAAACCTTTTTATTGGATTTTACAGTTATCGTACAGGTTATATAACAGTTGATAGTGTTTATCTTAGCATAACATTCATTGTCAACATTTTCAGAGTGGATAACTGCGTGTCCATTGAGGGCGCGCCACTCTTCATGTATGGGGCAGGCCTAGATGCATGCCTGTTTGGGGATGTCGGGGGCCTTATGGAATAACCGTTCCCCGGGAGCAAGTGTTGGACCTATATGCTGTAAATTTTAATTGTATTAATTCTAGTTTAATAGTAATTGTTTTACAGTAATTTACAGTTTTATTTTACTTTAAAATATTTAAAAACAATTCTAAACATTGTTAAACTTCATTAGTTTTTCATATTCTTGACCATATGGAGATGTCACACTAGTGGTGGAGATCTCTGCTTACATGTGAAAAGTTATTAGTAGTAATTTAAGCTTGTAAATTCAGTTTTAGATTCTTCATCCTCTGAACAGTTGGAATGGAGACATGTAAATCTGCACCTAGATGAAAATCTGCAGTCGGAAATGGGGAAAAGGAAAAAGGTAGTTGTACATCTAAGTGCAGCAGTATTTTTACTAACCCTGGGCAAAGCACTACGCTACGTTCACGTAGTTTGCGAAGTTTGCGCACTTCCTGAACTGCTCGTAGCACAGTGCAAACACGCGTTGCGTAGTGCAGCGATAATTTTTTGCTTGCTCGTGGTCCTCAACGTCAAGTTGACAACCGTGAGCAAGCAAAATGACATCCTCGCAAGACTTTTTCCTTGTTCGCGATCAGCAACATCAAGTTGCCGATCGCGACCATGGAAAATAAACCTTCTGGTGAGATTCTCAACGCGGGGAGCTCAGGTTTCTCATTGCGAGTGGTCGCGCTTGCTCTCGACTTCTCGCAATGAGAAACTACCAGTCCACGTTGAGAAAGCTGCAGCTCGAGTAAAAATCTACTCGAGCGGCAGAAAAGTACAGCTCGCTCTATGCAAGATGCCGTTTTCAATGATTGCACAGTGCCGGATGCTTGTCCGCCCTTTGCAATCATTGAAAACGACATTTTGCACAGTGTGAACATGCTACTACGCAGTTCGCGTAGTGCGCGAAGTGCACTTCGCGTACCTACGCCCACCCCTAATTTTACATAACATTAAATCTACACATGTAAATGTACCTGTGTGACCTCGACCCAAAGATTTTTACTCTATTTATTTTATGCTCAGGAGCCAATGGAGTTGAATTAGAACTAATGCAATGTTGTCCACCAGCATTGCACCAGTCTGAGACAGCTTCTGGCCATCTGAAAAATATTCAGAGTTTTGACACGGAGGCCCAAAAAGATGCTTTTGCAGAAGTCAATGCCTGAGAGAAAAACTCTTCTAACCAGGATAACCTGATCACCCACTGGTGAAAACATAGGTGATCCAGTGTTGATTTGGCCATGTTATCTCCAAGATGAATATAGGACAGACCCTTTTTGAAGGTCACTCCCATGTTCTGCACAGTGCATGAAGACAAGCTAAATGATGGGAAAAAATTGGCAAGAACTTGAGTAAGCATCCAACGATCTGGGGAACACTGACTCCAAAGAACGGACGTCTCTTAGTTCATGGTCACCAAGTTGAATCATCATTGTAACTACCTCCTAGACCTCAGATCACACAAATATAGGGCCTTATTTATGAGGTCTAGCATCACTTTTATGCAGCCTGTGCATCACTTTTTTTTTACGCACCAGCAGTGTAAAAAATTTGCCATGTTGCGTCCTATTTACAAAGTGACTCATCTGGATAGAGGCGTCAATTTGTAAACCCCTTCACCACATTATACCTGCTCCAAGTATAATGTATGCAGGGGGGACGTTCCGACGCAAGAAAGGGTCGTAGAAGTGAGCAGTGAAATCTATGAGATTCACTACATCATGGCAGGCGTAAGACTGACGCAGGCACATTTCACATGGGACTTGCCCATGTGTAATGGCATTGCTGGAGTTGCCTCACTTTTGTGACACACTCCAGCAATGCATCATTTTTGCACCTACAGATAAGTCAGAAATACTGACGTATCTATAACTCCTTGCGCGATGATGCGTCATACTGTAAATATGACACATCCTTAGTGTCACAAGGAGGGCGCAATGAAAAGTGACGCATCACTGTTTTCTAGCAGCGATGAGTCACTTTTCATAAATGAGGCCCGTAATGTTTTAGCGATGATACTTTGGAGTATTATGGTTTTATTTTGTCCTCATCTCACCAAGTAAGCATCTGCAATACTTTAGTAGCCGCCCTTCCAACCAGTGAGCCCCGCAGCTGCTGTATTTACTTTGGTCGAATACCCAGAACAAGACCTGCCCCTTTCTTGGTGGCTTGGTGTAATTGTAGGACCAAGAGGTGTTACACAAAGCCCCGACCTCTACCCCATGCTGTAAAGGCCTGCCAGATATTCAAACGATACTCATTTCCACCTCCCTGGTCCAATCGGGCCAATATGGAAGCAGCTTTAACCCAAACTTGAGGCTTGCTGGGCAAGGGATCTTTCCACTTCATACATATTTCTCTTTATGCTATTAGAACCATAAACAACAACTGGCCTCTATGTGTATGTCTTATCTTCTTGATTAACATACCATAACCCCCAAATAAAACCAAAGTCACATTTAAGATAATTTTCTCTCCACAAATACCACATAAGGCTCCCTCAACTCCCCTCCAAAAGGTGGGGAGAGTCTGGGACACTCATTGAATATGTGTAAATCATTGGCATTGATAAGGTCACTTTTTGGGCATTTGGGGTTGGTGTATGGAGCAAACTTTGCTATCCTCGCAGGGGTGTAGTATAGTCGATTGATAACAAAGAAATGATTCTTCTTGAGATTTGCCGGCTTAACATACTTGTACAACAGCTTCAGAGAGGGTTCATACAGATCTTCAATATCACATTTCAAGGGAACCTGATTCCAAACAAGATGCGGTGGGGGGTATTTCTTTCCCCTCTGCCTTTATAGACATCTTATACCATTTTGAAATTTCCTTGCTTTTAGGGTTTACATCTTGGAAGGATTGCTCCACCTCCCAGATCCCATGTATTTCCCTCTTCTCCGCAGCAAACCAAGAAGCTAATTGCATGTATTTAAATCTGGAGAAGCCACTTCCAATTTTTGCTCTTAAAACCTCCCATGGGTGGACCCCCTCAGAAGATACCAAATCTGACCAAGTGGTAATAGGAGTATAATGTTGTACAGGGGCGGGAGCAGAAGGTGTAGAAGGAACTGAGTCTGAAACTTGGAGTAATGATTTTAAGGAGGGTTTTATTTTCATGTAAGCTTTTCTTCTCCTGCTAGAGAGTCTTATTCGGGCAAACTCGTCCAGCTCCGTTCTTACGCCCTTGGGGAAAGCTGGGAGTTCCAGGGTGGTTCGGCCACGCAGGGGAGGTGTTTCCGCCAGACCGGATGTTTCGGAAATATCCTTCAGAGGCGGTGTTCTCAGTATGAGCCGGGATCGTAAAGAAAGGTAAAAGAAAAGCAATCACTGGGATGTCCAGCGTATGACGTTCGGGGCCGGGAGTGAGGGAAACCAAGTGCGGAGTGTATTTACATCAGATGGTACCGTGCCTTTCGTGCTCGTGAGGGGAAAGGAACAAGGAGACTGTACACTTATTTACACTGGCTGTCAGTCAATAGGCCGGCCACTCCGACCTACCCAACCCGCAACTCTGCTCCGTACCTTTGTTAGCCACGCTCCTCCCGCGGGAACGTAGCGGGGCGATTCACAGAGACCTTGGCCTCCTGGCTTGATGTCCACAGCTGGGCTCGTTGGGGCTTCTTCTTTGTCTTCTCTGCTACTCTTCGATTCCGCTCTCACTCTCCACTCCGTAACGCCTTCTTCCTCCGGGGATACGCCGTCCGATGTCTTCCGGGGTCCTCCTCCTTTTGGCTCCGTGACACTCCAGATGGGCGGAGTCTCGTCTTCCTGAAAGGCGGAATTAAAGGCGCCTTGTCCTTTTCCGTCCTCGTATCCCCAACGGTGCTCAGTGTCTGCAAGTGGCCACTCCTCCGGATAAGGAAAGGTAGGCTGTTGAATGGGAACAGAAAGGGGCGACAAGGGAACAGCTGACCACCAGTCTAGTGAAGCATCATGTTCCTCACCGTATTCCTCACAGTGGCATCCTGCCCCGTCACACACCTCCCTCCCTGGAATCTCCTGATCGGGGAGAGATAAGACCCTTGAGAGATAATCCGCATTCCCTTTTTCCGTGCCCTTTTTATGATGCACAGAAAAGAAGTAGGGCTGGAGGGATACGAACCACCTGAGTACTCCTGTATTCAATGGTCGGTTCTGGTACATCCACTTCAATGGAGCATGATCAGTTTGTAGGATGAATGCCTTCCCTTCCAAATAATATTGTAACTTATCAAATTCAAATTTCAAAGCTTTATTCGACAGCATGTCATAAAAGCATTACACCACATTACACCCTACAATAAATAAATACTACGCTTTGTTTATAAATTCTCATATTAAACTTATCAATGGCCTATTTGATGGCCAGGCACTCACGTTCCACTGTGGAATATCTACACTCCCTGGGGAACAACTTACGGCTGGTATATAGCATGGGATGCTCTACACCATCGTCGCCCACCTGTGACAGCACAGCCCCTATACCTACGTCTGAAGCGTCAGTAGCAAGTATGAAGGTTTTAGCGAAATTAGGAGACTCCAAGACTGGGGCGGTTGTTATGATGTGTTTCAACCCTTCAAAGGCATCTTGGGCTTCCCGAGAGGGGTTCTGTATCTCCTTAGGTTTGACGTCTTTCCGTAGGAGGTTCGTGAGGGGAGCGGCGACCTCAGCAAATTTAGGAATGAAGCGCCTGTAATAGCCAACCAGCCCCAGGAAGGCTCTTAGTTCTCTTTTGTTGCTCGGAAAACATGTGTTCCTAATGGCTTTCACCTTCTCCGCTTGTGGTGCAATGGTACCCTCCCCCAGGACATACCCCAAGTAGTTGACCCTGGTGAAGGCTGCACGGGATTTCTTTGAGTTGACATGTAACCCTGCTTGTTGTAGTGCTGACAGAATGATGTGTCGGTGCCTCAAGTGCTCTTCCCACGTTTTGCTGTAAATCACGATGTCGTCCAAGTAGGCTGAACTAAACGAGGGATAGGGTTTCAACACATGATTCATAAGGCGCTGAAAGGTGGCAGGTGCCCCGTGTAGTCCAAAAGAAAGAACCGTGAACTCGTTTAGTCCTTCATCGGTGACGGTGGCGGTCTTCTTTCAGTCTTCTTCACGGAGGGGCACCTGCCAATACCCTTTTGTGAGATCAAGGGTAGTGATGAAGACAGCGTCCCCTAGTTTCTCCACCAACTCGTCGACACGGGGTATGGGGTACGCATCGAAGATAGAGATGGCATTAAGGGCCCTAAAATCCATACAAATTCTCTTGGATCCATCGGGTTTTGGGACCATCACAATCGGGGAGGCCCAACTACTTCTGGACGGTCGGATCATGCCTAGTTTTAGCATATCCAGTACCTCCTTTCTCACGGCTTCTCGTTTGGACGCAGGGATTCTATACGGCCGTTGCTTCACCATCTTTCCTGGAGCCGTTTCAATACTGTGTTCCACCAAGGTTGTCTTCCCTGGGAAGTCAGAAAAGATGTCGGAAAAGGGTTGTATTACGTCATGTAGCTCTTTCTTCATCTGGTCAGTAAGGTCTTGGTTTATGACGAGGTGTTCTATTGTTGATGCCTTCTCTGGCATCGTAGGGACCACCAGGTTGGTACCACGCGGAGCGGACCAATCCACTTCTTCAATAAGTTGATGTGGTAGCTTTGGGTTTTAGATGGGGAAAGCCGCAGTCTGTACGTGGTGTTCCCTATAGTCTCAATCACCTCATAGGGTCCCACCCATTAGTTTTTGCTGGAAATAGACGGTAAGAGCACAAGCGCCCATTCTCTGATTTTGAGTCTTCTCAGTTTGGTTCCTTGGTCATAATACTTTTTCTGTTTTTTCTTTGTTGTTCCAGGTTGGTGTATGCAAGGTTTCGCAGCTTTCCCAGTTTTGATCTTAATTGCAGCGTATATTCCAGGAGGGACTTCTGTTCTTGCGCCTCTTGTGTTTCCCAGGCGTCTTTAGTCATCTCCAACAACGACCTCAGGAAACGGCCGTACAGGAGTTCAAAAGCTGAGCAGCCAAGGCTACTCCGTTTTTGAGCCCTGAGTACATATAACGCTAGCGGAAGCAAGCAGTCCCAAGCAGGCCTTTCTGAGGATAGCATCTTCTTTAGTGTGGATTTCAACGCCTGGTTGTACCTCTCGACGAGACCATAGGTCTGTGGATGGTAGACCGATGTCTTCAAGTGTCAAATGTTCAGGGACTTGCAAACCTCCCTCATCATGCGTGATGTAAAGGGAGTCCCCTGGTCTGTTAAGACCTCTTTCGGAAACCCCACACGGGTGAACAGTTCCACGAACTTCTCTGCCACGTTTGCGGTGGTGGGAGCCCTTAAGGGAAAGGCCTCTACAAACCTCGTTGCGTAGTCTACAATAACGAGAGCGTATTGATGTCCCCTAGACGACTTTGGTAGGGGTCCGATTAAGTCCATCCCTACCCGCTCGAAGGGTACACCGATAATGGGCATTGGGTGTAACGGCGCAGCCGGGGGTCTGTGTGTGTTCTTTCGTTGGCAGATTTCGCACTTCTTACAGAACTCCTGCACATCCCTGTAGATACCTGGCCAAAACAAATGCCGCACAATGCTCTCAGTGGTTTTTTCTTTGCCTGCATGTCCGGCTGTCAGATGAGCATGAGCAAAGAACAGGACTTGCTCACGGAAGGATAAGGGCACCAGGAGCTAAAGGCTTTTTCCCCCTTCCGCCTCCCTATAGAGAAGATCCTTTTGTATGACAAATCTGGGAAAGGTTGGGTTTGGTGCGTCTTGTGCAGCATGCGCTGATTCCCAGGCATTATATGGAGTTCTGTCCTCTGCTTGGGCGAATCTAAAGCTGCGATCTAGTATCCAAGGTTCAGGGGTTATGAGTGCTGACTTGGGACCCTCTACAGTCAGGGGGTGTTCAAATAGGGTCTTCTGGAAAAGGGCAAGGAACTCAGGGTTGTCTACCCCTAGAATCATGTCCTCTGGAAGGGAGTCCACTACTCCTACTTTTATGATGCATACTGGTTTGTCTTTTGGGCGTATAGCAACGTGGGCTAGGGGATAGGGCATGACGTCCCCATGGACACAGCGGATATGTACCAGGGTATTGGAAACATACTGACTGGGGTGGACAAGACGTTCTTGGACCACTGACTGTCTGCACCCTGAATCTAAAAGGGCTTTTACTACATGGTCATTTACCCTCAAACTCACGTAGAATGAGGGCCCCATCTCTGCAGAGTAAAGAACCGTTTTGGGTAGATAGTCCACTTCCATTGGCTCTTCTGTTGGATTTTTCTAGGACATAAGCGGGCGATGTGGCCCCACTCACCACACTCGAAAGATTGGGGCCCACGTAACATAGGGGATTCCATCCTAGATGGTCTGGGTCTTACCTGTTCCACTATCGCTTTCGTTTTCTTCTCTGGTTTGGCTGGTGGCATACTTTTGGTATGTCTCTCTTGTTCCCATCCTGAGCCACGAGGTTGAGCTCGGGCATAGTTGGCTGCCATTTCGATGGCCTGTTCTACCGTAAGACTTGAGTGTTGTCTCAGCCATTTTTGAGACCCGTACGGAAGGGCCTCCATGAACTGCTCCAGGTAGATTTTGGCCAGGACGTCTTCTTTGGTGCTGGACTCGGGCTTCAGCCATTTGTCGGTCATCATTTTGAGTCTGAAGAAAAGAGTTTTGAGATTCTCACCAGGTGACCCCTTTTCCTTTCTGAACCGGACTCGATACGCTTCGGGGTCTAACCTCAAGTGATCCAGTATCACATTCTTGATCATGTGGTATGGAGCATTGCCTATAGGGTTGGCCACCTGATATGCAAACTGCGCCTCGCCAGTCAACAAGGGGGCTAGAAAAAAGGGCCACTTCTCCTCCGGCCATCCCAGCGCTCTCGCTGTCCATTCAAAATTCATAAGGAAGGCATCAGGGTCTTCTCCCTGTACGTATTTTTGCAGGGCGATCCCCGAGGGGTTGGGAACATGTATCCTACTTTCTACAGGAACTGGGCCGGTTGGAGGCGTTATGTTTTTCTGCATGCTTTCCAGCTGGGCAGTGATGGTGTTTTTAAATAAGTCCCGGTCTGCTTGCGCCGATGAGAGTTGACGCTCAACTGCCCATTCCAGTTTCTCCTGCCCCTTTATGAGATGTTGTATGAGGGCGTCCATCTCGGGATCACAGATGGACTGAGATGGCAATCCCACTTCTGACAGCAGTTGTACAGGGGCGGGAGCAGGAGGTGTAGAAGGAACTGAGTCTGAAACTTAGAGTAATGATTTTAAGGAGGGTTTTATTTTCATGTAAGCTTTTCTTCTCCTGCTAGAGAGTCTTATTCGGGCAAAGTCGTCCGGCTCCATTCTTACACCCTTGGGGAAAGCTGGGAGTTCCAGGGTGGTTCGGCCACGCAGGGGAGGTGTTTCCGCCAGACCGGAGGTTTCGGCAATATCCTTCACAGGCGGTGTCCTCAGTATGAGCTGGGACCGTAAAGAAAAGAAAAAGAAAAGCAATCACTGGGATGTCCAGCGTATGACGTTCGGGCCGGGAGTGAGGGAAACCAAGTGCGGAGTGTATTTACATCACGTTTTTACTTTTGTGCTCGTGAGGGGAAAGGAACAAGGAGACTGTACACTTATTTACACTGGCTGTCAGTCAATAGGCTGGCCACTCTGACCTACCCAAGCCGCAACTCTGCCCCGTACCTTTGTTAGCCACACCCCTCCCACGGGAACATGGCGGGGCGATTCACCGAGACGTTGGCCTCCTGGCTGGATGTCCACAGCTGGGCTCGTCGGGGCTTCTTCTTCTCCGCAACTCTTCGATTCCGCTCTCACTCTCCACTCCGTAACGCCTTCTTCCTCCGGGGAAACGTCGTCCGATGTTTTCCGGGGTCCTCCTCCTTTTGGCTCCATGACGCTCCAGATGGGCGGAGTCTCGTCTTCCTGAAAGGCGGAATTAAAGGCGCCTTGTCCTTTTCCGTCCTCGTATCCCCAACGGTGCTCAGTGTCTGCAAGTGGCCACTCCTCCGGTTAAGGGGAGGTAGGCTGTTGAATGGGAACAGAACGGGCCGACAAGGGAACAGCTGACCACCAGTCTAGTGAAGCATCATGTTCCTCACCGTATTCCTCACAGTGGCGTCCCGCCCCGTCACAAATGTTTTAAGCAAGAAAAGACATGGAAGAAAAAGGTTAGCTGAGTAATGGTAATTTAGTCAAATGGGAAAGACAGATGTCTCCAGGATAGCTAAAGAAGGTAATGGATGCACGGTTGGTTTGGCTATCCCACTTTCAAACAGACTCATTAATTACTGGTATATTTTGTCAATAGCCCATTATATAGCTCATTCTAGCCCTATATTGGGAACTATTTTGATTTTCAAGAGCGATTTATAAGTATTTTCCAAGATAGTAAAAGATTTTAAATGTATCAGCATTTTTTCTTCAATCAATATCTCATGTAATATTATACCGATATCTCCTCCAAGTGGCTTTATGCCTCTGTTGTGAACCATTTTAGGACACTATTGTAAATTTCCTGATTCATACCCTTATATAGGTATAAATCACTATGTCCTTATATAGGCATAAGAATCATAGCCATATTTAGTCATAGCTCATGCAGTCCAAAAACGGCAGGGCTACTTCCACTAGTTCCAAAAATCTACTACGATTTCTTGGAAAACTCAGCTTCAGCAGCTAGGGACTTTCCCTTGCTCGAGAACTGACTTGTCCAAGAACTCATGGAGTTTTCAAAGAACTGAGAGTCTTTATTGACGTTATTATGTCCACCTTTACGTCAAACTCGGCAACTTCAAGGTATAAATATGCCCAACCTTGCCTTAGCAAACACACGGTGGTTTGGAGCAGTTCGACTATCTACTTGCCCGACGCATCCTGCTACAGCAAGTGCCGAAGGAAGCCGACCATCGAGCAGATGCACTGAGAGAGACGCTGTCTTTTCTCCTGCCGAGAAATCCAGCTCCAGTGTTTCCAAGCTACCCTTGCGGGTTGTTGGGAAATCGAGTCCTGAACCTGACCTTGTTCGTTCCAAACTAAGGTATGGAGCTGATTAGACCCTAACAAAAATATTGGACAGGTTCTTGGCAAAAAGATACTACATTTATGCTACACTTCACTTACTTCTTCCCTGGTACTAAGCTTAGGTTAGGTACATCGGGGTAGGCGTATTTTAGAAGCGTCAGTTGAGTACTTTTAGCCTCTGTTACTTATTTATTTATGTATTTATTCAATTTACAGAGCGCACTATCACCTTGCAGGCATCCTGGCACTAAAGGATGTATGTATTTATCTATGGTTTAGGCACCGTACAATGCTCTTACAGTATTATTTTATTCTACTCTTTATATTGTATGCATTATATTTTACCACACGTTTTACGATTGTAGCAGTTCATTTCTTATGCTTGAGAAAGAAGACTGTTCAATAAATACTTTTATTGAAAACCCCCGTCTCTCTATTTCTCTGCCCCTCTGGTAAAACGAAGCATGCACGATTGACTGAGTGAAATATCTATCTATTGTTTTCACGACTCTGATGATTAGTTTTATCTTGGGGAAACAAAGTTGTCATGTTTATGCGGTTGTCAGAAACTAATCCCTTCTTGTGAATTCGAGAAAGTTTCTAGTGACCTCTGAGCTAGCTGGCACTCACAATTAAGTCTAATATATTCGATAGAGACCTAGTAGACCTCAGTCCTACGTCTAACCTATAGGATATATTATTCCAATGCGCAGAGCCTATTGGGAATATAGGAACTACACTACACCTCCAGATTGTCTTGATATTGCATGTATTTTACAAGTGCTATCCTACATGTTTTACTCTTTAGGCAATCAAGATCCAAATTATTTGCCTAGAAACCCATTTTCATAATGCCCAAAAGTAAACCAGGCCAATGATCATGGTATTTTACACAGACAACATGATTAGTTTTATACTTTAATTTTATTTGGGATATTTAAAAGGTGGGAACCTTGCCTTGGAGGGCATGAATGAGTGGCCCCCAGGAAAAAAAATACAGATGAAAAGAGAGAGCACGCAGGTAGGTTAACAATGATAACTTAGATCTATGCATGCAAAAAAGAATGCCAAAGACAGTTTCTCAGTGGAGAAAGAGGGAGAGGTGAGAGAGTAGGGATACAATGTAGGATGGAAGGAAGAATGTAAAGAAGTGAACTTTAAGACCTTTTCTAGATTAAACCAGTGAAAGAAAAGGTCTAGTTTGCAAAGAGGGCGTTCCATAGACCCAGTCCATTATTCTGATGTAGTGTGTATTTTTCCTGAGACTTTCCGGGTTTCCAAACTGGCAAAGGATGTGCAATTATTAGTGCACATGCCAACAGATGCAATATTTTAAGTGAAATACAGCAGCTTGTGCTTTTTTCTTGATGTGATCACTGAAAGTCAATGATGAGTATCTGTGAGTAACTCCAGGAATTTAATGAAATATAAGTGTTGAACAAAGGCATCAAAATCCATTCTGTTGAACCACTTCTGTATGAGGGGCTTGAAGGTTCCTCAATTAATATGGGTAACATTAGTCTTTCTTTAATTGGGTTTCAAATATACTGCAGACATCCATGCTTGAATGAGGAACATACATTATTTGAGCTTTAAGAATTACATTAGATGATGAAACCTAAAAGTATGGTTGGATGTGTTCAAGTCTTTGTTGGATAACGATGCCTTGTTGACTGAAATGATCTCCCAGTGGCTTATGGAAGCAAGAACAGAACTATGTGGAAATTCCTGAGACAGTGATTTGTGGACAACTCAAGGATTACATCTTTACAAATTGTTTTTTGCCGGAGAGTCATGAGGTGAGTCAATTTAAAACAGAATGAATGATGCACATGCAGGACTGGCTAGTTTCAAGTAAGACAAGTAGCAGTATTACAGAAGTGCCCCTTGGGCACAGTGTGCATTTGCATCCACTTTGCGTGCCCCCGGGGCACTTTGGTATTACAGAAGAGGCCACAGATGCTTGTGCTTCCCCATGCAAATGAGGGAATCCCTTTGCCTATGTGTCCATGGCGTTTTACAGATGCTAGTGCAGAGGCAAAGAAACTGTTAGGAGACGCACTGACAGTATGCCATCTAAAATTGGCACACTTTCATTGCGCCCCCTGATGGCAGACCTCTGAAGGTGTCAAAGGGGGTTCCATGGACCCCACAGACATCCCCTTGCAGGCAGGTACAATGACTTACTGCACCCACATGCAAGGGTATTTCTAATCCCCCTTAAAAGAGCAGGCGGGTTGCCGCCTGCACTGTGAAACACAGAGAATGCACTGCAGAGCGAGTTTGCAGCTACCCTGGGGCAGCTCATTCATCCTAATATTTTCCTTGTTTGTGCCAGCTGCACATTTTAAAAGGTGTGCTAGGTGCAAACAAGGAAAATGCCCCGTATGTATGATATGGCCCCTGGTGGTAAAATATATCCAAGGCTACAGACACAGAAAAAAAAAAAGTTGGGCCATATTACAGATAGTGCCGGGGGGCACAGTGGTTGTTTTTGTCTGCCTTTTATGAGATCTGTCACTTTCTTACTATAGAAGGGGACCCAGAAGCTTGTTCTGGTGCAATCACAATGGGGCATGGCCCCATACAAATAAAGAAACATTCTGCTTTTTCTCCTCTGCCTTATTATAGATATGCAAAAGACACTCAATTGATAGATGGAATGCAGAGCAAATTAAAACAATAACCCTCAGTCAATAGATCTGGGTTAAATCCATCATTCTTTTGCTCACCATGCCATCCCAGTTTAGACCTGGCCATATGCAAATGAGTTTTGACCCTGTGCCTCCTTTGAACAGTCCAGCTGAACTGCCAAGCCAGGTCCTCCCTGGACCGGAAACAAGCATCCTAGGACCGGTTTTGGGATTTCAACCCTCTTCAGCCAGGATAGCTGGAAACCAGTGGCACAATGAACCTGGGACCCACGTCTGGGCATACCCTGCGCACTTAGGGCGAGAAAGCAAACGACACACAATTGATGGACGAAATGCAGAGCAAATCAAAACATTCACCCCCAGTCAAGAGATCTGGGTTAAATCCATCATTCTTTTGCTCACCATGCCACCCCAGTTTAGACCTGGCCATATGCAAATCAGTCTTAACCCTGTGCCTCATTGGAACAAGCATTTGCAATGCAATAGGTCTCGCATTAGGAAAGTTTGAGCTATTGGTATTGTAAATTACACAGTTTTTATGTTAGTTTTGAAAATAGAGAACTTAATAGCTTTGTCATTTACAATGCTAATAGTTTTAACTTTCGCAAATGTGACACCTATAGCATTTGTAATGCAATATGTGTTGTATTTACGTGACTTAGATGTATTGATATTACAAATAACAATGGCTTTTAAATTTTTTATATTTAATACTTAAATAAAAGATATTGCCATTTATAATGGCAATAGCTTAAACTTTTGTAAATTTTTTTGGGGAAGATTGTGTTAATTGTATTTTATTGTGACTTAAATCCAAGAACAGAAGTGAAATATTAACATCTTTTTGTGACATTTGTAATAAAGCTTGAAACATTGAGAGAACATATTTGAACCAGTTGTTGAATCATTGCACAGATTGATGCTGTGGTGGTGCTGAGTGATGTTGTGGTGGCGATGAGTGATGCTGTGTCGTTCAGTGATGCTATGGTAGCACCTAGTGATGTTGTATTTCCCATGAGTGATGGTTGTGGTGGTGCTGAGTGATGCTGTGGCGAAGCGATAGATAGATAGATAGAGGAAGGGCGATAGAGGGAGGGCGATAGATAGATAAAGGGAGGGCGATAGATAGATAGAGGGAGGGCAAAAGATAGATAGACAGAGTGATGGCGATAGATAGAGTGAGTGAGTGCGATAGATGAAGTGTATTTATGTTGCATTGAGTAGTGTAAGTATGAGGTATGTAATTATATGGCATTGAGTGGTATTATGTAATGTAAATGTAAATTGATACTTGTATAGCGCACTACTCACCCGCAAGGGTCTGAAGGCGCTTGTACGAATACCGCTGTGGAACCCATCCTGGCTTTCCCTGTGAGGCGTCCACTCCTGGGCACCCCCAAGGTGGAGGCCAGGCATCCTTAGCGTTGTGGGGGCCGTTGTGGAGATTAAGCAAGCTATTGCCCAGAGTTGCAGAGTGGGACTCCATGATTGGAATAGGCACCGAGGCGAGAATTATCGAGTCCGTGGAATTTTGAGCCCAAGACCCACCGAGGCGGGGAATTGAACCCTGGTCCCGGGCTAGACCCCTGCCGCAGGGTCTCCGCTCTAACCATTGAGCCACACTTCTCCACAATTATTATGTGGAGTGTATTTACGTTGCATTAAGAATAGTAATTATATGGCGTGTAATTATGTGGCATTGAGTGGTAATATGGGGAGTGTATGTTGTATTCAGTAGAGTAATTATGTGGCACTGAGTGGTATTTGGAGTGAATGTTACATTGAGTGCAATGTAATTATGTGGTGTGTATTGTGTGGCACTCAGTGGTATTTGGAGTGTATGGTGCATGGACTGCAGTGTAAATATGTGGTGTGTAATTATATGGCACTGAGTGGTATTTGGAGTGTATGTTGCATTCAGTGTAGTGTAATTATGTGCTGTGTAATTATGTGGCACTGAGTGGTATTTGGAGTGTATGTCGGATTGAGTGCAGTGTAATTATGTGGCGTGTAAATATGTGGCACTGAGTGGTATCTGAAGTGTATGTTGCATTGAGCGCAGTGTAATTATGTAGCATGTAATTATGTGGCACTGAGTGGTATTGTGTGGAGTGTATGTTGTATTCAGTAGAGTGTAATTGTGTGGCATGTAATTTTGTGGCACTGAGTGGTATTGTTTGGGTTGTATGTTGCATTGAGTGCCTGTGTAATTATGTAGCATATAATTATGTGGCACTGAGTGGTATTGTGTGGAGTGTGTGTTGCATTCAGTAGAGTGTAATTATGTGGTGTGTAATTATGCGGCACTGAGCTGTATTTGTAGTGTATGTTGCATTGAGTGCAGTGTAATTATGTGGCAGTGCAGTGTGTGTGAGGCAGCGCAGTGTGTGTGTGAGGCAGCGCAGTGTGTGTGAGGCAGCGCAGTGTGTGTGTGTGTGTGTGTGTGTGTGTATGTGTGTGTAAGGCAAATGCTAAATTGTGTAGTAAACCTCGAATCGCCGCGGAATCAATTCCACTGGTCCGCCCAATGTTTACACAGTATTTATGAAAGGTAATCGAAAGAAATCATAATTTCACGCAACGCGGGCTTGTGAATATGTCAAAATTAAATTTTTAAGAGCACGTCACTTTGGAAATGTTCTTTCTAGGAGGTAATGGTAGCGGTCTCAACATAAAGAAACGAGCAACATTGTTGGCCAGAGTGTTGTAAAAGTGATATGGTGGTGGGGTCAGCGTTCAGCTGGATGGAAAGCAATATACAGGGCAGTGGGGGAGGAGAAGGTACGGAGGGGGAGGAGAAGGTACGGACAACGGAAAGAGGGTGTAGGTCGGAGGAAGTAACACGGAGGACAGGGTGGAGGACAGCAGCAAAGAGCTAGAGAGCAATGTATAGGCAGAGGGGGAGAAGCACGTTTCCCTCAAAGCGGGTTAATTAACACCCAGTGTCACTTTTGTACTTCTTTCAACATGTATACAGTGCTTTGATACAAAAAAAAAACATGGAAATACAAAATAATTTTAAAATGTGGGTTCAGCTAACATGCTTCACATATTATTAATTTCAAATAGGGCCCCTCTCTCGGTGACTCAGTGCCGATTTTGTTGTAGTAGATGGACAAATGTACGGTAAATGGGAACAAAGAATATTGTAACGGGGCCCCTAAATACCATAACCTTTCTGCGTACAAGTAACACTCTACCACACCCTTGCCCCAATACAAAGTTCCCTCACTTATATGCGCTAAGCTTATCCCAGGCGTGGAAGAAGATATACGGGGCCGGTTAAACATACTGCAGCGGGGCTCTTCACATGACAAGCACTTGTTTCAAAGTTTGAGAAAAAAATATCCAGCAGTGAAAAGAAATAATGTCAGATCCAGCATCTGGTCACATCTAATGGTCTTAGCGGAGGCATCACTCCCCCTCCTTTATCCCACAGAGCTGCTTTATGGCCATCAACCATTTATTACACTGTCAGCCAGTTGTGGATATTTCAGACAGCACTCAACACCGAGCTGTATTCTGGGACTTGTAGTTTTGCTCTTGGAAACTCCAGCCGAGTCGCTCTAACCTTGTGCACAAAGTTGAAAACAAAAGTTTAACATCCTGGTAAAAGGGAGACAAATAAGACACCCATGTAGTGCATGATTCGTACAAAGTGAAACTAGAAAACCTGGATTCCTCCAAACTGTGTGATCTTATGAAATATAGTGTTTCACCAACCCACACCACCTCCGCCTCCTTTTCTTCATTTCCTCAATAAACCTGAAAAGTGACTTATTAATGTCAAAGCTGCCACACATTACAGAAATAATTTTGTCTATTTTGAAGAGTCTTGTTATAATATATTTTACGTGTCATTTGTTGCACGATTCACACAGCAAACAAATGTCAGGCTCGGCTTGTGCTTGGGCTCTTACAGCCGAGCCAGACGCTGGTTCGACTTTCGCTGTTAATATGTTTACTCGCCCACCTCTACGTGTGACATTGCAGCCTCAACCCGCCCCTTTAAGTGCCACGCGCTTCTTGCACGGGCACTTCCCTGTTCAACTGCCAGTAGTTCACTTGGGGCGAAAAAGTTTAAGCGTCGCATACACAAGGTTCTTTCTCCAATTCCACCATATTATAGCGCCGCGGCGCGCTCTCTTATTACATAGCACACAAGGCGCTCTTACCTTCACACCACAGGACAACTGGCGCCCGGCCCGGAGCAAGCTCTGAAGCGGCAGCAGCATCTCTTCGGCCTCGGATGGGTCCGGACACCGGGCTCGGTGCTCGAGAAGCAAAGTACCAGGAACTGAAGGAGCGCAGCACGTGACGTCACCTCCCGTAATGACTAGAGTATAGGCGCCTCCACTAAAGGGGCGAGAGAAAAGAGCTTTTCATAATACAAGAATAACCCGTGAGACAGAGCTCATAACTAGAACAGAGAGAATAAAAAGATTCTCAAGTACAAGTCGCTTGGGTACTAGACTCTTTCCCAATACCTTCACGGGATTGATGAATAGACCGGAAGTCAGGCAGCCCTCCTCGAGACAGAGGCGGGGCCTGACCAGAAGCAGGAAGTCGAGCGCGACCGGAGCTTCCCAGGAGGCAGGCTGCAGTGGCTGGCGCAAGGCTCCGGTGCAGAGAGAGGAGAGCCCTGCGTGCAGCCGGCGTCCGCCCGGGAAGCCAAGGAGCGGAGTGCCGGTGTCCCTGTGCCCGTTGACGCCGGAGGGAGCAGCCCCGGAGCGGGACCTGACTGGGCACGTTGTCTCCCCGGAAGAGTCCTGCGGAGTAGAAGTCCCGGTGAGTGGGGCTCCGTGCTTGTGTTTTTGGGGACAGGAGGTACTCGGAGCATGTTGAGGGCTGCGGGGGCCATGGTATTTGGAGTCCCCAGTGTGGGACTCCAACAATAGTGCTGGCATCTCTCCAGAGCCCACGAGGCTCCCCAGGGGCACTGGCTCGAAAGCGAAACTGACAACGCACACACAGCAAGTAGCTAGGAGCGTGCTCCCGCGGTCAAAACTGAGAATAGCAAAGCACGCGTCTGACTCGTGTCCACATTCCCAAATACGGCTCACAATAGGTTTCGAGCAGACAGCAAGCAAGCTTCGCTTGCTTGCATGTAGGCTCGACCTAACAATCCAGTTCCCATTGGGCCCAGGTCCAAGACTGATTTGCATATGGCTGGATCCAAACTGGAATAGCATGGTGAGCACAAAAACGATGGATTTAGGCGCAGATCTCTGTACCTGGGTGAATGTATGACAATGTTCTGCATTCTGTTCATCAATTGTTCTTATTATAGATATGGGCATAGAGCCAAAGAAACTGTCTGGAGATGCACCACGAACAGATACAACACAGTCAGTGTTCCTCCAGGTGCATGTCTAGAGCTCCCCAGTAAAGAAATCATATGGGACAGAGAGACCCCCATGCTTCCAACTGCAGGCAGGTGCATAACTGCACTGACTTGCAACAGTACCCTGCTCTCCATCTTCGAACTGAGGGTGGCCCACCTTCAGTGAAAGATGGAGTGTCCATGTCTACACTGTTTGTGTATTATGACTCTCTGTCCTGATTTGCACCAGGTGCACCTAGATAAGGGTGTAACCTGGTGCAAAAAAGGACAGCATGCCCAGTATGTAATTTCAGCCCTATATCACCTTTATCAGTGATTGATTGAAGGCCAATCAACAGATATATTTATATGAATATATTTAGAAGCGTGGGTATATCTGTATACATGCATATATTATTTTTTAGTTATTAAAAAACCCTCCTACCCTTGCCTGGCCCTTCACTCATCCCAAACCTTCCTGACTATGTAGAACCTCCAAACGTCCTTCAAAACTCTTTCCTCCTCCTATCCAATTCATCTAACTAACATGCTCACATGAGCCACCAGTCTCAATAACGTCTCACATCTTCCCTTTACTAATCCACCTCAATTAATCTACCCCTATTCAAAACACTTGAGGAAATGCATGCGACAGCAATAGCTCAAACTACACCTAACAAACGTTTTACAACTAAGCCTACAAGGGAAAAGGAAGCACCTATTACTATTTAGATATAACCTTGAGTTCCAAAGTAGCGTGCAACTTGCCATTTTCCACAAAGCTTTTCGATGCATCGTCTGGGGTAGTCAGCACTATAAAATACAATTTATAATTATAATATTAGGCCACAAAACATGTTGAACATCAGGTGTTGTTGGTCAACTGTAGGACATACCAAATTGCTAATAAATGTGTCTGTTTAGCAATACTGCAGATAATAATCAAAAGTGAAAGCGAATTACAGATCAAGAATTAGAAAACACGTAATTTAAATGTTTCAAATAAATTACATAATTCGCATTTTTTAACAATGCTTATTTACGTGGAATCATTCCCTTTGCTTCATGTAATTTTGGGAAGTGACAATGATGCCAAGGTGCCTTGAAAAACATGCAGAATTCATGCTCTAGAGCATATTAAAGACAGTGAAGATGCCAACATATTTCATATGACTGTATTCTCATTTTACCATCTATTATCAGGTAAAGCTACAGAACGGTGATAAAGTAAGCAGCAAGCCAACCGCATATTGCAGAGCACTATTTAGGACTAGATTTATTTCTCTGCTGCTTCAATGTATTCAACCCATCCAGCGCAATGATTCACAGATATGAAGGTATATTTTTTTCAACTAACATACTGAGTAAACTCTGTCATCACACAAGGACAGACCTGCAGTAATTCCACCAGCCATTACAATATTAAAATGTGTATAACCATCACGAAAGTAAATGCCTGGAAGTTAATACATTAATGGCTTGATCAAAGTAATTTGGTTTTTGGTATTGATAAAAGTGCAAATTTAAATCAGCCAAAGAACTGCTTGATCAACTGGGGTCACGACCCGTGATGTCTCACCTCTAATCACTGATGACCACCATTAACCTCCAAACATTCTCTGAGATATGAACTTGGAAAATGGAACCAAGGGGAGTGTATCTAGGTTTCAATTCTCAAAGTATGCATTTGCACAAGTTCTCACAAATCCAACAATATCATAAAGAGTTGGAAAAATAGGGCAGGCAACTTGTTTACAAATGGTTGGCATGTTGTTTAATTTACAGACCAATACTGTTTATGATGTTGTATGTGAGTCTACCAATTTAAAACACAGGTGTATTGAATGTCATTTGATAGTAGATATAGTAGGAGTGTCCAGTGTGGGTACAGGGAGGCAGATTTACAAGCCCCTTGTGCCACCAGTGCGTCACTTTTTGTGACACATCATGGTTTTTGTTTCATGCCAAATTTACAAGGTGACGCATCCTAGACATGCGTCATGGAAGACGGAGATGCGACAGAATGGAACTGCGCGAGAATCTGCTGCGTCACGTACGTATTAAAATATGCAGGGTAGGCGTTCTGACGTTAAATCCAATTCATTACTGATGCAGGGATATTTACAACAATTCCCTGCAGTGACCCATCTTTTGGATGCATCTTTGAAATTGTGCTTGCAAGCCTATGTCTCATAAACCCATGCGCAGGAAATTATGCAAATACCAGCAGAGCAGTCTTGCAGCAGATCAGACAGCATGGCCCTCCTAATCCTGCAGCTGGGAGTCGGACCAAGAAGACAAAAACCACCACCAGACCAAATACCACAACCGTATCCTCCACCATCACCACAAAGGCAGCGCAGGAGAAGGGAGCGCATCTACCGGCAATGTACCACCCTCACTGGGCTCCGGGATGAACAAGTCATCAAAATGTATCGCCTCAAGAAGACGTCCATTGTGACCCTGCTGCTTCAGATCTCACCATGGGTATGGCCATCAAATGACAGAGTCTGCAACATGCCACTGCAGACAAAGCTCCTGGTGATGTTACACATGTTGTCCTCAGAATCTTTCCAAGCAACAGCAGCATGAGTGGCAGGTGTCTTACAGGCATCTTTCTCTGCCTTCCTTCATTCTGTCTTGAATGACATGCTACAGGTCACAACACAGTACATCCATTTCCCCTGCACACAACAGCAGCAGATGGACATTAAACAAGGCTTCTATGCCATTGCTGGCTTCCCGCATGTACTTGTGCAATGGACTGCACGCATGTCCAATTGGTACCACCTACAGCAACTTCACATCTATACCGCAACAGGAAGCACACACAGTCCATAAATGTACAGGCCCTTGTGGACCATTGGGGACTATTCACTAATGTACTGGCTAAATATCCTGGGAGTGTGCATGATTTATATATCTACAGAAACAACATTATAAAGGATCATTTCCAAAATGGACAATGTGGCAATGGGCTACTTGTAGGTAAGCAGCAATCAATTAACACATACCAATATTCAGTAAGAATAGCTGGCCATCTGGCACAGTATGTGCCCTTGTGTAAGAATTATGCAATAAGTGATTGCGAAAAGGCTAACCCACATATACACTATAATCTCATAACGCACAGTCAAAAGCTGCATAAATATGTAGCAGCATAACAGAAAGTGCAAAGGGATGCAAGATGGAAATGCAACCGAATACCCTGCAAAATCATGTCAAGTATAATAGGTCACCCTGTTGGTGTATGCACACATCTCATCTAATTCAATTTAAAATGTGTAATGCATTGTAAACCATGCATGGAAATAGTATTTCATCCAAATGGAATATGTCCGTGCATTAAGGTGTCCCTTCGTGTTCAAAAACAATATACACATGATGCAGGCATTAGTGTACCATGGAACAAGGATGCCTGTGCAGGGCCATGTCATCCAAATGTATGACAACGCAGGGGCAAACACATTGTATAAAACAATCAATAGAAATATGTGGCATCACTGTGCCTTGAAACTGACTCACTTCTGCACAGACAAATCATTTGCAGCACTTCCATAGTAAAATGGGCCTAGATGTGCCATGCATAATCTGGGAAAGTGTACATCAAACATAATAAGTACGGATTGGTGTCACTACAACGCATGTTATTACAACGCATGTTTTTACATCGCATTTTTTACATCGCAAAGTCTATTACAACGCGATTTTTTACAACGCATACCACTACATCGCAATATAGTTTTATTAATGAAAAAGTACCAATACAACGCATTCTGTTACAACGCATACATTTACATCGATTTTTTATATATAAATTTTTTTTTGAAACATAAAATCTGGCACGGGATGCAGGGAAAATAGGGGTTTTGGGTGGGGAAGTGTATTAAAATATAGTGAAAAACTACACGTACAAGTAACAATATTTTAATAAATAATTTAAACGTATACCGTTTTTTTTTTTGTAACATAAAATCTGGCACGGGATGCAGGAAAAATAGGGGTTTTGGGTGGGGAAGTGTATTAAAATCTATAAAAAATCTCCACAAAAACTTTCTTTTTTTGTTTAAAAATTAATAAATTAATAAATTAGCTTAAAATATTATAATTTTAAATTAATTAAATAAATAATTAAAAAATTAAATAAATGAAATAATAGCCAAAAATCATACGGAAACACTGTATAATCATAAGAGTATTAAATTTAATACTCGAGTATTAAAATTAATACTTGAGTAACAATAAATATATTAAAATTTTTAAAATTTACATTAATTAAGAAAATAATTTCGTTAAATCATTTCATATTGTTACATTATCTGTAAATAATTATTTAAAAAAATAATTAATTAGATTTTTAAACATTTATATATATATTTATTAATTAAATAAAAGAAATAAATAATTTTTAATATTTAAATAAAATAAAATAAAACGACGTGTTGGTAGTAAACTAATTCCATAAATAATCGACCTATATTTCTATTATTCAAACAACACAGATACAATGCAATGCATAGAGATATTCTAATTAAAACGAGATTAATAAAAAACGTACTCGATATATTTTACAAAGTAGTCATAGTAAGGAAAATTATTATATTTCAAGAAAATAACGACGTATTGAAAAAATATGGAATAAATGATTAGTAAATAATTGATTTTTAAACTTTTTAATCAAAAGCAACACATTAACGTTCAAAGTTGCGCTATTTTAGACACAGGAAACTAAAATGAAGTCCATCTACGATTTCCATGACCTACAATATCAACAAGACTTTCAAGATGGATGCCAAAATGAAACGAAAATATGAAAAGTTTACTTCCACGTAACGTATTTTAAATTATATGTTTCCACATCAAATGATTTAAAAAAAATTTAGAAACGGAACGGTATAATTTACTCCAAAAATAATGATAATTACGAAAAGTTATAAATAGAAGAAACCCACCATTTTGAAGGCAGTTGATTATCAACTAACAGAGTGAGCAGACGTGAAAACCTGACCCTCTGACCTCTTGATTTAATTGTGAAGGAAAAGGAACATAGACGCATTTCTCTTTGACATTAAAGTAAGTCAAATGAAATAAGAATTCAATTTATGTAGTGCTAACATATCAGCACCAATATATTTTAAAAATATTTTTTAAAATAGATTATTTAATATAATAATAAGCATTTAGAAAAAAAATATTAAAACGTTTGATAGGAATGTTTATATGTGTTAAAGTTTTTATAATTATTAAACAGAATACTTTTAAGAAAATGAAACAAATGTTGATGAAATTTTTTTGTAACCAATAATTGCATTGTCAACAAGGTAACTGCTGAATATTTTAAAAAAGCTTATATTTCAACTTATTTAATTTAAATAAATAAATGAAAAAATACATTACCGTAACCAAAATAAACAAGCAACATTACTAAACATTCTCTCCCTCTCCCCCACATCCTTCGAAAATTAAACGTAAATGTAATATGTTAAAAATAGTAAGACAGACACATAAGACAGCGTAAAAATGGATGACAAATAAATGTCAGAATAATTGAATTTAAAATATAGAATATGTATTTATTTGCTTTGCATCTCATGCAAATCAACATTTAATTTTAGATACTTCAATGTATGTTGTGAAGCAGTATAGATTGTGAAAAAAACCTA
This sequence comes from Lissotriton helveticus, assembly GCF_964261635.1. Lineage (NCBI taxonomy): Eukaryota > Metazoa > Chordata > Amphibia > Caudata > Salamandridae > Lissotriton > Lissotriton helveticus. The sequence goes on from NC_136068.1 coordinate 318,175,279, forward strand.
AAACAACAATCGATTCAACCAAAGATTTAAAAATATATGAAAAATAAAGGACTATCAGCAAGGTAAATACTTGACAGTTTTAATGTACCAGTAGAATATCGTTTTAAAAAAATATAAATTAGTATAAGAAGTAGATTATTTTCTACAAAAAATGTCATAGTAATAAAACTCGCATGTATTATGAAGGAACATATGACACGTTTTCAAATGTTTTCTTTACAGCAAAAGGAGAACAACCATAACTGAGAAAGCCACCGAAAATCAGCCAATATCGAAACCATTTGCAAAATAACACCACAAATTAACATTCAAATCTCAAAGGTAACTTTTAAATATAAACACATTTCTATTTGAGAATACAATGGAAATCATAAATATTTTTTAGCTGAATATGTGCAGGATAGTCGAAAAAATGTAAATTTGTAATCGAACTCTAGGTAAGTGCATATTCTGAAAAAAATGCTGATTATTAATAGAAAATAAGAAAAGTACTAGATATTGTGAAATTATCTGTTATTATTTCCACTCTGAGAAAGTGCATGACTTTAGTGGTCCCCAAACCTTTTTTGGGGGTGCTAGAGGATGTCAAAATGACACCCTCTTCATCCTTGTCAATATCTGTATTTACCGATTCTGTAAATACCGACCGGTAATGTCCCATTCATTCCTATGGGCTTCAAAGCCCATAGGAATGAATGGGGCATTACCGGTCGGTATTTACCGAATCGGTAAATACAGATATTTTCCAATTCAGCAAAAGGAACATCTGGATGTTCCTACATCTCGACCCCGTAGATTTACCGATTTTTAATTGCCTAATCGGTATGATTCGGTAATTAAAAATCAGTAAATCTATTTTACCTACATCGGGCCCTAAGTATTCTAAGTCCAGGTAAATGCATGATGTAAAAAACTGCTGGTTAGTGTTAACATTTCACTAATTTTTAAACATTAATAACCATATTTTTATTCAAGACAACGTACAAAAGGGATAAATAATTAAAACATTATCCAAATATATAACACATTTTCTAATTTTTTTTACATTCAAAGGAGAACAACCAAAACCGGAAAAACAACCGAAGCTCAGCCAATATCAAAACAATTTGCAAGACTTGAAAGAAACCCATCAAACCAACCTTCAAAACTCAAAGGTAACTTTTAAATATAAACACATTTCTATTTGAGAATACATTAGAAATCATAAATATTTTTTAGCTGAATATGTGCAGGATAGTCGAAAAAATGTAAATTTCTAATCGAACTCTAGGTAAGTGCATATTCTGACTAAAATGCTGATTATTAATAGAAACTAAGAAAAGTACTTGATATTGTGAAATTATCTCTTATTATGTCCACTCTGAGAAAGTGCATGACTTTAGTGGTCCCCAAACCTTTTTTGGGGGTGCTAGAGGGTGTCAAAGTGACACCCCCTGCACCCTTGTCAATATCTGTATTTACCGATTCGGTAAATACCGACCGGTAATGCCCCATTCATTCCTATGCGCTTCAAAGCCCATAGGAATGAATGGGTCATTACCGGTCGGTATTTACCGAATCGGTAAATACAGATATTTACCAATTCGGCAAAAGGAACATCTGGATGTTCCTACATCTCGACCCCTTAGATTTACCGATTTTTTATTTCCTAATCGGTATGATTCGGTAATTAAAAATCAGTAAATCTATTTTACCTACATCGGGCCCTAAGTAATCTAAGTCCAGGTAAATGCATGATGTAAGAAAAGGCTGGTTAGTGTTAACATTTTACTAATTTGTAAACAATAATAAACATATTTTTATTTAAGACAACGTACAAAAGGGATAAATAATAAAAACATTATCCAAATATATAACACATTTTCAAAATTTTTTTTTACATTCAAAGGAGAACAACCAAAACTGTAAAAGCGATCAAAGCTCAGCCAATATCAAAACAGTTTGCAAGACTTGAAAGAAACTCACAAACCAACCTTCAAAACTCAAAGGTAACTGTCAAATAAACACATTTCATTTTCTGCTTACATTGCATACGATATATAATTTTAAAGCAGAAAAAATGCAGTATAGTCAAAAAATTTCATTTACTATTTAAACTCCAGGTAATTGTTTGATACGAGAAAGTGCTGGATAGATTAGAAATACAAATTACTATTCCAACTCCAGGTAAGAGCATGATTAGATAAAGTGCTGGATAGTGTAGAAATGCCACTTACTATTCCAACACCAATAAAGTGCATGATTAAAGAAAGTACTGTATAGTGTTAAAGTGCCACTTACTATGCAATGTTCAAGTAAATACATGATTAGTGCAAGTGCTGGATAGTGTTGAAGTGCCACTTACTATTCTAACTCCAGGAAAGAGCATGTTTAGGAAAACTGCTGGATAGTGTTGAAGTGCCACTTACTATTCTAACTCCAGGAAAGTGGATGATTAGGGAAAGTGCTGGATAGTTATGAAGTGTCACTTACTATTCTAATTCCATGAAAGTGGATGATTAGGGAAAGTGCTGGATAGTGTTGAAGTGCCACTTACTATTCTAACTCCAGGAAAGTGCATGATTAGGGAAAGTGCTGGATAGTGTTGAAGTGCCACTTACTATTCTAACTCCAGGAAAGTGCATGATTAGGGAAAGTGCTGGATAGTGTTGAAGTGCCACTTACTATTCTAACTCCAGGAAAGTGCATGATTAGGGAAAGTGCTGGATAGTGTTGAAGTGCCACTTACTATTCTAACTCCAGGAAAGTGCATGATTAGGGAAAGTGCTGGATAGTGTTGAAGTGCCACTTACTATTCTTATTCTAGGAAAGTGTATGATTAGGGAAAGTGCTGGATAGTGTTGAAGTGGATCCCGTTTAAAGTACCACTTACTATTCTAACTCCAGGAAAGTGCATGATTAGGGAAAGTGTTGGATAGTGTTGAAGTGCCACTTACTATTCTAACTCCAGGAAAGTGCATGTTTAGGGAAAGTGCTGGATAGTGTTGAAGTGCCACTTACTATTCTAACTCCAGGAAAGTGCATGATTAGGGAAAGTGCTGGATAGTGTTGAAGTGCCACTTACTATTCTAACTCCAGGAAAGTGGATGATTAGGGAAAGTGCTGGATAGTGTTGAAGTGCCACTTACTATTCTAACTCCAGGAAAGTGCATGATTAGGGAAAGTGCTGGATAGTGTTGAAGTGCCACTTACTATTCTAACTCCAGGAAAGTGCATGATTAGGGAAAGTGCTGGATAGTGTTGAAGTGCCACTTACTATTTTAACTCCAGGAAAGTGCATGTTTAGGAAAAGTGCTGGATAGTGTTGAAGTGCCACTTACTATTCTAACTCCAGGAAAGTGGATGATTAGGGAAAGTGCTGGATAGTGTTGAAGTGCCACTTACTATTCTAACTCCAGGAAAGTGGATGATTAGTAAAAATGCTGGATAGTGTTGAAGTGCCACTTACTATTCTAACACCAGGTAAGTGCTTGATTAAAGAAAGTACTGGATAGTATTGAAGTGCCACTTGCTATTCTAACTCCATGAAAGTGCATGTTTAGGGAAAGTGCTGGATAGTGTTGAAGTGCCACTTACAATTCCAAGTCCAGATAAATGCATAAGCAAATAAATGGCTGGTTAGTGTTAACATGTCACAAATTTCTAATCATCAATACATATAGATTATTTTTTTCAACATTTAGAAAAGATATAGAAATAAAACATTATCAAACCATATAACACTTTTTTAAATTTTTTCATTGCAGCCAAACAAGATAAACCAAAACCGAAAAAGCAAGCAAACCTCAGCCAACATCAAAACAATTTGCAAGACTTGAAAGAAACCCACAAAGCAACCTTAAAAACTCAAAGGTAACTTTCAAATAAACACATTTCATTTTCTGTGTACATTGCATACAAAATATAATTTTAAAACCGAAAAAGTGCAGGATAGTGAAAAATGTCAATTACTATTCAAACTCCAGGTAAGTGCTTCATTACGGAACGTACTGGATAGTTTTGAAGTGCCACTTAATATTCTAACTCCAGATAAGGGCATGATTAGAAAACGTGCTGGATAGTGTTGAAGTGCCACTTACTATTCTAACTCCAGAAAAGTGCATGTTTAGGGAAAGTGCTGGATAGTGTTGAAGTGCCACTTACTATTCTAACTCCAGGAAAGTGCATGTTTAGAGAAAGTGCTGGATAGTGTTGAAGTGCAACTTACTATTCTAACTCCAGGAAAGTGCATGATTAGGGAAAGTGTTGGATAGTGTTGAAGTGCCACTTACTATTCTAACTCCAGGAAAGTGCATGATTAGGGAAAGTGCTGGATAGTGTTGAAGTGCCACTTACTATTCGAACTGCAGGAAAGTGCATGATTAGGGAAAGTGCTGGATAGTGTTGAAGTGCCACTTACTATTCTAACTCCAGGAAAGTGGATGATTAGGGAAAGTGCTGGATAGTGTTGAAGTGCAACTTACTATTCTAACTCCAGGAAAGTGAATGATTAGGGAAAGTGTTGGATAGTGTTGAAGTGCCACTTACTATTCTTACTCCAGGAAATTGCATGATTAGGGAAAGTGCTGGATAGTGTTGAAGTGCCACTTACTATTCTTACTCCAGGTAAGTGCATGTTTAGGGAAAGTGCTGGATAGTGTTTAAGTGCCACTTACAATTCCAAGTCCAGATAAATGCATAAGCAAATAAAGTGCTGGTTAGTGTTAACATGTCACAAATTTCTAATCATCAATACATATAGATTATTTTTTTCAACATTTAGAAAAGATATAGAAATAAAACATTATCAAACCATATAACATTTTTTTAAATGTTTTCATCACAGCCAAACAAGATAAACCAAAACCGAAAAAGCAAGCAAAGCTCAGCCAACATCCAAACAATTTGCAAGACTTGAAAGAAACCGACAAAGCAACCTTCAAAACTCAAAGGTAACTGACAAATAAACAAATTTCATTTTCTGCGTACATTGCATACAAAATATAATTTTAAAACCGAAAAAGTGCAGGATAGTGAAAAATGTCAATTACTATTCAAACTCCAGGTAAGTGCTTGATTAGGGAAAGTGCTGGATAGTGTTGAAGTGCCATTTACTATTCTAACTCCAGGAAAGTGCATGATTAGGGAAAGTGCTGGATAGTGTTGAAGTGCCACTTACTATTCTAACTCCAGGTAAGGGCATGATTAGAAAAAATGCTGGATAGTGTTGAAGTGCCACTTACTATTCTAACTCCAGGAAAGTGCATGTTTAGGGAAAGTGCTGGATAGTGTTGAAGTGCAACTTACTATTCTAACTCCAGGAAAGTGGGTGATTAGGGAAAGTGCTGGATAGTGTTGAAGTGCCACTTACTATTCTAACACCAGGTAAGTGCTTGATTAGAAAAAGTGCTGGATAGTGTTGAAGTGCCACTTACTATTCTAACTCCAGAAAAGTGCATGTTTAGGGAAAGTGCTGGATAGTGTTGAAGTGCAACTTACTATTCTAACTCCAGGAAAGTGCATGTTTAGGGAAAGTGCTGGATAGTGTTGAAGTGCCACTTACTATTCTAACTCCAGGAAATTGCATGTTTAGGGAAAATGCTGGATAGTGTTGAAGTGCCACTTACTATTCTAACACCAGGTAAGTGCTTCATTAGGGAAAGTGCTGGATAGTATTGAAGTGCCACTTACTATTCTAACTCCAGGAAAGTGCATGTTTAAGGAAAGTGCTGGATAGTGTTGAAATGACACTTACTATTCTAACACCAGGTAAGTGCTTGATTAGGGAAAGTGCTGGATAGTGTTGAAGTCCCACTTATTATTCTAACTCCAGGAAAGTGCTTGATTAGGGAAAGTGTTGGATAGTGTTGAAGTGCCACTTACTATTCTAACTCCAGGAAAGTGCATGTTTAGGAAAAGTGCTGGATAGTGTTAAAGTGCAACATACTATTCTAACTCCAGGAAAGTGCATGATTAGGGAAAGTGCTGTATAGTGTTGAAGTGCCATTTACTATTCTAACTCCATGAAAGTGCATGATTAAGGAAAGTGCTGGATAGTGTTGAAGTGCCACTTACTATTCTAACTCCAGGAACGTGCGTGATTAGGGAAAGTGCTGGATAGTGTTGAAGTGCAACTTACTATTCTAACTCCTGGAAAGTGCATTAGTAGGGAAAGTGTTGGATAGTGTTGAAGTGCCACTTACTATTCTAACTCCAGGAAAGTGCATGATTAGTGAAAATGCTGGATAGTGTTGAAGTGCCACTTACTATTCTTACTCCAGGTAAGTGCATGTTTAGGGAAAGTGCTGGATAGTGTTTAAGTGCCACTTACAATTCCAAGTCCAGATAATTGCTTGAGCAAATAAAGTGCTGGTTAGTGTTAACATGTCACAAATTTCTAATCATCAATACATATAGATTATTTTTTTCAACGTTTAGAAAAGATATAGAAATAAAACATTATCAAACCATATAACATTTTTTTAAATTTTTTCATCACAGCCAAACAAGATAAACCAAAACCGAAAAAGCAAGCAAAGCTCAGCCAACATCCAAACAATTTGCAAGACTTGAAAGAAACCGACAAAGCAACCTTCAAAACTCAAAGGTAACTGACAAATAAACACATTTCATTTTCTGCGTACATTGCATACAAAATATAATTTTAAAACCGAAAAAGTGCAGGATAGTGAAAAATGTCATTTACTATTCAAACTCCAGGTAAGTGCTTGATTAGGGAAAGTGCTGGATAGTGTTGAAGTGCCATTTACTATTCTAACTCCAGGAAAGTGCATGATTAGGGAAAGTGCTGGATAGTGTTGAAGTGCCACTTAATATTCTAACTCCAGGCAATGGCATGATTAGAAAAAATGCTGGATAGTGTTGAAGTGCCACTTACTATTCTAACTCCGGGAAAGTGCATGTTTAGGGAAAGTGCTGGATAGTGTTGAAGTGCAACTTACTATTCTAACTCCAGGAAAGTGGATGATTAGGGAAAGTGCTGGATAGTGTTGAAGTGCCACTTACTATTCTAACACCAGGTAAGTGCTTGATTAGGGAAAGTGCTGGATAGTGTTGAAGTGCAACTTACTATTCTAACTCCAGGAAAGTGCATGATTAGAGAAAGTGCTGGATAGTGTTGAAGTGCAACTTACTATTCTAACTCCAGGAAAGTGCATGTTTAGGGAAAGTGCTGGATAGTGTTGAAGTGCCACTTACTATTCTAACTCCAGGAAATTGCATGTTTAGGGAAAATGCTGGATAGTGTTGAAGTGCAACTTACTATTCTAACACCAGGTAAGTGCTTCATTAGGGAAAGTGCTGGATAGTATTGAAGTGCCACTTACTATTCTAACTCCAGGAAAGTGCATGTTTAAGGAAAGTGCTGGATAGTGTTGAAATACCACTTACTATTCTATCACCAGGTAAGTGCTTGATTAGGGAAAGTGCTGGATAGTGTTGAAGTGCCACTTACTATTCTAACTCCAGGAAAGTGCATGATTAGGGAAAGTGCTGGATAGTGTTGAAGTGCCACTTACTATTCTAACTCCAGGAAAGTGCATGATTAGGGAAAGTGCTGGATAGTGTTGAAGTGCCACTTACTATTCTTATTCTAGGAAAGTGTATGATTAGGGAAAGTGCTGGATAGTGTTGAAGTGGATCCCGTTGAAGTACCACTTACTATTCTAACTCCAGGAAAGTGCATGTTTAGGGAAAGTGCTGGATAGTGTTGAAGTGCCACTTACTATTCTAACTCCAGGAAAGTGCATGTTTAGGGAAAGTGCTGGATAGTGTTAAAGTGCAACATACTATTCTAACTCCAGGAAAGTGCATGATTAGGGAAAGTGGTGGATAGTGTTGAAGTGCCACTTACTATTCTAACTCCAGGAAAGTGGATGATTAGGGAAAGTGCTGGATAGTGTTGAAGTGCCACTTACTATTCTAACACCAGGTAAGTGCTTGATTAGGGAAAGTGCTGGATAGTGTTTAAGTGCCACTTACAATTCCAAGTCCAGATAAATGCATGAGCAAATAAAGTGCTGGTTAGTGTTAACATGTCACAAATTTCTAATCATCAATACATATAGATTATTTTTTTGAACGTTTAGAAAAGATATAGAAATAAAACATTATCAAACCATATAACACTTTTTTAAATTTTTTCATTACAGCCAAACAAGATAAACCAAAACCGAAAAAGCAAGCAAAGCTCAGCCAACATCAAAACAATTTGCAAGACTTGAAAGAAACCCACAAAGCAACCTTCAAAACTCAAAGGTAACTGTCAAATAAACACATTTCATTTTCTGCGTACATTGCATACAAAATATAATTGTAAAACCGAAAAAGTGCAGGATAGTGAAAAATGTCATTTACTATTCAAACTCCAGGTAATTACTTCATTAGGGAACGTACTGGATAGTTTTGAAGTGCCACTTAATATTCTAACTCCAGATAAGAGCATGATTAGAAAAAGTGCTGGATAGTGTTGAAGTGCCACTTACTATTCTAACTCCAGGAAAGTGCATGTTTAGGGAAAGTGCTGGATAGTGTTGAAGTGCAACTTACTATTCTAACTCCAGGAAAGTGCATGATCAGGGAAAGTGCTGGATAGTGTTGAAGTGCCACTTACTATTCTAACACCAGGTAAGTGCTTGATTAGGGAAAGTGCTGGATAGTATTGAAGTGCCACTTACTATTCTAACTCCAGGAAAGTGCATGATTAGAAAAAATGCTGGATAGTGTTGAAGTGCCACTTACTATTCTAACACCAGGTAAGTGCTTGATTAGGGAAAGTGCTGGATAGTATTGAAGTGCCACTTACTATTCTAACTCCAGATAAATGTATGATTAGAGAAAGTGCTGGATAGTCTTGAAGTGCCACTTACTATTCTAACTCCAGGAAATTGCATGATTAGAGAAAGTGCTGGATAGTGTTGAAGTGCCACTTACTATTCTAACTATTCTATAAAATCAACTTGCAATTCCAAGTCCAGGTAAATGCATGATTAAGGAAAGTGCTGAAAAATGTTTAAGTGCAATGTATTTTTTCAAACAGAACCAACATAATATTTTATATTTCATGTTTCCTTTTTTCCACAGAAAATGGCCAGCAATACCACAGCAATTTATACAAAATCAAGAAAAGGAAACAGACTTCTAAAACACTGTGGGTATATATATTGTAATGAGAGGATAAGTGAACCAAGGAGACATTGGAGGTGTGTTCAATATTATTCTTCTCGTTGCAGAGGCAGAGCAGTTACTGTTGGTGACAACATAATCAAAACCACTGAACATAACCACTCTGCCTCTGCAATGGAAATAGAAATACGCGATACAATCAACCAAATGAAAGATATTGCATCCACCTCCAATGCAACTCCTGGTCAAATTTTAAGAGAGGTTGCACAACATGTCCCTGGACACGTTGCTTGTAATATGCCAACAATCCCTAATTTGCGTAGAATTATTCAATGTAAAAAGCAGGCAAGTAACACACAAACAGTTACTCCACAAACTTTTGCTGACATTGTAATTCCACACGAATTAACTCTTTCTTTCTCTAATGAACCTTTCCTTCTCTATGATAACCAAAACCCTCTCAAACGCATATTAATATTTAGCACTCCCCGTAACCTTTATAAATTAGAGAATACGGAAATTTGGATGATGGATGGTACGTTTAAATGTACGCCCCATCCTTTCACCCAAATTTACAGCATTCATGCACAAATAAACAATAATGTAGTTCCCTTAGTATATAGTTTACTACCAGACTAGCAATCTGCAACCTATAATGAATTTTTATCAGTAATTAAAGAGAAAACATCAGGAAAAAGTCCTAGGAAAATCATTTTAGATTTTGAATTGACTATGATGAATGTCATCAACAAATTGTACGTGGATACCCAAATTCAGGGATGTTTTTTTCATTTTTCCCAGGCATATTGGCGTAAACTTCAAAAAACATCCCTGGTTGCAGATTACTGCTCTGATAGCAAATTACAATTTGAATTAAAAAAATTAACTGCCCTTTGTTTTGTACCACCTGATAGTGTAGATGAATACTACACTGCAATTTCAGAATCTGAATATTTTATAGAAAATGAAGAAAAATTGGCTCCAATTTTAAATTATTTCGAGGACACATGGATTGGGCGTCTAAGCAGATCAGGTCGCAGGAGGAAGCCACGTTACCATGTGCAGTGGTGGAACTGCTACTCAACCTGCTTGGAAGGTGGTGCTAAAACAAATAATGCCATAGAGGGATGGCACAACTCCTTCAGTCATACAATTGGCAAACATCATCCTAATTTTTACTCTTTTTTGAAAACTTTGAAGAAGGAGCAAAGTTTTCAAGAGATGAGAATTGCACAAGCATTTTCAGGTAGCCTAAATCCACGACCTTCAAGACAAACAAAGGAAATGTCCAGGAGACTATTGGGTGTACTACAACAATTTTCGTTGTGTGTGGCATCAGACTACCTTGAAAATGTTGCTAATATATTACATTTCTAAAATTTAATCCAAAACTTACTTTCCTGCTTTGCCCTAAATTTATTTTTTATATATTGAATTCAATTGGCTTTTTTGTAAAAAAGTTTTAAATTTTATAATCGTCGGGTTCCCTTACCTTTTGAAATCTTATCCTTTTCAGGTATACATTTTTGAAAAATGGAAAAATCCATCCCCTTTCTTTTTACAAATAAAAACCTATAAAAGGCATGTAGAAATTATTTTTCTACTATTAAAAATTAATTATGATTTCAGATATGGAATATTTTTCCTAGAAGTAAACATTTTGAACGTTTTTTTTTTAAAGTTATTTTGAAATACTTTTTTCCCCACTTACTATTTCAAAAATGATACTGGCTTGTAAAAATTAGTTTATATGACAAATTTCTGTTGTATTTCAAACAGAAAACAAACAAAAAAAGCACCTTTACTGAAATATTACCCATTCTTCTATTTGTCTAACAATTCTTCATTTAAAAATGTGACGTACGTAACTTAAAATAAATTTTTTATGGTTAAGTAACTTCACAACCTAACTAAATATAATCTCACTTACTAAATATATTTATACATTCTTCCCTCTAGATTTTTTCATGATTTTGCCAAGAACACATCCTAACTGCAATTTTTCTCGCTGACTAAATCTTTTCATTTTTCAAATATTTCAATTTTTAAAATACACATGCAAAACATATATTTTGTAAACCTGCTTTTTGAAATATGAAAAGAAAACAACCAATTAAACCCATTTTTCGTAATCATATCTTGCATCTATGAAACCACTCGTAAAAAAGCATTACCAATGCCATGAAATTCCTTCTTTTTGAAATATTTATCCAAAACAACCAATCAAGACCCTTATTTCAAAATATCAGCAAAGAATACCGCACAAATATTGCTTCGATTTGAACAATCGTAAATGCAAAAACCAGTTTTTTTTTCAACAATCCAAGCCCAAAAGTATCATTTTTCAAATAAACGTTGATAACCTTTCTATGTTGAACAAACTTACAAAAGCAATACATTCCCATCTCAACACAAAACATGTAACGTTCAAAATGATTACTTTTTGTGTATAATAACTTTATTGAAAAATATTTACCCTTGACTTGTTCTGATACATTACCCGACGAAGGCATATACAAATGAAATGTTCGGCGACATGTTCAATTTCAATCAAAAACAAATATTAGTTTAAAACGCAACCTCTCATTATCCTCTCATTACAATATATATACTTTTTTAATATGTTTTACTGTTAATTAAGTTGTAAAAGTTTCCTACCTTGAGCGCAGATCAGCTTCCAGCTGCTTCCAGCAATCGATGAAATCCAAGATGGCGTCGAACGTCGACGTTAACGTAACGACGTAATCAAAAAGCCGCAAAATGAATAAAGGACTATTTTAAGCTAATGTAATATTTTTTTGTTATAATACATTATAATTATCATTTCAAAAGTTAAAAAATTTAGAAAATGTTGTAAATTTGAAATAAATATTATATATTTTTTTTACATTTTATTTTCGTTAAATAATAAAATATTTTTGAAAACACAAAGACTTTTTCAATTATTTTTCTTAATTTTTAACGTTTTAAAATATTGTTTATATACCAAAAATAAAGTTTTTAATCACTTACCATTATGCTACCCTTGTATCCTTCTTCTCCATCCTGCTTCTGTTCTTTTTCATCCATACTAAACCGTTCCGCGGATTCCAATGGAGTATTCATAGAAATAAATAAAGGACTAAAACCTTCATTGAAACCAATGCAAAAGCGTGAGAAAGTTTCTAAAATTACATCTATTAATATTCCAATTGATTTGTAAATTATTTAAATATTATTTTAAACATAACTTAATATTAAAATATTTATTAATAATAATTTTTACCTTCTAAATCATCTAATTATTATTATAGTATTATTTTTTTAAATCATAATCTCTATTCTTTCTCAAAAAATACTGGAGTATTAATATTAATTTTTTTTAAACATTATTTTATATAAATAAATTTGACAAATTGTGAAAAAAATACCGGAGTATTAATACTTATTTTTATAAACATTATTTACCAAAGTATTAAAACTTTATTTTATAAACATTATTTAATTTAAATAAATAAGAAAAAATTCCTACAAAAAATACCTGAGTATTAATATTTATTTTTATTAACATTATTTAACAATGTATTAATACTTATTTTTATAAATATTATTTATTTAAAATAAATAATAAAAAATTGCTACAAATAATACATGATTATTAATACTTATTATATTTAACTAAATTATACAACATTGCTACAAAAAATACCTGAGTATTAATACTTATTATATTTAAATAAATTATACCAAATTCCCTGAGTATTACATATTACATAATTAAATAATAAAATTATTCATACTTATTTTTTCAAACATTATTTAATTTAAATACGTAATCAAATATTGCTACAAAAAATACCTGAGTATTAATAATTATTATATACTTATTAATATTTATTATAGAGTATTAATACTTATTTTTATAAACATTATTTACCAAAGTATTAAAACTTTATTTTATAAACATTATTTAATTTAAATAAATAAGAAAAAATTCCTTCAAAAAATACCTGAGTATTAATATTTATTTTTATAAACATTATTTACCAATGTATAAATACTTATTTTTATAAATATTATTTATTTAAAAGAAATAATAAAACATTGCTACAAATAATACATGATTATTAATACTTATTATATTTAAATAAATTATACAAAATTGCTACAAAAAATACCTGAGTATTAATACTTATTATATTTAAATAAATTATATTTAAATAAATTATACAAAATTCCCAGTATTACATATTACATAATTAAATAATAAAATTATTAATACTTATTTTTTCAAACATTATTTAATTTAAATAAATAATAAAATATTGCTACAAAAAATACCTGAATATTAATAATTATTATATACTTATTAATATTCATTATATTTAAATGACTGAGTATTACATAATTAAATAATAAAAATAATATTATTTAAAATCAAAATTTTGATCACATGTAAAAAAAATATTACATATTATTATTATTATTAAATAACCCACAAAATAATATGTAACAATTAACCATATAAATTACGATGTAAAAGCATGCGTTGTAATAGCACTTACGTTGTAATACCATGCGTTGTAAAAACATGCGTTGTAAAAGAACCTGCGTTGTATTACCTGCGTTGTAATAGCACTGCGTTGTTATACTTGCGTTGTAATGGATGTTTCCCAATAAGTACACAGGTATCATTTACACATTGCAAGACTTCACACCTTTCAGTCAACAAATCATGCACTGCAAAGCACCATCCTCTGTCATGACTATCAATTGATTGACAAGTGAAGTGACATGTGTTACAAACACTGGGAAACTCAATGTTAAACACAACATCTAATCATCCCAAACAGAAATCCCACTTAAAATGTTTGCAAATATGACGTACAACACATACCATGTATACTGAATCCTCACTAAAGTTAACACATTTATCTCACTTACCACTTATAGCTGATCAAGGATATGGCCTACAGAAGTGGTTGATGATACCATTTGGCAATCCCCAGACTGACCCACAAAAAGTATAAAACCATGCACATTGCCAAACAAGAAACATCATAGAAAGAAGCTTTGGCATGCTCAAGTCCATGTTTCGCTGCCTCAGGTGGAAGGCTATGGTATTCACCAGAAATGGTCTGCTAGATGATCATTGCATGTGCAATACTATATAACATATGTGTCAAAACAAATGTTCCATGGGATGAAGAGGAACAGCCCCCTGAACAAATGGATGATGATGATGACGAATCAGAGGCAGAAGGACGAGCCATACTCAACACTACTGCAGGGACAATACGTTGCACTCACATTGTCACTCAATTCTTCACATGATGTCACTATTCAACATTTGTTTCAATGTGCACTAATGTTACAATCTCAAAAATACACATTAAAGATTTTCCTTTGTGTCCATTTTGTATACAGATCATACAATACAACTGCATACAATGTGAATTGCTCTAATGATATGTAACATCTCATGTCATTAATCAGCAAAATCATCTGTGTATGTAACACGTGTGTATACTGGATTTGACTGACACATAGAACAACATGAAAATGAAGGTGTTGCAGCCACTCGTATGTGCACCCCATTACTGCAGATAGGACATGTGAATTCATCAGGCTATCAACTTCTACAGATGTGGCACACCGACTGGCATATGTACACCACCACATGCAACTGGCAAACTACATCAGTCTTCATTAGCATGTCCACTTCCCTGAAGCAGTGACTGGCAAAATTGTTCAGGAGAGGCATTCACATTAATATTGCACATGTCATCACACATCATGCCTATAGACAATGTAATTACATCCTCATAGTGCATAGTATGCAACAATGTGATGTGTCACATCACAAACATTAACACCAATACTGTGCACAACTGTCCCTGTGAACGATAAAGCATCACCAAATGTTTCAGCTAGGACATTTGCAGAGTCAAGCTGGGCCATGAATGAGGCACAGACATGCAACATGTTCGCTAACACATGTTCTTCTCTGTGTTGTACTCTGTGAATGAGCACAAACTGCTGGCATTTTCGGCAGAAGCACACCTGCACCATGGTGCAAGGATGGCTGGGTGGTGTGGATGACATACATTACTGCAGAAAGGGACACCTGCATTCAGGAAATAAATACATTTAGCCAGATCACATCTATAATTGTGTGATGTGTGAAGCAGCACATATTTAAAGAGTGAAAATGTATACGTCGAAAAAACAAATGTCACCTTATTGCGGCTTGTGACATCAATGCAGGTGTTGTGTTTGAGTTGAATGCAGATATGCACGTATTATTGCACATAAATGAGGAAATGCAATAGTGGACATGTGTGTTGTATGCAAAAGCCACACCAACACCCATGTTCCCACCCAACATGCAAAGTTTTGCGTGCGAGGTTGGGTTTGGCACAAGCATATGTGAAGCCACACAGGATGCCTGGTTGTGACATGGTACGAATTGTCCTGCAGGTAGTGCTGATGATGCGTGATGCAAAACTATTCACCTGCTGTGCATGTTGACTGTAAAAGTACTGCAAACATCCCAACAATTCAATAAAAAAAAAGCATGGATACATATCCAATAATATACGTGAAGGTTTGACACAAAAATGACCACAACACAGCAAAAAACATGCATTATGTTGAAAAAAAACCTACATGGGCATTACGTGATGCATCACTTGCACAATACCACGCATCTCCACTTCTTCAAACCTAAATCAGGGTTGAGTCACTCCAAGACACAAAACGGGTTGCATCTTTACGAAAAATAACGCAAATTTAAAAATGGGTAGTATCTTGGTGAATATTGAAACAAAATTTAAAACGGATCGCATCTCCTATACAGATGCCTGTTACCCTGTTACCGCATGAAGCCTAATGCAACAAAGTTGGAACCCACGCAACATAGAGAAACTTCACACATGCAGATATGAACTGTAAATGGTAATTGAGTCGTTATCACGATGCATCGTCTGAAATATGATGCAAAACGTGTAAAAACGTGTGACATCCATGCAGGAAATGATGCAATGACTGCAATGACCATCTGATCCTCTTCCTTACCATGGACCCCCACACCATCAAAACCAACCTTCACAACGGAATGAAGGCCGTCGCTGAATGGAAGAGGGACAGCCGACTGAAGATGAACTCGGAAAAAGACTGAGGTCCTCATCCTTAGATCAACCCCTTCTGCCTGGGATGACTCCTGGTGGCCAACCGCACTGGGAACCGCTCCAAAACCCACCGCCACGCACGCAACCTGGGGGTCATCCTCGACTCCACCCTCTCCATGACTAAACAGGTCAACGCCGTCTCCTCCTCCTGCTTCAACACCCTCCGCATGCTCCGCAGGATCTACAAGTGGATCCCCACTGAAACCAGAAGAACCGTCACCCAGGCTCTCGTCAGCAGCAGGTTGGACTACGGAAATGCACTCTACGCAGGAGTCTTGGCCAAACTCCTGAGACGGCTCCAACGCATCCAGAACGCCACCGCACACCTGATCCTCGACATCCCTCGCCGCAGCCACATCACACCCCACCTGAGAGACCTGCACTGGCTCCCGGTCAACAAGAGGATAACCTTCAAGCTCCTCACCCACGCACAGAAGGCACTCCACAACACCGGACCAACTTACCTCAACGGACGACTCAGCTTCTACACCCCCACCCGCCAGCTCCGCTCTGCCGGCCTCGCTCTCGCCACAGTCCCCCGCTTCCGAAGAGA
The DNA here is from genome assembly GCF_964261635.1 of Lissotriton helveticus. Taxonomy (NCBI): domain Eukaryota; kingdom Metazoa; phylum Chordata; class Amphibia; order Caudata; family Salamandridae; genus Lissotriton; species Lissotriton helveticus. The sequence goes on from NC_136068.1 coordinate 318,192,124, forward strand.
GACGTCCAGCGGCAGATCGTTCTCTCACCTCTCCGCCAAGACCTGGAACACCCTCCCCATCCGCCTACGGCAGACCCAAGACCTGCTGACCTTCAGAAAACTCCTCAAGACCTGGCTTTTCGAGCGGTAGCAGCATTCCCCACCCCATCGCTTTGAGACCCTCATGGGTGAGTAGTGCGCTTTACAAATGATATGATTGATTGATTGATTGATGACTCATCCATGCTGAAAAACAGGAAGTACACAGTTACTCTCTCTTTCACTTACTAGTCCTAGGAGTATACTTGGTGGAGGAGGCTGTTGTCGATTGCTGTGCTGTTTTTTTGACCTTGTACTGTGTTTTGTCTGTTTTTGTGTGCACTTTAAACATCTGTTTGTCTGTGAATTGTCAAATCAAAGTCTTTGTGTTGTCAACATTTTAGTTTTTTGGGGTGTGGGTGCTCATTTGGGGTAGATAGGTGTAGGTTAGTCATAAGGGTGGGATTTTCTTTTTTCATTTATTTTACTATAAGTTTCATTTAACGTGTCTTAGAACCTGTCTCACAGACAGTTTGCAGGCCTAGTGTGGCTCATTTTTTATTTTCTGCCCCGTATGATCAGCACAAGGGGCAGGGTGAGCAAGGGCCACTCCCCATCTGTAATGGCGGCAGAGGTGGGCCATGGTCCAGCATCACATGGCCCGCATATTTGACATGGAATGCACAGTACACCTACTGAAACACCGCTGGAACGATCTCATCAGCAGAGAGGGAGACTTGCCGGACCATCTTGGACTGGACGTCTGTGGCCCAATTGGAAATTCAGTATGTATAAACACATATGTTGTTTATTTAGAGGTCTACATCAATGCCATACATTTCTCCCTCCATAATTAAATGAGAAGCACTGGTGGTGCAATGGTCTCTGAGAAAATACATCATGAATTAAAATGTTATCTGTGCATGTTTGGAGGTCATAGTTCCATATGTCTGAAACACAACTCTAAATACAATTTATTTTGTATATTTGCACATTCAGAAGTTCACAATGTCGATGGTGGAACACTTTGTGTAAAGCAACAAAAGAGCATCACCTGTCACCATATTACCAGTGATGTGTGAAGATAACATGCGTGGCATTCACTGCCCATGTAAATATGGGACATATGTGTCTGGCACTTTTACATCACAGCCCTGTTCCATAGGTGTTGCTGTGTGTGTTCCCACTCCACACCCATGGACCATCAAAGATTTCCAGATGTTTTTGAAATGCAACATAATGGAAAGGCATTGCACGGCATGCCTCCCCTTGGGTTACATATGTAGGCACTATGGAGGCAAATTTACTCTTTTCTCATTTGTTAGAATAAGTTATGATGCATCATGCTGCAAACATGTAGATAGTCAAACAACTTTGGTGACTTATCATGTGCATGAAGGTGTCCATTTGTGCACATACACAATCATCTTCATGACGCAGACATCCTTCCATCATTGTGCAAGTGTGAATGCATCAGGACACGCCTGATGATTCTGGTCCAGCACAGGCAATATCCCAGGGTTGCAACACATCATTGTTTAACTCCCCGAATACGGTGCTGTGAAAGTGTCACAGCATTGACTCAGTCAAAGGGCCTGTGGTGCCACATTGCTGGACTTTATTGTCAATGAGTTACAAGGTCTGTGAGTTACCTGCATGTGTTATGGCAATGTTTTGTGCCCAATGCATACACTGTATATATGTCCTGCATTCACAGCTCATTGTACATCTGTTCATGTTTCCTGGGTGGACCTCAGCCATATACGCAAGGGGAGGTTCACTTGTTTGATTGTGATGATGATGATGATGGCCAAGGTGGAAGCATTATACATGTCTGTACCTACCTAAAAATATTTCACAAGATCCAGCTGCTGTCTCCACTTGGCTTATGCTATTTAAGTTCAACTAACATTAAGCACGGCATTGTGCATGGTGTACTGCGTGAAGGCATGCCTGACCCTATGTATCAGTTGAATGTATAGATTTTCTATCATGAAAACTAAAAACCTAAATGTTTAACAAAAAACTGTCATTTGTTTATTTATCTTTTGGAAAATGGAATATTTCCACTAGGAACAGTGCTCGCTTCTTGTAGATCTTGATCTACTTTTTTTGCTTGACCCTATGAAAGCCCATGCTAATATTAGCCATGCCCAGGGCTTTAAGTGGGAAAAAAAAACTGGGGGTGCTCTAAAGGGGCGAGGCAAATTTCTTAAAGGGGTGTGGCCTATCCGAGTAGGAGCGTGGTCTAAATCAAGATAACTAGTATTGTGTGCTTAAGAAAATCATGAAGTCGCATTCAGCAAAGGATAATAAAATAGGCAAAAAAGTATCTTTATTAAGTATAAGCCATAAAATACCAAACACTTTAAAAAACATGTAAACATTATTTACATTACTTAGAAATCTATTGCAGGATTTCCCAAAACCCTTGAAAATATTCACTCTGTCTATTTTGCTGGGGTTTCTCACAACAATTTTCTTCAGCAGACCGTCTACCATTTGCCAGCCAACTCTTTACATACAGCTTTGCGTCAAATGTTTCAAACGGAGGACCATTGAGTTTTACACATAAACATGAAGAAATGGTCTCTATAAGAAGAGAGGCCCTTGTTGGACTAGCAATTAAGTTCATTGCGCTGAAAACCTCTCTCGCAATCCGCATTACTTGCTGGCAGGGCTTCCATGCAAACTACTAACTTTTTTAATGCTTCAGGGGTTTTCTTTCCACCGAAATCTTTGAAAAGTCTAAAAGCTTGGATAATATCTCTTGCTGGCAGCTGCACTGTGAACACAGTTTCTGGATCTCTGTTTCCCCATAAAGAATGCATTCATCACCAGAAGGCAAGTTGCCTGCATATAGCATACTGAAGCTGGCTATAAGTTCTTTCTCAGAATCCGGGGCACATCATTTATTGATATTTGCAGACAGACTTTGGTAAAACTGATTTGGATTAAGGGCAACAGAGTTACTTCTACCATGAGGGCATGCGCTGTACAGATAATACTGGTAATATAACAAGCAATAGATTCCATATGAAACAAGCCATACTGGTTTCAGCAGTGAGTGGTACAACAGTGACCCGGGCGCGTGCCAGGAATCTGACTGAAGGACCCGGCGCACTGCTGCAAACACACTTTTAAGACCCACCATACAAAGTAGGCAAGAAGTAGCACTATAAAGGGGCATGGCAGGAGAGGTGCTAACGGTGACCCAAAAGAAATAGAGAGGGTGACAATGAGCAACTCTGAGGGCTGCCAAACAGATGTGAACTGAATTATAAGCTGGGAAGCGAGGGCATCTATTGGGCTAAAGTCCAGAAGAAGTCATGAATATGGATCTCCCCCAGTGGCCTAACAAAGGCCCCCTGCATCCCCCAAGAGTTTGGTCAGAGGGGGCCCCCTCCAGGTACTTTGCAGGGGGGGGCCCTCAAGTTTCGTTATGCCACTGACACGTAAGTAGCAACAGGGCAACCTGTAAAGAGGAGGCAGGCCCGCCGGTAGCACGTGTGATCATAATCTCCCCCCCCCCTCTGCAAACTTTGGTTACCGGTTACCTTAGGATGTGAAGGGGGCTCTGCGGTCCGCGCTGATCTCTGGTGAAGCCACTTTTGCCGGTGGGATGCGCCTCAGGTTCAGGCAGCACCTTTCCTCGATGACGAGCGCGAGGGAACCCCGGTTGCTAGGGGACGCCTTGCACGTCTCCAGACGCAACGTAGCTCCGCCTGATGAACCTCCGCATTGCTGGGGGAAGTCCTCGTTGCTGTGAACAATCCGATTGCTGCTCAGAAATGACGATCCCGGGCCGATTGTGGTGAATACTGCCATAGTGTTTTCAAGGCCCCTTTTCAGAGCAGTGAACCCGGCCTCGGGCACACAACACAGCTCGAGGGGCGGCGGTGGAGTCAATGCGCACACAGAGCTCGGGGGTAAAGTAGGCGCTCCAAAGTTCTGCAACGGTGTGTTAATCCACACACGCTGAGCGCGAGGGACTTGATCCTGGGGCAGATCACGTTTGAGGCAGAGCAGGCCTCACAACCTTATGCCCCAGCGCTGTGCCGATGAGCACACGAGACAGATTTCACAGGGGGGCAGCTTCACAAAGGCACAGCGCAGAGACCCACACAGCATCTGGAAGGGTGGGTGCTGGAGAACTTTTGTATCCCTGAGTTCCCAGCTCTTCTTAGGCCCTGGGAGACAGGCAGGCTTCAGAGGGGCAAAGCACACAGCACAGCTCCTCTTCGAGTTAGGGGGACACAGCACACAGCAGACAGTCCCTTGCTCAGCAATCACAGCAACTGTAGGTCAGCTCCCAGACACTCAGCACGGATTCCTTCTTGATCACAAAGTTTCCTAATCTATTTTTACTGGGGCTCCAGTCCTACTTTTATACCCCAAAATTCTTTGTTTTTCTTGTGTGAGGGGTCTTGGACCCAATCTAAACCAGTTCTGGGTGCACTCTGCCAGTGCACCTCTTCTTCCTTTGTGAGTGTGGGCCAGGGCCATCAGACACACCGCAGGAGGTGGAGCCAGCATTGTGGCAGGCAGGCACAGCCCTATTGAGACCCAGGTGCTACTCCTCCCACCACTCTACATGCAGATGGGTCTATTCAGCCTTGTGCTGACTCAGCGAGCCTCCTGGAGCAGCCCCCAGCCCCTGTCACTCACAAACCAGACAGTCAATACACAACCAGGCAGAGGCACATAGAAAGGTTGAACAGGAAAATAGCCACTTTCTAAAAGTCCTATTTCCAAACTTAGAATTTAAAAACCATCTTCACTAAAGGATGTGTTATTAAATTTTAAGTTCAGGGATACCAGATTCCATATGTCTATCTTGCCTTTATGGGAAGATTTGCAGGTAAACATGTCACACAGCATTCCCCATGTTATCCTATGGGCAAGATAGCCTTTCAATAGTGAAAAACAAAATTGGCAGTATTTCACTATCAAGACATGTTACCCACACTAGTAACACCAAACAAAAACTGGGACATCTGCTCACTCTACCTTTGACCTTTGAGGCCCAAAAATAGAGCCCCCTATAGCCCCCTTTTGAGGCCCCCGAAAAAAAAAACTGGGGGGCTCAGCCCCCCACAGCCCCCCACTTAAAGCTCTGGCCATGCCTTCACGCATTCTGCAATGCACAATACAGTGCCTATTGTTAATTTGACTGGAGTAGCAGAAGCCAAGTGGAGACAGTAGCATTAGTGGTATAATATTTTGAGAGGAAGGTAGTCTAACAACAGTCCTCACTACATGGAAGTGGTGGGGGGTGTCCAGTTGTTTAACGGGGAGGGTGGGCTGGGGTTGCAGTGGGGGTGCAATGTCTGAGTCAGCTGGGCCAGGGAAGTTCACAGAATTTAATGCAGTTTTGCCTTAAGTACATGTAATAAACCGAAGTACAACGATGCAATATCTGCCCAGGCTTAGTATGCATCACTGACATCTATGTTAAAATAATTTTGCAACATAACATGTGAGCAACTTTAGAAATCAAACCATAAAATGTGGTACATCCATCAAATTTCAGATGTTTTGGTACTGAAACATTGGATTAATCAAGCACTCTCAATATCCTTAAAGAGACTGGTCCAATTAGTATGCAACAGATGTCTAGGATTGTCAGTCTGCATTGTGGCATGTCATGATGTGATCACTGTGCAGTGTTAAGGACAAGATTTGATTGTGTGTGGACGCAATTGATGTACATCTTGTACTCAGGAAATGCCTTCTGAGTCCTGACAGTGTGAGACTGAAATTGTTTCTCACAAATGTTTCCTTGGGGCATCAACATGAGGCCTAAGTAGCTGTCAACAAAACGTGTTTCCACAGAGGATCAGTGTGTGCACACGATGCACTAGTCAGGATTGTTGCACAAATGTGATGTGTTGTTGAGTGAACAATGTACCCAATACCCAAGGATATTGGTTTCCAGGTAGGGGCATGTATCCCTACATCATCAGCCCATGGGTAGATCACCCTGCTAGTACTACATGGCATGCTGCATGTCAGCAACATAAGTAGTTGCATTCATGGGATGTGGCATCATTGTTGCACCACAGAGCACATCTCTGCTTCTTATAAAGGCACTTGCAACATTAGTGCATAACTCTGTAAAGGTGGGAAATGGACGTATATGCGGGACAAGTGGCTTGAAAATATTAACTGTGGCACTGTCTGGATTACAGGACTACATGAATGTCAACTGGTGAGCCATATAAAGTACATTTTGTGGAAACTGTTCTGAGACCATGATGTATGTTTACTGGCTTGTTATGGCTCTAAGTTTTGTTATCAATTGTTTCATGCCAACTCAGGATTTTCATTAAGTTAAGAGGTGCAGCTGATAGCACAGTATGTGATAAACAACATTTGCAGTGTGCTGTTGCTGTGTGTGGCCCATACAGTGATCAGATGAATGGCACAGGTTTTAGAGTCAGCATCTCAAATATACACATGCATTGTCTATCTACATTTGTCAGTTATGTACACATTGACTGACACATGTGCACTTCGTTTCCAAAAGATAACATGACTGCTGAGAGGGAACGCAATTTCCGGCTTAGGAAGACAAGATATTCTCACATCTGTGGGGTGGCAAAGGGCTTCCGCTGGATGTCACAGCTCTATGAGAAACAAAAGACTGCCAAAACATGGATCGCAAATGTACCCCCCAAGAAAAAAACAAATGGAAATGGAAAGGCGTCCTCCAAGGACATAGGCGATGGAGGTGGTAATACTTTGCAGGCTGGACCATCTAATGCACCAACTCCATCCCAAGCCCCTGGACAGGCTGTGCCCTCAAGTACTGGAAAGTCTTGCGTGCAGGGGATGTCCACACAAGATGTGATTTTTTTTAAACTTAAAATATGTGGTCTATAACTACAAATGGCAACGATGTTGCAGAAGATGGACCACGTGCAGCAGTGTGTGGAAATTATCATGGCACAATTGTAGTGGCCATTTTCTATATATGTTTATTAAGTTTGTTTTTATTATACTTAGTATTAGTTATAGTGTAGGTGCAACGTAGTTAGATTAGGTAGTGTTAGGTATGGCAGATATTTTTTTACATGTACATAGGTTTTACATTTTTTTTAATTCACATTTGACTATACTTCTAGGTGGGTGGGTGATTTAGTGTTTTAATCCTTCTTTCAAATTTTCAACAACAAAAAAACTAAAATAAATCTATGTGTTTTAATACTTATTATCTTAGTTTATGTGTAGAATAAGTATGTGTATGTCCATTGTGCATTGATGTGTTAAGGGTGGCTGGGGGCTAATGTTTTAGTGGTCTAACGTGATAAATGTTTAGCTTAGGATAAGTTAAGTTAAGTTATGTCGGTTAGTCATAGTTAGGTTTGATAGATTTTTAGATAGAATTGTAGCTTTTAATATTATTTAGGATAAGTTATTTAGATATGTTCACATATGCGTTTATTACTGTTTTTATTGTTGATAAAATGTAGGATTTTTACATTTTTGATCTTGTTGATTGATGGTCTGCATTTCAATATTTCCATTTCCGAGTCATTAGTCACATGGAATGTAATCTTTATTTTGTGTTTGAGTGATTAGGCATAGCAAAATGTAGTATGTTGAAGCTTCATGTTAATGCTTTTGGACATGTTATTTCAAAACTTGAGACTCAACAGTTTTGGGCAGACACTCTTGTGGCTTGAAATACATATGACTATCATTTTTCGAATGGCAATGCAGAGAACACTTGTATGTCTATGTAACAAGAATCTGTGTCAACAATCTTTAGCGATTATATATTTGTGTACATAGGTGTTGTTTCTTACACAGATGGACAGGACATACACACTTCAGTCTAGGTGTAGTTAGAGCTATTTCATGGTCATGGCCAACTTGTTAGTGTATTACAAGTAGTACATTCATACCACTGCCCACCACAATGTCTATACACACCACAAGTTGAATCACACTGACGGTGTATGGAGTAATCAGGTATAACTTTGCACACATCTTGGTTACTGGTATGACTCATTCCTCTTGCCGTGGCCATGTTGTTGAGTTTACACAGCATCATTTAGGTTTTATTGAACATGGATTGCAATATTCACATTGTAAGACTTACGAGACAAAAACCGAGTCATTACACACTCTCTCACGGGTGCCCAAATGTATTTACATGTCACAATTACAATGACATGGGGAAATTGGTCAAACATAGAAGAATGGGACATTGCTCTTGTCACACAAGTTGGCATGCTGCACTCATGTTTACAGGGGTGTGAGGAGTGAAAAAACAATTTATCAAATGTTTGTTTTGTGGGAAAGATGTTATTGGCACAATGTTTTGAACTTAACACATAAGGACCCACACGATGAAGGGGCACAGGTGTGACCTGTATGGAGAGGAGATTGTCTCATGGTGATATTTTGCAACACTGGAGAGAAAGTTCTCTTTGGAAACAACACCTGTGACATGGTGGGTTGGCATTTGTTCACACCTGAGCCTCATTACACCAGATATGTTAGCTAAAGATTGTACGAGACCAAGGGTTTGATTGTTGTTGGATTCTTCCTCACCAAGGTTGTCAGGTTCAGAGTTCAGGCTTCTGAGAATGGCCTGTAGTGTACCACCCACTCTGTCCACGGACACATGTACCTCTCTGAGAAGGTCACGCTGTAGTCCAACAGATGTTCTTTGAAACTGTAGCTGCGTATCCTCCAAGTCAGGGGGTAGATGTGTACTAACCGATGCGATGTTGGAACTTGTTCGTCAGGAGCAGCGACAACATTGGTGTCACTCTCCGAAGGCGGAGAACTTGGTAACTGTATGGTATACAGTATTTCATCAAGAGTACCATGGTCTATTGTTAGATTGTCGTCAAGCTCTGGTAAATCATGTGTGTCATTCACTTGTTCTGTTGTAGTAGGTGCATCTGCTGCAAAAACATGGAAATGTGTTACTACTGCTTGCATGTTTAATCTTTCAAATGTTTTTACGAAAGCTTCACATGTGTTTTTTCAAAGATGATCTCTGTGTCACAGTCGAGTGATCTATGTTGCGATGCGGACTAAGGATCAAGACTTATAACCCCTTGCATCATCATTGCACCACTGATTATTTCACCAGTGGTGCAGTGTAGTGGGACGTATTTTCCCTGACACGTGAAGACACATTGCCATGCTAACGTTTACTTTGATGGTGTGCACACTTTTATGCAAACACTGTGGAGGCACATTTAAATTTGTGTGTGATTGCAGTATATTGGCCTACTTTGCAGCACCCCATAGTGCACCCATTCTGATATTTTTCGACTGCAACATGTTTACGACATTATGGTGCATGATACATTTTCAGACTAAACAGGCACTGAGGCTTTTTATATTAACACTTTGCACCAAAAGTGCATCAATTTTATTCATGGTAACAGTGACACACAGGTGGCACAAGTGGCTTTTTGATAACCCCCTAAATTTGTCGGCACATTGCCAAAGTAGGCACCCTTGCACCTTGGTGCTGGGATTACAGATTTGTGGGTAGATTGTTTTTGTGCATGAAGGGGCACCTTCATGCACAAGAACAATCTATTATGGTGAATTCATCTTCTGTTGCATGCAGTGGAATGCATTATGCATTTGACTGACATTAATACACTGGGCACATATGAACATTTCTCCTTGTTTCTCCTCACTAGTCCAGCCGTGGGGTAACATAGCACTCAGATGCATTTACAGATTAATGATGGCTCATTAATTTGAAAATGCATCAGTGGACATAGGTGTTGCTTGAAAATACCCACAGCAACACACGTCACACCACTGACACACCAAGTATAGCATTTACAGGGTGATATTTACAGGCACATGTGAAGACATGCAAGGCAGTTTTACCTGTCCTTCTGAAGATCACACACCAGGGTACGCCACTGGTGCCTCATGCAACTTATTGCTTGGGTGGGACAACAGGATTGTATATCTGCCTCATCAGAGAGAGACATGACAGGGGTGTTTTGGCATGTACAAATTGTGGGACCCATTTGCAAACGCCGAGTGTGCTTACCGGCTGTTTGTCGGACCTTTGGGCGTTCGCACATCACTCCCTGGATTAACAGCTAGCCGCACCCGCTCCGCGGGTGCCGCGTCGCCGCTAAAGACCTTGGGGTTGTTGGGAGCACTTCCTGCTCGCAGCCTAGGAGGATTTGTTCACCTCTGCCATTGCGGTCACCGGAGGATCTGGGGCGGAGCGCTAGTGGCGGCGCAGTATCAGGGACTCGCTCTACCAGGAGTCCCTGCTCTCCCAGCACACCTGACGCGTGCTGCCCTGCTGCCCCGCCCACAAGCCGCTCTGAGTTCCTGATAAGCGGCAGTGCTTTGCGAAGAAGGTGGGACCCATTTGCAAACGCCGAGTGTGCTCACCGGCTGTTTGTCGGACCTTTGGGCGTTCGCACATCACTCCCTGGATTAACAGCTAGCCGCACCCGCTCCGCGGGTGCCGCGTCACCGCTAAAGACCTTGGGGTTGTTGGGAGCACTTCCTGCTCGCAGCCTTGGAGGATTTGTTCACCTCTGCCATTGCGGTCACCGGAGGATCTGGGGAGGAGCGCTAGTGGCGGCGCAGTATCAGGGACTCGCTCTACCAGGAGTCCGTGCTCTCCCAGCACACCTGATGCGTGCTGCCCTGCTGCCCCGCCCACAAGCCGCTTCACGGCGTTTAAAACGACGCCTCCTTCCGCTGTGCGGGAGCACGCCGGGAGAAGCCCGGGACAAGGGCGGGGCCATCTGTGGCCATCAGGGGCCATAAGAGGCCGGGACGGGCCACCCCTCTTGGTCGCAGGGACAAGGTTCCCTCTGTTGTATTGACTATGGCTTCAGGTACGCGATCGACCAAATCACGTAAAGTTAAAGGGGATTCAGTGACAGGAACTATGGAACAATATATCACTCGGGCGTTATCTATTGTGGAAAAGGAGATCGCCATTACAGATCACAGACTATCTAGAAACTCATTAGGCTTGCCAGAAAAACGCTCCTCTATGGGCAGCCTGGCTCTGGTCCCTTCTTCTGCCCACTCATCAATTCCTGTGCTTTTAGAAGAAGTACCACTTGATGATGAGATTGATGAGCGGGTCTCGAGGATCAGGGCTAGTCTTGATAGATTGTTGCCCACTGCTGCTGTTAATGACAAAACTCCACCACCTATTCCTGCCCCCCTGGTTTTTTGTAGCATAGCGCCCTCTACCCCTAGCAATATTAATGGGGTTGGTGTAGACTCTGTGGCAAATATAGGGATTGCGGTCAGGGTTGGTACTAATCTTGATACTAATCCTGACACTACTTTCCAGGACGTGGCAGTTTTTGGGCGATCCCCTTTACAAATCCGTACAAAAGGAAACGTCCTCCTAGTCCACGAAAGGGCAATACTTCCAAACCCTGTTGTAAATTCAGAAGGAAAGCTGTAGCCAAGGGGGGCTTTTGTAACACTGCTAATAAACTAGGGAAAGATCTTTTTAAATCTCAGGTGGCAAGGGGGAAGAGTTTTTGTGCCTAGGATTTCACCTTTTGTTCCTCACAGAACACAGTGCCTCAGACCCCTCTGGGTGATCCCTCACCTTTGAACAGTATTGAGTGTTTACTCAAATCACTGGTTTCACCTATTATGGATAAGATGGAGGGGCTCTCTAGACGGGTAGATTCCATAGAGCAAAATATGTTAGATGGCTTCTTTTCCATAAAATCACTGATTAAGCGCTATTCGAAACTCAGTGTAGAAGATAGGGCAGGAATGGAAGGAAGTGGCGCCATCCACAAGCCAGCAACCTCCACCCAGGTGCCCGTTGTAATCTTGGGCCGTCAAGATCATTCCCCTGGCTCCTTGCCTTCAATTCCTCCAGGCACTGGGAATCATGTGATTACAGCAGCTATAATCCACTCGCACCCCCAGACTGCGAGCCCTCTTGTCCGTTCTCCCGGGAAGGCTGTATCGGGCAATAATCTCTCAACTCCCCCCCTCCGATTGTATCTAACCAGTCTGTGTTACCCAGTCCTCTAGCAGTTCCCCTAGTAGTAGCTCCCTCTGTAGTTGCGCCTACGGCGATTCCTACAGTCAGGCCCCTAGCCCAGACATAAGTACGGAAAAACAAGCAGGTTCCCCCAGCAAGCCTTCCTCCGGGGTGTCAGCCATTTGTTGTTGTCTTAACAGGGGTCCCAGTTCTCAAAACAGGGGAAAATGAGTCTTTTGAGAATCTAAAAAATAAAACTTCCTTCTGGCTCAGGCAAAATAGACCCCTCCCAGACTATATTGATGGGAGGATCATTAATGTCAGACGGGTGGGGTGGGTTGGAAATAGGCACAAAAATCTCAAGGATGACTGTGTATTGGTGAATTTTAGGGACCCCAGAGCTGCAGGGCTGATTAACAGGCAAGCTAACCATTATGATTCCAATGGCATACAGACAAGGGACTTGGGATATTTTTATCGTCCCTCGACAACTATGTGGCCAAATCAGCTACCTATAGAAGGGGGAAGAGGGGTGTGGCACCCACGACACGCAACTCTAGGCACTGACAGAATGGCAGGGAACCACCCTCAAACCTTTAGTCCATATGGGTCAGGATATTGACTTACCAATCCAGTCTCTTTGGATTCCTTCCCCCATTCTCCTGTTCTAGCATATAATCGTTGCGATCCTGTGGGACCAGCAACTGCTGCAGGGGCCAATGTGGGAGCCCCTAATAGCCCCCTGAGTCTTGGCTTGGATGAACAAAGTAATGAAGTACCCTTGAGCAGAGGCATAGGTATCCATGATCCACAAACCCCTGTCTTGAAAATAGTAAGCTGGAATATTGCGGGACTGAGCCGCAACCTTGACCTTCCCGACTGGATCTCTTTCATGGAAGCCTTTTCTATCTGTGCATTCCAAGAAACGTCGTCATTAACCCCTCAGTATAGAGTAGGCTCTACCTCTCACTTTATACCTGCAAGTATCTCTGAATCAGGCAGAGGCCGGCCATCGGGCGGGCTACTGATCTGGGTAGATATTGCGCTGGGTCTCCAAATTAAGGTCCATTGTCCGAAATCCCCCGATCTGCAGAGGCTTTCACTTAAGAGTTTAGGGAGTGGCATTAGCTTAGAGCTCTTTAATATCTATACCAGAGGGGTCTCAGGTAGTGCCATTTCCCCTACATTGCTTGTCCTAGAGTCAGAGCTAAGGGATTGCCCTGCCAACTCTCCCATTCTTTTAATGGGGGACTTCAACTGCACCTATGAGCCTCTGTCACGTGAGGATATCTTAGACCTCAGTGAGGAAGACTCTAGGAAAGGTATTCCCTCTCTTAACCTATCCCCCGTAAAAAGGAGGACACCAAGAGTAGTACAACTAAACGCCCTGACACTTGAATTTGGGTTGAGAGCCTGCAATGGGAGAACAACCTCAGATCCCAATGGGGCTCACACTTTCAACAGGGTGGGATCCACCTCAAGAATTGACTACATACTTCTCAGTCTAAATTTATGGGCCCATCTTGTTGACATGAAGGTTGCTGCAACAACTGACAGCGACCATAATCCCCTGTGCCTGTCCCTTACCCCCGTATGGAAATCTAGGGGATGCCCTGCGAGAGTGTTTACTTCTTCAGCTGTGAGGGAAACCAATGAGGTAATCCCTGCTAATTGCCTGAGGCGCCTAAAGTGGGATAGGGTAGCGCTTGATCCCCTCAAGATTACTAACATTGGGGAGATTATGTCAAATGCCATCTTAGAGCTTGGACATGGCACACTAAACCCAGGGGACATCTCAACCCTATTCTGCAAAACCACTAGTCTAATAGGGGTTTGTTTACTGTAACTGGGAAAGTGAGACAGGCGAATGGGCAATCCCGTACAGCAAACAAAGAGGGCTGGTTTACACCGGCCTGTCGGGCGGCCAAAAAAGCTGTTATTATTGCGGTCAAACTAAGGGAAGGGGTTACTATAACCTCAAAGCGGAAACTATATAAAGCAGCGTTAATCAAGGCGCGTAGGGATTGGGAGGATGCTTTCTGGGCCAAGTTAAAAATAGCTAGTGGGGAAAAGAATGCCAGAGGCTTTTGGACCCTCATAAGGGAGAAATCGAGACCCACTGATTCCCTGATTCCTGAAGAAGCCTGGTTTAGCCACTTCTCCAAGTTTTTTTTTTTTTTTTTTTTTATCCTCATATTGCGAATATGTAGATAGGAAGGTGTTTGGGAGTTTTGACGGTTTTTACGGAAAACTATACCTTCGCTTCCCCAGATATCTATCGGTGGTCCAAGGAGAAATTTCCAAATTGTTGATTATAACCAGTCAATTTACTCCCATTTACTTTTATCGTACACAATAATTCCGATATTCTGGAGGGAGCTAGCCTATACGGCTACTGGGCACAGTTCAAATCCTGCCTGGAATTATTGTCTCCGCTTTAATCATTGGATTATATCAAGAAAAGAAAAAGAAGAAAGAAAAAAAACAAAAAAAAAACAAGTTCTAGGTTGTCATCTAGAGATGATAAAGTTTTCCCAAATCTCCCAATATAGCGATCTTATTGAGTGGTTCCCTTTTCTTTCTAGTCTGCTGGTTTTTATTACTGAGTTTAACCAGTTTTCATGAGTTGGTGGTATCGGTTTTAGCCAGTTAATACAGATCTCTCTTCGTGCTAACAAGATCAGAGCAAATATTAGATTTTCTTGGTGTTTACTTAGCCTGGTCGTGCCTAGTTGGGTAGTGAAATGGATCCCAAAGATAATTAAAATCGTACTTACAGTTATAGGTGTTTCCATTACCGCCGTTAGTGTCTTACCAATCTCTTGCCAGTAAAGCGCGAGTGCCGGACAGGAATAGAACATGTGAATATCATTCACCTTCTCTTCTCCGCACTTACAGCATAATTTTACCGACGCGCCTTTACATTTTGACAGTCTTTTTGGGGTCCAGTATGCTCTATAGATAGAGAAAAGATGAGTTCTTTTTAGCGCGGCCGGCTTTACACAAGACCAACATTTTTCTACTGATTTTTTCCAGATTAACTTTAGATCTATGTCTTCATTTTGTATATCATGTCTCCATAGTTTTTCCGGTATTATTAGATCTTCTTCTCCAGATTCGATTAGAGCCCAGTACCATTTCGAAACTTCTTTTTTTATTGGTGTTTCTTTTATCATTTCTTCTTCCAGATTACCCATGTCTGTTGCCCCTTTTGGGATGGTGTTGGCCCAGCTACTCAGTTGATAAAATTTGAATTTTGATACTTTCCCTTCTGTAATTGTATACAAATGTTCCCACGATATTAAAGCATTCTCCACCAGAAGTTGTCCCCACTTTTCCAATCCTGATTGTCTAAGTGGCCTAGATAATGAGTCTTTTAAGCATTCCGGCGTGCCAGGCGAGTCCCATATTGGGGCATTATTACTGTCATATGGTATCTTTACTACATTTCTTATCTGGCTCCAAAGTTTGACCGCATTATTTAAGATCTTCAATTTTACTTTTTTGAAAAATTTTGGGTGTCCAAACTTGAAGAGGAAATGGTCTTCTCCATTCGTTAGCTGTTGTAGGAAGTTTGGGTAAGCGTGATGTTCCCTTAGCAAAGCTCTAAAGTTTTTGAATTGGAAAGATCTGTAGTACTCATGTACATCTGGGCTTGCTATTCCACCTTGTTCCTTTCTTCTCCTAAGTTTATTCCATGATATTCTTGTGCTTTTTGCTGACCAAATAAAGCTAGATATTTCTCCTTGTATTTTTTTCAGGGCTTCTTTTTTAAACTCCAATGGAATGGTATTGAAAAGATACGTGAATTTGGGGATAATTGTCATTTTCACTGCATTTGATTTGCCCAGAAAACTTAACGGAAGACCTGACCATATTTTGAGAAGTCTTCTCATTTCTTTAACCACTATATTTAGGTTTAGTTGTGGGATTTTTTCCAACTCTTTTGTTAAAGTGATTCCCAGGTATTTTATTTTATCCTTTGTGAAAGGTGAATTTGGATTAGTATTCCAACTCATTGCCTCTGTCTTACTGTTGTTGATCGAATATCCTGAAACCTTACCGAAGCTATTCATTGTATCATCAATTGCTGATTTTGAGAGATTGTAATTGTCAGTAAACACCATCAGGTCGTCTGCATATAATGCCACTTTCTTTGTCCAAATTTGATATTTGTAAGGTGTTATTTGAGAGTGGTTTCTGATCGAGCAGGCCAGGGGTTCAATATATAAATTAAAAAGCAATGGAGACAAGGGGCAGCCTTGCCTAGTACCCCTCTGAATCTCGATGTTGTCAGTTAGATTCCCATTCACTGCTATTCTTGCTCTTGGGGTCGAGTAGATTTCCATCACCATGTAACCAAAATTTCTCCCTAAGTTGTTCTTTTCTATGATGTTGTTTAGAAAAGCCCAGTTTACACGATCAAAAGCTTTAGCTGCATCGTACGTAATAACCGTTAGGGGTAATTTGTCGCAGGCCAAAAAAGCTGTTATTATTGCGGTCAAACTAGGGGAAGGGGTTACTATAACCTCAAAGCGGAAACTATATAAAGCAGCGTTAATCAAGGCGCGTAGGGATTGGGAGGATGCTTTCTGGGCCAAGTTAAAAATAGCTAGCGGGGAAAAGAATGCCAGAGGCTTTTGGACCCTCATAAGGGAGAAATCGAGACCCACTGATTCCCTTATTACCTGTAATATTCCTGAAGAAGCCTGGTTTAGCCACTTCTCCAAGTTGTATAATGCTGAGGAAGGGCTTGAACCAGACACTGCAGGTAATGACTCCTCCCCTGACACAACCCAATGTGGCGAGACCCCTTTCACGCCCAGGGAAGTAGAAAGGGCTGTGACCAGTTTAGTCCCCTTTAAAGCCGCAGGTCCTGATGGCATACCGGGAGATTTGCTCCGGAAGAATCCTGTCGAATGGGGAATCCTAAACGCATCCCTGCTTAATGCCTCTGCTGAAGGTGCCCCCTTACCTGACTCCTGGATGGGCGCCGAGGTTGTCCCGATTTATAAAAAAGGTAGTCGAGAAGACCCTGCGAACTACCGGCCTATTAGTCTCATCGATTGCTCCCAAAAAGTGGCTGGAAAAGTCGTATTGGGCCGACTCCTGGACTGGATTGACGACAATAATATCCTGTCTGTCTTCCAAGCCGGGTTTAGGGCAGGCACAGGAACAATCGAACAGTCACTGTGCCTATTGATGTTGTATTGGAAGGTGGTAGTGCTAGGGAAGGGAAGCTTGTACCTAGCCTTCATTGACCTGCGCACTGCGTTCGATTTAGTTCCACGCCAGCAACTCTGGAGGGTATTACAAGAGCTGGGTATGCCTCACTACTTTCTGTCCCTTATAGTCAGGCTCCATACGTCCAATTTTGCACAGGTGCGTTGGGGGACACAGGGCCAGAGGACCGGGCGTATTGAGGTTGGCAGAGGAGTCCGCCAGGGTTGCGTACTTGCTCCCACTCTTTTCTCCCTCTATGTAAACGGGGTAGTTGACCATCTGCTGTCAGCTCCTGCTGACGCTCCCCGTTTAGCTGGGCAGCTTGTACCCACCCATCTATTCGCGGACGACACTCTGCTGATCTCAAAGTCACCCGTTGGTCTTCAGCGCTTGTTGTCCAGCTTTGAGCTTTTCTGTAACTTGAGGGGACTCAAAATAAACACTGATAAGACCAAATATCTCATCTTAAACCTCCCCAAAAAACTGGGTACACCACCATTGCTGGATAACGTCCCTCTGGAACGTACTAGGGAGTTTGACTATTTGGGGATTCGTCTGGTCGACTCCATGAAGTGGGATAGCCATTTAAACAAAATGCTCCTTAACCATAAGAGAATCGCTGGAACATTGCTGAAAGAGCAGAGGGCATCCTCAATGAAGCCTATAGGTACGGTCCTTGAGATTTATGCTGCAAGAGGGGTTAGCTCGGCGCTTTATGGTGCTGAACTTTGGGGAGCATTGAACATGAGTCAGCTCACCCTGTCAGAAAACAACTTCTTCAGAAATCTCATGAGCCTCCAAGCATCTGCCCCTACTATTCCGCTCCAATTGGACTTGGGTTGTCGTTCCATCGAGGATCAGGCAAGCCTTCGCCCCCTGCTTTTGTGGGCCCGCATCTGGAGGGTGAAGGCTCTCACCAGTTATGCAGAGGGCCTACGGGAAATTCTGGACTCACCGAGTTGGGCCAAAGTCAGGTGGCTCAGAGACATTAAAGCTCTCCTTTTGAACCTAGGATTGGGCGAGTCATGGGAACAGAGGTCCGCCCCACCCAAGTCAACACTTAAGAAAATGTACTGGTCCTGGATTACTGAGAAAAGGAACAGCAAAACAAACTTGTGTAGATGCTACCAGGTCCTTCTTGTTAATCAAGGATGCCCCACTACGCGAGATTTATCTGGACATTATTCTAATTCCCTGGGACAGAGCGTTATTTTTCAAATTCAGAACTGGTTCTTTGCCAACCAGGGAATTGACCTCCCGCTGGAAGCCGCCATACCAAAGTGTTTCGTCTTGCCCTTTTTGCCCCACCAGGCCAGAATCCATTGGAAATTTGTTCTTCGAATGCCCCGCCTATAAATTGCCTCGTCGTAAATGGATCAAGCCAGTATGCTCAATACTGGGGGCTAGGCGGTGTGCTGATGCACTAAGGATTCTCCAGACTGATACCTGTGTTTTAAATGTTAGTGCTGTAGCCAAGTTCCTAGGGTGGACTTGGCGCATAAGGTCAAAGTGGCTTAAGCAAATTGTTTAATTGGGTCTCGTTGCAGAGACTGTCTTAGTTAACTATTACCCAACCGTTATGTAGCGTTTCTTTCAGATAAACATGCTCACGGGGGGGGGTTTCTTAACTTCTTAACTTTTTAGCTTCCTATTATTCTAAACTGAGAGCTGTTTTAGATAAATGTTATTGCTTTTTTTACTCTGTCTGCTTTTAAAGATATAACTATATCGAAATAAAGCTCCTTTGACTTGACTTGACTTGATTGTCATATGTGATTTTCTACTATTATAGATAGGTGGGCTTTCTGGGAGTTTGGTGTCTGCTCCAGTTTGGTGTCTGTGACCACGAGTTTCTGGCGGCCGCAGGGGGAGTTGATCGACACAGCCGCGGGCAGGGCCCGTGAAGGTGAGGAGGGGACGGGCGCTTTCCCGAATGACGGCCGGGACTGCTGAGCGACCAAATGCCGGGAGCAATCAATTAAATATCGGCCTGACCCTTTTTGATTGTGAAGTCCTCAAAATTGATTGCCAGTAATTTAAAGACGCGCAATTTTGGGGGCATCAGTGGTATAAAGGGGGAAAATAAACAGGAGAATAAAGCAGAAAGATTCAAGGAATAAGTAGACATTGCAGACATTGGGAGACCCTCTTGTGATGGTATAGCGGAAAAGGGGAGGCTGCATTGAGCCGAACTGTGTTTTTTTTTACCTGCGAGTCGAGGAGTGCAAGTGGTGGAGAGAGGAATTGAGGACGAAGGTGGCCAGTTCCCCAAAACGACGAGCACCGCAACGCCAACACCCGGGCTTGGACTACAGCCCCCAGGGTGCATCGCCGCCTCATATAATATATTGCAATGTTTATGGTATTTGGCACTACATTTTAATATTGATTGGATCATGACCTATGTTTATGAATTGATGTATACAAAAAGGAAAAATTTATAAAGAAGAGATATTTTTGATACACTTTAAGAAAAAGAAAAACTAATAAAATATGCAAAATGAGAGAACTTATTGTGTTGTACCTATGTCAATATGAAGGCTAACTGACTAATTCTATGAGCTGGTTCTGATATTTATAAAAAAGTACGAATTGACCACGGGGGAACTTTTGTATATGTTCTTCTTATTGTTGTCCTCTCTTTTCCCTGGTCATTAAGTAAGCTATAGAGGGGGTCCCAAAATTTATGCAGTTGCATCGCCGCCTCAGCACCTGGTGTGAGTTAGGGAGACACGCTGACAACTCGCTCAAAAGCGCTGTTTCCCTTCCTGTGCCTTGGGAGGCTGCATTGAGCCGACCTGTGTTCTTTTTTACCTGCAAGTCGAGGAGTGCAAGTTGTGGGGAGAGGACGTGAGGACGAAGGTGGCCAGTTCCCCAAAACGACGAGCACCGCAACGTCAACACCCGGGCTTGGACTACAGCCCCTAGGGTGCATCGCTGCCTCAGCACCTGGTGCGAGTTAGGGAGACGCGCTGACAACTCACTCAAAAGCCGCTTCACTCCTTCCGCGGGTCGCGGCGCGGGACGGAGCCAGAACGAAGCCCGGGACAAAGGGTGGGCCTGTCTGTGCCTGTCCGTGGCTGTGAGTGACTGGACTGGGCAAGCCCCCAAAGACACGGGTACTTTCCCTGTATTTGCATTTGCATTGGTAGTAGAGTATAATCGGGTGATTGCCCATTAAATCGATCTGGGAAGATTTGAACAATAACCAATCACTGCACATTAATCTGCTTTACAACTACGGCTCGGTCGTGTTCAACGCCTTGCCACCACCCCCGTACTCCGCAAGGAGAATGGTCAATACTGTGTGTACTAGGTCTTCTAAAATTGGTAAAACTACCCCCCCTCGCCCTCGACCCCAGGCAAAGCAAAAGGGCATTTCTTCCCCTTTGTCCGTTCAACCTACCGCAATAGACAAGATGTTGCAAAAAGCTATTGGTGCAGTGTCATGTGAAATTGAGCGCGCCGAAAGGCGCTTATCACTCACACCGCACATTGACTCCTTCCCTACCCTCCAAGAGATAGAGGTCCACACCACAATCAATTCCCCTAGTAACTGCCCAATTTTGCAGGCAGAGGAGATCCCCTCTGGACAGCAGCCAAATATAGATGTTTTGCACTCAACCTCAGTCAAAGGGAAGACATCTACCAAGTTTACAAGGGGGGCTTCATAGAGGAAAACCAAATGCAAGGGGGCCAAGTTAGGTAAAAAACAGCTGGTACAGAGCAATGACAACAGTTGGGAAACAGGGGAAGATATAGAGCGGGTACCGAGACAGGAGGCATCCCCCAGATGGGCGTCCCAACTAATTGCAGATATGCAATCTTATTTTGACCAACTCATCAACTCACAGATGAAAACAATCCTGAGTCGGTTAGATAAAGTAGTCACCCTTTTTAAAACAAGGGGGGGATTAAGGATAGCACCCTGCACCCCCGTCAACCGTGAAAAACCCGGGAACTGAGATTACACTCGTGAATCAGCCCCAAACCCAAATCAACCCGCTACCTGCTGATCAACCAGTCTCGCTGACTGGACCAGATCTGCCACCAAATCCCCAGTGTGACCAAATAATTAGTGTTCCCTCTAGAATCCTCTCTAGCTCAGTGGAGGTGAACACTGCGCCGACAACTACCACACCCAGGGACTAAACCCCATGCAGCCCCTCCCAGAGCTCCAGTCTATGGGCCCTTATAGAGGGATTGCCCCAAAGGAGAGCAACTGTAAATTACCCTGTATCAACTTGTCCCCGGAGGCATCCCCCTATGCTGTCATACTAGTAGGTGTTTTCGAGTTGAAGCCGGACCGTACTGAATCTTTTGTGGAATTAAAAAATAAAGTTACGTTCTGGCTGAACAGGAACAGACCACTCCAGGGGAATGACCAGGGGGAAATTTTGTTCGTGCGAAGGGTCAGTTGGCTTGGGAATAGGCGCAAGGATATCCCAGGGGACTGCATGGTCATAAACTTCAGGAACAGTAGACTGGTCGAACACATACTTAGGTGGGGCCCTACTAACCTACTAATCGAGACCCATCAAGGTACTACCCTTGGGTTATTTCTATTCGCAGGGCAAATTACCATACAGTGGAGACTCTGGTCCTCAGAGATATAATGTTAGCTCATTTGGCGGGCCAGGTCCTTGGTTCACAACTCCAGCCCATTGCTTCGACAACCATGAGACAATCCACCTGAGGAATAGGTTTGACCTCCTATCAGCGTTAGACGAGCTAGACTGACTAGAGATCAACCAACCTCCTTGCTTGAGGTCCCCATATGAGGAGGCCTGTCCCATTAATGATCCCTGGCCCATGCTCTCTCCCTTGTATCCAGCCCCCAGTGTGCACATTGGTAGCGAAGAAGACTCCACAGGGAACAGTACGCTGTGTAGGGGGGAGGATCCCCTGGCTCGTCTAAGCTTAAATGAAGAGGTTTTAACCAGGGAACCCACCTCCTTGCACCCGCTTGCTCAAGGGGAGGGTTGTTCATCTTCATCGCCCATAGCCCCACCAAACCAGCACATTTTTACCATGGTCTCCTGGAATATTGCAGGTCTCTCCTCAAGACTTGGCTCTGCTGATTGGACAGAGTTTATTTAGACCTGTGATACCTGGCTTTTTTAAGAGACCTGGGCATTAGCGCCTATTTTGTTCCCAGGGTTTGTTAATTACTCAAAGCAAGCAATCCCTGGAATCAGGGGCAGGCCATCAGGAGGCTTGTCTGTTTGGGTCAGACAGGACAAGGGCTGGACTGTCCAGGAAGTTACCCTGAGAGCCCAGACATTTTGGTCTTAAAGCTGAGAAGGAAGGGAATGTTAGATCTCCTCCTGATCAATGTCTATGCTAGAGGGGTTCCGGGTGGCAACCTTTCACCAGCAATGATAGACTTAGAATTTGTTTAGTAACACTGGGCACCTCAAGCAATTTCAGCATAGCAGGAGACTTCCATTGCACTTTCGAGCCTCTAGACAGCGATGATGCCGATTTAGGTTGGAGGAAGACTCTAACTGGGATATTCCCCAGCTTTCAAATCCGCCAATTACGAAATGGAAGGATGCAGCTTTACACCTCAAGGGTCTTTGCTTAGCTAAAAGCCTCAGGGCCGCAAACATGAGGGCTTATTCAGACAGGATGGCTAGAAATACTTTTAGTTCAGGTTCTAGAAAAGTCGTATTGATTACATCATTCTAAGTATGCCCCTTTGGCCTACTCTGATAGACATGGAGGTCCTTACAAGATGCGAAAAGGACCACGACCCCTTAGTCCTGAAGCTCCAACTGCGGCCCACGACCACAACCTCCCACTGCCTCACTAAAACTAGTACAGGGGAACTCGTTGTCTCTAACAACATGAGAATAGTTCGATGGCAGTACATTAATTACAACGAAGAGACCAGTAACTTATTGAAATCACTGGTTGCTGATGCTCTCTCCTCTCTCCATGCCTGTGATTCCCAGGACCACATTAATAGTGTGATCACAGGGTTACACGAAACTTTATTTAGGGATTTAAAATCACATTTCACAAAATCTCGAACACAGAGCAAGGGATCCCAACCCTGAAGAATTTGCTGGTACAATGGCACCTGTAGGAAGGCTTACAAGATCCTGGCCAGAGCCATTAAGTCACGCGACCGACCAGTGATCAGACTGGCCCAACGCCTATATAGAGAGCACCAACAGCTAGCTCGAGCTGCTTGGGAGGTCCAATACTGGCCCGACCTTCTGGAAGCTAGTAAAGCCAGGGACAAGATGAAATTCTGGCATTCTCTAAAATCGGGCAAGGGTAACATTCCCGCTGCCCCTGAGAATAATGTTCCCCCAGTGGTGTGGGTCTCCTACTTCGAAACCCAATTTAGAGGCCCCCCTAGTGATTCTACTTTTCTAACAGAACTGACCGTAGAGCCTAGTGTTTCATTCCCAAAAACTGAAGTTCTAAATGTCTTGAAACGCATCCTCCGTGGGAAAGCTCTGGGTTCAGACTGTGTCCCGGAAGACCGTTTTACTTCGGATTCTGAAACTTGGCCTTCTTACACATTGTTTTTGGCCAATGCTGTGTCTAGTGCAGCACCCCACCAAAAATATGGGCAGTAGCGGAGATGATCCCAATATTCAAAAAAGGGGATCGCTCCCTCCCCAACAACTATAGGCGCATTAGCCTGATCAACAGTATCCAGAAAGTGGTGGCAAGACTGGTCCTGGGCAGACTTCAATCTTGGATTGAGGACAACACCATCCTGACACCCCTGCAGGCCGGTTTTCGCTCCCACACTGGTACAGTCGACCAGGCCATCAGGTTTGCGGCTATCCTTTGGAAGGTTGTAACCCTGGGAGGAGGGTCGCTCTATGCTGCCTTCATCGACCTAAAAACAGCCTTTGACCTGGTCCCCCCGGGCTAAACTGTGGCAGGCTCTTCGTTTGTTGGAACTCTCACCAGCATTATTGAACATCATTGTTAGGCTCCACCATGCCAACTATGCCCAGGTACGATGGGGGAATCAGGGATATGTGATGAGTAAGTTCAAGGTTGAAACAGGAGTCAGGCAGGGGTGTGACCTGGCCCCCACTCTATTCTCTCTGTTTATCAACATAGTAACTCAGTATTTTGATAAGCAACCCACAGATGCGCCAAGAATTGCGGAGCTGCACATCCACCTCTTGATGTTTGCAGACGACAGTCTGTTGTTGTTGAGAACTCAAAGGGGACTGCAAGACGCCCTAAATTGTTTTGAGGCTTTTTGTCGAGACCAGGATTTGGTTATTAACGTATCTAAAACCAAATTCATGGTCTTTAACAAGAGCAAGGCTGTTAGGGGGAGGGTGAGTCTTGACCAAGCCCCCCTAGAACAAATAGAGTGGAGAAGTGTGGCTCAGGGGTTAGAGGCGGCAGACCCGGAAGCTGAGATCGGTCCTGGACCAGGGTTCAATACCCCGCCTCGGCGGGTCTTGGGCTAAAAATTCCACGGACTCGATAATTCTCGCCCCGGTGCCTCCTCGACTCACGGGTTCACACTCTGCGACTCTGGGCAATAGCTTGCTTAATCTCCACAACGGCCCCTCGCGGCGGGATGCCTGACTTTCACCTTGTGGACACCCTGCCGGGGTTTCTCACAGGGGAATACCAGGACGGGTTCCCTAAGCAAGCGCCAGGATGCCCTTTGGGTGACAGGTTTGCGCTATATAAGTACACCTACATTTACATTTACACATTTACATTTACAAATAGATACATTTTCATATCTTGGCTTAACAATAGGGAAGAATCTTTCTTGGAAACCCCATATCGACATAATGAATTTGAAGCACTCACAATTGGCGGGTGTCCTGCTTAGAGAGCACAGGCAATCTAAATCCAAGCCTATCGCACTCACATTACAAATTTATAACAACAGGGTGGGTGCTTCAATCATCTATGGGGCAGAACTATGGGGCTTCAGTGACTTATCACCCTTAGCTGTGGCGCACAACAACTTTTTCCGAGCACTCCTGGGGCTCCCCAAATCTATACCCCTGACCCCCTTGTACCTCGACACAGGCAGTAGAAATATTAGGGACCAGGCTCGATTTCGCCCTATAGCTTACTGGTGCCGACGCTGGACGACTCCAGAGTTGACACATTATGCACAGGCCCTGACTGAAGTTAAGTCCATGACAACTTCTCATCAGATTTCGTGGTTCAAAGAGCTTAAACTATCCCTAGTAGCCATGGGCATGAGGTCCCTATGGGAATCCCCTTCTTCTGCGGTTTTCCCATCGAAGAAGTCTCTAAAAGAAGCCTATTGGAACTACATAGAGCAGCGGAGGCTGTCCCAGAGAAACAACACTCTAACATCACGATTCCTAGAGCTTAAAATGACCCCGACTCTTGAGATGTACTGGGACTTAATTACAAACACCGTGGAAAGAAAACTATACCACCAGTTCCGGGTGGGTTCCCTGCCGCTGGGGTCTTTTATGGCTAGTTGGGAACGGTGATGTGGAGGTGATTGCCCGTTTTGCCCTGAAGTGTTGGAAACAACCGCTCACTTCTTCTTTGTATGCCTGTCCTATAGAAACCCAAGACTAAAGTGGTTGAGCCCCATCTGTAAAAACCTGGGGTTCAGGGTAGCCATGGCAGCCTTGAGGGTTCTTAGGACAGATACGGAACAAGCCATAGTGGTAGCCGTGGCAAAGTATCTGGGATGGGCCTGGGTGATCAGAGCCAACACAATGAAACTTTCCCAACAGCTCACGCATCTAAAACCCGCTCTATCCTTTCTGTAGGAAAACTGCTGTTATGTACATGAACTTCCTTCCTCTTCTAAACTAAGGGCCAGATGTAGGTAGAATAGATTTACCGATTCTTAATTACCGAAAATTACCGAATTTTACCGATTCGGTAATTAAGAATCGGTAAATCTGAGGGGTGGATATGTAGGTATTCCACATGTGCTGGAATACCAAATCTGAGAAATTCGGTATTTACCGATTCGGTAAATACCGAATCGGTAATGCCCATTCATTCCTATGGGCTTTGAAGCCCATAGGAATGAATGGGCATTACCGATTCGGTATTTACCGAATCGGTAAATACCGATTTTCACAAGGGTGCAGGGGGTGTCACTTTGACACCCTCTGGCCCCCCCAAAACAGACTCGGGTGCCATGTGGCAGGCATACATGCCCTAAGGGCAGGTCTGCCTTTCACATGGCATAGGTGTGCATGCCCACATGTGCATGCACACCGGAATCGGTATTTTACCATCAAATTGGATTTGATGGTAAAATACCGATTCGGTAAGGCCTCTGGGACTCAGAAGAGTCCCACCTACATCTGGGTGCCTCAGATTCTGTAAATTTACCGAATTTTTATTTTACCGAATCGGTAAAATTACCAAATCGGTAATTTTACCGATTCGGTAAAAAAATGCCCCCTACATACCTGTCACCCATTTACCGATCGGTAACGGCCAAAATCGTCCGTTACCGGTCGGTAAATGGCCTGAAACGGCCACCTACATCTGGCCCTATGTCTCCTGTTTTAATGGTTTTAATTGTTTTTATCCTGTTTTTAACATTGCTACTTGATTTTAAATTTGGTTCCTTTTAACATTGTTACACATTTTTTTTATGGTGACGTCTTTTATGATTTGTTCAAAATCGAAATAAAGACTTGAATTGATAGGTGGAACTGGGGACAGGTCTCAGTACATCAAGATGCACACAGCAGACTATGGCACAGGGACATTTCTAGCTGAGATCACCACCATGACCCATTATTAATATATATGTGCACCTATTGTAAATTACCTGTTGACTGCTCTTGATTTTCTAAGGCTGCACTGCCCTGTCCCAATATTCCGGTGGCCAACTCCTTTAGAATAACAGCTGCCACCCATTCTTCCAGGGCATCCAGAACCTCCTGTTCTGCTGGACTACCTCATTATGTTTGTAATGCTGCCTTACGGTTTGCCGCTAACTTTTCTTTTGTACTGCGCTTGCACTTGTGCCCGCGCTTTTTACATTCGACGACAGTACGCTTTGTTTGTCCTACACTGTTTATTTTCTGGACAATGGTCTGCCATTTTGCCTCCTTTTTGGCAAGTGGCAACTTTAAACTCACGAAGAGCTGGTGCTGATAATTGGTCACCTCAGTGACCAGTATTTCAGTCTCCTCTTGACTCAAGTTCGATTTGCGCTTCCTCTTTGCCAGGGTCTCAGCATGTGCATCAGGGCTTTTGCTGCGGGTGGTTGCTTGAGGGTCCTAACTACTGCAGTGTCCTTCCTGGTTCCATTGCAGACTCCTCTCTGGTCCCCAAAGTGTTTTTTTAGGAGTCACTTTTTTTTAGAGTGCTTTTTTGCCGCTTCACGCAGTAGTGAGTGTCGCAGAGTGCTTTGGGTGGCGTAGTTTGATGAAAATCTGACTTATGTCACTTTTTCAGCAGTTGTGTCAGGCTGACTTATGGCAGTTTCGTGACACCTACGTCAGTTCTTTTGACGTAGGATGCAGCTTTGAGCCACGTTCCGCCAAGATGTTGATATGGTGCAACCGTCGTGATTTGCATTGCCGCAGTGGCAGCGCATTTTTTTATGCATCCCTGCAGTGCAGCAGCGATGTGTTACTTTTGGTAAATCTGCCCCAGGACGTCTAGTTATGCGCCAAAATTTAAGGCGAATGGAAAATGTATAAATTGTATGCATATATTTCTTATGTGGATCTACAGATGACTGGGTCTCTTCCTCTGTACCCATGTTAGAGTAACTGCTTCTACCGTTCTGCTGTCCCTTTATAGAAATAAGATAGTCAATAAAAATGAAGACTTGCAACTGTGCAATCAAGTTTTCTGCAGGAAAGGATAACACAAATACAATGGAATATTAGTTTGAACTATATACCCGATTGCAAAGAAATGTTCATTACAATGCCTTGTCTACCTTCCCAATTAAAAGTAGGATTAGTGGATATCAGTTCACAAAACATATCAATATTTCTAATAAAAAAGAATTAAAAAAATTATGTGAATTTAGCTATGGTGAAAGTCAATGTATTAAACTTTGCATTAATAAAGGATTGCTGCGAAGTAAATAATCTTCACAGGGTCACAAGCATCCATTTAGCACAAGCATTTCTTGAGCTATGAACTTCTTGTGTACACCTTGCAATAAAGATGACCTCACCTATTCGAACTGAGATGAAGCCAGTGTGGCCTCTCCTTTCTTTGACATTGGAATGATATGCAGGCTCAGGGCAGCTGGCTCGTGGAGGTGGGCAAATACAGGTCTGATATTGCTTGTTGTACTCTGGAAAGTGTAGTGGACCTTGCCACAGTCGACTCTTTACATTTTGATAGCTAAGGTGATTCATATCTGAAGCACAAACAATCCTGCATCCTTCCTTCATTCACCATGAAAGTACCCTGGCATGGAAGCGAGCATACGTACAGTAAATGTAGGAACTATCTCCAAGAAGGTAAAAGAGACTACAGGCCTCATTTACTATATTTTGAGTCCTGGCAGCACATGAAGCCTTCCTGCTGCGCTCCCGTACATCAAAATAAAAAGGCTGTCCTCACCTGCGCCAGCACACAAACAGTAGCCGTGCACCTACACAGACACCCTTGCACCATGGTGCAAGGGTGCCTGCGTTGTAGTGATGATTGTTGTTGTGTAGGAAGGGCCACGTTCTTGAACAAAGACAAGAATTAATGGCGTTTTGCTCTCACTATGGGCCTCATTTATGAAAAGTGACGCATCGCTGCGTGAAAACAGCGATGCGTCACTTTTCACTGCACTCTCCCTGCGACATGATTGATTTATAATATGACGCATCATGTCGCAAGGAGTTACAGATACGTCAGTATTTCTGACGTATCTGTAGGCGCAAAAGTGACGCATTGCTGGAGTGTGTCACAAAAGTGACGCAACTCCAGCAATGCTTCCTTTCACATGGGGAAAGCCCCATGTGAAAGGGCTTGCGTCAGTCTTACACCTGCTGTGAGGCAGGCGCAAGATTTTGACGCAACAGCATCCTAAAAGTGACGCAGTGAAATCTCATAGATTTCACTGCGTCACTATTACGAGGCTTTTTGCGGGGGAACGCCCCCTCTGCATACATTATACCTGACGCAGGTATAATGTAGCGCAGGGGTTTACAAAGTGACGCATCTGCTTAGATGCGTCACTTTGTAAATAGTGCGCATCAGGAGGCATGTTTTACGCCGCTGATGCGTCACAAAAAGTGACGCATTGGAAGCGCAAAACTCACGCACGGCATCATAAATGAGGCTCCATGTGTGTAGCAGAATGTAGCACACATAGAAAGAGCAAAAAACTAGGAGAAATAAAAGTATTTCTCCTTCTTGCTCACTCCTACTCCTCCTCTGAGGAGGCGTAGTATTCTGACGCATTCCCAGGTTTACGATGCTTGGTAAATATGGGACTGTTTCAGGTTCCATGTCTGATCTGTGGGAACACCCACAACAACACCGATGGAACTCCCCTTTAATGCAGAGTAATGAAAGCGGCCCATATTTACAAGTCTAAGAAAAGTCATGCAGGTTGACTTTACGTGGCCTTGTAAATATGAGCAGGCACATTGTGCCGCTGGTGCATCTAAAAATTTTATGCACACTTGGCTTGTAAATGAGGTCCCACATTTCCTGCCCAGCAGCAGTTGGTGCTGTCTTAGGAGTATCTTGGTATAGTCCACAAAACATCAATGGTCATATGTGGCCAGTGATAACCTAAAGATCTTAATATGATTCTACCAGCCAAGACAATATACCCATGTCAAAAAGTTGTGGAGGCACTGTCCAAGGAGTGCTCAGAGATTATCTCTGTGATGACATTTTTCATGGATGGAAAAGAGCATCTTGGGAGGAAATGGTCTCATGAATAAAGAGGTCCCCATCCTTGTATCAGTGGCTATTGTGGTTCAAGATGTTAAGTCCTACAGATAGCTGCTGATTATGTATTATTCCTAAGCAAGCTTCCCCAGCACATGACCAGGGAGCTTCCACTGTTGTCTAGAGTTCATTGAACAATACTTTGGCATTGCAGATGATGAGGCGAAGTCCATATTGACAAGGGAGGAGATGTTGTCTGTTAATATAAGAACTGCCTCAAGCAATCCATAAGTCGATAGACAAGGTGAGTGTTAGGTAGGACTTTGTTGGACTGATCGAAACTCTCATTAGACATTACAAATACACATGGAGCCAGCATATTCCACCGCCAGTTAATTTTTCAAATTGCACCAAAATAACACCACAGAGTCAGCCTCCCACATCTAACGTCCCAAACGATTTTTTGCCAGTTGATATGTATATGTTTCAGTACAATTGAAGATGGAATTGTAAGAGTGTTGAATCTGGTTCCATCTATAAACTCACACAACTTCTGTATCAAGAGCATTACTTTGCTGTTGAAGTTGTCACCCATAAAGCTGGGAGGAACAAAGCAATCTTTGATAAACCAATCCCAGCAGTGGTTCAAACCACCTGCAACTGCGCACTGCATCAATTCTACTGCCTGGGAAGTGTGTACCGCTGGCCTCCAGCACTTAGGTGGGAGTATGGATCAAATTGTGGTAATGGATTTGCTCGTCCGATCGGTAATGGCCCGAGGTTTTCCATCACAGGGTCCAGCAGCGTCCTACTGCTAGAATAGACAATTTCTGGAAACGTGTATGGACCACATCTACATAAACCTGACAGACCAATGGCTTAAGTACTTGGAAGCATAATTACACCCAGTCAGTCACCAATCCTGATGGTTCCCTTAGGAACAAAGAAAGGGTTGAAAGGCGTTGACGATACATGTGTTGGGTTAAAGTGTTAACTAAAGAATATTCAGAGGACCACTCCTGGGATCTATGAATCTTAAAAAAATAGATGTATTTGCAACTGATGCCCCATTCACCATGTTCACACCACCCGACCACACGACTTATTATGTGAATTTGCCTCTGTTGTCGTTTGAATCAGACTGGCCCCATAAGGATTAAGTTTGCTGTAGTATTGCTCATGTTAATTACTGTCTATCATTGATGTGTTTCTCTATGACAAGTCATTAATTTATCAAAGGGTTGGGCCACTCCCACTCGTTCACCTAACATTGCATGACGCTTCTTGATTGAATCATGTGCTAAAGTATGCCTTTTAATGTCATAAATGTAGATGCTTTTAAGGCTCCTAGTATTGCATACATCATTTGCTTTTGAATATCATGATGTTTGTCAAAGTATGTACTTAACTGCAACCACCCCAGTTCAGACATGGCTATATGCAAATCAGTCTGACCCTGTGCCTCATGGGTACAGTCCAGCCCGAACTGCCAAGCCATGCCTTCCCTGGACTGGAAACAAGCTTCCGAGAACCAGTGGCAGAGTGGGCTAAAGAACGGTGATGGATCAAACCCAGATCTTTTGACTGGGAGTGAGTGTTTGATTGGTTCTGATGCTCAGTCCATCACCACCCCCTTTTGTACCGCTTTTGGCTGCCATAAGTGTGGCAGGGTATGCTCAGACGTGAGTCCCTTGCTCACTTTGCCACTGGATTCAAGCAAGCCGGGCTGAAGACGGCTGGAATGCCAGAAACCGGTTCTCGGAAGCTTGTTTCCGGTCCATAGAAGGCATGGCTTGGCAGTTCGGGCTGGACTGTTCCCATGAGGCACAGGGTCAGAGTGATTTGCATATAGCCATGTCTGTACTGGGGTGGCAGAGTGGGCTAAAGAACGGTGATGGGTCAAACCCAGATCTTTTCACTGGGTGTAAGTATTTGATTGGTTCTGATGCTCCGTCCATCACCACGCCCTTTTGTACCGCTTTTGGCTGCCATAAGTGTGGCAGAGTATGCTCAGACGTGAGTCCCTTGCTCACTTTGCCACTGGATTCAAGCAAGCCGGGCTGAAGACGGCTGTAATGCCAGAAACCGGTCCTCGGAAGCTTGTTTCCGGTCCAGGGAAGGCATGGCTTGGCAGTTCGGGCTGGACTGTTCCCATGAGGCACAGGGTCAGACTGATTTGCCTATAGCCATGTCTGAACTGGGGTGGCAGAGTGGGCTAAAGAACGGTAATGGATTAAACCCAGATCTTTTGGCTGGGTGTGAGTGTTTGATTGGTTCAGATGCTCCGTCCATTACCACCCCCTTTTGTACCGCTTTTGGCTGCCATAAGTGTGGCAGGGTATGCTCAGACGTGAGTCCCTTGCTCACTTTGCCACTGGATTCAAGCAAGCCGGGCTGAAGACGGCTGTAATGCCAGAAACCAGTCCTCGGAAGCTTGTTTCCGGTCCAGGGAAGGCATGGCTTGGCAGTTCGGGCTAGACTGTTCCCATGAGACACAGGGTCAGACTGATTTGCATATAGCCATGTCTGAACTGGGGTGGCAGAGTGAGCTAAAGAACGGTGATGGATTAAACGCAGATCTTTTGAGTGTTTGATTGGTTCAGATGCTCCATCCATCACCACCCCCTTTTGTATCGCTTTTGGCCGCCATAAGTGTCGCAGGGTATGCCCAGACGTGAGTCCCATCCTCACTTTGCCACTGGATTCAAGCGAGCCGGGCTGAAGACGGCTGTAATGCCAGAAACCGGTCCTCGGAAGCTTGTTTCCGGTCCAGGGAAGGCATGGCTTGGCAGTTCGTGCTGTACTGTTCCCATGAGGCACAGGGTCAGACTGATTTGCATATAGCCATGTCTGAACTGGGGTGGCAGAGTGGGCTAAAGAACGGTAATGGATTAAACCCAGATCTTTTGACTGGGTGTGAGTGTTTGATTGGTTCAGATGCTCCGTCCATTACCACCCCCTTTTGTACCGCTTTTGGCTGCCATAAGTGTGGCAGGGTATGCTCAGACGTGAGTCCCTTGGTCACTTTGCCACTGGATTCAAGCAAGCCGGGCTGAAGACGGCTGTAATGCCAGAAACCGGTCCTCGGAAGCTTGTTTCCGGTCCAGGGAAGGCATGGCTTGGCAGTTCGGGCTGGACTGTTCCCATGAGACACAGGGTCAGACTGATTTGCATATAGCCGTGTCTGAACTGGGGTGGCAGAGTGGGCTAAAGAACGGTGATGGATTAAACCCAGATCTTTCGACTGGGTGTGAGTGTTTGATTGGTTCAGATGCTCCGTCCATCACCACCCCCTTTCGTACCGCTTTTGGCCGCCATAAGTGTGGCAGGGTATGCTCAGACGTGAGTCCCTTGCTCACTTTGCCACTGGATTCAAGCAAGCCGGGCTGAAGACGGCTGTAATGCCAGAAACCGGTCCTCGGAAGCTTGTTTCCGGTCCAGGGAAGGCATGGCTTGGCAGTTCGGGTTGGACAGTTCCCATGAGGCACAGGGTCAGACTGATTTGCATATAGCCATGTCTGAACTGGGGTGGCAGAGTGGGCTAAAGAACGGTGATGGATTAAACCCAGATCTTTTGACTGGGTGTGAGTGTTTGATTGGTTCAGATGCTCCGTCCATCACCACCCCGTTTTGTACCGCTTTTGGCCACCATAAGTGTGGCAGGGTATGCTCAGACGTGAGTCCCTTGCTCACTTTGCCACTGGATTCAAGCAAGCCGGGCTGAAGACGGCTGTAATGCCAGAAAGCGGTCCTCGGAAGCTTGTTTCCGGTCCAGGGAAGGCATGGCTTGGCAATTCGGGCTGGACTGTTCCCATGAGGTACAGGGTCAGACTGATTTGCATATAGCCATGTCTGAACTTGGGTGGCAGAGTGGGCTAAAGAACAGTGATGGATTAAACCCAGATCTTTTGACTGGGTGTGAGTGTTTGATTGGTTCAGATGCTCCGTCCATCACCACCCCCTTTTGTACCGCTTTTGGCCGCCATAAGTGTGGCAGGGTATGCTCAGACGTGAGTCCCTTGCTCACTTTGCCACTGGATTCACGCAAGCCGGGCTGAAGACGGCTGTAATGCCAGAAACCGGTCCTCGGAAGCTTGTTTCCGGTCCAGGGAAGGCATGGCTTGGCAGTTCGGGCTGGACTGTTCCCATGAGGCACAGGGTCAGACTAATTTGCATATAGCCATGTCTGAACTGGGGTGGCAGATTGGGCTAAAGAACGGTGATGGATTAAACCCAGATCTTTTGACTGGGTGTGAGTGTTTGATTGGTTCAGATGCTCCGTCCATCACCACCCCCTTTTGTACCGAGAGCTATCTAGCAGGCACTCTGCCCCCACCTCCCCCTAAACATACAAAGAGTGTCTCACCCACTTCCAGTGGTGTTTTCACACCTCTTAATGGACATCAGCTACTCACAACCACAAAATACAAGCTAGAAAGACACTTTATACAATGGTTTCCAGCTCGTCTTTCTTGCCACTGTGTGATTTCGGCTCCTCACCATGTAACTGTGTGAAGGGAGCGAAATCGTGTAAAAACACGGTGGTACCTTCTGAGTTGCTAGGTCTGGAGTGTCTATCTGTCAATTGGTGTGCAACCAGAAGGGTTCATGGTAGCCTTGTGGTTTAGAGAAACTTACTTTTTTTTGCATACCACACATTTCACATGAGCCCAGTTGATCTGTATGAAATAATCCGACCTTAAAGTGATACAGAGAAAGGTCCTGAATGCACTTTTCAAACCTGGGATATGCAGCACTTGGCAAGGCTGTGATTGCAGAGCAGGATTCTGTTTGAGGCACTGCAAACATTCTCCATGCACTGGAGCTAGTAAAAAGGATAGATTTAATGAACAAACAAAGAAACTGCACTTTTTGCTCCATCTCTGCCGCACTTGATTAAAAACATGGATTCCAGGGAAGCACAGCACTTCTGAGTGGCTGCCAGTAGGAATGCAGAATTTTCCTAATTCTTCGATAGGAAGGTGCACCAGGAAAAAAAGTTCAATGTAGTAAGTTTTAATCCATCATCTTCATTTATTATTCCAAAATATTGCACATATTTTAAAATCAGCCAACGTGTTTAGTTCCTGTCACACTAGGAAATTCCTCAGGGCTTAAGGTATAGCAAATCGTGTTCACAGTACTTTAGAGTATTAGTTGTTGTACCATCATGAGGCAATCACCAACTCAGGGGGTTATAGTCATCCCCTCCATAGAAGGTACCTAGGGACCATAGATGTATCAAAGGGTTTTGCCCATTCTCTGTCTATGGAGAAATGTGTTGATACATATGGCCCCATATCATGTCCCGACTCGAGACCCCAGTCCTAGAAACTTCAGCGCGTAACCTGCGGTCTGGATCCCCGTGAGTTGGAAGGTGCACTTCCCAAGATTACGCCGTTTAGCATAATTACGTGCCATTTGTGATAAAAAAAATTACCACAATTGTCGCCATTCCTGACAAAAATGTACACTGCTGCACAGGAAGAACAGAATGTGAGCGGTTGTCATTCGCATTGTTTTGTTTAAAATTGCTCTTGTGCCGAAAATGGACACAGAGAAGCATCTTGTGCCAAAATGTAGCATGAAATGACAGATTTGCAGCCTGAATATTTGCACGTAATTTCCTGTAAATTTGTCCAAATTTAACGTATGTATGTGAACGTTAATTTGGTGAATTTCGCCCCCCCCCCCCCCCAGAGGACAGCCAGCTTCCCACTGCTATCCCGTTGCCTTGGCTTTGATATTTTGGAAATGGAACGAAAAAGATCCCAGGGAGCCTTTGATGATCTGATATTACATTTTTACCAATGACCTAGGTAGCTCAAAGGTAAGGGACTAATTATCAAGCATTACAGCTAACTATTTGAGTGTAACTATGTCATGTTTTCAGGTAAAACGTAGGATTTTTCTCTGTTACGGTGACAGCCACATTGTCCAGCAAATCTATGGATTCACTATTAAGCATATATTGGTATATACTGGCATACAACAGGCGTCCTGTGTGGCACAGAAATTATCATACCTTGAAGAGTTACCTATAATATTTGGATTAACTGGTCATACTGCCTGGTACAAATTGCGATATTCTCAGTTATGAAAAGGCATATTTTGTGGCTA
This sequence comes from Lissotriton helveticus, assembly GCF_964261635.1. Lineage (NCBI taxonomy): Eukaryota > Metazoa > Chordata > Amphibia > Caudata > Salamandridae > Lissotriton > Lissotriton helveticus. The sequence goes on from NC_136068.1 coordinate 318,228,287, forward strand.
AATAATAGGCATATATTTCTTCAATTATGGTTCTGTTCTCTCTCACAATGAGTAGTAAACGTTTTATTATTTTAATGGAAATAATCCCTCACAAAATTAGGGGTATATATGCTAAAACAATGATGACATGTTGCTGGTGTCAATATTTGTTTTTGGGTGGAGCATCGATATGCTATTATGAGACCCAGTGACATGATAATTTAATGGGAAAATCAATGGAACATGGTTTTAACAGCAAAGATCATACTATGCTGCACAATGAATAGCACATGTGGGGCACAAAGAATGAAAAACTCTGTGATACAAAGAATGGTATATATTCATGGGTAAAATTAGAAAAGTTAAGTATTTTATTGCAAACATGTTTTATTATCTTGTATTAATTGTTAAATAGTGTGATGGTTTTTACTAACTTATAACAATAAACATGAAATGAGTAAATGGGTCATGGGTACAATGACATGCCAATTCGATGATATGGTTGACTTATAATTAATATATGGAGGTTTTTTGAACATCTTTTTGAAACAATTATGGCAATTTTTCTTCTGGCATAGTATTTCTCCGCACTTTCTCAAATGACAATTTTTCTTTTTGACAAATGATTTGTGATGGGTGTCGTTTCACATTGCTGTACTTCTACCTACACTTAATTTCTGCAGATTGCCCGGTCATTTAGTGTCACAGTTGTTTTACTCATCCCGTCCGTAGAAGGTACACAGGGACCATATCATGCCCCGACTCAAGACCCGAGATAATAATAAGAATGTTGCCCTGTGTAACCCTATTTTCACATCTGTTCCTATTGGAACAAAGTAATAATTCAGGACATTTCTACAATATGTAGAGTCTGGGAAGTCTGTCAATTGGGAAAATTTGTTTCATCAAAGCCAGGCAAAGTTGTACAAGTTGTACAAGTTACCTGTTCCCAGTTGCAGGGAGGCTGGGAGTGGACATCTGTAACATCCTTGTCATATATTAATACATGGAGTTGTTCACAGGGTTACACCACAGCAACGTTCTCTTTTTTGGCTTGAAAGCAGGCTAATTTACGTTGTGTAATACTGCAAATAGTGTAGGCAATTATTCGATGGGGACCTTCCAGATCAAAATCCCTATATGCCAGATTGGCGCCAAGTCCAACAGTGCTGGCATCAACCACCAATTTTGTGAGTTGGGGTGGGTAAAAGTATACAAAACTCTCTACACTTGTGATCTTCCATGAATTTCTTGAGAAGAGGTCTGACTCTTGGGACTTTTAAAAACAGACCACTAAGGGACTTTTAAAAACAGACCGCTATTTCCAAAGTCTCTACAGTGTGCACTGGCCAATGCAAATTCAGGTGTGTATCTGTAGTAGTAGTTTGCGAGCCTCAGAAACACATGCCCCAGAAACGAGTAAAGGGCAAGGAAATTCTCTCGATGTGTTGCCAGTGTTGCTGCTGAAAATTTCTCAGGATCAGAACGCATACCATTTGCTGAGAAAATGTGACCAAAACACTTCAACAAGGTTGTGTTGAATTGATACTTCTCTTTGTTGGGTGTACAATAGGCATTCTAGAGAGCCTGGCAGAACAATGTGTTTCTCCTTGGATACTCCAAAGACAAGGGTGCTTTTGCTATAGTTCATGCAGTTGGGTATGCCCTGGATCACACATCAGATGTCTTCTTGAAGCACCTCAGCAGCTGAGGAGATGCCAAAACTAAGGAGCTTGTATTGGTATCAACCACAATGGTTAGCAAATGTCATTACATATCTTGACTCCTCAGCTAGTTCCAGCTGGCGATTACCACAGCGAAACATGCATTCTCCATTTAGATGATGGACCATGTTGTAGAACAACCAAGGGTATTGGCCCTCTTAATTGCTTAATGATGCCTTGCTTAACTAAGTTTTGGAGTTCCTCTTGAAAACTGTTTTTGTATGGTGAAACAAATGTTTTAGAAGTGCTGAGCCACTGACTTGACAGTATTATGTATGTGAAGCTGAATTTGGTGATTTTTCAATTTGACAATGCCTGGGAACAAAACTGAAAAGTGTTATTCAATGTTGCTCCTAAGGATCTGAGATTTTCTCAAATATTCAACATAGGGATTTGAGAATCCCTAGTTTGAGCTCTAATTTAAAACTCAACAAGACAACATGTGCCTGCTGCCACCTCTACAATGTACCTCAGTCTTGAGAACATCCACATCATGCGTACTTTGAGAGCAGAATACTCCTAGGCACTTGAGGGGTTTTCTTGAGTCATATGCATATATGTGCACATCAGTATCATGGAGGTTTGGCGTGCATGGCAATTTGGCAAAGCCAGTGTCGATCATAATGATGATGGAGGCACCCTCGTTGTGCAGAAAATGAATGGAAACTTAGTTTATGTTTATAATAAGTTCTCAAAGTCCTTTGTCATTTTTAGTTACACCGCTTCCCTGAATGGAGAAGACTCAGGCTCTGCAGGAGTGTTCATAGTCATTGACAGAGACTCTGAGGATGATGAAGATCTGGTTCACACGGATCACTGACATAATATCGACTCCAAAAATATAGGCATTTAAAATATCGACTCCAAAATATCGACTACAAAAATATCGAAGTCCTATCTACAAACAGGTAAGTACAAAAATATTGTTTAAAAATATGTACTTTGTAAAAATATCGAATTTATTAAAATTAATGTAAAATTAAAAAAATATTAAATTTAAATAACTAAAATATACTTAAAAATACTTAAATAATCTTAAAATTATTAAATAATTAATTTAAGTAATACAAAAACATAATACAATTGTATTTCTTAAAACATATATATATATATATTAACATAATATTATTAAAAAATATACAATATTATTACCGTAGCATAGCAAGAGTGTTAAAATTACTATTCCCACTCCAATGAGTGCAACAGTAGGGAAAGCGTTGGATAGCGTAGCGGTAAAAATTACTATTCCCACTCCAATGAGTGCAACAGTAGGGAAAGCGTTGGATAGCATAGGGGTAAAAATCACTATTCCACTCCAGTGAGTGCAACAGTAGAGAAAGTGTTGGATAGCGTAGGGGTAAAAATGACTATTTCCACTCCAGTGAGTGCAACAGTAGGGAAAGCGTTGGATAGCGTAGAGGTAAAAATTACTATTCCCACTCCAGTGGGTGCAACAGTAGGAGAAGCGTTGGATAGCGTAAGGATAACAATTACTATTCCAACTCCAAAGAGTGCAACAGTAGGGAAAGAGTTGGATAGCGTCGGGGTAAAAATTACTATTCCCACTCCAAAGAGTGCAACAGTAGGGAAAGCGTTGGATAGCGTAGGGGTTAAAATTACTTTTCCCACTGCAAAGAGTGCAACAGTAAGGAAAGCGTTGGATAGGGTAGAGGTAAAAATTACTATTCCCACTCCAGTGGGTGCAACAGTAGGGAAAGCGTTGGATAGCGTAGGGGTTACAATCACTATTCTCACTCCAGTGAGTGCAACAGTAGGGAAAGCATTGGATAGCGTAGAGGTAAAAATTACTATTCCCACTCCAGTGGGTGCAACAGTAGGGAAAGCATTGGATAGCGTAGGGGTAAAAATTACTATTCCCACTCCAGTGAGTGCAACAGTAGGGAAAGCGTTGGATAGCGTAGGGGTAAAAATTACTATTCCAACTCCAAAGAGTGCAACAGTAGGGAAAGAGTTGGATAGCGTCGGGGTAAAAATTACTATTCCCACTCCAAAGAGTGCAACAGTGGGGGAAGTGTTGGATAGCGTAGCGGTAAAAATTACTATTCCCACTCCAGTGAGTGCAACAGTAGGGAAAGCGTTGGATAGCGTAGGGGTAAAAATTAATATTCCCACTCCAGTGAGTGCAACGGGAGGGAAAGCGTTGGATAGCGTAGAGATAAAAATTACTATTCCCACTCCAGTGGGTGCAACAGTAGGGAAAGCGTTGGATAGCGTAGAGGTAAAAATTACTATTCCTACTCCAGTGAGTGCAACAGTAGGGAAAGCGTTGGATAGCGTAGGGGTAAAAATTACTATTCCCACTCCAAACAGTGCAACAGTAGGGAAAGCGTTGGATAGCGTAGGAATTAAAATTACTATTCCCACTCCAAAGAGTGCAACAGTAGGGAAAGCATTGGATAGCGTAGGGGTAAAAATTACTATTCCCACTCCAGAGAGTGCAACAGTAGGGAAAGTAAATAGTATACTTCATATATAATTTAAAAAATATATAAATTAATATCTATTACACATTAATTAAAAGTAATTACCAATTTAATATAATATAATAATTAACCAATTAAAATTACAAATTAAAATTAATTATTACAATTAGTTACCTATTAATCCAAATTAATTACAAATTAAAAATTAATTAATAATTAATTCAAATTAAATACAATTAAATACATTGATTTATTTAATGAATTATAAATAAATTACTTCCCACCCTATTCCCCTATAAACCCACAACCCGCTACAGAAAATAAATTAGTAAAATTAACATAATTAGCAATTAATCAATTAAATAAAATTAATTGGCAATTAAAATTTAATTAATTACCTATAACAAATAAATTAACAATTAATTCTAAAAAATACCAATAAACATTTTTACATATTTAATTAATTATAAATAAAGTACTTCCTACCCAATTCCCCTATAAACCAACAACCCGCTACAGAAAATAAATTAGTAAAATTAACATAATTAGCAATTAATTAATTAATTAAAAATAATTGCCAATTAAAATTTAATTCATTACCAAATATAAATTAATTAATAATTAATAAAAAATGAATGCCAATAAATACATTTACATATTTAATTAATAATAATTAAATTACTTCCCACCCGATTCCCCTATAAACCCACAACCCGCTACAGAATTAAATTAAGAAAAAATTAAAAAAACAAAATTCATTAATTAAAATTAATTATAACATAAATACACACTTTTCACACATATAATAACATAAAAAACACTATAAAAATTTCGATATTATTAAACATCCAATAATTTTAATAACCTATATTATATACTTCGATATTTTAACTTTCTATATTTTTAACATTCGATATTATATTACTTACCTTAAAAACAATATTTTTGATGTCTATATTCTGTCCATACGATATTTTGTCCAGTCTATATTTTAAACTCGATATTATGTCCATTCGATAATTTTTTACTCGATATTTTGACTGTTTACAGTTCACACAGCCACTTCTCAGACTGCTTGACAAGGACAAGTGGTACACTTTGACTTGCTTAAAGGTGAGGAGTTGGGTAATTAATTCCTAGCTTGTATTCACTGTGGCTTCTGTAGACCGTCTGAAAGTGTCCAATGTTACTAAACCTAAACATGGATTAGGTTTCTTTGCTCTTCAGGAGATGCATGTTTCAATGCAATGTTCTGATTCCTGTACTTCAGGTTTGATTTTATGCTGACTCATGACTTCAGCTTGATATTCAACTGTGTAGAAGGTCCTGACAATGGCAATAATGTCATCTAGTTTTAAATAGCTTCTGTGTAAAAGCAGCACATTCACAGACTCCAAAGATTTGCAACCTGAGGGCTTTTTCTCAGTTTTAATTATTGAAATTGCAATGTTGTACATGTTTCTTGAGACTGGCTACAAAGAGTGAATTGTCTCGCTAGGCTTCTGTAGTGTCAAGTGAAATAAGTAGCTGTCATAGTCAAAACTTCTTTTAAGCCGAGAGTTCATTGTTGAGCTGTTTTTAGACCCTCATGTGAGGATCTCTTAACTTCTTCGAATTAATAGATGATTTCACAGGTGTTGATCTCTATTTAGTGCATCATAAGCAGATGAGGTGCTTCTCATTCTCAATGCCAAGAGTGCCAGAGTATATATCAAAGTTTTTGATCCAGCGACACCATCTGGGACCAAAGTTGTTGTTGTCGGCTAGACTGAAAGTGTGCGGCACTCCAAATGATAGCTTTTCAGAGGCAGCAACAATCAAGGGTGCTAAAGACTGTCCAATCTTGTGCATGGAGAAACTTGTTTCTGCAGCAATTTATTTATTTTATTTATTTAATAGAATTTGTTAAGCGCACGTATACCCGAAGGTGTCTCGGCGCATGGATAGAGTAATCACTGAGTATGAGTTTATTGATTGAACAGCCATGTTTTTACTTGTTTACAAAAGGGTAGTAGAGTTGCAGTGTTTTTATTTGGTTTGGCAGTGAATTCCACAATTTGGCAGTGGCAATTGCAAAGGATCTGTCGCCCCATGTTGATTTCCTGGTTTTTATAATCTCAAGGAGATTAGCCGAAGAGGATCGTAATGTACGTGATGGTTTGCAGGGGCAGAGGGAGTGTTTTAGGAACGTTGTTCGTTTTGCATGGATGGATTTAAAAGCTATGCATAAAGCCTTGAATTTAATTCTGTTTCTCACTGGTAACCAATGAAGTTGTCGAATAGTTTTTTGATATTGGCTTGAATTTGGGTATTCCAGTAATGAGTCTGGCAGCAGCATTTTGTATTAGCTGGAGTTTATTTAAAACCTTTTCTTGAGCATTGATCAAAAGGGCGTTGCAATAATCAACTCGGGACATTACCAGGGTACTAACCAAGGTTTTTATTGTGTTTGTGGGGAGATATGGCATAAGTTTCCTAATCATTCTTATTGTAAAGAATGATGCAGAGACTATTGTATTTGCGTGCTGTTGAAATGATAGTTTATTGTCAAAGATTACCCCTAGATTTCTGACTTTGTTAGTTGGAATGGGTGGAGACCCAAGATCTTTTGGCCACCAAATAGGGGACCATGTAGGGGTAAGATTGCCGAAAACCATGACATCGGTTTTGTCCGAGTTCAGCTTTAAGCAATTTTCGTTCATCCATTTGCTGATGGCAAGCATTCCCTGTTGGAAGTTTGTGGCTATTTCCAGTCCATTGTTGTTAATCGCCAGGACGAGCTGAGTGTAGTCAGCATGAGATGTTACTGCAAGACGATGTGTTTTAATGATCCTCACCAAGTCTGCTACATAGATGTTAAAAAGCGTTGGACTTAGCAAGGATCCTTGTGGGACACCACAGGGAAGAGCAAATAGAGAAGACGAATAACTGCCCAAGGCCACAGATTGTTCCCGGTTGACAAGAAAGGAAGAGAGAAGGGAGATGGCATTTTTATATATTCCAATTTCCCTGACACGGTCGATCAAGATGGTGTGATCGACCGCGTCAAAGGCTGCGGAGAGATTGAGTAATACAAGCACCGCGGCACCTCCTCAGTCCATGATCGTTCTAATTTCGTCGGATGCCTTAATCAAGGCGGTCTCTGTGCCGTGACCCTTTCTGAATCCGAACTGTGAATCATCAAGGCAGTTGTTAAGATCTATGAAGTCAGAAATTTGGGTATTCATAATCTTTTCCACTATTTTTGCTGGAAAAGGGAGACACACTATAGGTCTATAGCTAGTAACATTGGAACGATCGAGCGTGGCTTTTTTAAGGAGAGGTTTAATTACTGTCTTTTTCCATATCGATGGAAAGACACCTGATTTGAACATGGCGTTAAAAATGTCTGTAAGTGTGAGACTGATGATATCGGGGGCTAATTTGAAAATTGAAGGGGGACAAGGATCGCCTGGGGATCCAGAATTAATGGTCAACATAAGTTTGCTAACTAGTTCCGGCGTTACCTGGTCAAAGGATTGGAAAATAGATCTATTTTTGTTGTCACTATTAGGGCTGATGTGATCTGGGACTATTTTAGAACTGGTGACGGAAGTGGAATATTTAATAAATTTGAAGTAAATATTACACACTTTATCTTAAAAATAAATTGCTAGATCGTCACACATAGATTGAGAAGCCTCTCTTGTGGTGGATTTATCTTGCCAAGTTAGATGTGTGACAACCTGATATAATTGTATGACTGAATCCTGTGCTGTCTCAATTTGGTTATTGTAATAAATACTTTTGTGAAAAATGATCATTTGTTTGTATTTATTTATTTTTCTTTGTAGCAGGTTTTTTCATCAGGATGATAATTTGTGCGCCCCTTACGTTCCTGCCGTCTACAGCTTTGTTTCTCTAGTCTAAGACTCTTGTTGAACCAAGGGGCTGAGTTGGATGTTCTATTTGTAGATCTTTTTTTGGTAGGAACCGTATCGTCCAATATGTTCCCGAGCCGGTTAATATAAATAGTGGCTGCTATTTCAGGATTCGATGTATTGATTTCCTGCATACTATGCAGTTTATGGCTGAATTCAGAGAGCTGCCTTAAATGTGTTACTTTTTGCGGGGGTAGGAGGGAGAGGAATGGAAGGGGAAATGTTAAAAAATACAGCAGCATGATCAGTCCAGGTTAAAGGGAGTGGTTTCTCTGTAGACAGAGAATTGAGGTTTGAAAATATTCCATCCAACGTATGTTCTGCGGAGTGCGTGGCAGAGTGAACTGATTGTGTTTGACCTACTGCTTCCATCTCTGTAAGGAGAGAGGTCGTGTCTGAGTCATTACGGGCTTCTAAATGAAAGTTAAAGTCTCCCAGGATGGTAAAATTATTTTCCCCTGCTATGGGCTCTAAAAGATGGCTCAAAGATTATAAAAATGCTGTGCGTGGACCTGGAGGTCGGTATAGCAAAATGCCTCTAAATGAACTGGAGTAAGGAGTGAAAAATGTGAAGTTAATCGCTTCACATGTAGTGATGGATATAGGCTCTGTTCGTAGCGTGTAGTTGTTACGATGTATTATAGCTATGCCTCCTCCCTTTTTTAGAAGTCTGTCATGTCTGATATTCGTGTAGCCTTCGGGAGTAGCTGTGGTGAAATCTGGACTACAAGAAGAGTCTCCCTAAGTTTCCGTAAGGAAAAGAATATCAAATTTCCAATTTTCAATAATATTGGCTATTTCATATTTATGTTTTGGCAATGATCTTACATTAATAAGCACTGCCTTAATTATTTTGGGTGGCCTGTTTTGTTTGTTATTGACGGAAGGTTGTAAATGGGGATTTTCCATAAAAAGAAGAGGACAAGTGGGACATGTATAAGTGGAATAATTCAATTGACTTAGGTTTATAGGGTTGGACTTGTGAGGTAGCCTGTTAAAGGCTTTCAGCTGTTCAGCTTTGTACTGGAGCCTATACGGTGATTGATTCTGTAGAAAACTAGCAGGGGGGGTGGCCATAGGCCTGATACAGGCGCGGACGGGCGCAGACGGGCTTGCCTTAGGCGCACCTTCGGCGAGCCCGCTGCACGCGTCTGCTGCGCGTCCTCGGAATAGTGTACATTTAAAGCCTTGGAAGACAATGAACTCCGCTGGGGCTGCGCGCTGATTGGCTCGTAGTCAGCCAATCAGCGAAGGTTGCAGGTAAGATTAGCCAATAATGGCCGCCACGCGAGCAAACAGCGTGAAAGCCGAGGGGAAAGTGAAAAGAGGGATTTGTTCACAAAAGAAAGTCGTGGTGCAGTTTTAAAAGTCTTTAAAAGTATTTCAAGTTAAATTCACAGCTTTTATCCCCCCAACAAATTCCCACAGCGATTCTCCTCAAGTAAAGCAGCGCACTCGGCAGGCTCCCTTTTCAAGCCTCGGGAGACAATGAACTCCGCTGGGGCTGTGTGCTGATTGGCTCGTAGTCAGCCAATCAGCGAAGGTTGCAAGTAAGATTAGCCAATAATGGCCGCCACGCGAGCAAGCATCGTGGAAGCCAAGGGGAGAGTGAAAATAGTGATTTGTTCACAAAAGAAAGTCGTGGTGCAGTTTTAAAAGTCTTTAAAAGTATTTCAAGTTAAATTCACAGCTTTTATCCCCCCAACAAATTCCCACAGCGATTCTCCTCAAGTAAAGCAGCGCACTCGGCAGGCGCCCTTTTCAAGACTCGGGAGACAATGAACTCCGCTGGGGCTGTGCGCTGATTGGCTCGTAGTCAGCCAATCAGCGAAGGTTGCAGGTAAGATTAGCCAATAATGGCCGCCACGCGAGCAAACAGCGTGAAAGCCGAGGGGAGAGTGAAAAGAGTGATTTGTTCACAAAAGAAAGTCGTGGTGCAGTTTTAAAAATCTTTAAAAGTATTTCAAGTAAAATTCACAGCTTTTATCCCCCCAACAAATTCCCACAGCTATTCTCCTCAAGTAAAAGCAATAACAGATTTGTCATCTGCAGACATTGATGTGGCCAGGATGGATGGAGCAGGGTACGTGAGATGTGAGCCACAAGCAATACCGGGTGATCATACAGCACACATGTTTGTCAGCCCCCCTTTCTACTGTAAGATCTTTATCAGATGTCCAGCGCAGTGCATGATTTCTGTAACACACACACGCTTACCATCAAAAATGTGTGGTACCTATTTATTTATTTATTTATTGCAGTTTTATATACTGCAAACTTGACCCGAAGGTATTGGAGTGCTTTACATGAGCAGCACTTACATTACACAAGGCATACATTTTTGGTAGGCACAGGGAGATTAAGTGATTTACACTGAATCACAGGTTATAGAACCGATGCCGAGACTCGAACCTGGTAACCCAGTGCCAAAGTCAGCCGCTCTGGCCATTATGCCACATTTTCACCCAATGATTTTCTTTTGTCGTTTGGTAATTGTTAGTTATTCAAGCATGCTTACTATCTTCATATATTAGGTGTTGAGGGAGAGCACATAGGAAGACACATTCACTCACCATGCTACCTACCTACCAACTTTGATCCTATTTACCGACAGGTGCTTGCTTCCTAACGTGGAGCCAGATTTACTTCACCGCACTGTAAAGTGACACGACCGGAAATCAACTGTGTAGGGTGCTTGCAAAGAGGGCTCCTGATGGGCAGGTGGAGCAGCATAATTTTGGCTCCACCATTTCATGATGGATTTAGCCACATATATGTTTACTTTTGGCCTCATGTATTTGTGTTACTTAAATGAATAATAATTGATGTGCACTTGAAGCAATATAGAAAGTTCATTTACTGTGTAATCTTGACATTTATATGTGTGTGCCCGAAATTGCAAAAAAATCCGCGAGTTCATGAAAAAATTCACAAACTCGCGGATTTACAGTTTTGCACTAGACTGTACTTTTTACTGGCTACTCAGTAAGTGCTACCTCCTTGGGTAAATGTATAGTGCTTTTCCTACACTACAGCTGCATAAAGTGTCAGAAGAGTTGTCTCCAGTGACCATGTGTGTGTTACTATGCCATCGCGCCGAAGGGCGCAGGGGCCCCTTGAGTGAACTGTCCATCATAGTGGGTAAATGACGGGAAGACAGTGCACACCGCGAGTGTGTGGGCGGAGCCAAACGGGCGGGCTTCTATGCGAGTTCACATGCCTCTTGTGTGTATAAAAGGTCAGAGACCGATCAGAGCAGCAGATGAGGAGAAAGAAGCTCCTGGTCACAGGAACTGCACGGGGATTGCGCTTGTGAAAGTCAAGGATGCAAAGGCCTCTATCCAGCATCACAGCTAATTTTCGACGGTAGATATAGGGAGAAAGCACACCTGCCCTGCCTCGACAAAGTATATAAGAAACAATTCCCAACAGGTATCAATTTAAGACAGTTCAGAGATGTATGCATGCAGCATTACATAAGGAAGAAACAAGAAGGCTCATGTGGTCTCAGAACTTGTAATTCACCAATTCAAAAAGGGCGTTTCACATGAGAATACAGTTAGGCAGCACTGTACAGAGGAAATCATGTGACAACCCGAGGGCACTTGGTGAGTAGTGATATATACAGTTGGTGCAAGGTGAGGATGAAAGTGCTGAACGTGAACAGCGTGAACGGCGCAAGGTGACAAAGAAATATACAGTGTTGGCTCAACAAGACTTAGTTTTAGTCACTTTGGTCATGATTACAACATTTTTCAGGAGCCAAGAACGTTAGATGCGCCATAGAATTGCAGAAAGCACACCTGCCCAGCCTCGACAGAGATCACGATTGTTTTTGGGCTGATGAATGCGTTACTGATTTTGAGCTTCAACTCGGCACCTGCTTTATTTATATCTGTAAGTGCTTCCTGTTGAGGTTTAATTTTTGTGACAGGAGCATCGTGCCGGAATGAACCCTGCCCTTCATATTTAACCAAGAAGACGCCACCAGTTTGTGCTCAACTGCCCAAAATCCTCCCGCGAGCGGATTTGCAAATTTTTCGGCAATTTCGCAAGATTCGCGGATCGTGAAATTGCCCAAAATCCGCAAAATCCGCGAGCGGAACGGATTTTGCGCCCACCCTTATTTTCCTTACAGGAAGAATGAATTACAGTTCTCACATATTTTTACACGTGTGGTTTATATAAAATTGTCGATCCTCATGTATTCACGTACTCATTTAATTATTATTTAGCATGCAATGGAAAATGTACATATTAGAATAACATTTTGCATTTATAATGTGACTGCCTATGTAGTTGTAATCATGCAGTTACAGCGTGTAGTACGATGCTTGCTAAACCAAAATTGATTAAAGGCCATAAGCATTTGGATTTTGCAAAGTTTAACCTTCAACGTGAATGCTTGCTTCGGTTGCTATGTTTTCTTTCCTCTGCAGGTGCAGTGGCATGATCTAATGAATGTAGAAAGGCACATTGTGGGAACGAGATAGGGAAGCTTGAAGGGAGTAGTCTTGTGAGCATGATAAGACTAACACGCAAAGGGAGGACTACTGACTGTGTGGAATAGGGAGACAGTGGAATCCAAGTTTGTTTTGAATATGTGGATCAAGGAAGAGAATTGCGAGTGTTGCTACCAAAGAGTATTGTTTGAAGGTGGACATTAAGGAGACCTTTGATGCAAGCTTCTAGAGGGATCTTTCTGTGGGTGTAGCTAGGCAACACACTTTAGCTTTGTTCAGATTCCTTTCAGGCTAGGAGTGGTACAGACCTCTATGCGCTATTCTCATTGTGTGGCTTTATACTATATGATATTTTTCCCTAAGATAACTTCTACAGAAGATCAAACATGCAACGATGACTAGGGGACCCGTTTGCCGCACAATCACGTGTTGCCGGGAGTGTCAAGTAATAAAGCAAAACCACAGTTGCCCACCTCAAGAAATGGTTCACCACCAATTAGAACCACAAATAATTCAACATTAATCACAAAGATCTGTGAGGCAACAAGACCAACTTGTAGTGAACTAACGGCAACATTTCCAAGCATAAACAGATGAAGCGAGAGATTATCTTTCAATATTTGATCCTTCATTTCATATTCTTTGGAGAATTAGAATACAGCCAACGCGTTTTGTCCATATCTGGGCTTCTTCAGGGCTTCCGATATTCCCAGTTCGATATCTTTTTGATGAACCAGAAGCTATACAGTTTGATTTCCTCCACACAGGTAAAATTCATAATCGTGGACGTTGAAAATCTTCAGTGAAGAGCTGTGCGATTAGGTTTCTCCGTTCACATATGCAATTTTAAAAAGCTGTAATCAGCATCGCCTGGGTAAACCGTGTCCGGATCCGGCATCAAAGCTCCAAAGCAACATGCTTCTCGATGCCCTGAAGAAGCCCAGATACAGCCGAAACACGTTGGCTGTATTCCAATTCACCAAAGAATATGAAATAAAGGATCAAATATTCGAAGGTAATCTCTCGCTTCATATGTTTATGCTTGGCAATTTTGCCGTTATTTCACTACAAGTTGATCTGGTTGCCTCTCCGATCTTTGTGATATAACTTCTACAGAAGTTCTACTATGCCGACACCTTTCTAATTTATCGAATGTAATTAGGGTTTCCATTTAGCATGAATTCGTGTAGGATAGTTAAGGAGAATTAGTATTTCCTCATGCATCACAGGCAGGAGCACTGAAACTTTCAATCTAACCATCAAACAGTGCTTCTTATACTTTGCACCATGGCTACTGTATTTCTCTATATGGAATTCCTCATTTGCTCTCTGTTATTAAGGATCGACTTTGTTTGCAGACTTGGTTTTATGTTGGTAAGCCTATATTTCTATACTATGTTTCGGATATTGATTTATATTACGCTGGCTTTGAATTTGTAATAAATCTGTACTTAATCCCACTTATTGACTCTGAGCTTTACTGTATGACCAAATGGGTTGCACTGTAATTGTAAATTGAAAGCGATCCTAACACCTTTTGTTCCTCAGGTACCCAAGAAAGTTCCATTGCATGGGGTTGGAAAGGGAGCCCGACTCAAATGCATTACCACAGGGCAGGGGGTTAATGTAAGCCTGAATAATGCAAGGCAGGGACACTGAAGAAGTATAAATGTCAGGTGGCACCAGTTAACCTGAAGAGTTTCCTGCTGCACTAAGAGTCAATTCAAATGTTCCTTTTTTTCTTAAGCCTTGTTGGCATTGATATTCTGAAGTGACATGATGGTGACAAGATGATTATTGTCAAATAACTTTCATTTAAATTGAGAGTCTCAGCTATCTCAGCAAATGTCTTTCCATACTCAAATATACTTGGAACATACAGAGGAAATTTCTCCATTAGAAAATCACACAAGGAAGTAACATACATTTCCTTATATAAAAATAAGAAACATTTCAAAGAGTTGGCAGTATGGACCGAGATGAGATGCCAATATGTAATTTTCACACCAAGACATAGACAGTTTGAGGGACACGAAGTGAGTAGTTGTGATAATTTGTTTTATTTAATTTGCTGTAGCATTTCTGTCCAAAGAACTGTACAGTAACTAATGAGATGGTAGATAATGTTTTTGGGATGGTTTGAAAATACACCAAGGTAGATAGATTCACAAGATAACATGGATAAAAAGAAACAGTGCAATCACAGGCATAGTAGTAATGAACTGAAAAAATTTTAAAAAAAATTGGTCACTACCCCTCGAGGTAAGAAGAGTGAGTCAGGCTTCAGGTCCCTCTATTGATTCTTATGTTCTTTAATGCAGGGCTTCTTGAAATATTTTTTTCTGTGGCAGCACTTTCTACATAATCAACCACCTACTGAATAATTAGTAGTTTTCAACAAAAAATAGTTTTTAATAACCATCGGATCACAACTTAATAAGAAAAGTGCCACATGTTGTTCCACGCAGTGAAAGACCCTTTGCAAAGTTTAACTGTTCACGTTTCAATTGCTAATTACTGTATTATGGAATAAAATTGCTACTAATGAGGTGAAACATTTGGTATTAGAGCATTATTGTCTGTTAAAATGACACAAGAGCGAAATAATACTGTCTCAGAATGAGCAGCATTATATCTGATAATTTAGTTACTCCTCTTCCATAAATTAGTCCTCGGTTGTCACATTATTCCACTAGCAAGCAATCCCGTGCCAAAAGGAAGGGCATAGTCAATGATAAAAACAACATTGGCGCTCCACACAAAAGCCAGAAGTGGACGAAGAGGGAGAAGAAGGCAAACGTGGCAGGGGGGCATCAGTTGACAAGCCACCAAATATCTCAAAATTAGTCCAAGGATGTATCTCTGGGAAGGAGCATGCTTCCAGGAACCAGCATTTAAAGTGTGCCCCTCCATCAATACCTCCCCATTGCAACTATAGAATTAAAACCCCTGCAGGTGAGATGGAGCCCACACCGGGCAGCAATGACAACAACATCTTTCTTCGGTACTGATAAAGCAGCCACACGCCTGCAGATAACCGTTCTCCCTAATAGTCAACAGGAACCGAGGTCTGAGTACAACATGGCCCTAGGCGCTAGAAGTAGGGATGCAGTGGGTGTTGTAGCACCCACAGAAATAGCCATGTTTAAGTTCAGAAGGTAAATGAGAAATGAAGGTGCCTTTAGATTTTGGTCCAAATTTATCAAAGATTTGCATTGCCCTTGCACCACACAACGGAATGCAAGAATGACATAACTTGTATGTTAGATTTAGCAAACCACACAAGGCCATCTGTCGTGGCCATGCTTGGCTTGAAAAATCTAGAGCAACGCAAATAGCTGTGTTGCATTACTCTGCAAACCATGGATTTTGGCGCATTCACAGATTTACCTTGAGTGAGAGACCTGACAATGTGTCAAAATGCTACTCCTCCCCAGGTGAGGCCTAAAGAGGATGAATATCATTATTTCTTTCTATGTATGCTGCATCTTGCAGCATACATATGTTGAATGTGGTGTTTATCTTGTCACATTTTTATTGTGTTCAAAGACAAAAGTTAAATGTCAAGCTGTGTCTTCTGACGAATTGAAACTGGTGCCTACTTTTATTTCTCTGACTGCAAAGTGAGAGAATTTTATGAAAGTGGCTTAGGTGACACTCTTGCTGGTGTACAGGAAGTGAAAGAAAAAACTAGCTGTAGGATGTTAAATCTTTTTCTACTACGCAACATTCAAATACCAGTATGAACTATTTCCATAATTAAAAATATATCAGCAATTAGGAAAGCACAAATGCAACACATTTATTTAAAATGCTGCAGTGTGATAGAACCAAAGATTTTAATAGGACAGAACCAATCAAGACACTTTACTTGTTGCACAAATACAAAATATTCTCTGAAATAAATTTCTACATATTATTGTTTGTGCACTATTATAGTTTTAACCGTAAAACTACAACTCTATGCAAATGATGGGCCTCATTACGATGTCGGTCGGAAAGACTCCGAATGGCATTCGGATTTTCCTAACCCGTGTCAGAACAAATGTTTCCGACTGACTCTAAAACTTTTCCGACTGCCTGATTACTATAGAAGATAACCATTTGGTCTTTCTGACTCGGTTCCAACCGGCATTAGGAGACTTCAAGTCGGTCGGAGCCTCATCGCACAGCTCTATAGACCGTGTTTCCGACCAACGTACTAAGATGTAGGATTCGGACAGCCTTTCCGAATTGTTCTGTCCGATACGGAATAGCTGTTGGAAACTGACTTTGCGGATCCGTAGTAGGTCCCTCTTTTTGCTGAGGCCTGCGGTTGTGGCCTGTGGGGGTACCCATGGGACCCCCCTTTAAAACCGTGCACAGTGTGGCAGGCACCATGGGATGCCTGCGACAGGGTGCAAGGTTTTCCGCAACCATCCCTTTATTCAGTAGGAGCCTGTGTTGTTGGTCGGAACACAGGCTCCCATTGAAGTCAAACATCGTAATTGGTCGGTCGGACTCACCAAACACGAGTCGGTCAGACCCAATTCCAACAAATAGTCGATCGGATTGCTTTCCGACCGACATTGTAATGAGGCCCTTAGTGGTCATTTCAACTGAAAATTGGCTGTCTGTAAATGAATGCACTCCTACTCCTATGCTCCAAAACACACCATTGACAAAATTCCACACCCTTACCACTCTCCTGCTGAATAGGCGTGGCACATTTGCTACACTTAATCTTTGTGGATTTTTCATAATCTCTATGATTTCAGTGATATAACATTAATTGCAGCAACCCCACTGTGAAAAACTTTTCAGCACTACTGAGCATGCCATTCCTGTCTCTCAATCTTAGACCCCAATGAGAAAGTGAAAACGCAGGGTTAGGTATCAAAGACAAAAGTTAAAAAAAAGGAGTAAAACATTGAAAATGTAATTACTCCCTTTCATGTTTTGCTTCCAAGCGATGGAACCATACCTGACTCAATTCATCCTATGCGGTTGTCCGGACTTCCACACTGCTTTCCAAGTAAAACTTCAATGTAATCCTTTTTAGTTATCATCAAGTACATCTTTGAGTAATCATTTAGCATCCTGGTAAATCGTATTTTCTAAATGTATTTATTATTCAAAACGGCAATGGGTGATGGTTAATTCTGGTATGCGATTGGGCTATGGTTTTTTACTCCAAAGGTTTTTCAGAATTCAGCTCAGTTACACCTGTGTTGAATTTTGCCTTCAACAAAATATATGACTTTTTTTAAGCTATCTCCCTTTTCCCTAACAAAATACATTTTCAAAGACCTAATTTGCTCAATTTTTCTCCCCAAAAACGATAATTTTCGATTTTTTACTCTCGCCTTTTTTGCTAAAATATTTGTGGAGTTTGCAAGTTTTCACAGTCCCATTAAGTGTGAAGATAAAACGTCCATCTGTTTTACATAAACATTGTCCAAAGGCATTTTTATGATGTGCTTTCTATGATAGAGTGATTGCCAATAATCTCTTATTGTTGCCATCGACCGCCCCTATTCATTTGTAGAACACTCCTATGCCTTTGAAACCGATTTCATGATTTATAATTTCTTCTACAAAATACGTTGAAAAATGTTAGCGCCTTTGCTTATTTATAACGTTGGGGGCTCAAAACAAATGGGCATTTCTTCTTTATTTAAATAGGATGGCTTCAGCACTTTTGATATTTTAGAAAACAAAATTAAAATGCTGCTCACACAATCTCACAACCTTTCCTTTAAATCCGCTTGTAAAGAAAATAGCCACGTTGTCCTGTTTTAATATAAATGGACCCAGTCACGGACTTTAGAAGAGGTGAGGGCACATAGCTTAAATGGCTTGTGCTTCGACTCCACAAAGGTGATGGCCTGCATCTTTGTAGGAACTAGCAGCACAGAATACAAATGAAGCAGCAGACTCTACACACACTCTTTGAGACTAGAGGCACTGCTTTGTGGTTTGCAGACGTAAGAGAGAGTAATTATAACCAAGGCCAATGGAACTTTGCGATTCTGCATTTTATACATAATTATAGATTGACCATATTTGCAAGATATTTCATTATCTGATGAAAAATATAGAGGGGCAGATTTACAAGCCCCTTGTGCCACTTTTGCGCCACTTTTCCCATATTAAAAGTGACGCAAAAGTGGCGCAATAGGCTTGTAAATCTGCCCTGGGGAGTACAGTTAAAAATAATAATTTCTACCTCAAACAGTTCAACAGCTACTAAGAAAAAGTGGCACTCGGTGGGAAGCAGTAGAAGATCGCTTGCAAATGTTAACTGGTATTTTTTTGCTGACTGCTGTACTTTGGTGTGAGATTGGTACTAATAAGGGGACACATTTAATTAATACATTGTTAATGTGTGTTAACACATCAAAATACTTAAATAACATTGCCAGCGGATGTGCTGCATGATGGGCACCATTTGCTTTTCATAACTGCATAATTTAGACAACCAGGGTGCATTATTTAATCATTCATTGTAGGATAATTTCAGTGGTCCTGACTATAACACGCAAACAAAGAAATCTCGAAAACAATCATAAAATAATTTGCGGTGCCACAGAGATGCAAAATTATGATTGGAACCTCAATATATGTGTAGGATAATGGATGCCACATAATATGAAAATGCATGAGTTGACGAATGCATAATACCAAACAGATACAAGGGGCAGTATAATGGAACAAATACCCCTAAGAACTAGTAGCCAGGTTTGGGTTAATGGATGTTAAGAGTTGCAGTGTGGGCTGGATAGAACAATAAATTAAGTCACAGAGACACAGGGAGAGGATGGTGTTACAACTCGCGCTGCCATCTTTGGCACTGAGAAACCAAATTTGAGTCTCAGCATCAGTTCAACATCCTGTGATTCTGGGTAATTAACTTAATCTCTTAAAAATATGATTGCACTTCTGGGATTATGGTTAGAAGAATACTGCATATGATTCTTACCGTCTCTACAACAATGCAGTGGGCAGCTCTATGGTTTTTGCACACCCCAGTAGCTCCACACCCAATGGGAATCCAACACATTGTTGTTTCTGATCTTCAACAGAGGGAATATATATTTTGACTCCAGAGGCTCCACAAACCATTCAGGACTCATCAGCTCAGTATTCCTTCTACTCCAATAGGCCACAGCCAGGACGCATCATAGTTTCCTATCATTAAGCACAAGACAAGCATCATGATTCTCCAGCAGACCCACACAAATCGGCCCAAGCAGCTAGGTTTTCTAATCCTTCAGCAGAGGACAAGTACCAAGGATTCATCCGCAATTGCCATGTCCAGGCATGTGGGGCAAGGGACAGAGGACCATAAGAGTGATTCCTGCTTTGTCTTGTTGTAGTTTGGAAAGGGAATAGGGCCTGGGCTCCTGCATCTTGGAATACAGGTCCCAGTCACACAATGCACATTATGAAAACATATCCCACATCCAAACCCACATGGTACTCTTACATCAGCAACAACATCCACATTCAATTTATCACCATACAAACACCTGTTAACCAAACCATTGCATATTATGCTGTTTCACGATCACTCAGCTGTCTGACATGCAGCCAACATTACTTTCACCAACAGTACATACAATCTTGATATACTTTGTACTACAAAGACATAGCTAACACCCACCTCTACACATATCTGGATATACTTGTGCCCACATATTGGCTAACTTGCTATTACTATAGCCAACTATCAATATCAACCTATTATGTGGACACCATGAAAATAGCAATGTTGTCATTGATTAATTCACTAAACTCATCACCATCACATCTTTCAACAACACCAACAACGTCTACCTCTTGGATTTCAATTTACCAGTAAATAACACAGCTAATAAAAAATGAAAACCCCACAATTTGATCGCCTAGACACCCTCAAATTCTCTCAATGCATACACAATCCTCCACACAATGTACACAACACCCTTCTCCTTGTTATCATTTCCATTCCCACTATCAGTTGTCGCACATCAGTCCAATGTATATCACTGTGCTATTTCTGTTTTCATCAGTCGCACACCAACAACCCACCATAGCCATCCCAAACCACCCTGTCGTGTGTACCAATTTTTTTATGGAATGGCTTCCCATCGACACAATCGAGCCTGACCTTATCACTTTCACCATCATCTCCGACCCAATAGACAATTTATAATGACTAAAGGATGCCCACAACAACAACACTTTGGTGAAAGCCAATATCCACGATAATCTTCAACACAGTATAAGGAAAGTTATTCCCTCTTTGCAGTGGTACAGCCTGGAGCTCTTTCGTAGCACATGCTTGACCCACAGACCAGAAAGGAAAATGTTCAGTACATGTAGTTCAACCTGCATAAGCTTCTAGCCCTGGACCAGGACTCAACTCCAGACTGTTCGGAAAGGAATAAAATGCCTCCACTCACAAAAAACAATCTCTGGAACATGACAACTTTAGCAACTTTAGTCCAGTATCCACCCGGCCTCACCTTGGCAAAGTGATTGTAAGATGCTTTGCCATATATCACACATCATGTACAACAACAACCTTGACTCCGTTCAAACCAAATTCTATCAGGGCCACAATACTGAGACTACAATTCTGCAGATTGTGGATGACGCCCTATGCATCCTCAACACTGGTAACTCCTGTCTACTTGTGCACCTTGATCTCTCCATTGTGTTTGACACAGTCACCCAGCAGGCTTTGTTAGACTTCCTGAAACATCCAATGGGTATTAATGGTGTTGTTCTTGAGTGGTTCACCTCATACTTAGCAAACTGCTCCCAAATAGAGAAAATTGTGAATGTTGTCTCAGAACCAGTAAGCCTGCAAAAAGGGGTCCCTCAAGGCTTGATTCTTTCACATACCCTTTTCAACCTCTACCTCGAACCCCTCTGTACGATCTCCGGAACTCACCAGCCCTCTCCCACCTATACACCAATAACACCTAAAGCTACCTGAATGTCTCAGGCCTGTATGACTTCCCTGGCCTATCCAAGTCCCTGAAAATAATTAAAACTTGGATGGCATACAACCACATCAAACTAAACCCAGATAAAAAAAATCTTCTCACCTCCCCAAAGAAAGTTAACTCTTTGTTCCAAGGCTGGATTGAACTCCTCCTACACATAGACAATTGCCCCTCTATCATTCAGTATCTCAAATCTCCTGAATTAACCCTTGACAAATATCTTAACCACCAGAGCCATGTCATCTCCATGGTTGAGTGGCCCGGGTTCAACTAAGACTGCTTTGGGAATTCAGGAACCTCATGGTCATGACCTTAAATTTGTTATCCAGGGGGCCATGCTCTCAAGACTCAACAATCGAATTGCACTCCATTCCAGGATTCCCAAAATCCATCTTGGTTCCACTCAGACTAGTCCTTCATGGGGCAGCCCACTTCATAATAGGACACAAGAAATTCAATCACATCTTACCCATTCTATGTTCCCTTCAGTGGCTTCCCAAAGAGTACAGAGTTCAAATCAAAACTGTTTGCACCACTCATAAAGCTCTTCATTCCTCTTTATCCTCATACCTTTCTGAGAAACTGAAAATCTCAGGCACTGACAGAGATTCAAGAAATACTCAATTTCTCCTCCTCAAACCCCCACTATTAAGCATAAATGATACATGAATCCTTCTCCGTATGTAAATAAAGCTCTGCAATTCCCTTAAAAAAAGACCTCAAAGCTCTTCACTTTTAACAACATTTGGCCAAAACTGCTCCTACCTTCTGCACCCTCCAATTACATACCAGCCTCAATCTGCTTGAATTATTGATAATATTCACAGAGTACCATTCCACCTGTGTTTCATCGCTATCTTTTCCTAAAAGTATGTGTAAATTGCTGTACCTCCTGAGAGATGCTACCCAGGCATTCACTCCACCGTTAATGTACGTGTATGTTTTCAATTTTTCATTGATACATTCTGGCTTTAGTTTGAAGAGCTCTGATGCCTCCAAGGCATGCCAAAACTATATGAAATCACAAAAATATATAAATATAAAGGAGTCATGTTGAAATCTGTGAAACCCACTGATACACAATTCTAGGGCCAAATGCAACACCATCCATAATGTTTTCATAGAAAAGATTATCAAGATCAGTGAGCACATTGATCACACCAAACAAACAGATGCATTTGTATCCCAGTGTTCCCAGGTGGATCAACTTCTAAATACCCTTGCCCGAGGATCTTACAGCCAGCTCCTTAAGCCCCACAGTAACCTATGGTAAAGATGACATTCTCTCCTCATGCATTCTAAAATCCTGAAAGAAATATTCACACCTTCTATCACCATAATTCATTTCTAACGAGAACAAGACATTCTCTCAGGCTTCCTTGGAGCAGATAAAAATACTCTCATTCTTTGACCTAACTTATGATCAGAACAGAGAACTCACCATCCATGTTGCAAATGAGCCATCTAATTTGAAAATATAGTTTACCCCTTCCTCTTAAAATTCTAGATCTCTCAGCACCTGTCACAGTTGCCAACCACCAAGCCCTCATCATCATCATCATTTGAATGTTCTCTGAACTTGACTATAGTTATCTTCCTATTCATTTGATCCATCATAGTATGTCCAGAAGAATATGATCCCAACATTTGCTGTTGATCTGTAATGTTCCTGAAGGCTTTATCCCTTCCACACTTATCTCCATTATGCTCATGGGGCCTCCTGAAGCCAATCTTGCCAATAATTGTACAAAGTTTCACAACAATGTCAATGAAATTTATCTGAGTTTAAAAATCTGAACTTATATAAGCATTTGGCAAAAGTTATTCATTTGCCAATTAGTCCTTTTAATTTGATTTACCTACGCCTATGGAGGTACGCGCCACTATGCTGTTAATTTTCCTATCACGGAATTTCTGATCAGTACCTATTCAGAAACCATTATCCAAAATGGGGTAACCCAAAAAGTCAAAGACCTGGGTGTTTAACACTATTGAAATACAATGGTCTTCAACCATTACTTTCACTCAAATTGAATTAATCAATACAGATTCAATATTTCCACTAAGTTACGGGATATGTCTCACAGATCAACCCTATACATTCAATGTATTACAACATTTACGAAAAAGAACAAAAATGCAACATCAATAATTACAAAATCAGGGGCAATTTGAATTCATTGCATTTATAACTATCTCTATATAGGAGTCTTTTAGATTACCCAAAGAGAGCGTTCATGAGAAAAGGAATGTCAGGTGCTTAGTAAAGAAGAGATAAAAAAAGACATAGAAATATTTACAATTTTATATTCACAATAGATCGGTTGGCACAAATCACCGTCTTACAGTAACCTGGCATGTGATATAAATTCTATACACAATTTTCATTAAGTGGAGACATTGCTTCCAAGAGTCTATTGCACCAGAAAATGTGTTTCACAATCCAGGTATTAAAGAAAAAGAGCGTCGACTTTTCGACTCGTCTTGAGGGCCTAAAGGTAAGTTGGACCGTGGCCATGCGAGTCTTCATCAGGACTTTTACATTGGGCAACCAGAAGAGTAGTGGGCCCTAAAATGAAGTAAATGTATACGTCAAGCTGTTGCACTAAAATTGAGACCAGTTTCAGTATCGCAAAGGACTGGGGCAAGGAGAAATTGCTTACCCTATACTGGTGGCGGACCAAGTGGAAATTCTTCACTCTTTGTCCCAGGATAATGAATAATTCCTAAAAATATAATAGGGTGGTCATTTGACTCACTCTTTTGTAATTCTTCGATAGTACTCTAAACCAAAGAATTCTGGACGTATCAGAATCTAAAAGATCTAAAAGACTCCTATATAGAGATAGTTATAAATGCAATGAATTAAAATTGCCCTTGATTTTGGAATTATTGCGGTTGCAATTTTGTTATTTTTCGTAAATGTTGTAATACATTGAATGTATACGGTTGATCTGTGAGACATATCCCGTAACTGAGTGGAAATATTGAATCTGTGTTGATTAATTCAATTTGAGTGAAAGTAATGGTTGAAGGCCATTGTATTTCAATACAGTACCTATTCAGAGGCTGAATTTTCTACTGCATGGGACCTTACTTTTCTGATATCGCGACTTGCTTGCACTTACTCTGCCAAGTTTTCCATCGATCACCACCATTGACTGAGGCAGATGTCCTGTCTGACATTTTTGCATTATAAGGTCACGTTTTTTGATTGGACAGGATATTAAGTTTATCGTGGTGATATCCTGCTATAGACATTTACGCTATCGATCCTAATTTGGGACTGCTGCAAATTGGCCAAATATAGTTATTGGTGAGAGACTGTATTGGTCCTGATGCACATGATACAGGTTATCTATCTTGGAAGCATTTTTTGTTGATTTAATGCCAGTTGCCCTACAAGCATTCATTTTAACATATTTGAAAGAGCAGGAACTCCTATTTTAATTATTACAGAATTGCATCATCTTATTAGGGTAACGCTTACTTTTTTGTGTAACATTTACTTGTCACCCTTGAACGGATACGAGACATATCATCATTCTGGTTATTGAACCTCTATATATACCAATAGCCCTGACGAAGTTCCCGTGGCACTGGGGAACGAAACGCGTTAGCTGCATGCCATTGTTGTTTTCAAAAGAATTCAATAAAAAGAAGGACCTTCGAAGAACTCGCTTGTACTGACTTCTATGTAGTGCACCTTCCTTTGGCCTTTAATTACCTATTTGTAATCATGTTGTGTTTTTGGGTAACCTTATGTGGAAGTGGGTTTTCAATGCAAACATGTTTTGAGAAAATAGGTAAGTGGCACCTGAGCTCAATAACGTGTTATGACTTAATTTGTATGTTGTACATACAATGGTTGTATTTCTCAAAATTAATGCTAGGATGAGACACTTCAAAATGATCTTATACTCATGATAAATCTAGTCTTTGTTTTACAAATTTACCTAAACAGGTAAAATCTTGCTCTTTCAAAGATTGTTGGTTGGATACTGCTGACCTATGTTTTGCTAAGTATGAACTGAGTTGGCCAAATGAACTCTCTCAGTACTTTCTGTTCATGTTAATTATTTCCATTTTTGAATCATAAGTCCATGGGGAGTCAAAGGAATACAATAATGTTTTAATTAGTAACATTCATTTAGCGGTCTGCATTGGTGTACAGCTGTTAACCTCCTGTTTACTTGTGGCCCAACTCACAAAGGTAAACTTAGCCCTGATCTTTGAGAATTGGGTCCTGAGAGTATACCGCAGCCGTACACTTAACGCCATCAGTCCATGTCGTGAACTTCTTACCAGCAGCAAAGTAGGGCTCATACAACAGAGAACATATATGTCACATGTTTCGAGGTGGAGCTAGCCACGCCTGCAAATGGACGCTTTGAAAGCGAGCTCCTGCGGTCGCTTCATAATCCTTAATCTATCCTGCATCCACAGCCTGTCTCATGTGCTGGGACACACAGATAACTTAACCGGAAGACCGGAGCGTCAAGATAGACCAGCACAGGCGTTCAAAATCACACCTCACATACCTGAACACAGCCAACACATCGGGCCGATACGAGGCCTGGAAAGTGCGCATGTGCGGGAGCCCGCGGCCCGTAGTGGCGTCGCTGGAGAGGCCGCGGTGCGGATGCCCTGGAAGCACCTCTGCACTGAGACCGCACGGCGGAGACTGAGCCCTGCTGCTGGGCCTAAGGGACCGACTTGCGCTGTGCCCCCAGGCAGCAGAGAGCTCATTGCCGGCGCGTGGGTGACTGCGGAAGTCAGGCTGCTCCTCAGGGCGGAGGTGAGAGCCAACTGACGCGAGGGCCTGTGTTCCCGGAGGCAATCTCCGTGCAGCGTGCGTGTGGGTGGTTGACGGGGGGGGGGGGCCCGACCTGCACCTGACTGCTGCGGGAACTGCCTGCTGAGAACAACCGGCGTGCCGCCAATAGGGGCCATATTGTACATCAGTGCTTCCCCCCTGATAGAAACTGCAAGCGAGGTAAGGAACATTCCGAGACTGAGCTGGGCTGTGGAGCGTGTGTTGGGAGCCCCTGCCTTGGCACGAAATAGTCGCTGAAGCTGCTGGGGGCGCACCTTGGGAGGGTTTCACATCGAGTGGCTGAGGATCTTCAATTTGGGTACAAGCAACACGAAGGCCGAGATGAGAGCCGCAAAGGTGCCCGCCGGTGCCCTCCTCCGCTCGCTATCTGATATTGCCTTGCTGGGGCTCGCATTGTATGCACCAAGAGGGTTTTTTGTGCCAGCATATTCTGCTTGGAGACTAGTAGACACCACGGGGCGCGAGGGCACTACTCCCCTGAACTCTGAAGGCCCTGTTAATTAGAGAACTTACTGTGCAACACCTGAGCTCGGACGGCCTGGTACAGCAACAGTTTGCCTGGTGTACACCTGCTGGTTGAGGGCTCCATCACTGAATAAACTAAATTTCAAGTTTGCGACGATTCAAGCTACACTGACTAACATAGATGGGAAAATCGACACGCTGATCTATAGAGTAGATCGTATGTCTGAACGTTTGGATCAGCATACAGACAGAATAGATATGGCGGAGAGTCGGATGGAAACAAAACAGGAGAAGGCCGAAAAAACACTTGCTGCTATAATGTCGAAGTCAGAACACTTGGAAGCGAGATCCCGCTGTAATAACTTACGCTTTATGGGCATAGCAGAATTGACGAACATGGGCAATATGGAGCGCTACATCGAGAATTTGCTAGTGACTTTATTTGGAAAGATTCTTTTTCAGCTGTTTTCATCATTGAGAGAGCGCACAGGTCACTTGCTCTACCACCTCCACCGGGGCAAGACCGCGCCTGATCATAGCACAACTATTGAACTATAGGGTTTGTGATGCGGCACTCCGGAAGGCCAGAGAGAAAGGAAACTTAACACACGAAGGGATGAACATTTCCATTTATCCGGATTTCACACAACAAGTCCAGGAGGCACGAAACAAGTTTGTAGCAGTCAAAAAAACACTGCGGGACCGGGCATTCCGTACGCAATGATTTATCCAGCCCGGCTCCGGATAACTAATGGGGGAAAGAGTGGGATCTATAATGACCCTAAGGACGTGCTCAAATTCTTGCAGCTGAAAGGCACCAAGGCACCGCGTAGAAGATCGCTGACAGGTGAACAGGAGGAACAAGGACACACTTCATATGTTTAATAATGACAGCTTCCCCTGAACTATGAACAGTCAAGTGTCACTATCAACTGAATGGTTCCGATGGCATGATCTAATGTATAGTTTTAAAACAAAAATGTGGGAGAGGTGCATACATATATGATGCAGCGGTCCCATTAGTGCTGTGGCCTATGCTAGGTACAGTAAGTTGTTTCTTCACTGTGATTAGAGGAATATGTAGGTGGAATTTGGTATTTAAAGCGACCCCTCATGTGACGATGTCACTGGGGCTCCCGGCTGCCAGCTCCCGCCTCCATGTGTGCACCACAACAATTTATTGTTTCTTTATGGGATTGTTTGGGGGTGGGAACGGGGGGTTTAGAGTTCCAATGAGGGATGGCTTTAGCAATTGGGGTCGGCTGAAGTGGGTGGGGGAGGGGGGATGGCAGGGTTCAGAGTTGGGGTTTGTTAATGTGATTGCACCAATAGAGGAGTTTAGACTCACACTGATTGTATTCTTTGATTCTAGCGGCAGGGGACGGAAATTGACAGGATTAATGTGTCAAGATGAATATGGGTGAGAAGTACAAATGTGTGACATGGAATGTCAGAGGGCTTTATACCCCCAAAAATCAGACAGGTGTTCGCCTATTTAGACCGCCATGACATACAGATCGCTCTCCTGCAAGAGACACATCTGACCACGTCTTCTGAGGCTAAAATCACTATTAGGTGGGCAACGTACAAGTTGCCTTCCTCGTACTCCTCATTTCCCAGATGGGTGCTTATACTAGGGAATTGAGGTGTTACATTCATGCCTGTCGGAACGTACATAGACAAGGAGGGCTGATGTGCCATGGTACACAGTAAGCTGGGATGCTCCCTTGTCACCATTAGCAACACCTATGGCCCTATAGTAGATAAACCAGAAACCTTCATGCGACTGTTCAGCACTATGCGAGAGTGGCCTGAGGCGGCCATTGTATGGGGGATCTCAACACCTATTTGGATCCTCAACTGGATAAATCAAGTTCGCAAGGGTTATGTACACCCAAAATAGCACAGAACATCACTGATGCAATACTTGAATTTGGTCTCATAGATGTTTGGAGACTGCAGAATGGCACATCTAAAGAGGGTACACACGCTACAGCTGCACATAACAGTTGGTCTCGCTTGGACTATTAACTTCTTAGTGAGCGGTCCAAAGATTGAGTTACGGATGTCACGATCCTCCCACGCACACTGTCGGATCACAATCCGGTGCTGCTTACCTTCAGGATTATGGCTAATGTCCATCGCCCATATGTATGGCGATTTTGTGGCAGGCACTTTTAGATCCTATCTACAATAACACTATATGGAGAGCCTTAGAACAATACTTTGCTATAAACACAGGTACGGTGGAAAGGGTATCTACACTGTGAGAGGCTTTTTATTTAACTATAAGCGTGGTCTGTATCAGCACCACGGCCGGCATTCCGAAAGATCTTTGGGGGCAGCTATCACAGACTGAACTAAAACTAACAGATTTAGAATACCAATACACAACCATTCCCTGTCCCGCAACACTAGCCCGTATACATGAACTACTCTCAGAATATGAATCTCTGGCAGAATCTGAGATCCGCTTTATAGCACGCAGACAAGTGGTGCTCGGGCCGTAGCCTGGCCACCAAAATTAAAGTCGGAGAAGACTATCATCATATCACTAAGATCACAGATCAGCAGGGTACAGAGCATTATGCCCCTATGGCGATAGTGGAACAGTTTTGCGGATTCTACTCTGACCTATACACGTCGCGGGGGACTGCGGTGGACATGGACTTAGACGTCTATTTATCCAACATAGCATTCGCATGGCTGGTGGATGGTTACCAACAGTATCTTGACCAATCTATAGACGAAGCAGATATAAAGGCAGCAATATGCGCACTACCAAATCAAAAAGCGCCAGGGCCCGATGGGCTCACAGCCGAATTCCACAAAGAATATATTGATCTAATCACGACTCACATGCTTGAAATGTATGCAGAGGCACATGAAGCTGGAGAGCTGCCGCGATCTCTTCACCAGGCCCTGATCATTACGTTGTTTAAAAAAGATAAGGCCCCAGACAGCTGCGAATCATACCGGCCGCTGTTGTTAATAAATCTGGATGCCAAGATACTGGAGAAAATATTAGCTGCCAGGCTGCAGCCTCTAATGCCTAGACTGGTCCTTCCGGACCAATTGGGCTTTTGGTCTACGTCTCATAATTTAAGAACCATCTTTGCCATGATCCATGTCTTACACCCTGAGTTGCCCGCCACAGTGGTCCTTCTGGACGCGGCAAAAGTGTTTGACTCCATCGAGTGGCATTATATGTTTCATATATTGCATCGCATGGGGTTTCTACCATTGTTCTTGGGATGGATACGACTTTTATATACCAAACCCAGGGCGCTGGTACGAGTGGGGGGTTGATGTCACAACCATTTCAAATATATAGAGGCATCCACCAGGGGTGCCCGCTATCACCTTTCCTGTTCACACTGACACTTGAGCCACTGGCTTGCATTATAAGACAGCGTCATAGAGAGACAGGACTTCATTTCCTGCATCGCCCAGTAGACAAATCACTTTATAACAACGACATGGTGTTATTCATAAGAGAACCAAGTCGGTATCTAGCACAAATTCTGAGGGAATATATCTGTTTCGTACTATTCTCAAGACTGCAAATAAACTGAAATAAATCGATAGTCATACCACAAACGACTAACACGCCCCCCAAGAGTGGACTACCCCTTGGTGTGGACCACAGATCCGGTGAAATACGTGGGTGTTTGGGTACATCTTCACGACCCCAAAATAGTGATCAGGGAAAACTATGGCAGAGCATGCGCCTCTCTGGAGCAACAGGTAGACAGATGGAATAAGTTTCCACTCTCCCTGGCTGACCGTATAGCGGTTGTCAAAATGGTTGTACTTCCACGCTTCTTGTATTTATTTTGCAACATCGCAATTAAACTGACACAACAGTTCTTTAGGGAGCTCTGTTCTTCTCTCACTCACTTGATATGGGTGGGGAGCAGGCCAGAGTGAGCTGGACCACACTAACACAAGATTACAATAGGGGAGGCTTCAGTGCTCCGTACCCCTTTATATATTATCCTTGTGCCCAAGCGCAGTATGCCTACCATTGGTTTAGACCACATGCTTACACTCCACATGTCGCAGTGGAAGATGGTGATGCACACCCTACTCCGCTGCCCAATATCATCACACATATAAACAGAGGCCCGCCAAAAACAGAAATCAACACGTTAGATATGACTAATCCAGCATGGCAGGCTATAGGTAAGATGACTAACAGGCTATCTGTGTATGCACCAGCACTGCCTCTCACACATCACGCAGCTTTATCAGTGACAAGAGAGGAGGGCCCACTTAGAGCGCTGTGAGAAGTGGGCATGGTAACTATGCAAGACATTTATCCAGATGGACACTTCCATACAGCAGAAGACCCGAGTTATATAACCAATCCCACACTACTGTTTGACTTCACCATAAACAGACTGAGACACGCGGTTAAGGCCCACTATCACACATACCCAACTGAACCCCCAACGCTGCAAGCACTGCAAATGCTACTGGTTGCACCCTCTAGACGTAAACTGGTAACAAAATCCTACAGAGAAGTGCGGGATGAGAAGGTCCTCAAACCAGATAGAAGTCTGGCCGTCTGGAATAACAGTCTAAAGGCCAGATGTAGGTATCCAAATACCGGTCGGTAACGGACGAAAATACCGATTTTCGTCCGTTACCGACCGGTATTTGGATGCTGAGATGTAGGGCATCTCAAAATACAGAATCGGTAATTTTACCGAATCAGTAAATTTACAGATTCTGTAAAATTACCGAATCTGTATTTTGAGATGTAGGTGGCACTGTAAACAGTGCCACAGGGCTTTAAGGATTCGTTATTTACCACCAACTATTAGTTGGTGGTAGATAATGAATACCTGTGTATATGCAAATCTGTGCATGTACACCTGTGCCATGTGACAGACATACATGCCCTTAGAGCATGTATGTCAGCCACATGGCACACAAGCACTAATCAGGGGTGCAACAGGGTGTCAAAGTGACACCCTGCCACCCTTGACTTTTTTGGTATTTACCGAATCGGTAATTACCGATTCGGTAATTGACATTCATTCCTATGGGCCTCCAGGCCCATAGGAATGAATGGCAAATACCGAATCGGTAATTACCGATTCGGTAAATACCGAATCTTATCGCTTCGGTATTTTTTGCCGAATTATTATCTACATCCCAAATACCGATTCTGAAATACCGAATAGGTAAAATTTGGTATTTTAGAATCGGTATTTTCGGATTACCTACATCTAGCCCTAAATTCCCACTACGAGAAAACAGAATGGGAACATATCTGCAAGCTGACCAGTGCCTTCACACATAATGGCACCTTGCGCATTATACATTTCAAGTACATTCACCAGACTTACCACCCTCCTGTTAAACTGCACAGATGCTGCCTCAGGGAAACTAGTAATTGTAAAAGATGTGGGCAGCCTGATGCTGACTTTTTACATTTGGCATGGGAGTGTGGACACGTGCGGTTTTACTGGGAGGGTGTACTGCACCACATACATGAAATGACTGGGATTGTATTACAGTGTGCGCCTTCAATCTGCCTGCTATGCCACGTACCTCATTTAAAAGGAGCAATAGGTAAATTTGTGCTCATTGCGCTATTATTAGCCAAGTGCCGAGTCGCACTACACTGGGAAAGCGTGCTGGCCCTGAACACTAAGAGTTGGGTAAAGGACATTGTATACTGTAACGAAAACCTTGTTTTATATGCAGAAGAAGTGCCAGAAGCATCTAGGTCCAGAAACATATGGGAACCATTACGTCAATATATGCAACAACTGGCTTCCAATGACACACAGAATGCTTAATGATGATATCACTGTAATCAAGATGATGTACTGCCGCAACTTTGATGAATAATGCTGATGAGACAATCACTAGTAATGTTTAGTCTTTATTGGGGTAAGGTTGAACACAAAAAAATAGTTGTATGGTTTGTTATTATAAGTCTGCCTTGCATGGCAGTGAAACTGCATTTATTACCTGAAATACTAAACAGAATTAAAAAAATATAATAAAGAAAATATGCCACATGTCTTATTTTTTCAAAACACCTAGAAGTCTCAAGAAATACACAAACCATTCAATCACTGATGTAAACTCACCTCTCTGAAGCTATACTAAACTCATTATGGGTGGAGAGTATTGCTAAGAGATTAACAGCTAGATTCATCAAAGACCCGTTTTGCGAGTCTTTAATAGCGATTCATAAGGAATCGCTATTAAGGACTTGCAAAACGGGATTCATGTAGGAATTGCAAAAAATATTGTGATTCCTACATCTTCCTTATTTGCGATTAGCAAATTGCTAATCGCAAATAAGGAATAACTCCCCATTCATTCCTATGGGCCTAAAGGCCCATAGGAATGAATGGGGAGTTATTCCTTATTTGCGATTAGCAATTTGCTAATCGCAAATAAGGATGCGATTTCAAGGGTGCCAGGGGTGTCCAAAGGACACCCTGTAGCACCCCTGAAAAGCAAATGTAGCCAGATGTTGCGCACACACATGTCCAAAGGACATGTGTGTGTGTGTAACATACCACTCAGAAAAATGCACTAAAGTGCATTTTTCTGAGTTTTCGCTATTTACCACGAAGTTACAATTCGTGGTAAATAGCGGCCAGAAATAGCGAATTCGCTAATAGAAAATGGTTAATGTAGTGCATTTAAGGAATATCAAATAGAGATTCCTTAAATGCAATTCCTCGCAAATATGCGATTTCGCAATTAGCGATTTTTGCATTTGGGATGATGAATCCCAAATGCAAAAATTGCTCTCGCAAAGGGCCAGATTCTCAGAATCTGGCCCTTTGCGAGCCGATTTTTCTTTCATGAATCTACCTGTATATGTCAGATATATGTTAGTGGGGCATCAAAGTAAAACAAGTATTTTGTATAGACACCAGGGCCATGGGATGTTGAAAATATGAACCTGGCATAGCAATGGCCCTGTTAGAATTATACATTTAATAGACTGATGTGTATTGGGGGGGGGGATTAGCAGGTAAAGGGATGTTTATTTGAGAAGGAATGTTACAGAGAATCAGAGCTGCTAAGCAAAATTAACACAACACACAGGTCATGGTCCTAATAACTAATTATATCAAGCCTCTGCTAAAATAATGCTTTGAATGAATATTTAAATTCGATGTAAGATAGAAGTGTCCCCCGGAGCCCCAATTTCCCTGTAAGTGTTACTGTGTGCAAGGTACCATATCATATCATGAAGCTTCCTCTCCTTCACCCCACTCCCTCCTCCTCACAAGACTGGATTATATCTGGTTTCTCTACTAGAGAAGTTAACATGCGAAAATCTAATTTTCTCTTTTAAACGTTTTCTGAAGCCTTTAGAGGAATAAGGAAATTAGGCACCGACTATTCCTCACGATGAAAAAATGGAGATGCTATATTCAATTCTGCTGGAAAGCACGGACACAACTCTTTATAGCTAATGTACTGTGCATAGAAACTGAACCGGTTAGGAGTACAAAGCAGCTGCCCTATATGCCCAAACACATAACCCCCACCACATTCTTATTCATAAAAAAGTGATATATGTTTTGAACAATTGTAACGCTGAATATCAACCATCATATCATCATGATATAAGAATATCAATGACAGAATATCAAAGAGCAACATTTTGAAAATTAAGTTCGCACAGGGAAGTAAAGATTTACTTTTCCTAACACCACATCTATGAACCTTGAAGATATATGTGCCACCTAGGTGCATATATCGGGAGTTAGGTATCGAAAATATGGGGCATATTTACAAAGGCTTATCGCCACAGGAACATCACTTTTTGTGATGTTCCTGTGGCAATAAACCCTTCGCCTTATTTACAAGGTGGTGTTAAGCCACTTAACGTGCTTAACCTAGCCTTGTAAATAGGATCCCCTTTCAAACTACACTTAAGACCCCATTAGGATGGCGGTCAGACTTATGTCAGACCGCCATCCATTCAGAAAGGGGACCACCTGACTATAACTTGGCGTCCCGCAAGCCAATTCATGATGCGCCTGCCACCACGGAGGTCGCGATGTCTATATTTTGTATTGTGGCGGGTGCTGCGGGGTGCAGCACACACCACATACAAAAAAGAGACATTACACATATCCCTGCAATACATGGCAAGCACCATGCAGTGCCTGCCACATGGTGCAGGGATATGTAGGGAGGCACCATAGTGCCCCGCAGAGCACATGCTGGAGCCCCAGGGGGGCCCGCTACAGGCCCTCAATGTCCCTTTCCACCTTCTTTTTCATTTCTGGTTCACCGCCATGAAAGGGCCGGTGGAAAATAACATTGTAATACCTACGGTGGTGTCAGGCAGGCGCTGCCACCATTGTAGGTATTACTTCAACTCTGATGGACTGACAAGCTCTCTGAGCCCGTCAGATCCATGGTGGTTGGTCTCTCAGACCGCCAAAGAACCACCAGCCATCATAATGAGGATTGTCGGTGGCGGTCCTACCGTCATCATAATGAGGCCGTTAGCGTGAAAGGGGTGAGTGATGGGTGCTGCTGTGGGCGTACCACCGAACACCCATTGATTTTGATGCTGCCCCCCATTTACAAGGTCGGCATAAATATAGGATAGCGCCAAAATGAAGACCAACAATAACCTGGTCTTAATCTGGCAAAACGATGTGAAATTAATAATTTCTCATAGTTATTGCTGTTTCTATGTGTGCTGCGTTGTGCAGCACACATAACTCACCATAAACTCACCATAAATTATTGTTTATGTGCAGGAAGGTGTCCCTTTCTGAACATAAAAAATCATTTAAAAATGACGATGTGCAACTTCTATGTCCACTGCACAATGCAGCACTCATTGGAGTTAAAAAATCACCATTAGTGAGTGTTAATGTGCAGGAAGGGGTACCTCCCTGCACATAAACACTCATTCCTTCAATGTAGGCACCCTTGCACTATAGTGGGTGAAGAAATCTTGATTAATGGTAGTGATTTCGAATAGTGGAAAATCCAGAGAAATTAACTCTGTCCTAACCTCTAACAACTTATTTGATCTTTCAGAATACTAATTAAACTGTAGAATTTTGAGCTGGCACCTGCAGCAGGTAGCTTTGAAATTGAAGAGAAGCCAATAATGGACGCTGCAGTCCGAAATTTGGGACCGCACTACAAAGTTGTCTGTCCACTCAAAACCCTCTTCATCATCCATAAAGGGAATCACACAAAACATATATAGTGTAATCGCATGAGCAAAAGGTCAGTTTTTTGGATTCGTGAGATGGGCCCGGGGTGATGAAACAATTCTACATTACATACAAGAAGGGTGTTGAAATGACAGGCCGACGCAGGAGGAAGATGGAATGGGTTTAATTAAGGTTAACAACAACAACATACCGATCAGGTTGGGGACCCATGGGAATATTTAAAGACCTCAGCTCTGGGAACATTCCCAAATTACACTCAACAACAAAAGGGTTCCAGAGGGTCTAGAAAAATAGTGAGTCAACCATGCAAGTCACCAAGAAACATATCAACCTACTGACTAACTACCAACAATGGTACACCGGGACGCCCTAACAGATGGTCCAAGGTACCCATCACTCACCACTCGGAACCGCCCTTCATCATTTGGGATTCCTGAGTAGACCATCGATATACACAAACTATTCTCATGAACAAAGATAACCAAGATGGTACAATGGTTCCTTTGACTGGAATAGAATTAGGTATGGTCATAAAACCTCCTTCAGAAGTTAAGTGGCAAGTCATCGGGTGACTGATAGTGTGCAGTGCAAAAAAGAAGATTAAACGTAAAAGAAAAAAGTGAAAATGTGCAATTAAAATTGGATAGGGGAGTAAAGAACAACTTTATTCGGGTGATACTCGCCCTACCAAATTAAAAAATTTGCCAAGACAGGGTAGAAAATAACTGCCTAGAGGTGGTACCAGGTCGACATGTTTCAGCAATAATGGATGCAATTATCCTTGCTTTCCTCAGGACCTCACAACAAATGGATTGCTACTGCAAAAACTCGGAACAGTAAAAACAGTGAAAACACAAAAGTAAAGACAAGTATAGAGATCACCTGAAATGCCTAGGTGTCACTTGTTGTCTCGCTCTCACAAATCGTGTGTTAGTCACTATAAAAGGAAGGGAGTCAGAAAGAGAGAGATGAAAGCCCGTAGTTCCTAGGGCACATGTTGAAACACACACATTACTAGGTTGAAATCATAAACCTTAGTTTAGCCAATAATACAAGTGCTATAAATACCCATAGTGGTGTACTACCGTTATCATATTCAGGGAAAAACATCTATATCTCACATGAACATTACTTCAGTGGATCTTACCAGATTTGTAAGAAGTGAAGACCTCACCCCACCTGGCAGCAGCTCAGGAATGATGAGAAGCACCGCTCCGTATCAGGGCAAGTAGACAAACATGTATTGAAAACACGCCCCTCTTCTTAGTGGGCACGACACACTGGGCTAGTGCCCCACACACAAGTCTCACGCAAATTAAAACCTCAAATGTCAACTCAAACGCCTCTATTGTTCAATATTCGTGAGATGTGAACCGGATGTCTCACATGCACATCTCACTCACATTACATTAAAACCTCAAATGTCAAGCTCAAAACGCCTCTATTTCAGATGTAAGCTGGCTGTGTCGCATCCGAGAAATAGCAAGTGACTGCGCTTGGAGAAAAGAGAGTCATGTGGCTAGATCCGGTACTGCCTCCCAATTAGAGAGGACACGACGGATCAATATTTCCAATCTTTTAAATCTTTCCACTCGTACTTCAAAAGACTGCGAACGATGTAAACAAAAGAGTAGTCTCGAGATCCCACCCGAACCACGGGCGGGTTCGCACTCACCTAACCGTCGGTACTCCAGCGCCGGCTTCCGAACCGACTGGGGAGGTGCTGGCGTGACCGAACACAATAGTTTAAAAGACGTGACGGGGTTCGTCTATGGAATCACGTGGCCCCTCAGTGTGTTCAATGATTGGCCGGTCACTTTCTTGATATGAGATACTCTATTGGTGTAAGAGGCAACTCGAGTCAAAGAAATGACAAATAGAAAAAAAGTGTTGGACACAGATAATATATAAAAAAAGTAGACAAACCGAGGCGACCTACGTCTGCTTGCTATCGCTGACTGTTCATTATGAATTGTGTACAAATGAAGGTATTGGATCCTACCACTGACCAGCCTGGATCTCAACAAGTGACAAACAGAACAAAGGTAGCTGATCAGGATAATTTACAAGACAATTCACGGTCCACACAGCCAAAACGTGCTGCGTAGCCAAAGGTTATATTCCAAACAAATTTATTGCATTTCAATATCCATTTGCATTAAATCATCAAACACATGGCATCAAAAAGGACTTCCTATCAAAACAGTCAGTTCAAAAACATACAGTTATATATACAATATATACAAATATACATACATTTACAGTGAATACTCAAAATCTGACGACACCACCCACAAACTTGAAAACAAATTACATAGCAAAATAATTGCAACATAAACAGCCTTTACACGAAAGGCACCATTTACAGATAGAAAAAAACAGTCCTATAAATAAACAACCAGTGGACAGGCGGATTTTGAGATGGAAAAGGTTAGCCTGCCTGTCTCACAACACCTGTGGTACCATATTTTTTAGGTTGACAGCAAGGGCCCACGAGAGTGGTATTAGTTAGTCCCTAGCTGCACCCTTCTTACTTGACACAGGCTGGGGGTCAACGCGTTTCGAACCGTGATGAATATAGGTTCTCCTCAGGACATGGACTGGATAGGAGTTTATCTGGAAAAAGGAATTGAATGGTGGTGTCAGACAAACACAAACGTGTATTTTGTTGTCAAACTGAGAGAACCCTCTCTGTCTCTACAGCAACAGGAAAAGGGAATGTTACCTTGTCAGCCAGAACTGGGGCTGCACCAGGAAAAGTGGATAGAGCTTCAGGTACGTTTTCTGAAATTGAAAGAATGTGGGGAATCAGTTCTGCTGGGTGAAAGAGTGACGTGGTCACGCACAGACAAGCAAGTCGTTGGAGGAATGAATAGATAATAGACATTACCTGTATGCACTCGCTAAGGTGTCTGGATGTGGGGCGCCCGCGGCGCGGTGCACGGTAGATAGAAGGGCGAGTCACATGGTGGTTTTCTTGTAAAATGAGCTGGGTGGCAAAAGAAATGAAAAGTGGGTTGACAACACTGTACTTAGCGGTTGAGGAGAGGAAAGTGTGACCTCCTAGGCGAGGATTCATATGTAACTAAGAGGCACAGAGCCTACCTGCACATAGGTTGCTCTCTTGGAAAAACGGCCGGTCCGTGAAGGAGTCAGGGGAGCGGGGCGGGATTGAAGCTGCCGCGTACCGCTGCGGAAAGGCATAGACAAACACGGAGCGATTAGCATGCGTTAGTAATGTTATGCCCGAAGGCGGAGGAATGCAGTCAGTTTGAACAATACTTACTTCAGGCGCCTAAGGGGGAAATCCTATCCTTTTCGTGCCTGGAGACAAAGCGGAGGAGTGTGGCTCACGCTCGTATATTAAGACAAACTGCTGGTTGGAGGGCATGGACACAGAGGTGGGACTCAATGTAGGTCCCAGGAAAC
The DNA here is from genome assembly GCF_964261635.1 of Lissotriton helveticus. Taxonomy (NCBI): domain Eukaryota; kingdom Metazoa; phylum Chordata; class Amphibia; order Caudata; family Salamandridae; genus Lissotriton; species Lissotriton helveticus. The sequence continues at coordinate 318,267,717 of NC_136068.1, forward strand.
ATGGTACTTGTAGTTCCATGTTCGAGAAATGCTGAGGCGGGGGGGTCGTAAAAGGGGAAATTGAATACCAAGCATTCAGTGCCTGCCGGGTGGACTATTCAGAGGGTGTCAGCCCTACTAAGAGGATGTAATGCACATGGTCGACATTTTTGACAAGCTTAAGCATATCATCCGTGATGTCCAAACTAGGACCATTTCCTTCTTAGTATGACCACGTTAAAGCCTCCAGTTCATTACATAGGTCTCCCCATATGGTGTAAATTGCCATTGCATAGCATGTTGAGGGACATCTTCCTGATTCAGGAGTGCAAGGTATTAAGTGCCATACATTCACACCCATTTACAATATTACAAGTGCCACACCACTAATCCAGTGTCGTCATTGTTTATAACATGACAGTCCCGCAGCCAAAAACCACTGCCCACACATTTGGAAAGCAGGAGAGAAATTTATGCATGAATACAAGAAAGGAAAGAAAAGAGAGAAAAAAAGAGAGAAAAAAAAGAGAGAAAAAAGAGGATTGTTTGGGACATATCAGATAAAACCCATCAAGATCAGTAGCAGCACAGCTACTGCAGAGCAAACCCACACCAAGCTGCTCGGTGTTCGGAAAACCAGCATTGGATATAGCTAGACTCCTAGATTCGAAAGTTCAGACATCTCTTTTAGGCCAGAGTTGGAAGTGTCAAATTTTAAGATAAGATACGCCTCCTTTTGGGAAAGCCGGGCGTCTGGATCTCCGCAGCCACCTCGAATCACTGCCAGCACAGTCCATTTCATCTCGTCCACAGAATGTTTGTAGCGTAGGAAGTGAGAGACCAACGGTGCCGTTAAGTTCTTATTTTTTATTCTGGACCTGTGTTGTATTATTCTTTGGCGGACCTCCTGCGTGGTTTTGCCAATGTACAGCTTATTACAGGGACATTGGATGGCATACACAGTATATTTGGTCTTGCAATTAGTATGTTCGTCATGGCGCCAAAATTTGTTGCCGTCAGTGAACAGGGAACCTTCCATTGTGATGTCACAGACAGTGCAAGTCCCGCATTTGCAGTGTCCCTTAACAGGATTGGCCCCAAAGATGGTACTTTGCTTGTCTTTTTTGGCTGGAGGCCGAGTGGAGGTGATCATCATACCAATCAGCTCCAAAAGATCATCAGGAAGAGCTGGCACCTTGTTGAGGAAATATTACCCGATGTAGGTGTACCGTTGTTTGCACTCAAAAAGAACCGAAGCATAGGCCAGATGATCACCTCCACTCGGCCTCCAGCCAAAAAAGACAAGCAAAGTACCATCTTTGGGGCCAATCCTGTTAAGGGACACCGCAAATGCGGGACTTGCACTGTCTGTGACATCACAATGGAAGGTTCCCTGTTCACTGACGGCAACAAATTTTGGCGCCATGACGAACATACTAATTGCAAGACCAAATATACTGTGTATGCCATCCAATGTCCCTGTAATAAGCTGTACATTGGCAAAACCACGCAGGAGGTCCGCCAAAGAATAATACAACACAGGTCCAGAATAAACAATAAGAACTTAACGGCACCGTTGGTCTCTCACTTCCTACGCTACAAACATTCTGTGGACGAGATGAAATGGACTGTGCTGGCAGTGATTCGAGGTGGCTGCGGAGATCCAGACGCCCGGCTTTCCCATAAGGAGGCGTATCTTATCTTAAAATTTGACACTTCCAACTCTGGCCTAAATGAGATGTCTGAACTTTCGAATCTAGGAGTCTAGCTATATCCAATGCTGGTTTTCCGAACACCGAGCAGCTTGGTGTGGCTTTGCTGTGCCGTAGCTGTGCTGCTACTGATCTTGATGGGTTTTATCTGATATGTCCCAAACAATCCTCCTTTTTTTCTCTCTTTTTTTTCTCTCTTTTTTTCTCTCTTTTCTTTCCTTTCTTGTATTCATGCATAAATTTCTCTCCTGCTTTCCAAATGGGTGGGCAGTGGTTTTTGGCTGCGGGACTGTCATGTTATAAACAATGACGACACTGGATTAGTGGTGTGGCACTTGTAATATTGTAAATGGGTGTGAATGTATGGCACTTAATACCTTGCACTCCTGAATCAGGATGATGTCCCTCAACATGCTATGCAATGGCAATTTACACCATATGGGGAGACCTATGTAATGAACTGGAGGCTTTAACGTGGTCATACTAAGAAGGAAATGGTCCTAGTTTGGACATCACGGATGATATGCTTAAGCTTGTCAAAAATGTCGACGATGTGCATTACATCCTCTTAGTAGGGCTGGCACCCTCTGAATAGTCCACCCGGCAGGCACTGAATGCTTGGTATTCAATTTCCCCTTTTACGACCCCCCGCCTCAGCATTTCTCGAATATGGAACTACAAGTACCATGTTTCCTGGGACCTACATTGAGTCCCACCTCTGTGTCCATGCCCTCCAACCAGCAGTTTGTCTTAATATACGAGCGTGAGCCACACTCCTCCGCTTTGTCTCCAGGCACGAAAAGGAAAGGCTTTCCCCCTTAGGCGCCTGAAGTAAGTATTGTTCAAACTGACCGCATTCCTCCGCCTTCGGGCATAACATTACGAACGCATGCTAATCGCTCCGTGTTTGTCTATGCCTTTCCGCAGTGGTACGCGGCAGCTTCAATCCCGCCCCGCTCCCCTGACTCCTTCACGGACCGGCCGTTTTTCCAAGAGAGCAACCTATGTGCAGGTAGGCTCTGTGCCTCTTAGTTACATATGAATCCTCGCCTAGGAGGTCACACTTTCCTCTCCTCAACCGCTAAGTACAGTGTTGTCAACCCACTTTTCATTTCTTTGCCACCCAGCTCATTTTACAAGAAAACCACCATGTGACTCGCCCTTCTATCTATCGCGCACCGCGCCGCGGGCGCCCCACATCCAGACACCTTAGCGAGTGCATACAGGTAATGTCTATTATCTATTCATTCCTCCAACGTCTTGCTTGTCTGTGCATGACCACGTCACTCTTGCACCCAGCAGAAATGATTCCCCACATTCTTTCAATATCAGAAAACGTACCTGAAGCTCTATCCACTTTTCCTGGTGCAGCCCCAGTACTGGCTGACAAGGTAACATTCCCTTTTCCTGTTGCTGTAGAGACAGGGAGGGTTCTCTCAGTTTGACAACAAAATACATGTTTGTGTTTGTCTGACACCACCATTCAATTCCTTTTTCCAGATAAACTCCTATCCAGTCCATGTCCTGAGGAGAACCTATATTCATCACGGTTCGAAACGCGTTGACCCCCAGCCTGTGTCAAGAAAGAAGGGTGCAGCTAGGGACTAACTAATACCACTCTCGTGGGCCCTTGCTGTCAACCTAAAAAATATGGTACCACAGGTGTTGTGAGACAGGCAGGCTAACCTTTTCCATCTCAAAATCCGCCTGTCCACTGGTTGTTTATTTATAGGACTGGTTTTTTCTATCTGTAAATGGTGCCTTTCGTGTAAAGGCTGTTTATGTTGCAATTATTTTGCTATGTAATTTGTTTTCAAGTTTGTGGGTGGTGTCGTCATATTTTGAGTATTCACTGTAAATGTATGTATATTTGTATATATTGTATATATAACTGTATGTTTTTGAACTGACTGTTTGGATAGGAAGTCCTTTTTGATGCCATGTGTTTGATGATTTAATGCAAATGGATATTGAAATGCAATAAATTTGTTTGGAATATAACCTTTGGCACCGCAGCACGTTTTGGCTGTGTGGACCGTGAATGGTCTTGTAAATTATCCTGATCAGCTACCTTGTTCTGTTCATTATGAATGACATAATCCCAAGTGGAGTGTGCTGCATCCCAAATTTAGACACAGTGTAAGTATCGCCTTGCAATTGATGTATGTCAATGTCTAGAATGCAGAAGTCTGTTCCACACATACGCAGCACACCGCACATTGCCCAAAAGTGAAAGACCCACATCAATTATTCGAAACATGCCACATAAGTGTGCAACTCTGATCATACAAAAATGCCGGAAGTGTACGTAGAGCCAGGTTGCAGCTAAAGGAGATGGCTTATCGGACAAGGGTTGTAACCTGACCATCAGTGGATCAGACTCAACTACATGACCCTTAAAAAATAAGCTTTGCAGAGCCTGTATAAGGGCAGTATGACCTATCCAGAAAAAGTGTAATACACAGATCATAACACCTTCCATGAACAGTTATCGAGGGCCTGACCAGGTTTATAAAGAAGACCAAGGAATCTCATCGTTAAGGCCTCTATGATGGGTATCAAGCTTCAAGACCCACTTCTGCTCTTTTAACAACAGAAACCTTGTCACATCTGTTATGTGTGCTGGAATAAAAGGCTGCTCCAACACAGTCCATTGAAAAGCAGTGGAGGGATGACGTGCCTCTAGGAAATGTGTCGTCAATTTCGTGGCCTGTCTCTTACACCTAATGGTGCTCTTGTGCTCGGATATCCGCACTCGGATCTTGCGGGTGGTCATTCCTACGTATTTCAACCCGCAGGGACAAGTTATTAGATACACAAGTCTTTCGCTGTTGCAGTTTGTGAATTTGGTCTGTTGCCATGGTCTAGATGAGCCAATGTCAATCTCGGTTGTTTTCTTGGTCTGTGGGCAGGCTTGGCAAGACCCACATGGATGATGTCCAGTCACAGGCGGAAGGTCCCATAGGGAACCCACAGCCCTAGACGGCTCTCCTCGGGGCCTCGTGTGGACCATCCTGTCCCTCAAATTAGGACCTCTCTTAAAAGAGAAAAGGGGGGTCTGGATAGAAATCACTCCCGAGTTGAGGATGGGCCAATGTCTCTTGACCTGTTTCTGGATTCTGTTGGAAAGGGTCTCAAATGTATGTACGAAGGTGAGGCGTTCTAATGGTGGTTTAGCTGGCGGTGGTTCAAGTAACGCCAGGCGATTATTGTTACTTGCCCGTTTCATCGAACGCCGTACCAGTCTGGGTGGATATTTACGTGAAATCAGTTGTTCACAGAGGTCAGTAGAATGTTGTTTGAAAGTTTGAGTAGTGGAACAGTTTCTTTGTACTCGGAGAAACTGTCCAAACGGTAAATTCTCCCTAAGAGCTCTAGGATGATGGCTATCGAACAAGAGAAGGGAGTTTCTTGACATCGATTTCCTGTAGAGCTCGGACTGTAAGCCGTTGGCAGTGGCCTGGATCTTCAAATCAAGAAAAGCCAAACTATGGACTCCTATTTCAATGGTGAACCGCAGAAAAGTATTCCTGTTATTCAGCCACTGAAGGAAAGCTTCACATGCATCTCTCGGGCCCCGCCACACAACCAGCACATCATCGATGTATCTCTTCCAAATTATTAGGTGCTTCCTGTATGGGTTGCTGTTGGTGAGGATGTGTTCTTGTTCGAAAGAATGCATGTACAAATTAGCTAGGCTGGGGGCATAAACGCTCCCCATGCTCGTCCCAGATACTTGCAAATATACTGTTTCCTCAAACCTGAAGAAATTACAATTCATGGCTAAGGTTGCACACGCCATAATGAATTGCACAGGTGTAATGCTGTCAAGTTCTCTGGTCTCCAGTAATGACTGGATAACTTCCAAAGACTGATCTTTGGGGATAGAGGTATACAGAGCCTCAACATCAAATGACACGAGGAGATCTGCTGCGGTGTCAAAATCAATCTCTGGCAAGAGACGTAAAACGTCGGTGGTGTCCTTCAGATAGGTTGGCATCTCTAGAACCATTGGTCGCAAAAAGTGGTCGACAAAGGTTGATAAGGGTTCTAGAACAGAACCGATGCCAGAAATGATAGGGCCACCCGGTGGTGGCCTCTGTGTTTTATGTACCTTAGGTAAGGTATAAAAATAGGGCATCACAGGATGCTTGGTGTAGAGGAAATCAGCCTCAGCTTGTGTTATCCACCCCTCCGCAGATGCTTCTTCAATCATCATCTGGATGGTTTTCTGAAGATCACTTGTTGGATCACCTTCAAGGGGTTGGTAAGATCTTCTATCATTAAGATCGGGCATTGAAGTCCCTGGCAGCAAACGGTGAACTAACGATTAAACCTGCGGACAAAGGGGGAGCCATTGTCCTCCTTGATACGAGCGCATACCGAGCGGAGTGCCTGCGACAATCCTCCGGGCCGGCGGAAGCTACCGCCGGCCCGGAGGATGCAGATTCACCGCTGCGGTGAGAGAAAAGACCCCCCGCCAGATTAGGATGGCAGAGGGGTCATCTGCGGACGGGAAGACCGTCTGCCGCTTTTCCGCCGCGGTCCCGCCGCCGAAAAGCTCTGTTATGGTGGCGGTGTCTATCAGACACCGCCAGCCATATTAGGATGCATGGGGAAACATGCTTTTCCACTGCGGGTTTTCCGCCGTGGAAAAGCATGTGGTCTATGGCGTTTTGGGGGCCCGTTGCTGGGGGTACCCCCCAGCATTTACGTGCATGTAAATGTTAAACATGCGTTTTTAACCTTGCGACGGTGCTACTTCAAGCAGCACCCGCCGCAAGGTTAAAGATACAGGATGGTGCCGCCAGGGTGGCGGTCACATCCTAATTGCACTGGAGGGACCGCCGCTGCCCCTGCGGACGGTCCCTCCACCTCGGGGGTGGCGGACGGACGGATAGTTTGGGTGCGCATGGCATATTGCCTATTGTCAATAACATTTTCATTACTTATGTACAGATCCCTGCCATTAGGTTCCTGTTGGTTACTGTCACATGACCTTCCTTCTGATCTGTTGTTTTCCACTCCACTACTAATATCTCTCTCATCCTCCCTGGTTGATGTATTTAAGCTGTCATCACCTCTTTGATCACTTTGATTTACTAGCACATCTTCCCATTCAAGTATACTGTCATCAAAACCACTTTCATTTCCATCCTTTCCTCTCATTATGATCTTTCCTTGCCCTTTTTTCAATTTGACCACATCATCTTTGCTGCGCCGTCCTTTGCCTTCTATATACACAGCACCTTTAGACGTACCGCATACCTGTTCAGTTTTCCCAAACACTGACTCTCCTTTGTTAACTTTGAATGGTTTCTTTACTAGTATCCAATCTCCTCTCACTACATCCTTATCCTTGACTTTGTTGGTCTCATCTGAATACCTTTTAGTCTTCATTTGTTTAGCCACAATGTTTTCTTTCACCTTGAGTGCATTTTCCCTTATAGGTTCAGTTGACACTTCATCCTTGTACCATTTCTGAAACTTGGGAGTAAGTTCGTTGTTGCAGCTTCTCCCTCTCATCAAGTAAAATGGAGTGAATTTAGTGGTTTCATTAGGTGTGTTATTATATGTGTTTATTTTATCCCTTATTAATTATTTCACGCTCAACTTGAAGGCAACTGCCAGTTGGATGCCCTCCTTTATGATCTTGTTCATCCGCTCAACCTGTCAGTTACTTTTGGGACTGTATAGTGGCGTCTTTTCTTGCCTGACACCTATTTTTTCCAAAAATTCTGTCATTTGTCTCGACACCAGTTGAGTACCATTATCAGAGACAATGATTTTAGGTTGCCCCTCTCCAGCAAAAGTTTTCTTAAGAAATTGTATTACATTTTCAGTTGTCACATTCCTTACAAATTTATAATGCACCCATTTGGAGTAATAGTCCGTTAGTACAATTATATATCTGCAATTCTCTTGTAGAATATTAAATGGTTCAGCAAAGTCTATTGCGATTTTCGACCAAGGTCCATTTGGTATTTCCACCATCTGTAATTCCCCTTTACTAACCTTCCAATGCTTGTCTGCTTTTAGACACTGCTCACACTTCTCAATGAAATCACATACATTATTTATTTATTTATTTAAAACATTTGTAGAGCGCGGCTGTCACCTGGCAGGTATCCTGGCGCTGGTAGTTACTCCTGGGTTATTGGGCGGGGGGGGGGTGAATTATGGGTAAGCGGGCTTAGAGGAGGGGGTGGGGGAAGAGCCATGTTTTGATTCGCTTCCTAAAGGGTAGGAGGTGTGGGATTTGGCGAATTTCGGCAGGCAGACTGTTCCAGAGCTTGGCCGCAGCCACCCTGAAGGATCTACCCCCAATCCTGGCTTTCCTGCATCTGGGTACTTTCACAAGGCAGGCGGTTGCGGACCTAAGTGTTCTGGTGGGGATGTACCACGAGAACAGACGTTGAAGAGGTCTAGGTCCTGCACTGTGTAGTGCCTTGAAGACCAAGCAGAGGGCTTTGAAGGCGATGCGTTGCTTCAAAGGAAGCCAGTGCAGCTCGGCCAAGGCATCAGTGACCGAGGATCTCCTGGTCCAACCAAGAGCCAGTTTGGCTGCTGCCGACTGAACTCGTTGGAGTCTGTCTAGCAGTGTCGCAGGGGATTCAAACAGGAGAGCATTACAATAGTCAAGGCGACTAAGGATAGTGCACCTGACTATCAATGCTCGGGCTGAGGATGGTAATAGAGGCAGGATTTTGCGCAGTGAGCGCATAAGGGCTGAGCAGGTAGCGACTGTTCTGGAAACCTGCGTTTCCATGCTCAGTTGGTGATTTAGCATGACGCCCAAATTGCGAACAGTGGTAACAGGTAGCGGATTGTTGGAGTTTTCCGGGGGCCAGAACTCAGTAGGCAGAGGGCGGGATATGCGGCTCGCGGGACAGAACAGAACCTCGGTTTTCAAGGAGTTAAACTGGAGGGAGTTCCGGTGCAACCAGCCTGCGGTGTCTCTTAGGCAGTTATGGAAGGCTTCAAAAGAGATGGAGTCTTCACCCTCCCAAGAGAAAAGGAGCTGGGTGTTGTCCGCATAGTTTACTGTGGTCATATTGTGCGATTTAATTAAAACGACCAGAGGCCTCAAGTAAACATTAAAAAGAATCGGACTGATGGAGGAGCCCTGGGGAACACCGTGAGGGACAGGGGAGAAAACCGATTGGAAAGGGGGAAGGGATACCGCCTGTTTTCTGTTACTAAGGTAGGAGTGAAACCAGAGCAGAGCCGTGCCATCGACACCTGCCTCTCTCAGCCTCTCAAGCAGGATCTCATGATTGACAGTATCGAATGCGGCAGACAGGTCTAATAAAATCAGGGCCACGGCTTGGCCCCTGTCTGCACGCATTCGAAGCTCTTCCATGGCAGTGAGCACTGCAGTTTCAGTGCCATGGGCTGGGCGAAACCCAAATTGGAATTCGTCCAGAACGAGGTTCTGCTCGAGGTGGGTTGAGAGGCAATTGCTGACCCAACGTTCAAGCACCTTCGCCGGAAATGGCAGAAGTGATATGGGGCGGAAATTGGACAAACATTCTGGATTCAGCGTAGGTTTCTTAAGTAGCGGGGTGATAAGCGCTTGCTTCCAGGGGGTGGGGACGAAGCCACAGCTGAGAGATTGATTGCAGATCATCCGCAGGGTGTGGAATAACTCGTGCCCGCAAGCTTTCCAGATTTTCGGGGGCAAAGGATCAAGAGGAGATCCCGAGGTGATGCCCATTGCCAGTTTCTCAAATTCTACTTGAGAGATCAAGGGGAAGGCCAGGAGACTATTCATAGGGGGGCTTGTTGACCTCAAGGAGTCAGCGTTGGTGGGGCCGACTCCGGGAGGGGTAGAGTGATTATGTGACAGGGGGGTTGCCAGGTTGCTGATAATGGTCTCGATTTTATCGGTAAAAAACAGAGCGAGATTGTCACAGAGGGTCTGAGATGGGGGAATGGAGTTCTTGACACAGTCAGGATGTATAATGTTGTCCAGGATCTGAAATATACTTTTTGAGCTGTTAGCAGCTTTAGCTATAGTGGAGCAGTAATATTCCGATTTACACTTAGCGATGGCAGATTTGTAATCACAGAGTAAGTTTTTCCAGAGGGCTTTGTTGTTGTCACAGTATCCGTGTCTCCACTTTCTCTCAGCCTGTTTACAGGCAGATTTGAGGGATTTCAGGGAGTCATTGTACCAGGGAGCAGGTGCTCTACCTTTGGGTTTACAGTGTTTTAGAGGGGCAGCCGAGTCCGTGATAGATGTAATTCTCGAGCTGAGGGAACTGTAATTATTTTCCACCGAGCTGGTAGGAGAGAAGCTATCCTGCACCTCAAAGACTTTGGTGGAGGTGCAGAGTGTTTCTAAAGCTTTCCAGTTACGGTAAGAGAATTGTGGTGGAGAGTAGTTCTTGGGCTTTCTTATTGTGGCGTTGGTGATGAAGAGTTTGATGAGCGAGTGGTCCAACTCATGGGCAGAATATCGCCTACTTGCGTAAGATCGGGACTTGAGAAAATGAGGTCGAGACGATTACCTGCAGAGTGGGTGGGGTCCTTTATCAGTTGGTGAAGCCCTACGCTGTCACAAGATAACAGAAGGTTGTCTAAGCCTGTGTCCAGGCTGCCGTTTGGCCAGAGGTTGAAGTCTCCAAGGATAATAAGTTTGTTATGGGAGGTTGCCATGTTTGTGATGATCGTAAGGAGAGCTTGCTGTTGCAGGAGGGAAAATGCCCCTGGCGGTCTGTAGCAGATAATCACCGTAAAGGTGACTCCTGGGTGGCAGGTTATAGTCAGACCAAGGAGCTCAGTTCCAGGTACAGGATCTATGTCAATGATGTTTATTTGCCAAGCGGCTCGGAAAATGATACCAACTCCGCCGCCGCGGCCTTTGGGTCTGGGAAGATGTAGAATGTTGAAGTTAAGAGGACAGGCGGATGCTAGGTCGGTCTCACAATTGGCATGTGTCCAAGTTTCAGTTAGAAAGAGTACATCTAGTTGGTGTGAGTCTATAAGGAGATTGATTTCAGTGGCATGCTTCGGTAGAGATCTGACATTCAAGAGGCCTCCTACGATTAAGCCCTTGTAGATGAAGTCAGTTAAGGGAGAAGCAGTCTCTTCAAAGGAGAGCTTACCTTCATGCGCATACCCTCGTAGATTGAGCAGTGCATCCCGGGTGTAGCAGGGGGATTGAGGGCTGAATTGGGCAGGGTAAGTGGCGCTAGGCGCGTCCTCGTCGCGGACGAGCGCAGACGAGCTTGCCTTAAGCGCGCCTTCGGCGCGCAATCGGCGTGCCCGCTGCGCTCGTCCGCTGCGCTTCCGGTACTGACACATGAGTATATAGTGATAGTAAGTGACGTGGGAGGGGGCGTGGCCAGCAAGAGATGGGCGTGGCTATCGTCTCCCTCGGGAGGAATGGCGCCAAGAAACGAGTCAATTCCCTTTCCCAACAGCTATTATTCAGCTGCACCGGGAATCAGGTCAGTATCAAAGTAGAATAAAATGTGCAAATCAGCAAGGTTTTAAAAGCAGTACAAGATTAAAAATGAGCATAAACACCTCCCGGCTTTTCGCCTCCGGAGTATCACAAGCAGAGGAGCAGCGCTAGCGTTCAGCGCGCCCTATTTATCTTTTGCGGGGGGGGCGTGGCCAGCAAGAGATGGGCGTAGCTATCGTCTCCCTTGGCGAGCAATGGCGCCAAGAAATGAGTCAATTCCCTTTCCCAACAGCTATTATTCAGCTGCACCGGGAATCAGGTCAGTATCAAAGTAGAATAAAATGTGCAAATCAGCAAGGTTTTAAAAGCAGTACAAGATTAAAAATGAGCATAAACACCTCCCGGCTTTTCGCCTCAGGAGTATCACAAGCAGAGGAGCAGCGCTAGCGTTCAGCGCGCCCTATTTATCTTTTGCGGGGGGGGGGGGCGTGGCCAGCAAGAGATGGGCGTGGCTATCATCTCCCTCGGCGAGCAATGGCGCCAAGAACCGAGTCAATTCCCTTTCCCAACAGCTATTATTCAGCTGCACCGGGAATCAGGTCAGTATCAAAGTAGAATAAAATGTGCAAATCAGCAAGGTTTTAAAAGCAGTACAAGATTAAAAATGAGCATAAACACCTCCCGGCTTTTCGCCTCAGGAGTATCACAAGCAGAGTTCATTCCTGGCCACCAGTAGTGCATTCTCAAGATGCTTTTTGTCGCGCTACTACCTGGATGACCCTTGTGAGCCAATGTTATTAAGTTAGATCTTAATCTCGCTGGTGGTACTAACAGGTCACATCTTTTCAAAAGCCCACTCTCTATGGTTAGCTCGTCTCCAATTTGTTGGAAGCTCCTTAATTCTTTATGTAGATTTCTGATGGGTGGTCAATTGGTTTTTATGTGACTCATTACTTTTTCCATTATTTTATCATCATTCTGACATTTCATCCATTCCTCCTCCGTTATTGTTCCACTACACATTTCTGTGGCATCTACCTAAGCTACAACACACTCGGTATCATCCAATGTATTTTCAGATGGACCATTCACAGGTATGCATGACAGACAATCAGCCCTGCAGTTCCTTCCACCCTTTATGTGACGTATGCTGAAAGTATACTCCTGTAGTTTTGATAAAAGTCTTATCAATCTTGAGCTTGCTCTTCCATTTCCACGCCCTTCTCCATCCATCATATATACCAAGGGTTTGTGGTCTGTGACGATTTCAAAACTCTTTCCCCATAGGTAGTCCTTTACTTTTTGCACTGCCCAAACACACGCAAGTGTTTCGCGTTCAATAGTACTTTAGTTTGTTTCCGTTTCATTCAATCTTCTCGATATGAACGCTATTTTGTTGTCTTTCTTGCCCTGCCTTTGACAGAACACCGCACCTATGCCTTTTGCACTGGCATCCACTGTGATTACATTTTCCAAATCGGGGTCATACGGTTTTACAGCTGGTGCTTCAGCAATATCTTTTTTTACTGTGATGAAAGATTTATTTTGATCTTCTGTCCAATTGTAACTCACATTTTTCCGTAAAAGTTTTCTCAATGGCTCAACTTTGGCTGCATATGCTTGTATAAACTTCGAATAATATTCACTTAACCCTAGGAATGATTTTAATGTTTCTTTGTCTTTTGGTTGTGATGCTTCCATGATTGCTTCCACTAAATCATCTTTTGGTGTTATACCTTCTGAGGTTAGCACATGGCCTAGATACTCAATTTTGCGTTCCATACACTTGCACTTGTCCTTGGACACAGTCATTCCCATTTTCTCTAGTATACTAAATACTTTGTATACTAAACCAAGATGTTCTTGTTTACTCTTAGAGTGTATCAAAATATCATCCTGAAATGCCTTGACACCATTTACTTCACCAAACAGGATATCCATACGTTTTTGGAACACTCCAGATGACGAGGCAAGACCAAATGGGAGTCTGATGTATCTGTATGCACCAAACGGAGTTATGAAAGTGGTCAGTTTCTTTGATGCTTCTGTCAAACAGACTTGATGGTAAGCTGCTTTTAGGTCAATTAATGTAAAATATTTTGACCCTGCAATAGACTGTAGTATGTCTTGTATTTTAGGAAGTGGATGACAGTTAATGAGAATGTTTCTGTTTAGTGATCTGAGGTCTACACACAGTCATATATCTCCTGTCTTCTTTTTCTTGGAAGCTACAATCGCTGACACCCATTCTAATGCATCAGTTTCCTCTATCACACCTTCTTTTTTCAGTTTTCCCAGTACTTCTTTTAACTCATTTTTTATTGACAGCGGTACAGATCTCACTTTATGTTTAGTTGGCACAGCACCTTCCTTAAAGTTTATTTCATGTGTGAAACCTTTCACGCACCCTATCTCATTTCTGAAAACATCTTTGTACTTGTTCAGTACCTCCTCTATCTCATCTTCTTTTCCATCAAGACATATGTTGTTTACAAACTCCTCCCTTAGCATTATAGGATTTTCTGCTCCTGGTTGTAGAATTACCCCTAACTTAGCTAGATCTTTCCAGCCTACCAATATTCTACCTCTTTTAGCTACAATTACTTTGGTATTGATCATTCTCCCCCTGAACGTCAACGTGTCACCGAAGTAACCCACCATATCAATATCTTGTTCCCCAAATGCTTTGGGGTTTATGTCAGTTTCGTTTAACTTCACATTTCCCCATTTTTCCTCAAATAATTTGTCAGATATTATCATTTTGGTGAACCAGAGTCTGCAGTAAACTATAATTCTACATTTCCTATCATAGCATCACCTATTGGTCCTTTCATTTTACCATCTACTACTTCCACATATAGCACAATGCTGGCACACATTTCTTCATCAAAGTCTCCTACAGCATTTATTTTAACACTTTCTGTTACTTTCCTGGTTTTGCATAAAGTAGTATATTGACCATATTTTTTACATTTGATACATTTCTTTTCAATTGCTGGACACGTCTTACAATCTGCTAAATGCTCTTGTGACCCACATCTAAAACAATTAACATTTCTTCCTCCTACCTTTTTATCACTCCAGTTTCTTTCATTACCTTTACGTTCACCTTTTCTTTTATCCTGTAAATAAAATACATTAGAATTACTACTGGTACAAGCCAATTCTTTTGTCGATATCAATGACCTTTCTATTCCTTTAGCAATGTCCACTACTTCCTGCAATGTGGGTTTCCTACAAGCTAGTAATCTTTCTTGTACTTTCTTAGAGTAACAGTAAAACACCACTTGGTCTCTTATATATGTATCAGTCAAATCTTCAAATTCACAATCCCTTGCTAAGACTCTTAGACACACTACGTATTCTTCAACTGTCTCTCCTTCCTCCTGCTTTCTTAATGCAAACTTGTGCCTTCCCACCATTATATTGCTCTCTTTATCGTATTGTTTTTCAAGTCTTTTTATAGCCTCTTGATACTCATTCATTGGTATAAAAACTCCTGGTGGGTACTCATATTCTTGCAGGCTGTCGAATATTTCTTGACCTGCTTTTCCTAACAGACCAAATAAAAGTGATTTCTTCCTTTCTGCGTCGTAACTTTTGCCATCTATTGATACTATGTAGTTTTCAAACGCTCTTAACCAACTCTTCCGCTTCATAGCAGGTTTCCCTGGCTCCTCAAGGAAAAGTGGTGGCACACATATATTGTTACTTTGTGCCATTTCACTTGTGTTTTCTTTTACTCTTTTTGATAATTGCCCTGAGTCTTGGCTTATTCACACGCTTATTTTATACTTGGTATGTCCTTCTGTTATAATTTTCCGCAAAAGGTTTAGCAGTATTTAATTTTTGCTAACATTTGTTTCATATGCTATGCTTTACAATTGCGCGTTATTTATTCACTTTTATCCAGCGCAGAATTCCTTATTCCATGGCTAGTTCCAATTAAAACACTGATCGAGCTGCTTCTGACTAGATTTCTTCAAACTGATCCAATATGGCCGCACGCACGCTGTAGGAGTGACGTATTGAGCTATATACCAATGACTTTGGCTTACACGCTCGCGTCGTTCCCAGCATGCATCACGCGTGCACTCTGACAGGAATCCTTCGCGCAGGTATTTTGAACTGCACAGCTTGCGCGCGTTCCTTCCAACACTTACTTCATTGTTTTCCTGTTCAGTTCTTCACCGGTAGGTTGATTCACGGTCAAAACGTTGCAGTTTGAATTTTCCTTCACCAGGTCTTTACGAATATTTCCTCAGTGAGCCTTCGTCTTCATCTTTGAAACGCTGTCCATTATCCTCGTCGCCAATTGTTGAAATGCGAGGCCGACGCAGGAGGAAGATGGAATGGGTTTGATTAAGGTTATACAAAGGCTCACAGGAAGCCAACAGGAATGCAGAAGCGCACAGCAGATCGGAACGGCCGAATGCCAACAGTAAGTGTGACGTCACATAAATACCATCTGAGAGCGTTCTGAGATGGAACAGAGTGAAGTGCAACAGTAGACATAGAAAACATATGAAACACTTTACAGATAAAATAAAAGAAATACAATCTCAACAAAGGGTTAAGCACGACGTAACTGGAAGCTATCCAAGATATACCACCTTCCACTGATATCATCTACTGATTGGATGGTCTTATTACATGTTTAAAAATATGTACTGTGCTGGTCTTCCTAGCAGTTACATTTAAAAATAAATAGGATTAATGACAGCTCCTACACCTAGTGAGCATCAATAGCAGAGAGATTTTTGACCTAGAGATCTTTCCACGGGCCAATATGCCTGTCTGTATCAATGCGGTTTGTTTAACGCCTAAACCTAGCCTAGCAGAAGCAGAACATGTGTCAGAATCACTCAACCTTGAATTAGTCAATTTCTGCAATTTTTCAACCTCGGTTTGAAGCTGACCAAGCATATGTTTTTCGTTTTGTTTTTTTTACAAATAAAGCGAACATTGTACATCATTACAATCATATCAGGACATCATACTCCATGTTTTATCTATTAGATCATAAAACACAATCTCAAACAAGTGGCAGTAAAACAATAAGCTTGATAAAACTAAAGGCAGCCCCAGTCAGTAGGTAAGCGCCACACTCCAGTTTCCCACCATCCGTCTATTACATTTCATTTCAACCACATACGTGCAAATATCAGCACCGTACTGTTCACTTGAAACTGACCAATAATGTGGGTTGTTTACTATGCGGTGAAAGTGAATTGCACTCAGGTCTTTAGCCGGAGAAGTATGCTCTAGGTTAGAGATATCTGCTCCAGTGCTTAATTTGATCTGGTGGATTCCAGTACTCGCACAAGCACTTAATTGATTTCTGATGGGCACCAGCACGTAATTGTCAACACGCACTTAACAGTCTGCCACATGGTGGCGCTACTCATCTAATTTAGAGATGAGCAGAAAAACAGTTGTTTATGAATACAATATACATGAAAAAACTACTAACACTTGCCGCCCCAGCCATTCCTTTCGCTTTGGGGACCCACAGAAATCTGAACTGCCGCTCTTGCAGGCTAGAGACAGGGGCAGCTCTAAGCTCATGGCAGCCCTGGGGAGGGAGCGTAGGTAAAGGGCCCTGGAAGAGGGGGTCCGGGCAGGGAGGAGCGGGGAGGCCAGTAAAGAGGGGCGGGTCAGGGTGTTTGGAAGTGGAACAGAGCCGGAGGCCGCCAAATCGATGCCAGGGGCCGCAACGCAAATATGTATCCATCCTCAGAGGATTACTATATTAAGGATATATATTGGTGTGGTGGCCCCCGGGGATTGGTGGCCCTGTGCAGGTGCACAGCTTGCACATGCCTAAGGTCGCCCTCTACTAGATAGATGGTTAGTATTTGTTTAGGCAGCAATGACAAGGGCGATGGGTGGTGTGAGCCACAGCGGCCTCCTGGTCAGGGCCCTGGCAGGTATTATTTTACAAACTAAGCACTGATCTGCTCCATTCTTACAACCCCACTAATCACCCTCTGGGCATAATTATGAATTTACTGAAAATGGCACATGATTTTTTCGTAGGCACCCGTCAGCAATTCATTGCATTCAGTGCTGGAGGTATTGATGCCACTGTTTTTAATTTGTTGCAGCTAATGTAATTTTGCTAATGTTATTTGTATTAAATTGGCACCTGTTTTGTTACTTGTTTGACTTGATCCTCCTTTGTGAGCAATAGTCTTGATTTTAGCAGTCTGCCTTGACAGCACAACTACAAATTATTTGAGAACACCAGGAGAGGGGCTTCAGTGTAACCCACATGGTGGGAGTCAGGAGTACATGTTTTCATTTGGCTAACACCGTTTGATTCCAGAAAAAAAGTGCATGCTCTTCACACAGCTGTGAAAATCGTATGTATCTAGCTGCATGTGGTTGACCTTTCATGGATACACACATGCTAATGATTTGTCTTACATAACTAGATAGTTTATGGGATTTTTCTGGCAGAAGCACAAATGGGAGGAGGGCCGTCATTAACCTACATGGATTTTTAGGTGTGGCTTGACAGTGCAATTGTCACCTGACCTTTTAAGCTACGACAATATGATTTTACGGTTCTTTGCTTCTACATAAATACATATGCCATCATGTTGGCCAATATGATCTCTGCCAACGCCAAAAGGCGAGACCAATTGGCCTTTATGATTGTGGAACAATAGTGTTGTCATCTGTTATCTGATTGTGAGTCTAGTTGTGCCAAGGTAGCTCTGTCGTCCTTGACAGTCTGTGCAAGCTTTTTCTTCTTCCTACAGCTTCCAACAGTCTCAATTTGAACATTCAAAATGTCTGAGCTCTCTTTCAGGTTTTCTGAAACTTGAAAAAGCAACTGTGCATTATTAGATTAAAAGTATGATCTGACACAGTTGGCTACTTGTAAATCATGCAAAGCTTTCTTGTATATAATTTAGGAAAATAGTGTCAATGGAAAGACTCCATGCCCTCTATAATTGCATCTTAACTCTGGTGCCAAGAATTCTGTGTTTTAATGTGATGTTTGCTGGGAAATATGCACAGCTGCCAAGTATTCACCTTGCATATGTATACCAGTTTGATGATTTCTGTGTACTTTTGAGTGGCATTCGACTGCTAAGAGTGGATCCTTCGAGTATCACTTTCTCACTAGTAAAAACAAGCAATGGGGCTAATATTTGTGTACTTGTACATTTAGTCTTAGCAAGCTGCTTGAGTCTTGTATTGCTCAACAAAAGTGATGAACTTATGGTTTTATATGTATTTTATTGTGTTACTGTTATTACCGCTCTGGATGATTTGTTAAATCAGAGCCTTTTATTCATATATTTTTATGTGAAACTCTTAGGAGCTCCAAATCATAATAAAAATTGATTTATTGGCTTGCAACAGGATAAATCATAAGTTAAGTTGTAATTTTGCCTATGATTAAACTGACTCACCTGTGCCAAGTGTCAAATGTTGCTCAGTGACTGTATGCCAGGCTGACCTATGGTGTCTTAGGGCTGGGGTCACCTGGAGATGCTAGATATAGGCACAGAGGGTGGGCTTGGCCTGCCAGGAATGGCATCAGACTGTGCTTCAATAGTATTTAGAGCTGACAGCTCCTCTGCTAGTGCCTTTAAAACCTGAAAGTTATTTTAACACCAATTTAGCCGCCTAAAGGCCATCGCTATAGCAACAAATCACTTCTCCCCGACCTAGACTCGCCTCCTTATTGTCAGAGGCAAGAGCACACAAAAAAGTGTGCTGGCTGTTTTGCTTAAATATCAGTATCCCACTGAGCTGCCTGCAATGCCTCTTCATGCTGCTAGTAGGTAGAAAATCTTGATTAAGAATTGTAGTGCTGTGATGCGGACACCAGTACTCCAATGATTTAGTCTGACCTCTGATGTGTGTACTTGGAAGGGCTGAAGATGTAATCCTGACATCATTTAAAACAAGCATTTGCAATGCAATCGGGCTCGCCTTTTGGACCTTATATGTATTTAGCTATGCAGCACATTAACCTTGCTGCTGAAACATCTTCTGTTCTTTAACAGGAAAGTAAGCACCAAACCGCGTGACACTCCAGGTATGGGAACACATGGAGAGAAATATTGCCATTTAGCGGGAAATGGTATAGTCCAAAGCTCTGTTTTTAAAATAGAATCAGAGCCTTCAGTGATCATATCACTGAAAATACAAGATTTGAAAAAATATTATTGTTTACGGGTGCTTGTGGAAGACAACTTCTATGGACTGGAATCTAGAGAATGCTAAAGTGATTCTGGTATTTTACTGACCTCTGCTAGTTGTTTTCTCTCAAAAAAATTAAATGGAGACAGTGCCAAAAAATTAAAAAAAGAAAGTCCCTCAGCAGAAAGCAATTCTGGTATTTTACTGACCTGTTCTGGTCCTTTTTTTTAAAGACAGTTGAATAGAGGTAGTTGACCAGAAAAAAAAGTCCCTAAGCGGAAGCAGACAAGTCATAGAGCTGATCTCCAGAGCCCACAAAGTACAGACAGATATAAGTATATACTAATATACAAGTATATACTAAAGTATATACAAGACGTCTCAAATGCTCGACCTAAAAACTATCCTCTTCTAAAGCCTGTGCAGCAAGGCCTCATCTTCCATCATATTGAAAGCAGTAGGCAGGAGGCTTAACATCACCGATTCTGAGACTGCAACACAATTGCCGACTCCTAAAGTCTATCTTTCAGATCAAGAAGAGTGGTCTCCTGACTCGTTCCTAGGTTTTCTCCTGACTGCCTCCCAGTAGGTTATTGATTTCTTAGACCCTTGTACTGTGTTTTGTGAAACATAGTGGGATGTTTACCACATAAAATAATTCCCGTTCTCCAGGTTAAGTAGTTATTGGGTGCAAGATATACCTCTGATTGCAATTTTTTCAGGAGAAAATAAATATATACATGCAGAAATAGGTGCATTTCCACAAATAACTAATTTTTCCACATATTTTCACCCTATAAATATGGACCAGCTTAAAGTCAATGGAAAATTGTGTGGGTGCAGTGTTTTCCACAAAACTCAACATTCTGATCCCTGCACAAACACCTCTTTAGGCAGGAATCGGAATTTACCACCGCTCTCAGAAACGGAGGCTTAAGGGGTCATTAGGATAGCGGGTGGATCGCCACCGCTCGTATGGCGATGGCAATCTGCCTGCTAAACTCCTCCCCTGCATGACTTTCCCCCCGCCAGCGTAATGTGGCAGAGTGGAAGACCATCTGCTGTTTTCCCGCCGGTAGGCAATCTGCCCGATTGCCTACTGGGCGGTAAAGCCCAGGAATATGGCTGACTCCGCCATGGAAAGACAGGTGGTTTTAGCTTTGGGGGCTGTTGCGGGCCCCCAGGGTGTTCAGGGGTGGGGGGTGCACAGGGGGAGGTACCTATGGTACCCCCTGCAGTTTCATGCACAACATGGCAGGCACCGCGCGGTGCCTACCACGTTGTGCATGAAAATCCTTGACATGCCTTTTTGGCATTGTGCGGGCGGTGCTGAAAGCACCGCCCGCCGCAATGTTAAGAATGCAGGCCAGTGAGGCGGGCGCATCCTAAGGACCCCCACGGGACCGCTGCACTAATGGCGGGCGGTCCCTTCCTACGAAAGGATGTCCGCCCGCGATCGTAATGATGCCCTTAGTGTCTTCCCAACTGCTGTGTGACAGTCTTCCCTTGGACTGCTTATTCAAAAACGACCCTTGATGGTCAAAAGATTTGATGATTATTTCAGCAGTTCATTTTTAGACTGGTTGGCTGTGGTTAGGTAGGGCTCTGTGGAACATTGTGCAGTACTCATGTCCTTTATGCACTGTTCTTAAAATTACACATGCCAGTACCCAACAATGTTTCTTATTGGCAGGGCCCTGGAAGTGTGTGATTCTGTGGCTGCAACATCTTCTGCATTATTATGAGTTTGGCCCATTTGCCACATAATCCACCATCAAATGTTTCCAGTTCAAACAGATCAAACGTTACAAATTACAAAACATTTGATGACATGTTGTGGCGTGGTGGATGGCCTTAGCTAGCAAAGGTTTACTGGTCCCTATATATTACTTTTGTCTTTATTTGTGTGTTAAATTAATGGGCTGAAACATTTGGGCAGATAGTATTAATGTGTCTAACAATGGACAAGATAAAGAAGAAACGCTATCGCTAAATCTGTAACATGATGCCACATAATTTTCCTTTTCACACAGTATAAATTAGTGAACTTTGCCACATAATTTGGCCCTCCCCTGCTGCATCATACATATTACCTACTGGCGATAGCCAGTAGGTATATATAGTTAGGATTGTTTTCCATAGGGAAATCGCAACATTCTATTGGGAATAACTTTGGCGCCGGTTGAGGAATCTTCCTGAAATTTTCCTTAACTTTGCCTCGCGGTGCTCCGGTCCTATCTGGAAGTTTGGGGGGATTCGTCAAGCGGGGGCCAAGATAAAAGGGGGGTCCCAAAACGTGTTTTCCCCATGTTAATTTCCATAGGGCGGTTGGACTCACTTTTAGCCCGAACGGCTGAATGGTTTTCCACCAAACTTGGCAAAATTGTAGGGACTGGTAGCCCGATGTGCCTTTGCTATGTCTCAAGATATGTGCTCCAGTGGTTTTTACGAAAATTAACTTTGAAAAAATATATATTGGGCTACATTGGGCTATATATATGTTAGAGCCCAAATGTAGCCCAATGTAGCCCAATGTAGCCCAATGTAGCCAAAGATGGCCACCAGAGACAAAAAAAAACAAATGTAGCCTAAATATCAGCCAGATGTATCCCAACTATAGCCCAATGACAGAATGTCCCAGAGTGTTCTAAAGAACAACTAGAGCGCTAACAGTCTTACTTATGACAAAAGTATGGCACACCTGAAGTCATCTTGATTGGAATAAAGTGTTAACACTTAAAACATTTAATTTGCAAAGGAACAAAATGAGGGGGTTCATTTTGCCATAGAAATTATGATTAGTGCTGAAGAAAGAAAAATTAGGGCACATTTTGAGTGACTTCTCAAATCCTCTTATATTTCATTAAATACAATTCTGATATGCAGTCTCCCAAGATGGCCACCTGAGACAAAAGAGCCTGTGCTTAAAAACTCTGTTAGCAAAGCAGGCATTTGAGATTTAAAAAACTTTTTAATATATAAAAACGTTATCCGCTAATAGAATTAGCATTTAAAAAACCTTGCGAATTCAATAAAAACAACATAGGTTTCAAGCTTTATATAGTTAGGAATTAGCATTTACAAAACCTTGCGAATTCACTGAAAAAACCATAGGTTTCATGCCTTATATAGTTAGGAATTAGCATTTAAAAAACCTTTGAAATTCACTGAAAAAACCATAGGTGTCAGGCCTTATATAGTTAGGAATTAGCATTTAAAAAAACCTTGCAAATTCACTGAGAAAACCATAGGTATCAGGCCTTATATAGTTAGGAATTAGCATTTAAAAAACCTTTGAAATTCACTGAAAAAACCATAGGTTTCAGGCCTTATATAGTTAGGAATTAGCATTTAAAAAACCTTGCAAATTCGCTGAAAAAACCATAGGTTTCAGGCCTTATATAGTTAGGAATTAGCATTTAAAAAACTTTTGAAATTCACTGAAAAAACCATAGGTTTCAGGAGTCATATAGTTAGGAATTAGCTTTTAAAAAACCTTTGAAATTCACTCAAAAAACTATAAGTTTTAGTGGTGTTATAGTTAGCTGGACATTTTACTCATACAAAACCATTGAAATTGCTCCTATATAGTTAGTTGTACTAACTATATTTTGCGCACACGCAATCCACTGCTGATGATGTCACATATTAGATCATTCATGACATGGTCAGTGACATCACTGATGACATCTCAAATGACATCACTGATGACATCACTGATGACATCATCCACGTGACAATCACATACACCTTTTCATACACTATTACAATTTTTCATCACTCTTTGTAAAATACAGAGTATCATATTTAAATCCATTGTCACAGCAATACAAGTATCTAAAAATCCACTCAGTGATTCATAGATGTATACACACATCTAATCACTTACCTATGGATTCACTCATACATGCTGTCAATGAACAATAGAACACTATCAAAAATGCTTATACATCTATATCGACATTAAACAACAGCACGCATCCTATTCACATATGAAGTCATCCTACTCACTTATGCAAACAATGGATCATACTTACATATTTACTTAGCAAAACACTTATACACACACCACTTCTTCTATTCATTTAGATAGTAAGTCATACTTAGTGAATTATAAAATCATTATTACAAGTATACAATTATCCATACAGTCACTCACACAATCATTGTGTCTTATGTATACTTATTTATATACAACAACTGACACATACACTGCCTTTTATTTTTCTAGTTTGTTGGACCTGTACCATTGAGAAATATATTTGCTCATCACCACACCCTTAAAGATATTCACTCACCCAAACAACTGTTGGAACATGTAGTTTTAACTTCATATATCTACTGAATCAACTATTCACACATCTTTGGACAGTCACACACCCCCCACCGAACCACACACACTTTCACACTCCCATACAAATACTCAGTTAACTAATCAATAACTAATATAGACTTTCACATTGCTAGTAACCAACTGTAGAATCAGTTTGCACAACAACTGACAAAGTGATACAGATATTCACACAGTTAAGTCACTATCCACTATATTTAGAGAGACATTATAAATTGGTCAAGTAAGCAGTCAATTACACTGCTACTAAATCCTCCATCCAAATATGTATTTATATATATCCACTTATTCTTCAATGCAAATTGCTATATATATATAAAGCATATTTAAATAACGAAGCAAACCACATTCACTGGATGATGTCATCAGTGATGTCATCAGTGATGTCATTTGAGATGTCATCAGTGATGTCACTGACCATGTCATGAATGATCTAATATGTGACATCATCAGCAGTGGATTGGGGTGCGCGAAATATAGTTAGTACAACTAACTATATAGGAGCAATTTCAATGGTTTTGCATGAGTAAAATGTGTCCAGCTAACTATAACACCACTAAAACTTATAGTTTTTTGAGTGAATTTCAAAGGTTTTTTAAAAGCTAATTCCTAACTATATAACTCCTGAAACCTATGGTTTTTTCAGTGAATATATATATATATATATATATATATATATATATATATATATATATATATATATATATATATATATATATATATATATATATATATTTATATATATATATATATTCCAACAAACAGGAACCCACTTTCGACCAAGGCCACAGCAAGCATAAAGTTCAGCTCTGTTTTATTCACACTCAGCAACTTGCTGTAAAAATAACAGTCCAGAAACCACATCAAAATAAAACGCCAAATGCGTTTCGGGCAGTAAAAATCCCTTCATCAGCGGCGTTAATACTGCAGAGAGTGAAGCGCTGTCCAATATGCACTTTTTTTAACCACCTCCGGTGGGCGTGGCCGTCACTGAGGCCTCTTGGTACTTGTAGTGCCGATTAATGCTCCCAAGTGGGTGAGCCATCCATTCTTTTCCCTTTCAGCATTGTGAACCCCAGTGGGTTGATGTGATAATCATGGCATGAGTTAGAACTTGCTTTATGGTTGCCAAGTTTTGAGCAAAATCAGGCAGTTCCCTGTAAACGCCAGCTTTATCTTCCTTCCATGCTCCAGACAACAGCGTGATGTCAAAGCAGACACGCACAGCGGTGGGCCTTAGGTCACGACCAGGAGAGCCGCTATATAATCCAACAAACAGGAACCCATTTTCGACAAAGGCCACAGGAAGCATAAAGTTCAGCTCTGTTTTATTCACACTCAGCAACTTGCTGTAAAATTCACAGTCCAGAAACCACATCAAAATAAAACGCCAGACGCGTTTTGGGCAGTAAAAATCCCTTCATCAGCGGCGTTGATGCTGCAGAGAGTGGAAACGCTGTCGAATATGCTCTATTTTTAACCGCCTCCAGTGGGCGTGGCCGTCACTGCGGCCTCTTGGTACTTGTAGTGCCGATTAATGATCCCAAGTGGGCGCGCCATCCATTCTCTTCCCTTTCAGCATTGTGAACCCAGTGGGTTGATGTGATAATCATAGCATGATCCATATATATATATATATATATATCCACCGAACCGGCTCACAAATATGCAAAAACCCCTGGCGCTCCGTTCTCCGGTGCAATGCTCCTCGGCAGAGCCAAGCCTTAATTTATTACACACACCTCTTCGAATTAAGAAATGAGCACGCACTCACGAAGGCTCTATTCTTTTTCCCAAGATTTTATTTCGCAGTTGTTTTCCAGCGTATTCACAATTACATTCCGACGCGTTTCGCTACAAACGTGTAGCTTGCTCACGGTTGATACAAAGACACAAATTGTACCTCCTATTTACTACGGAGGTACCCGCCAATCAATTACTGTGCAACGCATCATTTCCTGTTCTAAACAGGAAGTAGCTTGGGAAATGTAGTTTTGTTATTGCTTATTTGTTAAATCGGTATATCACGAACATTTTCAAGAAAATGACATTTATAAACATGCCTTACTCTTGGTTACGGAACATTCTTACATTTTTGAGAGGCAATTATATAAACATTAAGAGCCGTTTTTATGAGATTATCAACGACTTTTTTTTTATTTTTATTTTTTATTTTAACAAAACTTTATTGACAAATTGGCGCAGAAGTTATTTTCAACATGTTCATTGCTTGTATCCGATACATATTGGGTTATGATGGCTGTGTAGACGGTTAAGTGACAGGATAGAACGGCGTACAAGGTCACTATACACAATGTATAAAAAAGAATGAGGTACATAGAATTTCCTTATAACAGCATATAGGTCAACATTCCACAGTCTGTTCCAGTTCGTATTTTGCCCACCTATTATATACTGCAGTTAGTGTTCAGTGACTTCTGCGTATGGAAGGAAAATGATCTCTACAAAGAAAAAAAGGAACATAACTAATGTCATCACCACTATATACAATTGTGCTCTGTCATAAAATGGTGTCCTCCACTGCATAAAGCTCACACACCGGTTCATAGTTTACAGTCGTTGCTCCCTCCACCCCCACACAAATCAGAGATCTTCACATCATTCCGCCCCCCTACTCATCCTCTTCCTCTGACTCCAGTTCTTCATCCTCCGGCAGCGGGTCACATGGCTCCCCCCTATATTTATTCCAAGGTGTCCATACTTAGTTCCATTTACGCGGACAAGCCCGCAACATATAAACCGCCCGTTCCTTCACCATGAGGAGGTCCATATTTCTGACCCAGCCCGACACTGTCGGCAAGTCCGGAGCACCCCATTTTTGTGCTATGTCCCTTTTTGCCACTGTCATAGCCAATGATTATCAACGACTTTTGTGTAAACACTCTCCGCAAAAAACAGATTTGCGCCCCCTAGCGGGCATTCATAACTGGACCATAGTTGTCCTTCTTATGCCTATTCTAAACTTTTACTCAGACAAATATTTTGTTTTTTTTGGCTGCTGTAACTTTATAATTAGCCATGATCCTTTCCGCCCTCCAGTGGGCTTTACCTTGAGGATTCAGTTATGATCCACAGAGTTCATTACACATTTCCACCTTAATTCATCATACCTCTTGTTAGACTCTATATGTTCAAAGTAACCTACTCAATTGAAAACACTTCCTTATTACCGATTACATCATTATCAAAAAATACTCAATACATATGTATATGTACACATTTCCAAATATATCGCACATTCATTTGCTTTTAAATTTACTACAAAAGTCCCTTTTCCTTGAATTACTCAAACACCATATTTCATCATTCCCCAATGTTTTATAGATGCACGTACAGTTCCTCACTTTGATTAAGTCCCATCGGGGTCATTGTCCTGAAGTTTAATATTTGTCGCGATTCTCTGCATCTCAAAATTTTTTCCCTATCCCCACCCCTATCAAGAGGGGTGATGGTTTCCAATGCATAAAATTTTAACAAAGTCCAATCCCCATCATGGGTGCTTTCCATGTGTTTTGCCACAGCGTTATTTCTGTCCTTATTAACCGTTGCTCTAACATGCTCTAAGATTCTTTTTTTCAGTTCATTTTTTGTGCTCCCAATGTACTTTAGAGAGCATGGACATTCTATACATTCTTCTTATAGTGGGATCTAATTGAAGCAGTTTCCAATTTTTTCTTATGCTCCCCACAATTTGTTTTGGATTCTCTTGTGTAATCTAAGATCGGTCTTATTTTACTTTCTTCACTCTCTTTTCTGGTTTCACGGTTGGTTATTAAAGCATCTTTCCTTTCCTTCTCATTGGCTCTTTTCCAACACTTTTCGATGATTTTTGTGTTGTAACCCCGATTTTTGAATCTCCGTGCCATTGCATGGCTTGTTTTTTGCCATTCGGATTCCTCAGAACAAATCCGTCTTAACCTTGTGGGGAGCATAAGAAAAAATTGGAAACTGCTTCAATTAGACCCCACTATAAGGAAAATAATGGGGAAACATCCACAGGTAACCTTCAGACGGGCGAAACATCTGAAAGATAGACTGATACATAGTCACCATCAGGACAATACAAAGAAGAAAAAGGAATACAATGGATGAAAACAAAGGGTTTCATTAAATGCCAAAACTGTAAGGTATGCCAAATAGCGGTCAACAAAAAGGAAGTATTAATGCCGAATAACAAAACATGGAAAATAAAGGAATTAATTACTTGCTTGAGCACCCACGTGGTATATGTGATAGAATGTCCATGCTCTCTAAAGTACATTGGGAGCACAAAAAATGAACTGAAAAAAAGAATCTTAGAGCATGTTAGAGCAACGGTTAATAAGGACAGAAATAACGCTGTGGCAAAACACATGGAAAGCACCCATGACGGGGATTGGACTTTGTTAAAATTTTATGCATTGGAAACCATCACCCCTCTTGATAGGGGTGGGGATAGAGAAAAAATTTTGAGATGCAGAGAATCGCGACAAATATTAAACTTCAGGACAATGACCGCGATGGGACTTAATCAAAGTGAGGAACTGTACGTGCATCTATAAAACATTGGGGAATGATGAAATATGGTGTTTGAGTAATTCAAGGAAAAGGGACTTTTGTAGTAAATTTAAAAGCAAATGAATGTGCGATATATTTGGAAATGTGTACATATACATATGTATTGAGTATTTTTTGGTAATGATGTAATCGGTAATAAGGAAGTGTTTTCAATTGAGTAGGTTACTTTGAACATATAGAGTCTAACAAGAGGTATGATGAATTAAGGTGGAAATGTGTAATGAACTCTGTGGATCATAACTGAATCCTCAAGGTAAAGCCCACTGGAGGGCGGAAAGGATCTTGGCTAATTATAAAGTTACAGCCGCCAAAAAACCCAAAATATTTGTCTGCGTAAAATTTTAGAATAGGCATAAGAAGGACAACTATGGTCCAGTTATGAATGCCCACTAGGGGGCGCAAATCTGTTTTTTGCGGAGAGTGTTTACACAAAAGTCGTTGATAATCTCATAAAAACGGCTCTTAATGTTTATATAATTGCCTCTCAAACATGTAAGAATGTTCCGTAACCAAGAGTAAGGCATGTTTATAAATGTCATTTTCTTGAAAATGTTCGTAATATACAGATTTAACAAATAAGCAATAACAAAACTACATTTCCCAAGCTACTTCCTGTTTAGAACAGGAAATGATGCGTTGCACAGTAATTGATTGGCGGGTACCTCCGTAGTAAATAGGAGGTACAATTTGTGTCTTTGTATCAACCGTGAGAAAGCTACACGTTTGTAGCGAAACGGGTCGGAATGTAATTGTGAATACGCTGGAAAACAACTGCGAAATAAAATCTTGGGAAAAAGAATAGAGCCTTCATGAGTGCGTGCTCATTTCTTCATTCGAAGAGGTGTGTGTAATATATATATATATATATATATATATATTTTTTTTAGATCAAAGAATCACACGGCACTCTTCTTGGCAGTTTACGATATTTAATCACAGGTTCACAGCAAAACTCCTACGCGTTTCGAACAAACGTTCCTGGTCACGGCAGTGTTTTACATTAGTCCTTTCTTTGTTTTGCTTTTTATACATTACATTGACACCAATTAGGTGATGCATTATGGGACTTGTGGTTTTTCAGTTTATAACATATTTAATTTTTTTACATTTTTTACATTTTGTCTGACACGGAATGAAGAGGCATTTGAAAACAGTGGATTCACAAATCCGTTATGCAGGTCATTGCATATATGGTTGTATTCGCGGGGGTTCCGCTAAACTTTGGGTAAAAAGTTAACCAAGTAGAAATTTTCCTACTTAAGGTAAAAAGTAACAAAAGTGAATAACTGCTTTATATGAAACCCCACAAAACACACCGTGTCAGACAAAATGTAAAAAATGTAAAGAATTTAAATATGTTATAAACTGAAAAACCACAAGTCCCATAATGCATCACCTAATTGGTGTCAATAGGGATGCCAATTACGGAAACGTGAACCCACTATCAAATAACGTTAGTCATATCCATCCAATTTCTTACTTAAGATAGTAGAGTCCCCAAAAAGTCGTATGGAAGACGCGTTAGAAAGGATAGACGCGAAGTGCGCGACGGCATACAAAAATCCCGGGTCACAGTGTTCCTGGTATCAGACCGATACCAGGAACACTGTGACCGTTTCCGTAATTGGAAGCAAAAGAGCGACCTCCTTTGCCTATACAGTAGCGTCCGAGCCCTGAAGATTTGCGTGAGCGATGGAACACGTGTCGGCCGGCTGCTGTTTCTCTGTCATGGAAATAAAGAACTGAAGATTTCAGTCTACACAAGACTCTTTCGTCTCTCTGTCATCTTACCTTTTGTGACTTTGTACTTATCCAATGATATGACTATCGTTTGTACTCTTTAGTGTGTGTGCATAGGGGAATTCTTTCACCGTGAAAAAGTGCGCAGAAGCCCTAATCGCCAACACCAGGTTACAGAAACAGGATAGGAGAACGCAAAAAGTTTCGGGGTGAACCTGCCAAAAGGGCCAAGTCCAACACTGGTGTTATCTAACTGTCTCACAGCCTCAGCAATATATTGATCCCTGTCTAGTATGATAACATTGCCACCTTTGTCAGCCGGACGGATAACAATGCTGGCCTCATCGTCTAGGAATTTCAGTGCCTGACTCTGATGGTAGGTAAGGTTGTTGTTATCCCTTCTGATTTTTGTATTCTTGTGCCTATAAGAGCAAAGTGCCTTGCTTACACTGTCATGAAAGGTGTCTATATTGTCATGCGGTAAGTTCGGAAGGAATGTGGATCTGGGTCTAAACTCGGTTGAAGCGGATGCGTCAGTGGGCAGGTCAAGTGTCTTGAGTACTTGCATGTTACTAACATCAGAAGTGGTGTCCTTGTTGCCCTGCTCAAGTTGGACCATGGTGATCAGAGTGTCTATATCACCTACACTGAGATTGTCCTGCCTATTCAGGTTCTGGGTTCTGGTTTTTCTACTGCTGTCCCCTAGTCTCTTAAGTTTATGCCACTTTTTCTGTTTGAGCTTCCTAACGAATTTGAACAAATCGATTCTCGCATCAGTGTAGTTAAAAGGGTATGTTGGGCTGAATGATAATCCTAAGCAAAGGGTCTGTTTTTTAGTGTCATTCATGAGTCTATTAGAGAGGTTAATCACCGTTTTGTTAACCATTTTTTGATCCATCAGAATGCTTTTCTGGAGGATGTCTTGTTGCTTCCCATGCCGCCCTGCCCTCTGCCTCTTTTGCCATCATTGCTGGATTTGTTTCATCACCCTCTGCCACATCCTCGTCCTCTTTGACCCCGTGTCTTCGGCGCCGGAGTGTCCCGGAGATGCCGGTATTCGTCTAAAAAAGTAATTGGACGGGATTGCGTTCTTCCGTTGGGGCATTGGGGCATTGTCTACTGAAACATCAGACTCAGTCTCACTGGCTGTCGAGACCGCAGATGTGGGGTTCACTTCAACGTCACCACACTCCACTTCTGGGACATTTTGTTGGTTGTACAAGTGGTAATACTTGCGACTGAAAGTCAGGATTCTACAGGTTTCATAGTCTCCGTAGTCCTGGTCGAGTTTTCTTTGTTTCCGGGCTTTGATGTCTTCTAGGTGTTTCTTGAGGCGCTCCTTCATTGAGGTTAATGCCTTATCCAAAATCTCAGTCTCTATATGTTTTTTGAGGTCTTCCATGATCTCCTGTATTTGTTTAAGTATTGCATTCCTATCAATCCAGGCATACTTTACGAGGATTTCCAGCATTCTTCTAGAACTCTGAGAAGACTTCTCCGACCACTCTTCTATAACGTGTGTTAATCAGCACACCAGTGTCCCTCTTTGATGTTTATGCCATTGAGAATACTGTATTAGTTTCACGTGAACAAGGCTTCGCAGTAAGCTGAAACGAGTTGTGGAATAAACATCTTTGTGGATTACTTTACCGGTGTGGAGTGTGTGTTACTGAGAGCGCACGTTACTTGTGGACACTTAGCGAATATATATATATATATATATATATATGAGCCACAATCCTTGTTTGCCAAATCCGCAGCAACAAACAGGTACCGACCACAACGTAGAGTTTCAGTGCAGCGCTTTTATTGCAGAAACAGGTGCATCCAAAAAACAAAGCAGCAAGAGCCCAGCCTGACGCGTTTCGACCGCGTTTCAACGGTCTTGATCACATGACGTGCTGTACCAGTTAAACTCATTATATAGTGTCACAACCAGTTGAGTTCACAATATAACCACCTTCTTTCAGCAGTAGACATGAGCAACATACTGTATGGGTGCCACTATTACATAAGAGTGTTGAGGCCTGGGGTCGGTTACAACCTATGGAAAAAAAGCAGGAATACTACTCACAATTACATAATTCAACCTCATTAAGTTTTATTAGAAATATAGATATAATGAACACTTTTACCTAGTGGAAATATCAGTGTGATCATCAAAACAAAACACAGTTGAAATTCATGTATAATACTTAAAACATCCCCCTCAAAGTATTGTAATCGTTATTGCTGTAAATTGCATAAAGGGATGAAAATTAAAGTGCAAGTGCAAAAATGTGCAAAGTGTGTGCAAGATATCAACATTAATTCTTCTTTGTTGTTAGACCATACAATTAAACAATAAAAAACAGCATAAGATATGCCCCATTCATATAAATATAAAGTGGAAGTGCAATGTACACCTATGACTGAGCACAGAATGCCCAACTGTAAACAGAAACAATAAACCCATATTGTACACAAGCCCTTCTTATAGAGATAAAGTGCTAGTGCACACTAAACATATAACTGGTGCAAAAAACAATAGAAGTCATCATTGGGTACATTACAGACTCCATAATATACAGTACATTAGATTCAAGGAGCTCAAACCAGTTTAAAAACTCTCCTAAAACCAGGTAGAACTAGGTAAAAACCCAGTTAAAACCCTGAAAAACAGAGTTAAAAACTGGATTAAAAAGCCACCATAAAAAACACACAGCACAGCATATAATGTTGACACCAAGAAACCAGTCTTATAAGAAAGTATGCAGATCTTTCCCAGTGTTAAGACCATTTGGCATCTTAGGGCCAGATATAGGTAGCCTCATACCGGTCGGTAACGGCCTAAATTACCGAATTTCGGCCGTTACCGACCGGTATTAGGCTTGTGAGATGTAGGAGGCCAAATTGAAGGATTCGGTAATTTACTGAATCAGTAATTTAAGGAATCGGTAAATTACCGAATCCTTAAGATACCGAATCGGTAACTTACCGAATCCTGTATGTAGGGAGCACTCAAGTGAGTGCATTCCTCATTTAAGGATTTTTTATTTACCACCAACTACAAGTTGCTGGTAAATATCAAAAACCTTTAAAAAAAAGCAATGTTGTGCTTTTTTAACTGTGCCATGTGGCAGACATACATGCCCTTAGGGCATGTATGTGTGCCACATGTGCACACATGCATGATTCAGGGGTGCAACAGGGTGTCAAAGTGCCACCCTGCCACCCTTGAATGTGTTCCCCCTTTTACCGAATCGGTATTTACCGATTTGGTATTTATCGAATCTTACCGATTCTGTAAAATGTACCGAATAAATACCTACATCGCATTTACCGATTCTGAAATACCGAATCGGTAAAATTCTGTATTTTAGAATCAGTAAATCTGGATTACCTACATCTGGCCCTTAGTGTCTAGCAGCATGATAAATTCTGATTCTTAACTGCTGTAGTCTCTTTTTTCGATTACCACCCCTGATGGATTTAGGGACTGAACCTATGACATAATAACTCAAATTATTGGGATTCTTGTTATTAACTAGTTTGAGATGATGAGCCACTGGATAATTGTGGTCAGAGTTACCTACTTCAAGGAATGTTGGAGTATTCTATTAAAAACTTGAATCTTTGTACTCC
Organism: Lissotriton helveticus; assembly: GCF_964261635.1. NCBI lineage: Eukaryota > Metazoa > Chordata > Amphibia > Caudata > Salamandridae > Lissotriton > Lissotriton helveticus. The sequence goes on from NC_136068.1 coordinate 318,301,276, forward strand.
CAACATATTGTATATGGCATGTGCCTTCCAATATATAGACTGCAAAATCAGTCCTACAGGTGAAATGACCCTGGATCTTAACAGGTTTGGAATCAAAAACAGTAGTGTATTCAGTGTTGTTTTTGCCAAATTTACATGCTCAGCGCGAGCTACACTTAAAAACTGACCGTGCCGACAACCAAGTATTAGAAACGATCACCTCTGGACTAGGTTTGACAAGAGCATCTCTCATCGAGGGTGCTCGTCTAAAGGTTGGAGAAGGGAGCTCTTGCAAAATTTGTGACATGATACTGTCAGACATTACTATGGGCCAATTTTTATAAAGGATCCTACGCACCTGTCTCTCTTGTCGACTATAGGTTGTGATGAATCTCACTATGTTCATGGGTTCAGAAGTATGCTCAGTGGTGGTTGTCTGAACAGGAAGTACACTAGTGGTGATAGCAGCTAGACACTCTTCCCTACTGTGACTGTTGGCTCTATTTAATGAAGCTTTCAAATCTTTAGTTTTGTAGACCCTGGTACTAAAACGCTGGAAAGCTTCTGACTGACAGTTCAGCCTCAGAACTGCTTCGAATTAAATGGTTGGGGTGTGAACTGCTCGCATGGAGTACAGAATTTCCAGCAGTCCTTTTTCTATGACGTTTAGTGTGGATGGAGTTGTCCTTAATATATAACTCTACATCTAAGAACTGCACACTCTCTTTGCTTATGTCAGCAGTACATTTCAAATTAAGCATATTATTGTTTAGGGTCTCAACAAAATGTCTAGCCAACTCCATAGATCCTCTCCAAATTAAACAGACATCATCTATAAATCTCCACCAATATATATATATATATATTAGTGAATCCTAGAGGGCACAGCTCACTGCTATCTCTGGACCTCGGGCCAATCTCTAAGTTTTATATATTAACTGCAGAGTGATCTGCCGAGGTTGTGAACCACTGATCGACTCCAGTGGCTGCCCCTCACGTAATGCATTCTAACACTCACCAGTTCTTATCTGCTCTTAACCCAGTCACCAGGCAAGACCACGCCCCCTCTTTTCCCTGGTGCCTGCTCGCTGCGCAAGTGCATTATCACTCTGAGCAATGTCACTGGTGAGCTGCATTTTGTTGTAGGTGTTGAAAATCTAGATCTTGAGCACAGATTGTATCATTGCTTTGGTTAATATGATTATAAAAATATCTTTGTGGAACTTTGGTCTATCTTTACCAAACCCCACCAAATATTCTAGAAACACTCAGGCCTATTTATGAGCCCGTTGCGCTGCTGTTGCATCACTTTTTTGTGATGCTATGGCAGCATAAAATATGTGCTGCGTTGTGCCATATTTACAAAGTGACACATTTAAAGAGATATGTCACTTTGGAAAGCCCTACTCTATATTATACCTTTGTCAGGTATAATCTATGCAGAGTGGGCATTCACCATAATAAAGGGTTGTAGAAGTGGCGCCGTGAAATAGATTCACTATGCCAATTATAGGACCCCACTGCATCAAAATCTTACGCCTGCCTCACAGTGTAAGACTGACGCAGGCGCCTTTAACATGGGAATTGCCCATGTGTAGTAACCCATTGCTTGAGTAGCGTCACTGTGGTGAATAAAAGTAGAACTGGTCCAAGTATATATTCATGTAGATTTATTTAAGATAGATGTCACAGTGTAGAGTCCCACCAGGAGCAGCCTTCCTGCTGCTCAGCCCATCAACCAACTGACTCAAACACTCACCAACATTCCACTCACCAACATTCTCTCACCACAGTCACACTGGCTGAACAGCAGGTATAACACATCTCCTATCTTTGTATTAAATACAGAAGGACTCTAAATGGAATAACAATGAAGTCTAATGCAAGCAAAGGATAGCATAGTAACAATAGCATGCAACAGAATGATAACAGAACCGTTGCCAGGCATAAGGAAAATAGCAATGATCTGAAACATCAGCATGAAGAAAATAGATGGAAAATATCATGCTTCAAGAAATAAAAAGAAAGAGAAAAAGGAACACAAGTGCTACAATAAGAATACACACAGGCACCCCATCTCCCTTTCTACCACAGCAAAAATACAAGCACTACTACACTGCAAACCGCAAATAAACCCACATAACTTAAATATGCCAGCTGGCCAGGCAAACATAAGAAAAGTAAACAGGGTGCCAACCAAAGGTGCGGCAGGGCATCATTCTAACAACAACCACAAAACTGTAGAAACTCATTCCACAGAAAAACTAACGGCATAAAAATAGCCCTCTAGCCTTACCCATAGTAAGGGTGGTACGTGTGGAAGGGGCTTCACAAGGAGCTCAAGCAAATCATAGGAGAAAACACCAATCTCTAGGGAAAAACACTAATTCTTGAACAATACAGCTTGAATCCAATCCTTCACCCAAAACCCTAAGCTAGGGTGGTACATGTGGAGTCACACCCCACATGGAACATCTACAGGTGCACAACTCAGAACTGAATCAAATCGTACGAAAGACAGCAGTCACTAGAAAAACACTCATTCTACAAAATCAGGCTTCACCTCAGCCCTCCACCCAAACCCGTAGTTGGGGTGCTATGTGTGGGAAAAGAATACTTCACATAGAAGAAGTACAACACAGCACCTAATACAATAGTAAGAAAAAAATCAATATGAAAAAAATGCTCACTCAACAGTCTGCACTAAGATGGGTGGTAATTCTGCACCAATCCACAACCACATGAAAGTGGGAGACACAACCACTAACAACTGCACCATCCCAAGCAATCATTATACTGTTATCGTAAAATGTTAAAGTACAAATCAGACTAACTAAAATCCAGATCATAAATACCAGCACACTCGAAAACAAGACCAGAAAATTAGTCAGAAATATAACCATAAACCAGAGGATATCAAGTACATCATGTCACTTAAATAAATAAGAAAAAAATGGCATGAAACTGTAGTATGAACACTAAACAGTTGTTCCATGTAGCACTGATGTAACTCGGGTGAGCGATATCTCACCCGACCCAACATATCAAATCTCTGCGGTGGACTAAAGTCTACTGTAGTATTATAGATAGTGACAGAATGGCGCTGTTGGCAATTAAACAGTACTCAAGTTATTCGCCTCAACAAGGTTAAATCAGATAGGTTGTCAAATTACCAACATAATCCACATTTAGCTTCCGCTAAAACCAATGGCGAGAAACAGTGCCCTCTAGCATCGCAGAATGAGGAATGCCGCAACTCTGACACAGAAACCATGGTTAATGTATTTCCAAAAGCTGTTGCAGCTCTTACTCGCAGCAGCGTGAAGAGAAAACTCAGCCATCTAAGATGGCGGCACACTGAAATAGAGAGCGCCAGGTGGCTAATGCCGAGTACATGCTCTCCTAACATTGCAGGACAACACAGCATCACAGGACAGCTCGAAATTGGCGGTTATATGAGAAGACGTCACATGAGCTTCACGCGACACCAGTCTAAGGTAAGGTATGCGCGCTCTGTCTAATATCATTAATCTGACATCAGTTGATTCAAACGATGCTTAAGGTAACGGCAAATGGCCCACCAAACAAGCTTAAAGTCAAAGAAAAACTTACCAAATATGACTCAAACGGCTTCCAATGCAAAGAAATAAAGATAATGTTGAGACTCGATACCAGCTTAATTTGTCGAAGTGTTCACAGGAAGTAGACAACATCCGCAGTGCCCATAAAATACAACACTACTCCTGAGAAAACACGGCCAGAATATGCAGAAGAAAAGAAGTCATTAAATGTGTAGATTCCAACTACCCATCAAAATCTGTAGAAGCACAACAGAACAACAGAACGCTGCAGCCAAAAGTTCATGAGAAGAAAGTAAAATGCCTTAATACATGGAGCGCTTCTTCAAGTACAATGCTAGCCTGTGTACTTGCAAGTCTCTGTAAGTAGCAGGTTCACGCCCTGACAGTCACTGCTGCTGGCTGCACTGTAACTTCTTAACACGTAACTGACACACGCACCTCAGACTCCATCAGCACTCTGATGTGCTTATTGTGTGCGACAGAGCTTCCCAGTGAAATTAAATCTGGATAGAGTGCTGGCATAGGGGTAATTTGAACATCAGGACAGTCACTGCAGCTCCAGTACACTTGAAGCAGATACAGCAAGAACTGGCACACTTGGGTTGGGGGCGACCAATGTCAAGGTCACTGGTAGGGCTCAGGGTTGCCAGGTTGCTGTAGAATAAATGCTTTCCAGAGTTCCTCTTCTTTAATTTACATTTACTTAATTCTTGATGCTTAAAGTCCATTCAGGTAGCAAATGCAGGTTCTTGCCAAAAAAATCGTCGCCAAAATGTGGTGAGCAAAAGTAGTTTCTTCATGTAGATTTAAGATAGATGTTACAGTGTAGAGCCCCACCAGGAGCATCCTTCCTGCTGCTCTGCCCATTCACCAACTGACTCACACGCTCACCAACATTCCACTCACTAACATTCTATCATCACAGTCACACTGACTGAGCAGCAGGTATAACAGTCACTTTTGTGTCACACTTCAGCAATGCGTCATTACAGCGCTTACAGATAAGTCAGAAATACTGGCGTATCTTTGAGACATGGAGCGCCGTACAATAAATACGGTGTATCCATCGCGTAGCAAGGTGGGTGCACTTAAAGTATTGTATCACTGTTCCCAGGCAACAATGAGACACATTTCATAAATAAGGCCCACAGTTGTCACTCATTCTGATTCTGCATTTATGTTATCTTGTCTCATTCGCTCTCTCTTTTCTCCAACCACTTCCCCCTCTCACTCCGTCTCTCTCATAGATGCACCTTTTCTTTATTTTATACTTAAATTATTTTATAAAACACAGAAAGACTTTGCACTGTTTGTAATTAGTTGTAATTAGGTGAGGAACTGTCATTGAGCTCTCTCGCTCTGCCACATGCCCTGAGGGTCTCTTTGAAGTTAGGCAAAGACAATAAACTCTGCCAGAAGGAATGAGGGCTGCGCCTCGGGCAGAGGAGCACCCCCGCGTCTAGTCGCCTCCTGCCTGGGGGCAAGTCCCTACCTTCCTGTGGCTTGGAACATCCCAGTGCCTCGTGTGAAGGCACTGGTATGCCAGGTGGGAAAAAAATAGCTTGAGTGCATGTTTTACGACAGTGAAATATAAGACGGAAACTTAAGCTATGGCCACCCAGTCTCCTATCTGCCTGAGTAAGTGAAAGAGAATGCAGGAAATGCATGTGCACAGGGATGTAACATACTTCTCCGCACCTATCTGAATGTAAATTGCACGCATTTTCGCCATCATTTCACGGCTCTAGCGGCCGTTTTCGGGCTTTATTGGGCTTTATTTGGGGATTGGGAAATCTTTACACGGCGGCCATCTTGAGTGTGGCCCAGAGCGGTGAGAGCGCTCTAGTGGACCACATAAAAGGAAAGGGACGCTCTACCGCGCTAGCGGTCGCGTTTGCGGGAGCGCCATCCCTAGCGCCGGAGTCTCGCCTGAGTCAGCCCGTCTGCACCCGTCCGCGACAGGACGGGGCACAGGGGCCGTGGACTCCGTCTCAGTCCGCCCAGCTCTAACAGGTATGAGCAAAAAATATATAACATATTCCGCCCAAACTTTACGGGATCTCAAGCCACCATTTGAATGTTGCACAAAAATACCCTGGTCGACAGTTGAGGGAGGTTTTTCATGTCTTCAGTGTCGACGTCATTCACTCACTAGTACTATCCAACCAGAGGTAAACACTCCCTTAGATGGATTAAAGAGCTTCCTCCTAAATGTACGATCCCTACCCAAACACCAGCATCAGGTTTGGGATTTAGTTAATAGTATTCAGCCGGATATATGTTTCCTCACTGAAGCATGGATGAAGCCCCACACAATTACAGCTATAGCAATGGGGATCCCATCTGGATATAAGTTCAAACATCTAGACAGAGAAGTGAAAACAGGTGGTGGTTTGGCCATAATACATAAGGACGAGATAAAGGTCACAATACTCGAGCAACATCGAAGTCTACAACTAGAAATCATGATCTTTAAAATCGACCTAACTAGCCACACTTCCTGGAAAGGCGCTCTGGCTTATCGACCACCAGGATCAAACCCTGACTTTGCGCTCACTCTCCAAGAGCTTTTAGCTCCCCGTCTTAAATCTAAAGAAGACTTTATTCTCTTGGGAGATTTTAACATCCATGTAGATCAGCCAGAACTATCCGAATCCATTTCCCTACTCACGGATCTATCAAATTTAGGTCTAGAATTACAAAATAAAGGACCAACACATAGGGGCGGCCACACGCTAGACTTAGTTTTTTCCAACTGCACTAAATTAACCTGTCTTCCAGCAAAAGAGATTCTTTGGACGGATCATTTCTTGTTAGAATTTAACTTACTGACTCCAAAAAGATCCACTAATAAAGCACCATCTTCTCCTACCTGGCGCCGTCAATGGCATAAAATCTCAGTCAATAAACTACAGGAAATTTGGATACAACCTGCCATACTGGCAGATGACACAGCAGATACAGCACTGGCTAAACTTAATGATTCAATTAAGCGAGCCATCGACATCATAGCCCCTTTAAAATCACACAAACAGTACCCTTCCTCTAAGCAGGAGAGCTGGTACTCACCTGAGTTAAGAGAAGAGAAGCGAAAATGTAGACGAGTAGAGAAAAAATGGAGGAGAAGTAAAACTGAGACTCGAGCAGTTTTTCTAGATGTCCAAATAATATACTATAAAAACATAAAGCAAGCTAGGAAACACCATTTAATGCAACAATTAACAGAAGCGGGTAACTGTCCCAAAGAGCTTTTTAAAATTCTGCAGAATTTTATAAAACCCGCAGCATGTGAGAGCTCTGACGATTGTTCGCAGATTCTATGCGATGAAATCTCGCTATTCTTCGAGGAAAAAATAAATACTATTTATGGAAGAATAGTGGCAGCTAACAATAACATGGGTGATACCAATAAGCCCCTACCCCCGATCCCGCCAAAGCACAATAAACATCCGCTGCTAGCTATTCCTCCAATTGACAATGCAGAGCTCCTTTCCCTTATCGCCCATATTAAATCTGGATCTCCACATGACCTCCTCCCTGCCAAGATGGTTGCCCCTCTGATTTCTCTCTTAGGACCCTCCATAAAGAGTGTTATTAACATCTCTCTCATGAAAGGACAGGTCCCGGCAGACTGGAAAAGAGCGGTGGTAAACCCAATCAGAAAAAAAGCGGCTTCCCCATGGACAGACCTCTCAAACCTGCGTCCCATTTCACTTTTGCCTTATATCGGCAAAATAGCAGAGAAGCACGTGAACACCTATCTATCAGGACATCTAGAAGCGACGGAGGGCCTGGACTACTCGCAATCTGGGTTCAGGCCTAACCACAGCACCGAATCAGCCCTCCAAACAGTGACCAATAACATCAAAATGGCACTGGAGGAGGGCAGCTCTATGATTCTGGTGCTGTTGGATCTCTCCGCCGCTTTTGATACGGTGTCTCACACGGTGCTTCTCGATTGTTTAAAGGACGTTGGTTTGGAAGGAGTGGCTCTGTCATGGATGGAAAGCTTTCTATCCGGTCGCTCCCAAGAAGTTTGGCTGGGCTCCCACAAATCCATCTATAGGGAGCTCAACAAGGGAGTGCAACAGGGCTCATGTTTAAGCCCGACACTTTTCAATGTGTATGTGGCCCCCTTGGCCAACTTAGCAAGATCATTTGGGTTTACCCTGGTGTCGTACGCCGACGACACCCAACTCCTCTTTCCTTTTAAAAGTCTGACCCCTGCAATAAAAAGATCATTTGCAGATGGAATGAGAGCAATATCAGAGTGGATGTCATCAAACTGTCTCCAATGCAACGTAGAGAAAACAGAGGTCATGCTGTTTGGACAAGCGGCAACACACTGGTCACCTGAATGGTGGCCCTCAGAATTAGGTCCTGTTCCCAGCCCTAAGAGTACGGTAAAAAACTTGGGAGTGTTACTAGATCAGACACTCACGTTTAAAGATCATGTAAACCAGGTGGCTGGTACCTGCTTTCGGGCAATTGGGATGCTAAGAAGAGTGTTTCCCTATTTACCAGATTGCCACAGGAAAACACTTGTGCAGGCGCTAGTCATCAGCAGAGTGGATTACTGTAACGGTCTTCTTTTAGGAGCCAACGAAGGACAACTTAATAAGTTACAAGTAGTCCAAAATACGGCGGCAAGGACAGTCCTGAACGTTCCCCCTAGGACTCCTTCCCGCCCCCTGCTGACTAGACTCCACTGGTTACCAGTGAGGAAACGAGTGCAGTTTAAGACCCTATGCACCATCCACAAAAGTGTGATAGGCGAAGGCCCAAGATATTTGGCCGAAATTTTTCAGCCACACGTACCTGGGCGCTCTCTGCGTTCTAGAAGTCAACAGCTACTGCAGATACCTAGAATAAAGAAGTCCAGACAAGGAGGCCGAGCGCTGGCTCATGTGGGACCAGTGCTCTGGAACTCTCTACCTCTTGAGCTGAGATCACTCACTAGCCACCTGACTTTCCGGAAGACCCTAAAAACATACTTATTTACCAGTAACTAATTTCTTCCCTGTATGATGTACTATCCCTTGAATAAGACCATCTGGAGCTATATTCTGACTGGCAAAGCGCGGAGATACCCCTTTGGGGGTTTATTCAGGCGCTATATATAAGAATATAAAAATAAATAAATGCTGTGGAAATACATGTTTTTAGATAAAAATAAACATATAATTAAATGGCCTACATTTTTTGCAAAGCGGCAGCCCTAAAGGAGAGGAGTAAAGGAGCAACAAAACTAAACATGTCACCACTGGGGGCACTAGGAGAAAATTGTGAAACTCTGATGGGACCATTGATAATCTCTGCTCACAGGAGGTGAAAGAAAACAGTGGCCCAGATCATGAAAAGGTGCATGGTAAATATGATGCAAAGAGAACAGGTGGCGGTTGGTGTATTTGTTTGTGGGGAGGGGTAACTAGACATGGTGCATTAAAGTCCTTGAATTGGACAAGGGGTGAGGAAGGGCCCCACACTCCATTCTGCTGGTGTTTTGGTGCCAGGGGCCAGCACAGTGGTGCATTGTTTGGGAAGGTATGCTTTATTATATTGCGAATAACCTACCATACAGTAATGCCAAACACTTACATCAGGAAAATGCAAAAGACCACAGCGCAGTAATACAAATGACCACAGAGGATGAGCAAGACTAATTCCTGAGACCTATGAAAGATGTAACTCAGACCACTGCAAAAGAAATAATTCAGAGCTCTGGAAAGACTTCTTTCAGAGCAATAGGACATATCACAGATAAACCGGGCCTCCTGTTATACTTCCGTTAAAAGAATTGCTGTCCAGAGATTTTCATTTTTTATTTGTGTTTTTGGATCATTAGAGAAGGAATTTATCTTGGGTAGACATTGCTGATCTGGGCCAAATTTTTCTATGCGACATTTTTAAAAATTGCTGATGTGTTGTAGGGATGATGTAATATTTCAGGAACCATGAGACCCATCTACTTCAATTTGGTGTCAAAACTTAGGTTTTGGGGGTCAAGTGGTCTTATAGAGATATAAAATAACTCTGCAGTGTAACCTTTCGACCATTTTCCGAACTGGCAGCTATAATAGAGGAAAAAGAGACATAAAGAAATGAAATTAAATAAATAAATAAATTAAATAAATGATAATGGTTTTTAAACTGTGCCGCTGGATTCAAGCTTCCCTGGCTGAAAAAGGAATCCCACAATGCTTGTTTCTGGTCCAGAAAGGACCTGGCTTGGCAATTCTGGCTGGACTGTCCCAATGAGGAGCAGGGTCATAACCCATTTGTATAACGCTGGGTCTAAGGTTGGGTGGTATGGTGAGGAAAAGAATAATGATTTTAACCCAAATCTCTTGACTGGAGGTGAATGTTTGATTTGCTCCACATTCAGTCCATCATTTGTGTGTCATTTACTTTCCCAACATAGGTGCCCCAGGTATGCCTAGGCATTGGTCCTGGGGTCACCGTGCCAATGTATTCAAGCTAGACTGGCTGATGAGGGGTGATACCCCTAAACCGGTCCCAGGATGCTAGTTTCTGGTCCAGGGAGGACCCAGCTTGTCAGTCCGGGCTGGAATGTTCCTATGAGAAGCAGGATCAAGACTGATTTGCATTTGGCTGGATCTAAACTGGAGTGGCATAGTGAGCCAAAGAATGATGGATTTAACCCAGATCTATTGACTAGGATAAATGTTTTATTTGTTCCATATTCCGTCCATCATTTGTGTGTCTTGAATTTTTGAAGCACACAAGGTCAATTTTTACACTTGTAGACATTAGTTTGATTCCAACATTCTTTGACAGATAGTTCAAGATAGCTGTCAAAGACAATGTTCAGTTCTTGCAAGGTGCACACTGACTTTGATATCTGTAGAACAGTCTGAACAACCCCTTTGAATTTTTGCATGGGTGAAATCTAAACCATTCGCAACTGTGACATATAGTCCACAGCAACAGTAGTTTTCAATGAGGACACCTTTTTTAATTGAAAATCTTTAGGTGAAAGATTTTTTTTGAGCTCTTGTACGAGTTTGTGTTTCCTTGCTTTGTTTGCAGATTAAATAGTGTGTTTGTTGGAAGAAGATCATCAACAGAATATCCTTGATGAGTTTGCCCCTTTCTTTTGCTACATCCATTATTGTATGTGCTTGTGAAAGTTGTTTTTGTATAACCTGTTTTGTAAAGGCTGGTTGGACGAAACTCTTACTATGATAATAAAAGTGTGGAAATGTAACCTAAGTGAGTATGTCAAACAGCTTTTTCTCTTTTAATACAAATCGCACCTGCTTCAGCTCTGCATTCAGTTTTGATCCATGTTCCAGGATAATCTAGTAGATTTGTCTTTATATCCTTATCCACATATTGTTTGGTCACAAAGTTCTGTAGTCGCATAGGCTCAGTCATTTCAAAGGGGTATCTTTGCTGCTGCATGAAATGAAGAAGGCTGTCAACATATTTACTAAAATGCTCTCCTCTCTTTTCCACAAGTTCATGGGGAGGAACAGTTTCATGATGGTCAATTAATTTTGAATTTGTCATCTCTTTGAAAACATTGCAAATAGAAAGGATTTCTTGGTAAACTAGCTGCCATTGAGCAACAAATTTAACTTTTACATGTCAGACCCACAATTCTCTTGGGGCTTTTCTGTGATATCTGGATCGTCTTTTCCAGTTTCATATCTGGAGCCACAGAATTGAACCTCCCCTCTCTGTCTTTCACCACAAAACGACTTTGGATGAATTTTCTGTAGAGTTATGGTTTTTCCATCTATAGCTTCTTCCCTCTTTCCATATACCACGACCCATATCTCAGATAGTTTAGAGCTATAATTTGTAAATCATTTCCCCAGTACTTGCAAAGTTCAGATTTTTCTTCATATTCTTTGACAACCTCTACAAACTTGGTTTTCAGGTTTTGTGATTTTGAACTGAGTGTACTGAGCATTGCCTGGTTTTCCATTATGTATTTTATTTAAGTGCACCCTGTGCCTTGTTCGCTTCTGAGATAAGATATGCAACACCTAATTTGTCATTCTTGTTCCAGGAAGAATTCCAATGCAATCATTGTATATCCTCAGATATAATGAGCATACCTTGTAAAGAATGAACACAATGAGTTCTGCTCAATATTGACTCAACAGTTTTGCTTTCAAAGATTCAATAAGTGCATCATCTATGCCATATCCACTGAGATAGCTTCTTGCACACTGCAATACAATGTTTCTCATGTGGAAAATGCCCATCATTGGATAAAGATTATCAAATTCTACTGGATTGCTCATAAAAATGTCAATTACAATACAGAAAATATCCTCATCACAGAAAATTGGTGGATAGGCTGGTCTTCAAACTAAACATGAACATTATGGAAATTGTTTAGAATTGTATATACTGTTGTGTAGTTTGTGACTAGAGATGGTATTATTGGTAAAAATCTAACCTTCTTCAGTGGGATGGTAATCTGGGAGATCAGAGCATGAATTCCAGCCCCCGGTGGAACTGGCTTTTCTTTATCCTTCAGTCTGCACCGAATAAGCAAAATGATAATTTCTCTTAAATCAGCTTTGTGGACTGCAGGATCAAGGTCGAAGACGATCGATGTCCTCAGCAACTTTGAAACTTTCACGTGTTGATGGCTTGTTGTGATTTTGCACACGTTGGCAAGACAGTTGAGTTATAAGTTTGCAACTTTGTTTCTTAATGCCTATAGCAGATGCAGCTTGTTTTCAGCAACTACTTCATTGGTACAGACTTGTATCATGTGTGTTGTATGTTCAAGACAAAGTAGAGCTGTCTTCAAAATCAAATTCATCAAGAGCAAAAATTGTAAATCCTTTCCTGGTAAAGTAACTTGGAAGTGGTGTGCTGCTGGATTCACAAGATTTTACAACATTTAAAAAATGTTAAGACAATATGAGGCATTCTTGTTGACTCCCATGAGCAGAGCTCTGGGGCATCACAGAATTTCTGGACTTACTGACAAATTCTTTACTCATAGGTTTCAATCTTTTGTGAAATTTGTCTTGCCATATTTATGCAACATTTCAAACTCTCTTCTGTCCAGGAACAGTTTGTTAGCTATTCTTTCCGATTAGTTTGGCATATGAAACATTTTTCTTTGTTGAAGGAGTCCTCAGATTTTGTAGTTAGCCACACTCACTCAGGAGATAGAGATCCTCTACTACCACCTGCTTTGCTCAAGTTTATGAATTTTAATCAAAGGAAAACCTGTAACAAAAACAATATTTAAAATAAATTACCAACATGATGGCTAAAACACATCAATATAGAGCTGCCATTTTGGAAAAATGGCAGAAGGTTTGCTCTGAAGAGCTATTTTCGGTCTCTATAAGACTATTTGACCCCAAAACCTGTGTTTTGACACCAAAATGAATTATATAGGACACATGGTTCCTGAAATATTACATCATCACTGCAACACATCTGCCATTTTGAAAAAATGTTGTCTAAAATATGTTGGTCCGGATTAGCAATGTCTATCCAAGCTAAATTAACTTGTTAATGATACAGAAACACATTTCAAAAATTTCTAGGCAACAATTTTTTTACGGAGGTATATCAAGCGGCATCATGAAAAACTTACTCCAGAGACCTTTAAAAGACTTATGACATAGGTTTATAAAAGAGTTAACACAGACAGAAAAATCTGCCAAAGTCATGCAATAGAATACTGTGAAAGACTTACCACGGAGCACTCCAAAAGAATTGCCATCGAGCAGTGACAAAAACTTGATGCAGAGCACTGCAAAATAATTACCCCTCGGCAGTATAAAAGAGTTTGGGCCATATGTAAAAAAAAAATGGAAATACGAATTCCTAATTGTGTTTTTTACTGAATCGCTATTAGGAAATCGCAATTCCTAATATAAGAAAACGTACACACTTCAGATAGCGATTCCTAAGGGGTTGCAAATAGACAAACCTCATGAATATAGATGAGGTAGATGGGAATTTGAGGCCCATTAGGAAAGACAGCCATTGCAGGAATGGTGGCCACCATGCCTGTGATTGCTTTTGAATGAAGCAATCTTTTTCTTCTCTTTTATGCAGCTCAATTTCCTTAAAGGAACATGGAATGAGTTTCAGAAAACAAAATTAAACTTTTAAGTTTCATTTTTTAAGAGAAGGCAATGGTCTCCTTGGACCACTGCCTGCTCTCAAATAATATTTGTTTCACCTTTCACAAAGAGAAGGGTTCCCAGAAGGACCCCTTCCCATATGTGAAGGTTTACAACCACCCTTGAGGTGCTGGTAAAAAAATTGATGTTTTGCAACCGTAATGTGTGTAATTTGGTATTTGGAAAGGACACCCTAAAGATGCCCCTTCCAAAATTCGAATCACTAAACACAAATTGCGATTTGGTAGCATGTTACAGAATTGCAATATGTTTAGTACATAATAAAAAAGCATTTTTGCAATTGGAAATGGCTGTTTTTGTGCACTAGTAGTGTTAGGTTTGTACTCTTGCTTTCTTGTGTGTTTAGTAGAGATTAGATTAGGGTCGTACACTGTTGTGTTGCGAGTATAGTTGTCATGTGGGGAAGGGCCAGCTCTTAGTTATTACTTCAAAGTTATGATAGCTGTGAGTGGATCATACGTATGTAGATAGTGTGTTCCATAGTTTGGCTGCTTTGAGAAAGAAAGATGTTCATCCCATTTTTAATTTCTGGTATGAAGGAATGTTGAGGTGGAGAACCATACTAGAGCATAGGCTACTTTGTTGTATGTATAATCACTATAGCCCCAAATTCCGCACCCTTACCTTGTGACAGGTACACATTGCTTGGAATAGATACCAATGAGAGAGGCTCTAGACTTGCCCCATATAGATTTACAAATGTTAAAGAGTGAGGTTATAGCTTGCTTAAATGTAGTGTTTCTCTAGTCTACATTCTCCGCCCAAGAACCATTAGCATTGAATAATAAACCAAGATTTGAGAACTTAAAAACACTCTCCATAAGGTTCTTATTAACCAATAAAGTGCACAACAAATAGCGCTTAGGGTCGCAAGCCATGGTCTGTGATATAGTATTGTTGGTAAACAGGTCTAAATCCAGCATCAACTCCAAGACAGTGTGTACCAGGCATTTCAGGGCATTTGGCGTCCAAGCTATAAGCATGGCAATATCTGTGCACAAGTGTAGGGTTACAGGAACAGAGTGAACGTAGGAAACATTATAAGTGACAGTATTTAAAAAGTTGTTAAGTTTATTAATATATAAAATAAATAAAAGAGGTCCTAAAACACAGCCTTGCATGACTCCATGCTGTAAATTGATAGCATCAGATAATTTGACATTCGGGCTGAACCTCACTTTGGCACATAGATCTCGATGAAGATAGGCCAAAAAGTGCACAATCGTGGCATCTACCCCCATCTCCAGCATAACCATCCACAATTTGCTACAATGTGCCTTATCAAAGGCCGAGGATGAACCCATAAAAGCCATATATTATTGCAATTCTTTAGATATAGTATACTTTCCTGGCAGAAAATTAAGATTTAGTTAATAATCAAATAATAATTGCTTGTTAATTTATTATACTTAATTAACTTCACATCCTATACCTCTACAAACCTAGCAACCCGCTGCAACACTATGAGTTAGTATTAGAAAGTAAATTATAAATGATAAATCACTTAAAATTACAAACTATATTTAAAAATATTATTAGCAATTATATGAACACATAAAATTAATATATGAACTAAAACCAGCCATGCCCAGTGCAGTTAAGAGCGGTGGGGCCCGTTTTACGGTGGGATTCGACAGACGACCACAGGGGTTAATTAAATAAATAATTAATTTTGTTGTTGTCTGTCGAAATCTCCCTCACCCTGCCCCACCGCTCTTACATGTACGGGCCGCGGCTGACTAAAACACATACAGATAATTAAAAATATATAGTTGTACAACTATATTATTGAAAATGATATTAACAACAATGATATTCTGCATCACATTCTTTTTGAGTCATAAAAAATTCCAGAGATTTCCGTAACTCGCCACTTAAAACTTAATATTTTGTTTAAATGCCGAGCCCACATTCGAACATAGCCGCTTTACACAATCTTCATTCAACATAAGCCCTTTTGGTAATACTTCCGAAGAGCACCCAAGTTCAATATAATGGATTAGCATTTATTTTGTCCCTCCTAATATTTGGACACTCCAAATTATTCGACAGGTGTTTTGCAAACTATTTTAGACCTGGCTATTACCTCCCTCTGTTTTCTCTCTTCAGCAGCTATTGTTTTGGTCGCTTTCTTCTCTTTCTTAGCATAGGAATACACTATGATGCCTGTAAGGATTTATTAATTCCTTATTCATTTATTAATCATTTGGTTTTATGAATCAGTTTGAGTCCTTTAAATGTGATCTATGTGTATTCTTCCACAAATACAAAGTTTTAATTTCAGCCTACATTTATATTGACTTTGAGCGCCATTTTATTGTGGATGAAAGTAGATGTGGGTTTAAGAATAATAACTCTATACTTTCTTACACGTGCTTACGTTGACTATATGTTGAATATGGAAATCATGGTGTTGACCCATGTACAGGTCGAAAATGCCCACAATATTGTGACATACAACAGATCATTGATTCCACTGGATGCAAGTTACATTTGTTCATGGATGGAATAACAGTATACAATTTAGGAATAGCTGTGCTCTCCAATGCTGTTCCAACAGTCATCTGAAGTCTACAAATGTATGATTTAGGTTCCTCGAACACAGGGTGTTACAGTTTGTACTGAGGTACCACTGATGCCTCTAATAGATTCAGTCCTTTACATTGATAGAAAAAGTGAGACGCGCTTGCAGTGAAGATGTGTTTTTTATTCGAGGCTTAGAGCTGACACCAGCCCTTCTCATACTTCAGCAGTAAGAGGATAAACAAAAGAGCAGCTAAAGATGGTGATTATTGTGAACGGAAAGCGGAAAATAAGTCTGTGAAATGACAGACAAGATTATTCTCCTTCCAGAGGCTTACCCTCCACTATTATTTTCTCATCACATCTGGATTACAGAGGAACAAGTAGTTGATGGACATAGTTCACTCTTGTAGAGGATGTTTATCATAGCCAGGGTGGGGATATCTCACCTGTGCGGTCCAAGAAGAGCCCATTTGATAACATATTTTACACACCAGTAACAGAGGCCAATGAACTAATGCATCTATTGCAAACGTCGTGATGCAACCTGAAGGGGAAAGGTTCTAATTCAGGTGTGTCCATTCAAACCTTCATCTTTTGGAGACTAATAAAATGAGTAACTAATGGATTGGCTAATATTTAAAGCTATTCAATCATAAACGACATTATTACTTCACAACTACTTAAGAGAGGCATTTTTTTACTTTTGTCAGTCCTTGTGTATAATAGATATGTATGCACTGTAAGAATGTCAGCAGTGTTGGTCTGTCCCAGTATTTTCACAAATAACAACTAAAATACCACTATTCTGATTTATTTCTTTTATAGCGCTTCACATCCCAATGCAGGGTATCAGATCGCTTTACATCACACACATATAGTATATATTGACATTATGCTGTGGGGAAAGGCAGGTCACAGAGCATAACTAAAGCTGCACTTTAAATAGCATGAAAACTAATCTTTGCATTTTCTTCTGTTCTGTTTTCTTGATGAACAGGGATGACAGATATTTATCGCAACATGGTTGTTTTTTTCCACCTATTAGGTAGTAATAGGAAATATAGAATTGCTCTGCATGTTTCTACACATTCTGGGCTACAGCAAAATATTTTAATTTGACTTGTATTGAACTGATTACAATATTTTTTGGGAACAAACATCTTTTTATGTATTTGATTTTGAATTAGAGATCCTGCTTTTTATTCTTCATGTTCACAAAGATCCTATTTCTTTCATATGAAACAGTAAAACACCGAGGATTTAAGTGGTGTGTGAGACAGATATTGGATTGACAACGTCTTATAAGGAACAAAGTCCCCCGTGTCATACATTATAAGGATATTGCAAGTCATCTTGGAGTTATATGACCTTATAAAGTAATTCGGCATTGTGCCTCATTCCTCTATATGGTCATGGAACGCCGCATTGGCTTGCTATATCTTTACAAGTTATGGCTGGTGGTAATTGATACTATATAGCACATTAAAACAAGCTTTCATGGATTCATCATACCTCATATTGGTAGTACATTATTTGTTACGTTCTGGAACCTGAGTGAGTATTCAGTGTGATGAATATGGAATATGCCCTAGTTGGCAAAAAACGCCACATCATTTTTCTTCCAGTTTTATTTCAACTGCTGTGGTTTCTGTTTCTGCATGGCGGAGATACCAGTTCTCCCATAGTCCTAGCTTCTGTGGCATATTTTTTTTTTATTCTTTAGAGAACAGCCTTTTGACATTTTGAACCCTGTCGTGTATTTCCTAATATTTGTTTGTTGGTCACATAAACCAGGGTCTTGATGCCTAGACTGATTCATGACACCCCCCCAGGATATGTTGGCCTATAGACCAGATAGCTCACAGTGCCACAGTAAGCCCCCCTTACCTTATCAGGGAGTGAATGATTTCTGGCAACCACAGAACAATATGACAACCCTGACCCCTCAGGGATCGTGGAAACAGAACAGAACCTTAAACTCAATCACTTGTGCTTACTTGTGCTCAAAGATATATACAGAATACACAGTGGGACGTTTTCAGTATATTTATTGAACCAGGAATACATGTGCTGCGTTAATCAGTAGACAAAAGCAAATGAAAGTGATTACAAGCATCAAAAGCATAAATAGTAGATATAGTTCTACCATGGTGCTAAAACAGTGTATATATGCAGGCATATAACAAGGCAGCAATCAGACGTACTCTTACTATCCAGAGCCCTACTTTGAGTGTACGAGTGTGTGTAGGTGTGAAGCCAAGAATCCCCCTGGGGACGAGCCAACTCAATAAAGAATGTAGGAGCCAATCTTGATCACAAATTGGACACCCACTAATGGAGATGTCAGACCGCTGCTTGGTGAAGTCTCAGCATTCAGGGACCCTCTGTGTCATCTGAAGTGCCTCCTCTGCTAATCTATCGGGATGCTCATTATTTATAATAGAAAGCAGCCTTGCAATGTACGTGTAGATCAGCGATGGTATGGATATGTAGATAGCCCTGTCGCCCTGTGGATGAAGATAGGACGACATTTCTACATAGTGCGTAAAGAGGCCTAGTTGTGCGAAGCTGGATGTTAAACAAAGTAGTTTCGTAGATACTAATCCAACATTGTTGTACATGCAATTATGTGCAAAAGTTCATGGCTGAAATGTTATTGTGAGGACAATGTAAGAAATAAGCTGCTTCGCTACATGGGCCAAACCCGGGAACATAATACCTACTCCTCATACTAAGGGTCAATATGTTAAAGCTATCTAAAAAGCCAACAGACAACAATGAAATAAAAAGAGTAAAACTACTCTTAAAAGCACGTAAAAGCAATCTTCCCATTACAATAGTCATAATAGCCTTTAAGTCACTATACCATTTAAAATCTCAAGCACTCAGAAAGCCATGTTGCCTAGAAAAAGAAAGCAAAAGCCTTTTTCTTTGTTGTTGTTCAGTTTTTTTCAGAAACAGTCCAAATTGTTCCCACAGGAAAAACACCAATTTTTCATGGGTTTCAAGTGGTAGACACAACATTGCTGTTGCCCACAACTGCAGACGACGTTCCCAGAGGCGCACCTTGTAACATGTTCATAGGGCAAATGTGATTCCTTCGTTCCCACAGCAGCCACTGAGGGAGGGAATACATCCTGTAAGCGTATCATATGGCCAGTGTCCACTTCACTAGGAGCCAAAGCATACCAGGGTGGCTCGAAGAATGCTCATCAGCAATGGAATATGCTGGGGACAACAATACCCATGGGCCTTTAAGGGGTCCATCAGTACCTCAATGTCAAGTGGCATAACCAACTGTGATTCTAGGCACAGGTTCAATATGCATTTGTGGCTGCATAGTGGACAGTGGAATACAAGTGTATGCAGTGAAGCCAAACTGGCCTGAAGGACAAGAACCAGTGTTCATTTAGTTCTCGAAGCCGAGGTGTGCCAAAGCAATGCACTCATAGCATTGTAGCACAAGCAGTGCCTTCTCCAATCCGGGTTGAACTGGGGCATCTGTTACAGAGCAGAAAAATGTCAATCAGGATTCCCGCCACCAGTAGCAAGACCAGAGGGAACCCTCCAAAAACGCTTCTCAACAAGAAGTGTATTAAAGATTGTATAACTCCAAAAATCATCTGAAAAATGCTAACCAGTCCAGAGCCGATACATTTTAAAAAGTGCACTATTCCCTTTGTATCAGACATATTAAAGATACGGTGAACCAGCTTCCCAAAATGCAGTGGGAAGTTAGTGTGGAGTAGTGTTGTTATCTCAGACGAGGACCTTGCAACGTGGAGATCAACTGTCTCTCTGGATGAAGTTAAGGCCAAATCCTTCTAAAAAAGCATGGCTTTCAGTTTGGTCACAGAATCAAACTGTTGGTTGGAAACATTTATCGAGGGCCATAGCGTTGCTTTTGTGCAAGAAGTCACTTTGGAATTTACCATCACTAGATAAGAGATGCCCAGTTCCATTCCATAGCAACCTTGATCATTCAGCATCAAATAGCTCCCATTCAAGAGCAGCTTGTACACCGGACAAATCAAGGCAGCTGGAGAATCCTTCAGATAGGAAGACAAGTTTTCTTCTGAAGCATTGCATGCCCCATGCGCTTAAAGCATCCTCACATTCGGAACCACTTAGGAAAACCTCTGTGTCCCCGTTCCTGCAACTAAACCTGAATGGTAACTCCCAATATTCATGCACATAACCTTCCTCTAGTGCTTCATATCTGCCTTCCTGTTGCTATAGGAGACAATATTGGAATTGGAAAGCCGTGACCGGTAGGGTGATGTAACCATGGATTATCCAGTATGTGAATGGTGTCACAGCCACAGTGAAAGGTAATTGCTCAAACTTTTCAATGTGCAACATAGTATATTTTGCATGTATGCGTGTCATTACTATCTGTCTATCCATCAGAGCTTATTCCGAAAACAGACTAGTACTGCTGATGTGACACCATGGCAAGTGGCCAGAATGTAATGTTTGTAACATCCAGCTCAGTATTACGATGGACCGTAATTGTGCGTTGTTTTAGGTTGAAACAACAAGTTTTTCAACAATACCTACCTTTACAACGCGGTCTCTACAACGACTTTGTCTTAACCACAAATTTCTGTGGTAAAGGTATGCATGGTAAACATCTGTCTGTGGCTAATGTTACCACCCTATCCCTCTGATCCCTAAATACACCTGACCTCCTAAAGAGTACCCTAAACACCCTATCCTCTAAAAACTACCCTAATCCCCTCCTGCCCCCTAAAAACTATCCTGAGCCCCCACCCCCTAAAAACTACCATTACCCCACCCCCCTAAAAACTACTCTGAACCCCCACCCCCTAAAATTACTCTCAACCCCTCCCACCCCCTAACAAATACCCTGAACTCCCCCGTCACCTAAAAACTACCTGAACCTCCCTATCCCCTAAAAAGTACCCTGAACCCCCACCCACTAAAAAGTACCCCAAAACCCCACCCCTAAAAACTACCCTAAACTATCCCCACCCCTAAAAACTACCTCAAACCCCCACCCCCTAAAAACTACCACTACCCCCTCCCCCTAAAAACTACTCTGAACCCCCACCTCCTAAAATTACTGTGAACCCCTCCCACCCCCTAACAACTACCCTGAACTCTCCCGCCACCTAAAAACTACCCGAACCTCCCTATCCCCTAAAAACTACCCTGAACCCCCCCACTAAAAAGTACCCCAAAACCCCACCCCCTAAAAACCACCCTAAACTATCCCCACCCCTAAAAACTACCTCAAACCCCCACCCCCTAAAAACTACCACCACCCCCTCCCCTAAAAACTACTCTGAACCCCCACCTCCTAAAATTAATGTGAACCCCTCCCACCCCCTAAAAACTACCCTGAACTCTCCCGCCACCTAAAAACTACCCAAACCTCCCATCCCCTAAAAACTACCCTGAACCCCCATCCCTAAAAACTACCCCGAACCCCCACCCCCTAAAAACTACTCTGAACCCCTCCCATCCCTTAAAAACGACCCCAAACCCCACCCCCTTAAAACTACTCCGAACCTTCCACCCCATTAAATCTACCCAGAATCTCCTCACCCACTAAAAACTACCTTGAACCCCTACCCCTAAAAACTACCCTAAACCACTCCCACCCCCTAAAAACGACCTCAAAGCCCCTAAAAACTACCATGAACCCCCACCCCAGAAAACTACCCCAAACCCTCATCCCCTAAAAACTACACAAACCCCCACCCCCTAAAACAATCCCAAACCCCCCTCACCCCCTAAAAACGACCTCAAAAACCCAACCACTAACAATTACCCTGAAATCCTACCCCTTAAAACTACCCCAAACACCCACCTCCTAAAAACCACTCCAAACCCCTCTTACCTGTCCTGTTAGCTTTCCGACGCTCCTCTCTTTTCCCGGCCATCCCAAACAGCAGACCGACTTTGCCTCAACTACGCACATGCGTGATTAAGGCAAAGTTGTTGTTCGGCTTGCGGGCTTCTGGAACTTGTGGCTCTGGCCTGGTTGTTCCAGATGTTTCCCGAAATTGTGACTGTTCGTGTTGTAAAATAGACATGTCTTACTGTATTATGTCAATAGCAGAAGACACTATGTTGCTCAGCGAATAAATTCTGGATGATAATGAGGTCTCCCATTCCACGTCATCAGAAAGAAGGGACAAGTGTTGCTTCACCTGAGAAAGTGTTGAGGTTTTTAGCCAATCTAGGCACAACTTCCCAACACTATATGACGCCACCACCCCCCAGTGTTCTGTTTGTACATATCGCTGATCAAGCCTATTGATCTTAAACCCTTCGGTGTTACCCAGGAGTCTAGATTGACATCTATTTGTGTTTGTTGGCCAAACCAACCATCCCTTTCATTTGGGGTCTGATAAATTCAAAGAACCATTACGTATCATGGTTCTAGTGTATCCTCACTGAAGTGTGTTAAGTGCTGCCAATTCTCGAAGAGTGAGAATGCGGGAATACGCAGTGTGTTCAAATCCATTATTTTGGCTATACCAAGATAAGACATTCGCTGCACCATTTTGTTCTGGAAAATCCTTTGATGTGGTTTGAGGCATGCCCTAAATAAGGCCTCATTTCCCTGAACCTGCCACTCTTTTGTCCACCAGACAGATTTTTTTTCTATAGTGTTGTTCCAAAAGTCGAGCCCCTGTATAGACATTTGGAAATGAAGGAAGCAGAGTATATCAGCTTGGTGTTTGTTTGCATATTTTTCTTTGCAGATGTAGGTTCAAGCCTATAATATTACGAGGCTGGGGCTGATATGTCAAAACCTGAAAAATCTGATAACGTTTGTGCAAATGTCTTTGAACTACCTTTTGGCTGTGTTGAGCAGTGTTCCCATTGTGTGTAATTATAAACAGCGCATGGGATACTAGCTTTGTGTAAAAAATGTTGACCATAATGTTGATAATAGAACATTACTCCATTATTAGATTTACCATCATGCAATTCATCATTAGAAAATAAAGCTGATTGTTCTAGATCTGCTAGCAAATTATGCGCAGTTCCAATGTCCCAATAATCAGAGAAAGTACTAGAGGTGATGATATAATTCAAGGAAATTTTAAACACATAAGAAATTTGCTAAAGTTTAGTAGGACCATACACATCATATGATACCCTGACCACTCTAATCCTTCAGGAACTGGAACTACTGTAATGTTCACCACGGACAGACCCCTTTGTTTATGGTGTGATGATGTATGTGGGTTAAGAACCAAGTTCACAAGATGTACTGCGGAGCGTTCTGGGAGATAGTGTTCATTCAGAGGTAGGAAAAAGACAGTTACCAAACCAATCCAGAGAACCAAGAAAAGTAATCCAATTGTCATCCAGAGATGCATCCATGGAACAGCAAAGTATGTCTTTTTTAGCCAAAGATAAAGAGTATACTCTCGTAGTTGATAGGGAGTGGTGGTGTTGGCAGTTTAGGTTCACTTGAATCCGATGAGAAACCGTCATAATGCATGAAGTAGCCAGATGCCATCCGGTCTATTCTTGGCAGCTCAACAGGTTTTGTAGAACCGGGACATGACATGATCTTTGGCATATCCACATAGACGTCAGCAATTTTACCAATCGAGATTTCTGTACTTGTCGATTGTACAGTTGTAGTTGATTCAACAGGGAGAAGTACCATTTAAATGTTGTTTATAGCTTCTCATTGGAGAGTGGAATCTTCTGTTGTTATTAAAGCTTCCATATGAATTTCCTGTAAGCTAACAAGAGGAGTGTGGGAGCTGCCCAGCAGCCCACATGGACTTCTGTTGAGGATCGGCCATATAGTGTGGTTTGGTCAGATCAATAGAGACAAACCTCTTGTCTCTGTGACCGGCAAGGGGCAGAAGAAGTATGGTTTTAGTGCCTTTGACAGCCAGGACAAGGTCTCTATAGGATGGTCCAAATTCTTTCTTGCCCACTATTTTCTCTCTGACCGTGTCCCCAATCTTCATTCCCCAGGCCGGTCTTGCCGGAGCTACCTTCACTTCCCCAGTAGCAGTGCGTTTTACTTGGAGGATGCTTTGTGAAGCCCGGAATTAATTGATTCCTGTAAAACAGTCAAACGTTCATTGATGTTAAGTGGTGTTTCTCCCACCACTGCACCAACATTATCGCGGTCTAGTGCACACCCCAAACATGACTTTGTATGGAGTATGACCCCCCAGGAATTTTCTTGGCATAATATTATGTACTATCTGGACCCCATATAGGTGGTTGACCCAACTGCTACCAGGGCCTAATACTCTTGCTGTTAAGGACTGCTTTAAGTCACATTCTTTCCTCTCAACTACCGAATTTTCCTCGGAATGGTAGGAGGGGAGAACAGCAAGGCCACACCCGAATTTCGCATAGCTTCTTTATAAGCCCAAGAGCCAAACACCAGCCCCTGGTCGGAATGCAGTGTGCCTTTTGCGTAGTCCTGAGGAACACTCGCAAATCCTTTATAACAGTTCGAACATCAGCTGAGCACTGTGAGCAAACCCACAGGAATCTGGATCATGAATCCATTGCTACCAAGATGTACTTATAAGCCCTATATGAGTGTAAGGGGATGCAGTGGTCCAAAAACACACAAGTTAAAGGCTTATCTGGGATCAATAGAGGTGTTGGTGCTGGACATGCTAGGGTGGAACCTTTCATCTGCTGGCAGATGTCGCATTTAAGGACAGAGTCTTTGGTCTGTTTGGTAAGTCCTGGCCACCAATAGTGGTTCTTCAGTAATGATACTGTACCTGTTATCCCCATGTGAGCTGACCCCAGACCCTCATGTGCAGCTAGTATTAATCCCAATCTGCGATCAGTGTTTGGGATTACTCTATCCCCCACTCCTGAAATCTGAGCATACTGTCTGTTTTGTGCATCTACCTTGTAGGAGTACTTGAGTGAAAAGCCTTTCGACAAGTGGGTGTCATTGTGGGCCACATTGACAGCCACCATGATCTCTCTATCTAATCTTGTACTTTAATGAGTGATTGCAGCAACAGCAATAGTGTGGACTTTGACTTTGCGGCCTCATCGGCCATGGAATTCCCTTCAACGTGAACCCCAACACTCTGATGACTCAATGTGTGGATAACATGAGCCCTTGGCATTTTTTTTCTCTCAGCTTTGCCACTTGTTCCCCAAGCATCTTGTGCTTGATTGTGCATCCCTTTGAATCTCAAAATTCATTTTGGCCCCAATAGTGAAGATATTCATTATAGGACCTGACACAATAGTATGGTGCGGAATTCTGTATCTGTACCTTGTAGTGCCATTATCAGGGCTTTTAGTTCTGCCAGGTGTGCTGTACAGTCCGCTAGGGATTGTGTATGGGTTTTTTTCAGGCCGGAACTTTCCATCACACATGCACCCTTTAATAATTGTGCATTCAACTGAATGTGTCCCTATGGCAGAATGGGCAGAAGCATTGGTATAAATGATATATTCATATCGATCTAGAGGCATTATTTCATTTGGCAGAGGATATTCTTGTTCATACTGCAAAAATGCTTTTGTTTGTAATGTAGCATCGAATCTGTAGTCTACATCTGTTGCAGTGACAGAGTTAGCCCATTGGATCCACTGTGGATGCAAGGCTTTAGCGTTTGGAACGCTTGCTGTGGTAACGGCCTCTAAGGTCGACACTGGGGTAACTACAATTTCTCATTTATCCTGAGCCAGTGCTCTCTCTCTCTCACTACAGCAGTCTGTACTGCTATGAGAATATTCTCAGTGGGTGCAAAAAACATTTCAGCGTTTGTGTACAAATGTGATTTGCATGCAGTGGGTATAGTATCACACTCTTCGAAAGTGATATAGGTATACCAGGTTGGTCCTGTGACTACACAGATTACCAGGTAGGTCAAATTTAAACATGTGTGTAAATGTTTGAAAGCTTTCATGGCAGCTTGTACGGAACGTAAAATATTTTTATGTTCCTGTATCCAATGGTTAATTTAAAAACTAGGTCTGATTAAGTCATAGAATGGGTTTACCTATTCTGCGTAATCCAAAATGTGTGTGTTCTGCCAAAATGTTATAATCTTAAAATAGATTGAAGTCTTTTCAGAGTCGCACATGTTTCAAAAAAAAATTGCTGCCAGGCTTTTGCCTTCACTTGAAAGCTTGTATCTCAGAAATACGATACTAAGATAGCCAATTTTTGATTTTTTAATATTGGATTTCTAACCCAGATGAGCAAACCCTAGGATTATGTGGTTTACTCTAGCCAAGTATTCCATTCATTCATTGTTCATCAGATAAATATCATCTACGTAGGGCAGTGCCTCCTCATCAAAATTTTGAAGTAACTCTGTCACTCTTGCTGAAAACAGCCCAGGCTATTCTTATACTCCTGTGGTAAATGACAATGCTGTCAAGTATCTGCTCCCAGGTGCTATATTTTGGCAAAAGAAACCTTTTGAGATATCTAGTGTTGTTTTGTATTTCTTCCGCACAATGTTATTCATTAGTGCGGCACAATGTGCACTTTGTACTGTAAATGTACATGTGGAAGTGTTCAAATGTCTGTAGTCTAAGACTAGACAGTAAAAATTGTCCTGTTTCACTACGGGAAACAAGGGATTATTCATGGGCGAGGTGCAATTTTCTATTACACTATGGCACTGAAGTTGTTCTAGGATTTCCCTAACTTGTTTTTTAGCTTCATTTTTTTATTGGGTATTGTATCGTGGGTTGAGAGACTTTAATGGGATCTCATCATGAGGAGACTAATCATCCCATCTAACATGGTTTTGGTAAGGTGCAGGAGCTAGCGCTAGCGCCCACTCCTGCGTGTATCAATGTTTACCTGATTCTCAAACGAGTTCAGAGAAAGACGGAAAATGTACTGTTTCTCCCATTGTGTCCTCCATTACGAGATCAGGTGGCCAATCCTTTTCAGCCAATAGAATGTTGTAACCATAAGTCAGGTTCTCCTAAAAGAGACACTTAACTGTTCTGGGTATGTTCCCCTGCATTTGGAGTGTAATTTTGTACAAACGATGAGGGACACTTACCCTTGTATCAGGTGTTTCGACTGTGATATGCTCATTCAGCGCTACTACCGCTAGATAATCCATCAGGTTCCTGTGAGCTATTGTGACTTTTGCCATGCTGTCCAGCCTCGTCTCTACCCATTCCCCATTCAGAAGCAGAGTCCTCAGCATCCTGGGCATGTCTTACTTTGATCCCAGCTACCTTCTTCTTTTCGGCTTCACTTGCTCTTTAGATCTGTGCTCTGACCGTCCACCTCTCTCTGAACGCGTATCAGATGAACCCTGAAAGGAGCGAGTGGAACGTGTATTAGTATCATGATACCTGTCAGGCTTTCCAATATTATCATGGTTTCTGAGGTTATATTTTTTATCAGTGGGTTCTTGTTGAGGAGACCCACACCATGATCGTGATTTATTTTATTAATTAATTTTTTTATTATTCCACTTCTTTTTGGAAGAATTTGGTTTTTGCTTAGATGTATCCTTTTTCAGAACTAGCCTTATCCGTTGGTATCCCAGGTCTGGCTCTTAAATTACCTCTACCCAGCATAGCATAGGCTTATCAATAATTTAAGGTAATTCTTGTGAGTTCCTTTAGGTGGTGGTGTATAGCCAACGCTGCTGCCTATCCTTTTATGTTACCTAACAATATAGACAATACTGTGTCAACGATTCCTACCAGTTTTGCCCCTAAGTCCAAGTACTCATTCTGTACTTGTTTCAGTACCTCAGGTAGAACTGAGACTGAAGGGGTCCATGTGTTCTGGTATAAACAGCAGCGAAGACTGTGCCCAAGTGGCACAATCTTCCACCACGGGAGGCATCCACATCGGCAAGAAAATTGTTAATATTCTGTGTTTCTCCTCGTGCCCATATAGGGAAAATCTGCTTCAATCTGACCAATTTTCTGTGCTATCCAAAACAGAATTTGCTCCCGACTGGTGGGAACTTTTCCCATAATGGCATTCAACGTTTGAGGGCTGATACCTGTAGTGGCTAATTGTGGTTGTGCAGCCTGAACTGTCCGCGCATTGTGAACTGTGAGTTTCGCATATTGTACTGCGCAAGGTTTCTTTAAAGTTTTACTAGATCTTTGCATAATTTTCTTATTTACGCTGCATTTAAATTAGCGAGATTAGGATGCGATGTATAAGCAGCTAAGACCGGCCAGGTTGCTCCTTCTTTAATGAGCGGATCGAGTCTCAAATTTTCTACGGGATGGGGGAGGGTGCCTTTAAACCAATTTATGTGCTCTTGGTAAGTTAACCGAATTTCTATCTCCATGTGTAGAAAGTTTTTCTTTGGTGTTTCATCTTCAATGTAAGTGTGAAATAATTGTGTATGTGCATCTGCAGCTGGAAATTTAACCCAAGAATAGAATACCTCTGTTCTGAATGCTTTGTGCAACTCAACCACAAAAGTTACATCTCCACCCGTTACCCAGAGGCTGCAATACACTAATTTCATAGTAACTGCCTGTCTGCAATTTTCTGTATTATGTACACTAACTTCTTGTTCTTCAATGTCTTCAGCTTGTTCGGTCGTTGTGTGAAGAGAAAAAGAAACTTTATAACACAAATTTATGGAGATGGGGTTTACACAATGCGGGAGAATTTTATCCTACAATCTTGAATAACCTGCAGCTAATACGTAGGATATATCTACTCAACTGAGGCAGATTTTCCTTCCCACCCCAGACGTCTCCGGTTTGGAGGCGAGTAAGGCTCTCTGAGAACCGTACAACTGAACTACTTATATTGACTGTTAAATAGGAACCCAACCAACGTTGGCATAGCCATGTCATGTAGTGCCTACTAATCCGTAGGATCTGTGCGTTTGTTGGTCAACATAAACTAGGCGTTTGGGCCTAGACTGAGTCAGGACACCCCTGCAGGATACGTTGGCCTATAGACCAGCTAGCTCACAGTACCACAGTAAGCCCCCCCTAACGGTATCAGGGAGCAAATGCTTTCAGTCAACCACTGAACATGACAGCTCTAACCCCTCATGGATCGTGGAAACAGATCAGAACCTTTTGCTCAGTCATTTGTGCTTACTTATGCTCAGAGAACTATACAGAATACACAGTGGGACGTTTTCAATATATTTATTGAACTAATGTTATTCTTGTAAAGAATATATGTGCTGCGGTAATCAGTATACAGAAGCAAATGAAAGTGATTACAAGCACCAAAAGCGTAAATAGTAGATATAGTTCTACCCTGGTGCTAAAAGAGTGTATATATGCAGGCATATTTCAAGGCAGCAATCTGGCGTACTCTTACTAAGCAGAACCTAAATCTGAGTGTAACTACAGTGTGGGTAGGTATGAAGCCAAGAATTCCCTCTATGGACAAGCCTCCTCCAATATCTGGTGAGAGAGAATGTAGGAGCCTGTCTTGGTCATGAACTGGACACCCCCTCACGGAGTTGTCAGACCGCTGCGTGGTGAAGTCTCGGCATGCAGGGACCCTCGACGTCAGCTGAACTGCCTCCTCTGCTAATCTATCAGGATTTATGTACAAACGAAGGGACCAAGGGGCGAGTTTACCGAGGTCCAGTGTATATACCCCACAAGAACTAGTATATAAAAAAGGGTATGAAGTTCCTCTGTGTTGAAGGTTGGAGAAGGAGGGGACTGGGGTGTGGTGTGTCAATTGAGACCACTACGTGTATGCCAGTAAGGGGAGCTCCCCTTGTTGGAACTAGGGCTCTCACACACCTAGCAAGATAGGTGTCATGCTTCATCATATGAGCCTGCCCCTCATCAGGTCAGCGCTGCAATACCTGACGGGCACCCAAACCGGGGCTCTTTGACAGGGATCTTTAGTTCCTGCCGGTGGGTGCAGTGGGGGTGAGAGACCTAGAAAGTGTAGATGTGAAGTGTGTGGGTCTAAAATAGGTCAGTTAGTCCTAAACACTCCTTTATTCTGGAAGGTAAACTGCCTAGTATAAAAGAGTGAGAGGGGCACAGGACTAGTAACAATGTGTCTAGTTGTACATGCCCTGCTCTCAAATGATCTACGTGTTTCGTGCCGTAGGAGTCATGTAGATCAGGGCACTTCCTCAGGATCAAGTGGAACGCTATCTACACTGCGGAGGTAAGTAAATTCTACATACCCAAATCACAGGTTGTTGACCTGGACTGCAAATAAGTGACACTTGCAACAGTGAGTCGGCGGTTTAAAAGGACACAGATAGGGTCCCGCGTTTGAACGCTCCTTGCGTTAGACCTACCCTGCCGCTGACACCGGGATGGTGGCAGGGTAGGTCTAACGCAAGGAGCGTTCACACGTGGGACCAGCCGGCAGGAACAAAAAATCCCCATCAAAGAGCCCCGGTTTGGGTGCCCGTCAGGTATTGCAGAGCCGCCCTGTCGAGGGGCAGGCTCATATGATGAAGCATGACACCTAGCTTGCTTGGTGTATGAGAGCCCTAGTTCCGACAAGGGGAGCTCCCCTTACTGGCATACAGGTAGTGGTCTCAAATGACACACCACACCCCAGTCCCCTCCTTCTCCAACTTTCAACACAGAGGAACTTCGTACCCTTGTTTGTATACTAATCTAACAGGATTCCCATTTTTTATAATAGAAGGCAGCCTTGCAATGTATGTGTAGATCAGCGATGTTATCGATAGCTCTGCCCCCCTGTGGATGAAGGTGGGACAACAGTTGTACATAGTGCCTAAAAAGGCCTAGTAAATGATGTTCGATGCATCGTGATAATGTTGTGCGAAGCTGTATGTGTACCAAAAGTAGTTTCAGAGAAACTGATCTAACATTGTCATACAGGCAAATATGTGTGAAAGTTCACAGATGAAATGTTATTGTGAGGACAATGTAAGAAATAAGCTGCTTTGCTACATGGGCCTAACCCGAGAATATAACAACCCCCCCTTCTCTTGTATTTTAATTATGAAATATGCAGAACATTTTCCTCATACCCTATTTTGCCAGGTCTTCCCACGTAAAGGTGGCACATTTTGACATTTTACCTTCACCACCAGTACTGGTAAGTGGAAACTCAGTTTTGTATTCTTTTCATTGTTTTACTTTTTCACTTTGCATATTGTTTAAAAGGATTTATTTCATGTCACTAATAATAGCCGGGGTTAGAAAAGTACCTTTTCTTATTAAACTTTGTGGTGGAATTTTAACTCAGCCAAGGCACAAATGAATTGAAGGATAGAGCAAGTGGATGGTTCCCCTTCATTACCTTTAGAGGGAAAGGCAATACTCATCAGCCAGAAGAAAGAGAAGACTGTGTCCCTTTTATTGAGCATTGAGTAATGGGTCACTTTGTGCCGGACTTCTCAAGTTTGCAAGGTCTATAGGTAGTAGCTCATCTAGTCCAGGATTTTTCTTTGTATTCTGAGAATTGTATTTCTTCTTTTGTAATGAAATCATTAGTTGTACAAGTCCCAGAATGTAAAAACAAACCTGTGTATGATCAACTTCTAAGCCATAGGCCTAAGGATCTGAAGAGCTCTGTTGTACCCTGCCACCAAAGCTGTTTGAATGGAAAGTCAGTGTACGCCAGTGCTGAGTCAGCATATTCCTGTGCTGGCTGGTATTCTTTATCCAGATTGGGATCAAGGCTCCTCCCATTGGATTTTCCAAATACCTCTGCACTGTCGCCAGGCCACATTCACGGGAGACACCTATGTCTTGTTTTCTCCACTGTGTCAAGTTAGAACCTGCATGGGAGGCATATCTCAGCAGTAAAATGCACACCTTTCAGATAATCACTAAATTTGCATACCTAGGATAAGTGTCCTGCTGGGAGTTAAAAGGACTAGGGTGGCTCTTATGTTTAATCGGAGGATTGTCACCCCACTTAAAAATTACCCTAAAGCCCCAAAGATGAAAACTAAAATGGCAATTAATAACCATTTCAATTTTCATCCCCTGTCCCTAGCTGAGCATTAGGACAGGGGTGGGCCACTGCCAAGTGACAGCAGCAGGGAGGAGGGTGGCTGGTATTGCACTGTTTAAAATGCATATGTCTTTTTGGCCATTTGTCTTGCGACGACCAGCTACACAACATACTTTAAACCTCTATAACCCAGCTGTTCTAAGACAGCTGCGTTAGAGCAATTCAAAGCCTCCAGGGCACTGTGGTGTGGCGAGTGAGGCCGCTCCCACCAATCCTGGTGCTCCTCTGATGCTGGTGAGATTAGCCACAGGCATTCCAGCATCTGGTTCCTGTGTCGGCAAAAGCAGAGGTCCAGAGCGAGGACATCGCTGAGTTCGTTAAGTTTTTTTTTATATATATATATATAATTTTACACTCGCAAATCTGTCCTTCTTACCCTCTCGGTAAATGCCAGCCAACACTGCAAAAGCAACACAGCTGAAATCTAACCTCAAGATTCAGTTATAACCAAAGGTACACTCTAAAGTTCCTTCAAAAGTTTCCAAGAACAAAGTTAGACTTAAAAGTACTTTTTCCAGAAGCTCTCTGTATTTGTAAGAGTGTAAGTTAGTAAGGAAAGACAGGTATGTCTCTGTGTGTAATTACATTAACAATTAAATCATGTAGTACAAATAGTAAAGTGAACGTTTTCAATACTTACTATGTATTACTATCAACCTCAACCCATTTTATCAACTTTCAAAATGGAAAGATGGAGCTAAAATCTACATTGTTTAAAATTTGTGACTTCCAGGTTACATGCAGTGTAGCCTGGAAGACATTATTCTGTCCATCTCATTGATTATACTTCATGACGTATTGTAAATATGGATCCCTACAACAGAAGCGATAAAAGGCTAACCCAGCTATCTGACATAAAATAGAAATGTGTTGCCTAAGTATTGCATGTAATTTTCTGCAACAGACACATCAACTCTTCGAGCTACTTAACGGTTCAAACATATGAGAAGACAATACATTAAGGGCCAGATGTAGGTAATTCTATTTTACCGACTCATAAATACCGAATTTTACCGATTCGGTATTTATGAATCGGTAAAATAGAAGTACCGAGATGTAGGTAAATCCAGATGTGGATTTACCGAATCTTTAAAAGTCGGTATTTACCGATTCGGTAAATACCGATTTTGAAGCCCATAGGAATGAATGGGGCATTACCGGTCGGTATTTACCGAATCGGTAAATACCGATTTTGACAAGGGTGCAGGGGGTGTCACTTTGACACCCTCTAGCACCCCCAAAAAAGGTACGGGGCCATGTGGCAGGCATACCTGCCCTAAGGGCAGGTCTGCCTGTCATATGGCACAGGTGTGCATGCAAACATGTGCATGCACACCTCAATCGGTATTTCACCATCAAATTGAATTTGATGGTAAAATACCGATTTCTTAGGCCTTGTGGGACTCATAAGAGTCCCACCTACATATCAATTTTACCGATTCTGTAAAAATACCGGTCGGTAAATTTACCGACCGGTATATTTACAGAATCGGTAAAATTACCGATTTGCCCAGTTTCTGTCCTCCTACATCTCGGTAGCCAAATACCGGTCGGTAACGGCCGAATTCGGCTGTTACCGACCGGTATTTGGCTACCTACATCTGGCCCTTAGATCCTTCTAGCAGATGCATTAACACCTGAAATATCTTACCAGGAATATACCCTTCAGCATAAATCTCTACAGCATATGTATTAACACTCTAATGGATATTAATTGCAGTAAATGTTTAATAAATTTGGAGCAAAATGCCTTAAAACCTTTTAATGTCCCTTCCACTGAATTGGCATTACCCTCTTGTGATGTGCTGTGCTTGGAGGCTATTCCTGCTGAAGCAAGTGTGTCTTTTTAGGTCTCAACTCCAGACAGCTTTTAGATACCTGATGTTGAAGACCTATTGATAACAATACCAGTGCTTAGAGGGGATTTGATTCAACCCATTGCTCATCATTTTTTCTTTCTTGTCAATTTCATTTGCTCGTTTTTTATTTGATATCTATACTTTCTCTTCTTGTTTTTATTCCGTCCCGGAGCGTAACCTTTTTACCATCCTTTAGCATGAATAACTTGTATACTTCCATGGTTCCCACCAGTGAACTACTTTGTTCAGCACTCCATGAGAGTGTATGTGTTCTTGTTAGACCTTGTTGGCGTAGTCTCCCCTGACCTTTGTGGCTCCGACCTCGTTTGGACCTTGTTTTGCTGGCATAGAACTTTGAGCGCTTTGACACTGCTATTCAATGGCAAAGTGCGGGGCTTGTCATATACAAACTGGTGATTGGTGTATACATGATTACCTGATTTCAGTTAGCTGTAAGTCCCTTGTCTAGAAAAACGACATGTACCTAGGGCATGTAACTCAAATGCTCTTCCGTGGGACTGAGGAACTGGTTGTGCCAGCCACAGAGGAAGCTCTCCAAACATGCCACAGGTTTTCCATGGCGGGTCCTATGTGTACAGGTTACTGTTATTCGGCTTGGCATTTAGAAACCTACTTGCAAAAGGTTCTTCTGCATGTCTCTCGCTACATTGCAGAACTCCCTGGGGGCAAGATGAGGTATCAGGAAGAGGTAGGGCATGAGTGTGGGTATGCTACATGCACTATAGTCAATGGCACTAGATTGTGTGTTCAGTACGTAGAGCCTGCTTGTTTCATTGGATTGACATGAGGAATCTGTGGAAAGGCTATTAAGCTGTATTTCCTACGTGCACAAGACTGGAAGTATAGTGTTTGATATCAATGATTACTAATGTGGAAATACCACTTTGGGAAAGTGGGCATTTCTGTGCCGTTTGGCTGGCGTCCAATCCACGAGATCTCGGGACAGAAAGGAGCTTCCCATTTCCACAAGATTCTAAGGACCATGCAGAATGCTGTGGAAATGGGTGGAAGTGATCGTTGGTTGGGACAAGGACTGACCTGACGTATGCTATAATAACAGTGTGCAGAGGAGTGTGCTCGTAAAGATCAGTGGCCCACCTGGGGTGCTGAAATGTGTGGATTTCAAGGAGTATGGGGGAAGTTTGCTGAGTCCAAGTGACCTGCGCTTGCAACTGAAACCTGTGCTTGCTTGTACTCCCTAGCATGTGGTGTCCAAAGGGTGTTGGGGGATGTTTGCCAAGTCAGAGGGACCTGAGCTGGAAGCCGAGACCTTGACTGGAAGCCTAGACTGTCTCTGAGCTCCAGATCGTGAGGACAACAGTGCCTGATATAATGTCCTCCGTCTGAGGACGCTGGCTCCCCTTTTCCCAGACCCATGCCACAAGGTTCTCTGTTGTAGAGAATATCATGACTGGACCAAAGGGGTTTGGTTGTGCCTTGTGGGTTCCCAGAAACTTCCTGCTCTAAGCAACTGCAGCTCGCACCTCTACCGGAGGGGAAACATTTCTCCAATTGGTAAGAGCGCAAGCTTCCGGTGTCACAATCTGTTGCCTATGGGGTGATAGTGATCCTGCACTCGTGAAGGTGCCGCTGAGTGCCTGAAGGCCTAATTTGGATGGCCGAAACCCAGTAACTGTTTCCTTCTGCTTTAGGTAGTCCTGGTAATCAAATCAAAGTGGCGCCAGCAGGGGCAACATGTGTCGCTGGCAGGTGCCAGTTGCATGACTGAGGGCCTAAGTCAGGAGGCATAGTGGAACCCTGTTATTTTTTGACCACTGCAAATATATGGAGTATGCAATATGAATAATGTCGTATTTTATGAATACCTACGAATTGTGCATATATGTTCATACTGCTCTACTTCTAATGAGAGGGTTCTACAATTGCATATAACTGTAAAGTATATATCCAATGTGTATGTTTGTGTTGATTTCAATGTGTGTGTAGTACAAAGACCAGTTTTTTATACATTCAGTGTGGAGTCTTTTTGTAGCGTTCTCAGTGTGTTGCGTGGGTGGTGTTTTGACAATATGCTATACTTTGACCCTGAGGATCGGCCTGACTGCTCTCTGCCAAGCTACCCAAGGGTGAGTACAGGTCACAGGATAAGTGTATCATACTCATCCTATCTTGAATGGTGGATTCTGTCTTGCTTTGATGTGTTTCTGCCTGCCAGAAACCGCTGAGTTTAATAATTTTCTTGCTCTCCTCCCATAGCGCTATTTACCCCTCAGATCCCTCATGCCCTGCACTCTCACTGATGGTCTCCACCACTCCCAGCTCATTAGTAAAAGCACAGCAATGGGAATTTTTCTGCAAGATTTTACTACAGACATTACTTTATCGGGTTGGGTTTCATTCATTCCTTGGGTAAAAGACTAGCCTTGGCAATCATAGGCAGAATTTTTGTGTTGGAGGTTGCTGCACTCACTCAACCTGTATTTGAGACAGAATAGTGATTGAAAGATGCCCCTTCTTCTGAAGGCTCATAAATCTGCCACACTCTATTAGGTAGGCTTTTTTTACACTAAATCGATACCACTCTAATCGTTGTTATAATTTTCAAGATTCAATCTTAATGCAACTTTAGCATTTAATTCAAAGAAGGGTGAGCATCACTTCTGTCTACAAATATCTGATTTCTAGGAAGCAGCAAAGCACTTGGGGCTATATGTATGTACAATAGGTCCCAAAATACTGGTCATAATTTGCGACCAGTATTTTTGCGACCAGTGTCGTAATATCCGGAGCGACCTATGTACTAATAGATCGTTTTTGCAAATTACCAATTCATAGTGGTTCGCAATTCAACCTACTTCATGAATATAATTGACGTAGGTCACAGTTGGCGACCCACTAGGATTCTTTGTCATCACAGCAGACCACCGTGCCCATGATTGCTTTTAAATAAAGCAATCATTTTTTAAGCATTCTGTTTTCCTTAAAGGAAAAAGGGGTGCATTAAAAAAATAAAAAAATAAAAAAATAAATGTTTTATATTTTAAGAGTAGGCAGTGGTTCGTGGGACAATTACCTTCTATTTAAATATTTGTTATGCATTCTCAAGTGGTAAGGGGCACCCAGGGGTGGTAAAGTAAGAATGTTTTGTGACCGTATTTCAGTCACAAACGTTAGTACATACCACTATGATATGGTATTTGGAAAGCCCAACTTAAACACGCCCCTTACAAATACCAAATTGTTAGTTGATTGCATACCCAAATTATGATTTGGTAATGTGTTACGGAATTGCAAGCTGGGTTTGATACATTAGAAAAAGCCTTTTGGTGTTTGCAAAAGTCCCAATTACAGAATCGCAAGTTGAGTTTGATAATTAGAAAAAGCCTTTTGGTGTTTGTAATTGGCCCAATTCTCGGAATTGGGCCTTTTGTGACTCCGAAAAGACTTCGTACATCTAGTCCCAAATGTCTGAAAATGTTTCTAATTCCTAGCCAAGCAGAAAGTAAATGTCAGACATTATCCTTTAAATTGTTATATGTTCTTTCAAATGCCTGCAAATAGCACTCTGTTTTAGTTTTAAATTGGATCCCATGGAACATGTTTTATAAATTCTATTCAGTTTTCTCTGTGAAATTTGCAAAATAAACCAAAGGGTTTATAAAGACTGAACATATTGAGTTTAATGTTATATTTTTACATATCTTAATATAGGTGTTTGTTTCGCTCCAGTATTTTGAAAGGTTTTTTTCCTGTTACTTTTTTTTAACAATACTTTGAAAACAAGTATTATGGATGCCAATATGTTAGCTCTAATATTAGAAAAATTTGAAGTATTAGCATTGCCAAATCTTGTTCTAGTTTACAGCGAGCCTATGAACATTAATAATTGATAGAAGGCCATCATCCTGATTGTTAGAAATTGAGTTTCTCTCTGGACGAGGTATGCACCCTGACCAAGTAAAAACTAGTCAGGGTAAGTAAGATACACACTAAGAGATAACCAGTGCTCACCCTCTGGTAGCCTGGCAGAGAGCAGTCCGGCTGAACTAAAGAAGCAATGTGTAAAGTATTTGTGCAACACACACACAGTGACACAATGAAACCACCACAAAAAGACTCCACATGAGGTTGGAAAAAAGACAATACCCCTATAAATAAGTCAAGACCAAAACAACAAAACTCCAATAAGTAAATGTTGGGATATGAATTAAAAAAAATAAAAATAATTCTAATGGTCCGAAGCAATAAGCGCCAATAGGGTTATCTGGTTGCGCTGAAATGGGGCAAAGTCAACACTTCAGGCTGACCGCAAAGGAGCGCAGGCTGGGGAAAAGAGCTACGCAGGCCCGGTGAACAGAGTACTTTAAACCTGGTCGGGATGTTGAACCTGGTCTCAACAGAAAGATGTGTGGTACAGACGAGTGATGCGTCAAAGTTGAGCCCGCATTTGAGGCAATGTGTCGATTTTCTTCACGTAGTGGCAGAGATGCACTTGGTCTGTTGAGTGAAGAGCCAGTTCCAAGTGCGGCAGGTCCAAAGGCACTACGCCAAGCAAACCCATGCTGGAGGATCGATGCGTCGATCTTCTCCACACAAGAACGCTGATTCTCAAACGGTGGTCCGGATGCCATAGCGGAAGGAGCCAAAATGAAACAAAGAGAGGGAAGAAAGGTGAGGAATAGGGCCAGAATGGGAACCAAAAGCAAGCCTGGCAAATGTTGTCAGGCCATCCCCCGTATGGTGCATAACGAGTGCAGAAAGCAAGTTCTCCAACATTTTAGTTTAGGCACAGATGTCCAACTTATGAAATATTCATTGAATGATTTATTATGTAACTAGGTCCAGCTTCTTAAAATTAGCTTGAAGATTTATATTCTGTTTGAAAAAAATTGAAATAGTAGGAGGATGTTGTTCTGTTAATTGTGTACTCCTCTCTGGCATATTCAAGCATACATGTTAAACATAGACTGGGAATTATGTTTGGAATGCTTCAATATGGTGCTGGAAGGGGCTTCCTTTCCCATTACACATTCTAAGGAGCATTTGCTTTCACCAGCAGACCAGTGTAATGGTCAGGGCTGGTTTTAAATGTCTTGGTATTTGTCTTGTTAATGTGGTGTTAAATAATGTATTTTGTTTGTTTATCCATGTTTTGATGTGCTATTTGGAGCCCTGATGAAGTTCAATTATTTTGAACGAAATGCGTTGGCTGTGATCTTGGCTGTGTTTCTGAAATATATCAAAGTTCAATAAAGGATATTATAAAGACATAAAGGACTGTCGACTTTCCATTGTTTGGTGCACCATTCAGTGTTATGTTTCTTTGTATTTCTCCTTAGCAGCGGCTGACACTGTGAATGAAGTGCACCAATCTCTAATTGAAGGAAACTGTGTGGGAGGTGAGATTACAGGGGTCCACTGTTGCCATTTAGGTTTGTACATGCATGCTACATGTTCTTTTGACTGGGTGTGAGTGTTTGATTGGTTCAGATGCTCCGTCCATCACCACCCCTTTTTGTACCACTGTGTTCGCCATATGTTGGCACGGTATGCTCAGACGTGAGTCCCTTGCTCACTTTGCCACTGGATTCAGGCAAGCCGGGCTGAAGACGGCTGAAATGCCAGAAAGCGGTCTTCAGAAGCTTGTTTCCGGTCCAGGGAAGGCATTGCTTGGCAGTTCGGGCAGGACTGGTCCCATGAGGCACAGGGTCAGACTGATTTGCATATGGCCATGTCTGAACTGGGGTGGCAGAGTGGGCTAAAGAACGGTGATGGATTAAACCCAGATCTGTTGACTGGGGGTGATTGTTTGATTAGTTCAGATGCTCCGTCCATCACCACCCCCTTTTGTACCACTGTGTACGTCATAAGTTGGCAGGGTATGCTCAGACGTGAGTCCCTTGCTCACTTTGCCACTGGATTCAAGCAAGCCGGGCTGAAGACGGCTGAAATGCCAGAAACCGGTCTTCGGAAGCTTGTTTCCGGTCCAGGGAAGGCATGGCTTGGCAGTTCGGGCTGGACTGTTCCCATGAGGCACAGTGTCAGACTGATTTGCATATAGCCATGTGTAAACTGGGGTGGCAGAGTGGGCAAATGAACGGTGATGGATTAAACCCAGATCTGTTGACTGGGTGTGAGTGCTTGATTGGTTCAGATGCTCCGTCCATCACCACCCCCTTTTGTACCAACATGTTGTTTGCAGCAGGCATATTAACCCTCTGCGCTACCTTAGATGAGTCAAAACTGCCACTTGACAAAACTCCCATCTGTCTCCAGCAAGTACAGTAATCACCAGTTATCTTGACACTTATATCGTTGCCCAAAAACTGCTGAGTATACAAGGAACTTAACAGTGCTTTTAAAACTGCTGCATTGCTACAAAACCAGCCCCCACTAACAAAATCACCCTCACCCCACTTGTCCAGCCTCTAGGGAAAATGCCCAATGCCCTATAAGGCCAGTCTGGCATTGGTGGGGCATTTGTATTTGTATTTGTATTTGTATTGTGTATTTCTAAAGCGCAGCTATCACTCCGAAAGGAGCATCCTGGCGCTAGAGAGACAGTGTGCAGAAGTAAGATTAGAGGGCTAGATGAAAGTCATTACATGATCGTCTGGGAGGGAGTAGATCCATGTTTTAAGCTGCTTTCTGAAATGATTTTCCTGAGTTGAGGATCTGAGATTGTTGGGAATTGAGTTCCAAGCTTTGGAAGATAAGAAGGTTAAAGACTTGCCTCCTTTAGTTTTGCAGTTAAATTTCGGTAACTTAATCAGGTTTTGACCTGAGGATCTTAAAGTCCTTGAAGGGTTATAATGGGGAAATCGTCTAATAAGATAGGTTGGGCCGGTGCAGTTGAATGCGCGGAAGGCTATGATTAAAATTTTGAATAATATTCTTTTGAGTAGTGGCAGCCAGTGGAGGGTTTTCAGAGAAGTAGAAGCAGACAACCTCCTAGGTAACTTGAGTACGCCTTGAAGCTTTTTAAGGGTGGCTTTTTTTTAACACCTGCCATCAGGCCATTGCAGTAATCAAGACGTGCAAGGATTAAGGCCACTGCCACTGCCTTTCTTGAGTCTATAGGTAGAAAGTCAAAAAACTTTTTCAGAGATTTAATGATATTGAAACAGCTTCCTGCAACATTTCTAACGTGCTGGTCAAAGGATAATTCGGCGTCAAATAGGACGCCCAGATTCCTGGCTGATACCACAGCTTGAGGGGGTGCAGGGGAGTCCTCAGGCCACCATTTGCTGGTACAGAATTGAGGGTTTTTCCCCATAGGGAGAATTTCTGTCTTATTGGTGTTACATTTGAGATGGTCCATCCATCCAGCAAAATACATCCCTCAAACACTTTTTTTAATTCAGCTCAGCATCTGTCGAATTGTTCTCCAAGGGAACAATGAGCTGAGTGTCATCGGCATATGATGTCACTAATATGCCGTATGACTCAATTAAAGAGATGAGGGGAATCATATAGATGTTGAACAATAACGGGCTTAATATTGAGCCCTGAGGGACTCCGGAATGTACCTTTTTCTCCTTAGAAAGAAAAGGACCC
Source organism: Lissotriton helveticus (assembly GCF_964261635.1). Lineage (NCBI taxonomy): Eukaryota > Metazoa > Chordata > Amphibia > Caudata > Salamandridae > Lissotriton > Lissotriton helveticus. The sequence continues at coordinate 318,342,848 of NC_136068.1, forward strand.
AGGGAGACAGTTTGGGATCTGTCTGCTAGGAAGGAGATTATCCAATCTAGTGCTACGTCTGTGATTCCAATGTCTCTAAGTCTGTCTATTAGTATGGGGTGGGAGATGGTATCGAACGCCGCCGTGAGGTCTAGTAAGATCAGGACGGCATTCTTCCCTTAATCCTGTAATAGTTTTATTGAATCAATGAGTTCGATCAGGGCGGTTTCCGTAGAATGGTGTGAACAAAAACCAGATTGCTGAGGATGAAGGATATGGTGCGATTCTACATAATTTTTTTGTTCTTTGTGGACCATTTGTTCAGTAATCTTGCCCAGGACGGGGAGAAGTGAAATCGGACGTAAATTTCCAAGATCTGTGGGTGGTTTGTTTGATTTTTTCATGAGAGGTTTCACGATTGCTTGTTTCCATTCGCTAGGCACAACGCCTGAACTCAAGGAAGCATTAACAATCTTATTTATGATGGGATTGATAACCTCAATTAATTGGTGAAGGATTTGAGGGGGACATGAATCCGAAGGGGCACCTGATTTACATGTCAGGATTGCTTCCCGGGTCTGAGAGAGCGTAGCCGGGGTAAATGCTCTAAAACAACACGTCGGGTTCTCTCCACACTCCAGAGGAATGAGGAGCGGGGTTCGACAAGGTGGTTGGAAGTCCTTTTGGATTAGTAAGATTTTTTCCTCGAAGAAGTCCGCAATCTGGTTGCAGAGCTCTAAGGATGTTGGGATTTCCGGCTGTATGACTCTTGGATGGGTGAATGACTTGACGATAGAGAACACCGTTTTTTTTGTTTTTGCTTGGCTGTGTTGATCGCATTAATGTAAAAGTTCTTCTTAGCTATTTTAATGGCATTGTGGTAGCTTTACCTCTGCTGAATGTACAGGCTCTATCTGTGGGATCGTAAGTTTTACGCCAGTTACGCTCACTTTTTTTACATTGCAGATGGACTTTTGCTAGATCAGGTGTGAACCAAGGGGCATTTGTCTTCCCGTTTTTTCCCTTTCCCTGGGGACGTTTCGGTGGTAACCGATCCTTGATCTCCTGTCGCATCCAAGTGTGAAAACATTTGGAGCCCTGGACGGCATCTCCAGGCATATTAGGTATAAGTGCATCAACGATAGGGTTGAGCTTAAAATTAGCCTTTACTCGTGTCCAGTTGACCTGGTTCGCTAAATTGTGGCTAAGTTTTACTGGTGGTTGGGGCCGTGAAAACTTAATATGAAAGGGAATCAGGCAATAATCTGACCAAATTAGTGGGACGGGAGTCTGCGTCTCTAGAAAGGGCAAGTTAATGCAAATTCCATCAAGGGTATGACCGGCTTGATGTGTGGGCTGTGTAAATATTTGTTGGAGAGTAAAAATTTCTAAAGTTTGCAGAAAATTAAGTGCGTGTGTATCAGATGTAGATTCTAGTTGTAAATTAAAGTCACCCAGAAGTGTAAAATGTGGGTAACGAAGAAGAAGTTGTCCCAAGGAGTCCTTAAGAGAATCTAGAAACACCGTAGCACTGCCTGGGGGGCGGTAAATCAAGGCTCCTGAAAAAGAGGAGGATTCATTTAACTTAATGGAAAACCCCAGTCCCTCTACTCCTTTTAGGGGAGCTAAATTGAAGGTGTGGCAGTTTATGTGCTTTTTGAGCACCACCGCTACTCCTCCTCCTTTCCCTTTCAGTCTATCTTATCGAAAGATGGTATAACCAGGAGGAAGAGCAACTGTTAGGTCAGGGTTACTGTTCTCTGTCAGCCATGTCTCAGTTATGAAGAGACAGTCTAACTTTAAATCTACAATAAGGTCATTTATAACTTGACTATGACAGCCCATAGAACGAGCATTTATTAATCCCCCTTTGAAATGCAAGATAGTGGCAATAGTTTTATTGGGAGGAGTTTGTATCTTAACTGGAGCCCAGGGTGAATACCAGTGGCAAGACCAGCATGAGAATGGCCCTCTAATTTTATTCATATCGATCTTGCATGGACAGCCGGTAAGCATGTTAAGACTCTTAAGCTCATGTACCTGGTATGGTCGGGGAGGATTGAAGTGAGCAGCCCTTCCTGCACCCGGCGCGAACTTGGCGCGGACGGGTGCAGACGGGCTTTCCTTGGGCGCGCCTCCGTCGCGCCCGCTGCGCCCGCCCGCTGCGCGGAGGGGAACTGTTGATCTTCATATACAGGCGGAGGAGGGCGGGAGGCGTCGCAAGACTGGAACGCTACCCTTCTTCCACCCCAAGATGGCGGCCGTCCCTGTGTCCGATCGCGTCAGCTGACAATCGCTGCGCGTGGACCAGGGTTCTAGGTGCTGTGAAGGCAGGGGTAAGTGTGAGTTAAAAGGAAAGTGATTCTTCCCAGAAATACACAAGGCAATAGAAACAATTTAAACAATTTTAAAAAGTTGTCAGACTAACCCCCGGCTTTCCGCCTCAGGGGAAGATTATAATGCACACTGAAATTGTGCGCGCGAGGTGGGAGGCCGATTTAATACCTGGGAGGGCGGGAGGCGTCGCAAGACTGGAACCCTACCCTTCTTCCACCCCAAGATGGCGTCCGTCCCTGTGTCCGATCGCGTCAGCTGACAATCGCTGCACGTGGACCAGGGTTCTAGGTGCTGTGAAGGCAGGGGTAAGTGTGAGTTAAAAGGAAAGTGATTCTTCCCAGAAATACACAAGGCAATAGAAACTATTTAAACAATTTAAAAAAGTTGTCAGACTAACCCCTGGCTTTCCGCCTCAGGGGAAGATTATAATGCACACTGAAATTGTGCGCGCGAGGTGGGAGGCCGATTTTATACCTGGGAGGGCGGGAGGCGTCGCAAGACTGGAACGCTACCCGTCTTCCACCCCAAGATGGCGGCCGTCCCTGTGTCCGATCGCGTCAGCTGACAATCGCTGCCCGTGGACCAGGGTTCTAGGTGCTGAAAGAGCATGAAAGAGAGCAGGTGTATCAATGTTGTGAGAGTACATTGAGTTGTATGTTCAGTGCTTAATTTGTTGAAGAATCACCGGCGCACAGAATACGAAGGCTTCATAGTCTTAAATCAACCTCATGCCTCTTTAACCGAGTTCTATACACTCCTTGCCCCTTTATCTCTCTCTTGTAGGCTCCTACTTTCGCCCTTAATGACGGGTTTTCCATCTTTCTCTTTTTCATTCTTTAGCCATTGTGTTTGTTCCTCTCGGGAAATGTTCGATGAGAAAAAATAAATGCTGGGCCCAAAAATGAGTGCCATTGACCCCTATCAGCAACCACAGGCTCAAATTAAGCGCTGTGTGTAGAGGCTAAAATGTTGGAGGGTAAAATCAGAAAGCTGACGGCTGACAGAGCGTAGGGTGAATTATGGATTTTATATTACTATCGGTCCCTCACAATTTTCCCCTGATGAATTTCAACAGGTCCAACCTACTGAAATTGATCAAGGGACAATTTGAGGAAAATTCCATTACATATGGAAATAGGTATCTAAAGCTCTCAGTAAATGTGTAATCCTAAGGAAACAGTAACTACAAGGTGAGGTAGATACTCTTGGAATCCCTGACTGCAACTGTGTTTTATCCATTTCTGCAGTCATGCTTGTAGTAATCAGATGAAGTCAAACTTACTTTTTAGTTGTTACTGTAATTTTCAAAATCCAAGGTTGAAAGGACGAAAGGCAGCAAAAACATTAAAAAAACAAAACAAAGTACAGCACAGTAAAGCTTGACAACGAAGCCGAAATATATATATACACATTCAGTACGAGGAGATCAGAATTCTTGCTTTACACATCTTCAAATCAAGTTCACCGCAGCTCTGTTTCAAAATTTATCAGCAAAGAGATTGTCTCCTACTTTGATGCCTGGGCAGGGACAAAAATAACAGTGTATCGCTCTTTCCCGCCATGTTGAACAAGGCACGGGTACACAGGTTAATGGAAAAAATGCATGAATTGGGAAAGATGTATTAAGGCCCCTTGGGCAATGAATCACACATCTTTGTAGCTGGGAGGGAAGGCAGAGATAAAGTCGCCTGATAGGAGCAGCTGTTTTACATACAAATGAAGGCCTGTCTTTTATCGCCTTGACAATATTATTATTCTCATTCGATAAAGAGAATATTAAATACCCATCTGCAGTGGTCTCTGTTGGGACTGCTTATGATTCTTGTGATTGGGAAGCAGGCGGAGGGGGGACTCATTCTCAGTGCTTGGTGGAGCATGTTCCACCTCGGGCGGTCTTTTGGACTAGCGTCGGCAGAATTTCACATTAGTTTGTTGTCAATCAGGTTATTTCTGTCGAGGAGGTCATCAGTGCTGTAATACTGCCTAGTCTACCTGTGACGGTGGAGAGGGAATTTGTACCGCTGCAGAAGCTGTGTGCAGATTGTAATATGCGGGCCTGATTCACAAAGGTAAAGTTACACGTTTGTATAAGTTTACGATTAGTTGCTTTTCACAAGGGGCCTGAATCACAAAGGTAAATGTAAATGTTTGCGTAAGTTTATGACATTTTTAGGTATTCACAACGGTAAACTTAGATCAAAAGTCTAAGCTTACGACTTTTGGTATTCACAAAAGGCTTTTATGAGTAGAATCTTTACGTCTGCACTAGGGGCGGAAATTCGGAATGTCAGCCACCAGTGTGGAGATTCCACTCTGGGTGCAGAGAGTAAACTCCAGGGGCCTCATTTATGAGGCCTTGCGTCAGTTTTGCGCTGCTGATGCGTCACTTTTTGTGACGCATCGGCGGCGTAAAACATGCGCCCTGTTGCGCCATATTTAAAAAGTGACGCATCTAGGTAGATACGTCACTTTTTAAACCCCTGCGCCACATAATACCTGCGTCAGGTATAATGTATGCAGAGGGGGCGTTCCCCCGCAAAAAGCCTCGTAAGAGTGACGCAGTGAAATCTATGAGATTTCACTGCATCACGACGCTGTTGCGTCAAAATCTTGCGCCTGCCTTACAGCAGGCGTAAGACTGACGCAAGCCCTTTCACATGGGGCTTTCCCCATGTGAAAGGACGCATTGCGGGAGTTGCGTCACTTTTGTGACACACTCCAGCAATGCATCACTTTTGCGCTTACAGATACGTCAGAAATACTGACGTATCTGTAACTCCTTGCGACATGATGCGTCATACATTAAATATGACGCATCATTGGTGTCGCAAGGAGTGCGCAGTGAAAAGTGACGCATCGCTGTTTTCACTCAGCGATGCGTCACTTTTCATAAATAAGGCCCCAGGTGAGGAGTGTACTCTTTGACCCAGTGTAGAATCTCTGCACTCAAGGCGGAGATTCTGCCCGAGTGCGTACATAAAGATACTACACCTAAATGCCTTTTGTGAACATAAATGGCAATAGACCCGATTCAGGCTGGAGATTACTGATTTTTTAAGCCAAAAATTGCATTATTTGAGCTGTCTCCCGCCTGAAATTGCATTTTTAACAATAGAAGTCAAGGGGGAATTTTCATTCTCCTGATTTTTTATTTTAAATCTCCCACGTCCCTGTCCTAAAATGTTGGCATGTATGTTTGTGAATACCATAAGTCGTAAGATTAGACCTTTGGTCTAACATTACCATTGTGAATACCTAAAAGTAGTAAACTTTAAAAGTGTAAATTTTCCTTTGTGAATCGAGCCCAAAGGGATTTATGAGTAGTATCTTTATGAGTGCAGATTCTACGCACTCGTAAAGATTCTACTCGTAAATCCATTGTGTATAGCAAACAATCATAAACTTACATTAAAGTATAAGTTTACCTTTCTAAATCAGGCTCTGAGTATTTTCAGACCTATGTTTAAAATGTACAATTTCACAGCAATAACGCAAACATTTCTACAAAAACAAGTTATATCCGGGGGCCACTGGAATTACCTGATTCTGATACTTTGGTTTATTATTCCGTGTAATTACATGGTTTACAATAGCCAGTGACTGCAACATTATTCTATAGCCTTTTAATGCACCAAAGTTTACTGTATTCATTTCAAATTTTGGTGAGGTCTAGAGAAGATACCTGCTGCAACTTCCTTAGTGAGCTCCATTTGTGATGGTCCTTGTTCTTTTGACCGAGCAGTATGGCAGAAAGCATAACTTTAGAGCTCCTGGAGCGGAGTTCAAGTTGTCTGGTTATCAGGATATGACATAGAGACCTGTTTGGCCTCAATTGGAACAACTGTGGAATCTTTGCTATCCACATTTTATGTTTTTAGATGCGGGAAGTAGCAAACACAGACATGGTCCAAGTTGCTGTCTTCGATTGCAAGATGAACGCTGACCTCTCTTGTGACTTCAAAGCTAATAGCCACATTATCATGTCCTGCATTGTGCAAAGTAAGAAAGGAATGTTCTAAAAGTTAGTATACTGAATGAAAAGTGAACCACACTATAATGTGCATTTTTGCAGGTTCACTTGTGGCATATCCACCATCATAGCATGCATACGCTTACGTCACTTCCCCTCCGAAGTGATTGTGTACATTTAACAGACATTGGAAATGAGAACCTTGGGCCTCATTTATGAGAAATGACGCATCGCTGCGTGAAAGCAGCGATGCGTCACTTCTCAGTGTGCACTCCTTGCGACATGATTGTTGCGTCATATTTACAGTAAGACGCATCATGTCGCAAGGAGTTACAGATACGTCAGTATTTCTGATGTATCTGTAAGCGCAAAAGTCACGCATTGCTGGGGTGTGTCACAAAAGTGACGCAACTGCAACAATGCGTCCTTTCACATGGGGAAAGCCCCATGTGAAAGGGCTTGCGTCAGTCTTATGCCTGCTGTGAGGCAGGCGCAAGATTTTGACGCAACAGCGTCCTAAAAGTGATGCAGTGAAATCTCATAGATTTCACTGCGTCACTATTACGAAGTTTTTGGCGGGGGAACGCCCCCTCTGCATACATTATACCTGACGCAGGTATAATGTAGGGCAGGGGTTTACAAAGTGACACATCTGCTTAGATGCGTCACTTTGTAAATAGTGCGCAACAGGAGGCATGTTTTACGCCGCCGATGCGTCACAAAAAGTGACGCATCGGAAGAGAAAACTGACGCAAGGCCTCATAAATGAGGCCCCTTGTGTTGAGCTCTAAACTGTTGTATGCTCTGGCGTTGCATGATCCCAGTGGTCACACATTTTCTTTCCACCGAAGTCCAGAGCCAACTTGAATTGTAACTCAGATTAACACTTTCTTTAATCTACAATGGTTTGTGAATATAATCAAGACTAGCTAGGTTAAATGTTCACAAACTATGGTCACATCCAATAAATGAATACACCAGCAAATATAGGGCCTCCTTTATGGCCTTGCTGTGCTGCTGTTCCCCAAAGTGAAAGGGCAGGAATGCACTGTATTTAAGCACTACTATGCATTCCTGTCCTTTTTGTCTGGACAGGTGGCGTTTTGGGAGCCTAGCGCCAACGTAGGCGTGGTGCAAGGGTGCCTGTGTTGCAGTCAGGAATGTTTTTTTGTAGCAAGGGCACCTTCCTTCACAGAAACAGCCCTCCAAGGCAGCAGCGGTGCGTCCATTGGGGCGTAGGGGCGTAGCCCCACAAGCCCCATGGACGCGCTGCTGCAATAAAATAAACTGGTGTCACAGTCTGTCACTGTTTCTTTGAAAAGTTTGACCGAGCGCCGCCGGGAATCACCCGAGTTAATCAGGAGTGGGGAGTGCAGGGGGGCTGGTCTGGACTGCTGTGCAGCTTGAGTGACAGTCCACGACCACGTGACGCACTCAGCTGCAGCAGCAGACAGCCAGCCAAGGTATATACCGCGCAAGTGACTTGCAGGGCAGAAACTTGCCTGCGCATGCGCATCTGTGTTCTCCCATAAGAGGGTGTTTATTTTAGCTGGTCGCAGCCCCCGGGTTCTCAAAGGCGACACAGGGCGAGCATACATGAGCCCCCCTAGGCACCAGGATTGGCCGGTCACCGCAGGGCAATCCATTATTGGATGCCGCGCGTGACGTCAGATCCTGATCCAGCCTGGTTGGCAATCACCAGCTGCCTCACTAGCTGATTGGGCCTGTTTAGGAACTTTCTCCCAGTGAACAAGGAGAGCCGTGACTGAATGCACATGACCCTGCGTGTAAGGACATCACACTGAATTCAGCGAGCTTGGGGACACTCTCCTCCGGTAAGGCAGACAAGAGATTAATTTGCCCAATTTAAGGTGCACTCTATTACACTGTGCAGCAGGTGCACGACTGTATGTTATTATGTAATAGCGTTATTAAGATTTGAAGCCCTCTTTCTTTGTAGTCTCAGAATAGCGTGCATGAGCCCCACTGCTACCACTGACTGGTAAATAATGCCCAGGGACAAGTGGTCATTAATTACGTATAACTGCCCGGTCATGGGTAGAGTGCACTGACGGCAGGCTCTCTACCGAGCCCTGGCAGGTGATCGCCCAGATCCCCAGCACATGGACAGGGTAGTGTGAAGGTTGGTAGGGCGTTATACATTCATTGCCAAATAGACTTTATTTCAGGTTACGTAAAACCACATATAGACTTCCAGTACTAAAAGTATAATCTCGAAATATCGATACGTGCACATAACACGCCACAAAAGCATTCCGTTCAGTCACAAGATATAGAAAGAAGTTCTTAGCAATCCGACTCATTGGCGTGTGCTGAGATTGTCTTGCGTCTGGTGTTTGTTTAGTTGAAGGGTGTGTTTTTAGCTGTTGGGGGTTTATGTTATTTGGTATGGTGTGTTCTGCAGTTTAAACAGGGTTGTTATAGCTGGCGGGTGTTTGTGGTGTCTGATATGTAGTGTTCTGCTGGTTGCGAGTGTGTTTATTGCTATCTGGGGATTGTAGAGTTTGTTATGCGGTGCTAATGAGCCTGCGCACCAGAGCTGCGTGCCACCACGTTTAGCTGCCAGCCTGTTGATGTGCCATGCTTACATTATGAAAGTATGCTCAAATTTACACGTTTAAAAAAATGAAGAAACCTGCTGCTTGATATATGCGCACAAGTGCTGCATGTTAGCTTTTTAAACTTTACATAACACATGACTTAAATTGAAGTGAAACTACTACTGTGCAGCTAAATGAAAACCTATACTAATTCACCACTGTCTGTACATTTCACCTTCATTTGAACTATTGTACAAATCCGTCAATACTATGACGCTTGTAGTCACATGGTACATTTATCCTTTTAGATATGGAATATCACTTTCATTCTGGCGGGAGGAGCAAGCAACACAACGTGAGTGGACGACGGGGCACGATATACAACATGAAAGGGGGCAGGGTAAAGGGCACGAAACAACAAACGAACCCACAACGAAGGGGCAAGCAAAAATGACAAGGCAAGCAACAACTACAGGGCAAAAGCAACAAAAAAAGTACCAAAAAAGCGCTATGCCTGTTGTGGGTGCCTAGCTCGTGCAGAAAACGCCAGAATGATTTTTTAAAGGAGACATTCTATGTGGGCACTTAAACCACAACTAGTCTTCTACTGAGACTGTATTTAAATTAAAACTGGTGAGTTTTTGCAGGTGGAAGCTGCTTTTACCTACCTGAACTCCTTTAAGGCTTGACGGGGGAGCCTCATTATGAAGTCCTCAGACTAAGCCCTAGAGGTACTAAGAAATATGGAGCGATAAACCCCGGAAGGGTGAAATTAACAAATTACAAACGGAACACAGGGGGTTTTCCTTCATTTCAGTCAAAGAAAGGTGGAATCTGTATGTGAAATACGGCAGATTGGCAGATTGATTGCAGATCTTTTAATATGGATTTAGCTGGTGGTTTTTCGCTTACTGACCAAATTGGGGTTACCAGTTATCTCGTAAAATGGCTCATCTATCTAAAGCTGCTTTAGGAAACTGCCTTTACTCTACGATTTCTGATTTCCACGTTTTGCTGCCATTAATGGTATGGGTGCTGAGATAATTGAGACTCTTGACTCACTCACTGTGCTGCTCCTGTGATGGCCCAAAGCTTTTCAACGAAGTGCTTTCTGATAACAATGAAGATTATATTTTCGAGGAGTCACTCGTCTACCCTACAAGTTTTTGTGCATAAATATGCATGCTTCAGAACACAGAATACTTGCTGGATAAAGAAGCGATCTCCCACTTTTCATCGGATGTGCGTTTCATTTCCATTGGTACCGCTATTGGCATTTGCTAGGATGGGGGCAGTTATTTGTATTTATAAAAAGCTTATTTAAGATACAGGTTTATAGTTTTTAAAAAAGATCCAGAAAAAAGGAAAGCTAGATTATCATGAGAAATTGGTATTTGCAGTCTTGGTTCAAGTGTACAGAGCGTTTAGTGTAGTCTGGATTTCACCAACTTGTTCAGTTTGATATTGACAAATATAGATGAGTATGCCATGGCCTCGCAACGCTCATCATGCGGTTTTGCATAAGCAAAAAGGTTATAATCACACAAATTTAATGAACGATCAAAATTTAACAACAAATTTAACAAACTTTGTATGTATATTGACCGCCTTGCATATCTCAAACTCTGTTTGTAAAGCGCTCTGATATCCGTAAGGATCTTGTTCGTGCTCTATAAAACTTTCAAAAAAAATAAAAATAAAAGGTTGAAAAGACATTCAATACCACATGGTGCATTCATATACTGCCACAAGAGAAGAGACTAGGGCCGACTACCCTCTTACTCACTTGAACAAAACGTTTGAAAATTGCTTTAAATCGTCCTGCTGTGGTTCTATACCTGCCGAAAATTAGAGCACTTAAAAATAGGTTAACGGCAAACATTCACAACTTTTTAAATACTTGTTTTGCTGTTACAGCAAGGCTTATTTACAAAAATATTATGCTTTTCGGTAGGATTTACTATATCGATTTATTTAAAAATTTCCAAGCAACTTGTTTCTAAGAGAGCCCAAAGAACAACTCTTGGGCTTTAAAGCGAAAACCTCTGTACTCTAGATCTTTGTGTGAATGCGACTAAACGCTCACTAGACTCAATTGGGAATTGAAATCCAAGGACTGAAGAACTGGGCATCCAGTGACACAGGATCATATCTCAACTTTATGCCAAGTACATCTCTTTATTGATTAAATGTATTTTTCATTTCTTTTGTTTAAAAAAAGAAGCCATGTATACAATGAATACACAAAGCAGTATTTAGAACTGTATATAAATATTAAACACTATATATACTATTCGCCTACAAATGAATCACAAAGAGAACATAGAAGGAATGAGAAGGAAGTTGTAGTGCTCATGGTAATGGTGTTAAAAGGAGTCATTTGATGTATGCAATATTTTTCATTTCTGGTTTCAGTTCCTATTCAGCCTCTGTACGGATGCAGTTATCGTAAATGTTAAAAAGCAAATTATTGCATCAACACATGAACTCAAAACCCTCCTGTACTTCCCCCTCCTTTTTTTTAAACCACGTCAGACATCTTAGAGACTTCAGTTGACGTGACCCCAAAGTAATCTCACCCAAGAGGCCACCTTGTCTGTAAAGGACCAATTCTATTTCCTATCCTAGGACAGCCCTAATCCACTTAAAATAAAAACTGTCATTTTGATATAGTCCCAACACTATACACCTTTTCATGTATCTGCTCTCTTCATAAAATCCACTGCCATAAATCGAGCTTTCGAAATATTTTCCTGAAGGACCCACAACTCTCATTCATAGAATATCCCTGAAAAGAAATCCACCAACAATGAATTCACTGAAATGTCCAATGTATCTACAAGATTCAAAGTTCATTCAAGCTTTACAATGAAGCCACTGCATTTCCATTCCCGACCATTAAATTCCTTTGGCCCTGGGGGGGTTTACACTGTCACCAACGACAACCGAACACATCCCATGGAGACCTCAACTTCTTACTACACACCGACACAAAGACCCTGAATAAAGGCTTACAGACCATGGGACCCCGACCAGCCTTTTGCGATGCCATCTCCAACCTCATTACCCCCTTATCCGTCGACTTCCATCACTATGTTTACTCAGCAATCTTAATTTCTACGGCGACGACCCAAACAACGCCAACTCCACCATCCTTCTGAAGAACCTGAACAACATTGGCCTCACACAACTGGTCAGCGAACCCACGCACAAAGCCGGACACCCACTCAATGCCATTTTCTCCGCCACCGACAGAATCAGATTCACCCGTGTCACTGACCTCACCTGGATCGACCATGCCATCATTCACTTAACCATCTCAAACGCCCAGCACGCCACTGCCAAGCACCACAGCACCACCCATCACAGATGGGGCAAGGTAATCAAGACTCAATGGACACAGGCCCTCATCACCACACCACCCTAAACTTCAGCATATCTTGACCACGCCATCCAAAACTTTCCAACTGGATCACTGAATGCGCCAGCAGTCACACCGCTGAAACCAGAAAAAGCCAACAAAACCTCAAAACAAGTCGGCTGGTACACCCCAGAGCTTAGAACCACCAAGCGCAGTTGCTACCAACTCAAAGAAACAATGGTGTGTCACTAAGGACCCCGCCAACAGACCGGTTTACAAAGCAGCCCTCAGCAACTACCACCTGCGCATCTAGAAAGCCAAGAGCGAGCAGCCATCACTGCCCGCACCTACACAACGGCTAACCACTTGAAGAAAATCTTCAAGTTAGTAAAGGAACTCTCCAACTAGATAGCCACAGAGAACACCATCCAACCCTTCTAAGGCCTCTGCGACAACCTCTCAGACCACTTCCACAGCAAGATTGCCACCAACTACAACAACTTTGACCCCTGACCCACCACTCTCAGCCTCAACAACCTCATCCAATCAGCGAACACCAGCCGAATGATCAGCAGCTGGTCTCTGCTCACCACTCAAACCACCACAGCCATCATGTTGTCCATTCACTTTGATCTCCACTGACCCATGCCCCCATCTCTTCAACCTCTGAACCAATAGAATCAGCACGGAACTCACCAGCATCCTAAACACCTCCATCCCCACAGCAACCTTCCCAGACAGATGAAAACATGCAGAGGTCAGACCCCTCTTAAAAAAACCTCTGAAGACCCCAGGGACCTAAAAAATTACAGACTGATCCCCCTGCTACGCTACCCAACCAAAGTACTTGAGAAAGCCATCAACCAGCAGCTCACCAAATACCTGGAACTAATCCACCTACTCGACGCCAGTTGCCTCATAAAACATCTACAGCGATGAGGCAACATAATATGTACCCGACTCCATTTCTATGCAAGAACCACCCAACACTGGTTTTTGTGCTTTACTTGCGGCAGTTGCTATGCCATGCACCGAAGATCCCTGTGTGCACTGCTGCTCTGCATACTGAAACCAAGGAAGGGAATAAAAGTTTGTCAATGCACACGTTGCTGAGGTCCACTGGGTTGGAAAGTTTTGTGTAGGCCAACATGTAAGCAAGCCTCTCCGTTTCCAGCTACCAGGTTACACACTGTGCAGGCGGTTGGTGGCATATGCTTGTGGCTTCCAAACTAATGATTATTTGACGAAATGGTGGGAAGGAAGCGCAATGACATGAGAGTAATGATATGGCTCTGTCTCTGGGTGGCTGCAAGTCTGGCTTTTTGGCACAGTTTACCGACTATGCTTTGTGGTCATTTCACCATCTGAATGATCTTATTAGCAGCTCTTTTTATGAACGCGAGGCTAGTCTTCCAGCCCTAATGTCAATACTTGCTGAATTTAATAAGCCTCCAGTTTCCGAATCAGTTTGGGTAAATCCAAAATATAGCATCAAATCGCCTATACGGATTCAGAGTACTTTCACCGTTCTCATGGGCCAAGGTGCCAATTAGATACCATTTTCTATTTCTTGCTTTATTTCAGGCTGTATGAGACTTAACAGTCCCTGTGTGATATTTCAGATCCTTGCTGGTCTCACGCAACGGAAAAGACTGTTCATGCCATGGCAGACCAGAATTAATGTTTTTAAAATTAATATCCTTCCTGCCCCATCTAACTGTTCCAAGCTCTGTCTACGGTAGTCGCAGTGCCGGAGTTACTGTTCCTGCAGGGATACATTCTTTAATTCATTTGTGCAAATGGCAAAGCCAGGATAAGTATAAAAACATGCTAATGGCACCTAGTAAGAGTAGAAGCCTTGCTTGTCTTAATGTTTTTTCTACCATTGGGCTATGCATTTATGTATAGTGGTTGAATGGTCAGTGAAACATCAGAAAATCACTGGATATATATGGAAAGAGCTCTCTCTGGGCAACTCTTGTGGAGGTCCACTCTGGCTACTTTGACAATACAGTGTGCGACCTATATATCTCCCAGATTACCAAAATGTTTTGGAGATATGGGACAGACTAGTTGTAAAGGCAGGACTGACTACCTTCTCCTTCGCCGCACTCGCCATACATTGTAACCCACAATTTTCTCCAGCCTTAGATTTAAGGCTATGCATAGATGGAGAACCAGAGAATGTTTAATATTGACGTATGAATGTTACGCTTGAATGACCCATGGTTTGAGTACATGTCGTAGTAACATTTTTTTTTTTTTTTGCAGAGTTTTATATAGCGCGAACTAGACCCGAACCGAATCAGGTATCAGAGCGCTTTACATATGTTTCCAGTTACGTTACATTTGTACATTTTCCAGTTACTTTCATTTTAGGCACGGGAAGACTAAGTGATTTGCCCAGAATCACAGGAGGTTTTGGCGTCGTTACCGAGACTCGAACCCAGTTCCTCCAGGTCCGAGGTCGAGCGCCCTAGCCGTTAGGCCAACTCCTCTCCCCAACATTTACTTATAAACACTGAATGTAGTAGCACTCGGGCTAAGCAGCACAGAGCTTTTCATAGGAAGGCCCTGTAGCCCTCTGGTCAACGTAGTCCTGGCTTCTTTGATTGCACCTGTATTTCTTTTTCCTTGTGTAGCTTCACAAAAGGCTGAGCTCCTCTTATTTCTAACCCTTTCTTTGGGTATAGGGATCGGGTCCATGTGCCAGATGTTTTGCAGGCGAAATTTCCAGATGCAGAAACACGGGCCTGATATTTCTGAATGGGTTTATGCACCGTACACATATTCCCATACTCTTAGTAAGGGCCTCGGAGTTTAGGCACAACCCAGGCACCCACCGGCCCTCCTTCAACAACAAAGACAAATAGAAGGCTATCAGCTGCTGTAAAAGGAAAGCTGAAAAGTCCCCGGAACACGGGATAACCAATCAGTAAAGGGCCTGGCATTCTTGGGTCTGCGTTATTATGCCCCATTCCAAAGGCTCTGTCTTGGGAGTCAGAATCGGTAATTCCACAAGCTTTGCACACTGCTAATCATAATTCTCCGGAGGGCAAACATGAAATCCACTAACTTTAAATACATTAATGATATATACCGATAGCTATGTAAATGCAAACCCTTCCCTCAGACTCACAGGTCCACTGCTCAAATGAATTTCATATTTCCCTATCTTAATAACCCAATAATCCTTTTTAGGTTCTGGAGTAGGGTGCTATTCGCCATAAAGCGCTTTGACGCCTCGTCAGGGTTAGGAAGCGCTATATAAATGCAATTATAATTACAATAAACAACAGTGAAACATTGTGAAGGAATTAATCAAAGTGTTTCTTCTCCGTAGGTTCATTAACAAAAACAAATTACCTCGTGTGTTATTAAGACGAGATATTTTCAGTGGTGCAGTGCTAACGTTCACGATGCACTGAACTTTAGAAACCACTGTTAAATCTGGGACTAAATGAACTTCGCATGTGTTAAGTGGGATAACCTGAAATTTCATACACCCAGGCATTCTTTAACGACTGGCCATTGGCCACCAGTTCCCCCTCCTTCTTACTTATGGTCCTGTGTTGTGCCTGCTCATGTGAAGGACAATTTTTACTTCAATGATCAATGTCCGGATCGAGATGTATATCCAGTGTTGTCTAGTATGTTTTGCGGAGCTATCGAAAATATCTGGTGGGCTTTGCGCAGGCACTGATCCTGTGCCATGTGAGGGCACATGAGGGTTTGATTGAATTGACATCTGGGCACCTGCTTCCAGTTGTTGCTTCTATTTCTTAAGTGAAGATTACACCACTCCGATGTAGCAACTGTTTGTTTTGGGGCAAAATTAGGACAAGCCAGAGTTGCTCCTTAGACACGCCTTTACATTTTTATCCTAAATCGGAGGCAATATTCCTAATACAGTAGCTATGTTTCCACGATCAGAAAATGCAGTTTTGCCTGATTCAGGACTTTTCTCAGGAATATGTGGAATAAGACGTTGGCGATCATGTTTATCATTAGTTGTCTGTATTGATGTGCAGAGGAGTTTATACCAGTGTTGAGGTGATGTTAATCTCTGCCTTATTTCCATGCTCCACGACATTTTAAGTCGGTGGGTTTATCATATGGACTTTTAAATAAGACTTTTTTGCTCGGTTAAAAATGAACTCTCTGCACTGCAGGGTTTGCAGGCCCAGGTGCTCCTGTGCTAAAACATGCTTCAGCATTTGCTTTTTTACCCTTGATTCAGCATAGCAAGGTGTGTGAAGGAGTTAAATACTCTGAATGGGGATGTAGTACTTTTTACAACCCTCCTGATTTGCTGCACAGAGGCCCCTGTCCCATCCTGACCCCTTTGTAATTGTGACCTTAAAAGCTTTGCCGTTCAAGCTATTTTAGTATAACTGCGTAAGTGGCATTACATTTGGGAAGGTGATTTATCACAAGAGCTTCTTGTGTTGCACTGCTGCAATATATATGCGGAATGACACCCCGTCTGCTGCTGGCACGTGGCGGCTGGAGGGCCACACTACACCCCGACTGCTACTGTCACATGTACTGCAGCGGCTGAAGGGCCACACTACACCCTGACACCCCCTCAGATGCTGGCACATGTACTGCAGCGGCTGACGGGCCACACTACACTTCGTCAGCCCTTAAATGCAGCAAGCTGTACTGCAGCGGTTGTAAAGGTCATCCCACTATCCATGGCGGCCTCCTGCAGGAATGGCATGTGTACTGACACCTGCATTAATATGGCTGCAATGACCAGACCCTTCTCTACCCCCCTCCCCCCTTATCGGGGCAGCACTTGCCCTGCATTCTGGGTTTTATTTGTTGGTTTTTTTCAGATTAGGGGCTGGTATTTGATTGTGACTAAGGCATGCCTCCTTGCTGAGTTTAGTCATAGCTGGAAAGTGGTCCAAAGTCACACACAACATTTTATGTCACTTTTGATTTTTTGGGGTCAATACAATTTCTCTGCTAGGACATTAATGTCTGGAGAAATAATACCTGCAATTAGCAGAATACAAAGTTATGTTCGGTGTGCACTAGATAGCATTGAACCAGTTGGCAGGTATGAGAATGTGGGATGGAAATACAATCCTAAAATAGGGGTAAACTGTCTTTACCAACAATGGTGCAAGCTGTGTTCAGGGCATCTGCCCCTCGTCTCCTTAGGTGGCTGGAACAGTTATTTAAGACTTGCTGAGTGACCTAGCACCTCTTACCTGGAAGGAATTACATTCTGTAAATATTGGAGGCAAACGGGAAAAAAGTTGTAGAGTGTACAGGCAATTCACATATTTGTGGTGAGCAGTCTGACATGGCCGCCTATAATGTTTCACCATGCCTACCCTGTTCCCTTTATTTCTTTCTTCTACTGTCATTCATTCTTTGATACTCACTCAATCTATCAAGTGGATTTTCCTTGCTCTCGTGGATGAGTTATATCAGTGTTTTGATGGCAGTAGTGTCAGGGCTCTCACGTCATTGGATCTCTTGGCAGCATTGGACAAAATTGAACATGCCATCTTGGTCAACTTTTTGGCAACTTTGGTGGTAGGGAGAACATTTTTCCATTGGTTTAGTTGTTTTTTGACTAATTACGCAATTATTATTATTATTATTAATGAGTTTTGTATCGCGCGTGGTTACCCTTGGGCATCCCAGCGCTTCTCCAGAAAAGAGCAGCCCTAACAGAAACGACTCATTAGGCAGGGAACAGGTGGGTCTTTAAAAGTTTACGAAAACGTAAAGTGCTGGTTTCAAAACGCAGGGCAAGCGGAAGAGAATTCCACAGCGCTGCCACGTTGACAGAAAATCTTCTGCCACCGGACCAATGAGGTAGTGCTTCTCCCTTTCTTTTCACACTCAATTTACCTTTTCTTTCTGAGGTCCTCATATCGCCTCCTTAAGCACTGCTATATTCAATGCTAGTGTCAGCTGTTTTTCCTGATTTACTATTAACTGATCACTTTTGTCTCTGCTTCATTATATCTGTGGTTGACACCCAGATTTTCTTTCGTATTGATGGGGTGGTTTGACAGTCCCCTGCCCCAGTAAAGTTCCCTGCCAGCCATCCATTCCTGGATTCAGGCAAACTATCTCTAGATCAATGACTGTTAAGCGGTAATCCGAAGCTGTAAGGCTCAATCACAAGTTTGGACAACCACCTGGTCCAATATATTAGGTTGACGTCCTCTGGGTATTCAACTGATTAATAGGTTTTTGATGTCAGCACAAGTCCAGGTCATTTCAAAAGTCTTTTGTGTATCAATTTCTCTCAAGAAAATGCTCCCATTGCTAACTTATTCGGAGCGTTGTATTTTGATGGTATTGTTACTAGCCCATTGTTTAGATTTTTGCAACAGTTTTTTTGTCTTGTCCTACCTAGTACCTGATTGTTCAGTCGTGACAGCGTCAAAATGCATTTGCCCAACTTGCTCTCATTTTCAATCCTCATCAGCACTTTTCTTCCGAGGTCTAGACAGCTGCGGCCTGTGCAGGTAAGAGCAATGGCTTTTATTTTTTTTATAATTAATACGTTAATAAAAGTTATTGTAATTTATAATGGCAATAGCTTAAACTTTTGTAAATAACTTTTGTGAAGATTATGTTCAGTGTATTTTATTGTGACCAAAATCCAAGAACAGAAGTAAAATATTAACATCTTTTGGTGACATTTGTAATATAGCTTGAAACATTGAGAGAACATATTTGAACCAGTTGTTGTTGAATGGTTGCACAGATTGATGCTGTGGTGCTACTTGAGTCTTGGTTACCTGGTAGCGCCTTAGTTTGCAGCTCTGCAGCATTACCCAGACCAGGAGTAAACGCCCCAGCAACCAAGCCAGGAGTAAACGCCCCAGCTCATCTGCTGCATTTTTGGCAGACTTGTCAGACCGCATGTGATTTATGTGTAAATAATTAAGGGAGAGGTGCTTTGGTGGAGCCCCTTCACTCGTTTTTTGGTCCAGTCTACAATTACAAAACATAAATACAGATTTCTAAGTATGCTTTCACCAAATTAGCTTGTTGTTTTCACAAGGTTTAAAACACCTGAGCCATGTAAATGGTTTGAAATAAAGGAGATGAAAGAAGTCAATTTGTTTGTTGTGTTTTGCTCAGCCCATCACTAAATATGTTTTCCATGCGCTCTGCTCCCTTAATTATCACACTGAATGAGTTGCTATTTTCATCATGTGGCTGAACCTGTAATCTGTGTGTAGCAAAGGGGTGCTATGCTGTTGGAAACCTTGCTGAAGCTGATAAGCTGGAGGGTACTTTTAATGCCAATATCGGAGTCTGTAATAGGACGGAATGTATGAAGCTCTGTGGTTATACTGAATAAGCAGCTACCTATGCTATGCCATCTATTAATGTAATAACTGCACTTTCACAATTGCTTTATTAACCTTCCTGCTTTCTCGAATGTGCTTGAAAATGCACGATTTTTCTTCATTTTTTCAAAATTTTCTTGGGGGGGGTAATCCCCCCAAACCCCCCTTTTGGGGTTCGGGCTCGCTCGCTACAGTGCTGTATGCAAATCACTTTGCGCCCCACCACTTTAAAATGTCACCCACCGCCCCTGCTCCAAGGCGATTTCCACTTTCTATGTGTGATTCAGAATGCCTCACACATGGAAAGAGGGAAAAACAAGGAGAAATAAACACATTTCTCCCAGTTATCCTCACCTTGGAAGGAGTACATATGTGAAGCTTCCCAAGGTTTGCATCACTTTGTAAATCTGGGCAGCGTCAAATTCTATGGATGTTGATCGGAAAACCCACCGCACTGCCCATGGGATGCCTCCCCGGGCTCAGAGTAAAGTGATGCAGTGATTTGCGCGGCATCAACTTACTCATGATTTATGAGGCCGCTCAAAGATACGCAGGGTGGCTTTGCACGGCTTCATAAATCTTTGAGAGCCTTGTGTCACGCATGTACTACAGTAGATGGTGCAAAAGTGATGCATGGCTCTCATAAATAAGCCTCCTAATGTCTCTTCTGGTATTTGAACAATAGACAAACCAAGGCGGGGCCTAACAAAGAGCTCAGAGTTGAAAGGTAGACACATTTACTTTGCACAGTGACACACACACAGTGATGCTCCACAATCGCACCGTGCCAATTAGCAATACTGTGTCCACTAACTGAGATGTACCTGCCACCGGAGGATTGTGGAACCTAGAAAGGTGACAACAATTAATTCCATGACTTTGTATGTTTCAAAGAAGAGCCCCTGCTAAAGGAGCATGAACAGGAAACACTTACAATAGCAAGAGGAGGGTACTCCGGTCAGGGCTGGACAGGCCTTTTATTCTACCGGCCATTTCCTCGGGGAATGAGAGACTATACCTACCCTTGGTGCAGTCAGTGCAATGCACCGGGGCCCACAGATCAGAAGGGGCACCCCCTGCCCTGCATCAGCTGATGTTATTTCACAAGCTGTCCAGATTATTTTTTGACAGTGCATGCCAGGGGCTTGGCGGTGTTTAAATTTCAGGGGGAGGGATACAGAGGGAGTAGAGAAGAAGGGAACAATAAAGTAGAGAGAAAAAAGGGATGAAAGAAAAGGAGATTGGGAAAGAACAGGGAGGACAGGAAAATGTGACAGTCATGGAGAAGAAAATAAGGTTAAGTGTGAAAGAGAAAGGAGTTAAGGTTGAGCAAAGTTGGCAAGGGTAAAGGAAAGAAAGGAACTAGAAATTAGGAGAGAGAGATGAGGATGAGTGAGAGATCAAAGCGAGGGAAGAGATTGAGGGCAGGGATAGACAGGAGAGCTTTAAATGGATGAAAGAAATCAGAGGAGAGCAAGGTAGACATAGGGAGGGGAGAAGTAAATAATGAGGAAAGTGGAGACCCGTAAATTGCATTACTGGGTCCAGGGCTGTGATGATCTTTCTGCACCTCATTTATAGCAGTATTTTAATACCGGCGGGAGAGGGCTGAATTTCATCACTTGTACTAGAACACGTGCTCTCAGATTGCGCCACTGCCTTGGATGCTGGCTTTGAAGGCCCAGAGCCCCTCCTGGTGCTTCTGTAACTTTTCTCAACTCCTCAAGGTTAATTACAACAGGCACAGGGAGGCTTTGGTGTGAAAGAAAAGAAGGAAGGGGTAAGGTATAGAGGAAGTGATCAGAGAGGGCAAAGAGAGAGAAGGAGAGAGAGAGAGAGAGAATAAATGAATGAATGGAAAGAGAGGGAATGTGCAAGCAGACGAAAGGACGGGGCTGGTTTGAGCATTTTTTGCTAGGGCTGCTTTTGGTTGTCCAGTCCGAACCTGACTCCTGTCCTCAGCAACCAGATGTTGCAGTAGAAGCATACTAATGCAGCACATGCCTGTCTGATGTTCATTCTAACCATGGCCTAGTTACTAGGTTGATCGATAGTTGTCTCCAGATTATAAAGCCTGTTGAGTTTGCCATGTTTTAGAACATCACCTAAATAACATGTCGTTTTTCTCCTCGGGTATCCAGGTGCTCTCATAGACAACTCAAGCTTCACTCTAATTCTATAATGTAATTTGAAAACCTTTGCTAGAAAACTATAACTACATTTTACCCTATTCAACTCGCTTTGGCTTCTTCCTGTATGCAAATAATTGGTATATCCAAATTCACAGAACATCAGCCAGGTTATCAAGGAGAGAGAAGGGTGCAGAGAATGAGGGGCAAGAGATGAAATGCAGCTCTTCTTTCATTGCACACATTTTGCACTATTTTTCAAGTTTGATTTACCTGATTAATTCTGCCCACCTCCACAATGGCTCCTTTAAACCTTCTGCTGTGTATTTATTAAAGATTTGCCTCGTCCTTTGGCCATGCAACGGGGCACAAAGGCGGCGCAACGCTTAAGTCTGA
The DNA here is from genome assembly GCF_964261635.1 of Lissotriton helveticus. Taxonomy (NCBI): domain Eukaryota; kingdom Metazoa; phylum Chordata; class Amphibia; order Caudata; family Salamandridae; genus Lissotriton; species Lissotriton helveticus. The sequence goes on from NC_136068.1 coordinate 318,364,915, forward strand.
TTTAACAAGCCATGGTAGGGCACATTTCCGTGGCCTTTCATGACTTGGTAAATCTAGCGTAGCACAATGCAGTGCAAATCACTAGGGAGGTTTTCCCATGCATCCACCAATGTATTTTGCCGCATTCCCAGATTTACCATCAGTTGTAAACCTGGAAATGCGTCAAAAAGCTACACCTCTCCTGGTGAGGTGTAACAAGGAGAAATATCTTTATTTCTCCTCAATACTTCCTCTTTCAATGTGTGCTACATTCTGCAGCACACATAGAGGAAAATGCATCTCAGGCTTGATTTTTGCAGGAAAATGTCCCCTCCTGCACAAAACTATCCTGCGTACAACGCAGGCACGGTTGCACCATGGTGCAAGGTTGCCTGGATTGGTTTTAGGCAGCATATTGCGTGCCAGTGCCGGGAAATGACAGAAATGCACTATATATTGTTAAGTACGGTGCATTCATGCCATTCACCTATCCCACAGCAAAGCAAGGTGACGTGCTGCGCTGTATGATCATTTCATAAATATGTCCCTATGCTCTTTGGTTATGGCTGGCATGAGGTGGTGCACGTTAGGTAAACCACCAAATTGATGTTCCTTGAATAATTGGTTGCTTACTGAGGATATGCCTCTTTGATATGGATTTGCTGCTTGTCTCATCATCAAATTAAAAAAGGTTTAAGAATGTCTAAAAGTTCCTCTATTTTAAGTCTTGGGGTCTCAAGATATAAAAAATAGCACCCTAGTGCAGTTTTCTGTTTTGAACCACTCTCCAATCTATCTGTAAGGAAATCCTCCAGCTAATGTTTGTTTTGCAAGATAAAAAAAATGTTGTTTGTTTTGTAATGATTTTAAACACTTGGGCCATATGTACAAGGACTGGTGAAAACTATCCATAACATTAGTTGGCAGCAGTTTTCTTACCGCCGTGTACCGCTGGAAAGTATTGCCATATTACCAGCATATTTACTAAAGGGGGGGGCATAGTTGGCAGAGTACTACTACGCGGAATTCCACACAGTTGAATAAAAGCTATGTGAATTCCACAACTTCGCTCCATTGGACTCCCAATTAATAAAAACGAAACCTCATATACTTTTGGTAAAATAACAAGTATCTCTGTCTTTACATGCTGAAATGCATATAGTAATTTCACTAAAGTGAAAATGAAAATTTAGCAAGCAGTGAGAGAGGCGATGATTTTAAGATCCTCCCTAACCTAGGGAGAGAACCAAGCAGATGCCTTGAAAACAAAAGCACATCTTGCTGAATGATTCGGTGGTGGTCCCATCCTCTTAGGACCACCCCAAGCACAGTTATGGGCAAAAATACAGTCCCAAGAAGGGATTGTATTTTTGCCCTGAAACCGGTCCCTGGATGCTTGTTTCCGGTAAAGGGAGGACCTGGCCTGGCAGTTCGGTGTGGTCTGTTCCCAAGGGGCACAGGGATTAAGACGGATTTCCAAATCCGTGAAAACATTGGAGGATGTTGTACATGTGAAATTGCCAATTGTTCAGAAAATGATGTGGTGTAAATCAACTTTTGAATACTTCCAATAATTTCCTCTACCTCTTGGACCCCGGCTGTCTTTGGCCATGATTTGGAGTTGATCAGAAAAGCTGGTGCCACACCTGATAAAATTTGACACTGGGATTTGAATTTGTCTGTTGCGATAAATAGCACTAATTCTGAATTTTTAGGGAATACCATGCAGATTTTGGTGCTTATTGGACCAGCAGCTGTATGTTACAGTAAATACTGTGCTGTTTTCGCCTGGCAAATTTCAGAAATTTAAGGATGGGCTATTTACTACAACCAGTCTCGGTGCGGTAAATATCACGATCCTGGAACCCATATATGGGATTTCACAAGGATTGGAAAACACTGAGAAATTCTTTATTGGGGTGTAAGGCTAGATCTAGAGTTTGGTGGACAGATAACAGTCTGGCATAGGGGCAGAGGACATTATGTCTGCTACTGTGACATATTACTGTTTTAGAAATCACCCCTGGCCTAGAGTCATCTCTGTGCATTAGTAGGAACCACTGTCATGGTGGTTGCTATCTAGGTACTAAAAGACTGGTGGATGAATGGCGTCAGTTTTGACAGCTATTAACCAAAATTTACCAAAGCTTTTGTTTTTCAAACACTGAGTTTTTTTTATTGAAAAATAAATATTAAATGACCTCCACACTAGGATTTCTTTCCACTGGGTGTGTGTCTGTGGGGGGTGGGGCATTTTCTGTTCTTTTGATGGCTGGAAAACAAGGACATAATACTGTCCACCCTGAATAGAACGGGCAGTGTACTGCCTTTACTCTGTCAGGCAATTTGATAACGCTTTCCAGCAATAGAGCCAACTTGAGCTTCCTTGAAAGAAAGTTGGTGGTTCTCCGAATCTTAAATAATGCAGCCAGACAGTTTTTTTTAGTGGACAGGGTACTCCGTTACGTTTATAATAAAGTACCCTGTCCACCAATCTCTGCCCCTTAATGTCTGAGTTAGAAATTTAAATCCATCAATAGGCAGATGGCACTCAACCTTTCCTGAGGATATTGTCCAGGGATAGCACTAACAGGCTCATGTACTTCCTCTCCAGACTCCAACTCTGAATGCTTTTCATCTTCTTAAATTCATCCCCATGAAAACTGAATTTATTGTCCATCATCTGAAAGTTTATCCCCTTATCTATAGCTATACCACTGCAGCTAATTTTGATTATCCTAAGCATTGGCCACTGAGGCCATTCCATTGGGGTTCTCACTTGACTCTCACACGTTATTAAAATCTTGTGCCTTGTGTAACAGGTCTGCATCATACCAAAGCATTTCATTTGGGAAATGTCGTCATTTATTCCTTTAACAGCCTTCACCTTCTATAAATCTTCAGGACGGTCCCGTCTGTATTCCATGTTCTACATTTAGCAGAATGACTCAAACTTACTGTGCAGTAAGAGGACTGTAGCTACCCCTATTCACATTCTTCATTTGGTCTGTCCTGACTGATTCTGAAAAAAAACGTAGAAATTGAAATCAAAAGGATTACTCTCAGGTTTGGAGTCTATTTCAGACAGTGTTGTAGTTCACAGTATTATTCCACACTTATTCTTGGAAAGAAAGAACACTCAGTTTCTCAGGAGTATATCTGGACTTATTTTGTGAATTCTAATGTACGCCTATGTCAGGGCTTTTTGTACACATACACACAGCTGTATATGTACTTCACAATGGTACAATTGCAGCTTACATTTTCTTTCAATGGTTAATTTTTTTTTTTGATATGGTGAATCCCATTTCCCTACACCCCACACACAGAAAGGGAATGTTCTCTTCAAGCTTCCAAGTTGGATGTTCATTTACTTCTGCTCTTGACAGGAGTAAATATCCCACCACATCTAGAGGGAAAATGCCCTTGTAAATGTTTGTGAATACCTACAAATGCTGAAACGTGTGTTTGCTCACCCACTTTACTCGGCATCCCCTTCCTGAAACACCCAGTCCCTATCCCCGTGATCAGATTCTCTCCCACCAAATAATACACCATAACAATCCTCTGGTAATATTTCTGCGGGTAAATTCTCATTTGGCAATACAAAACATGGGTTTACAGTCGTAAAAAAAGACAGTTGTACTCCTAAATCCAATTTATGCATGAAGACTTTATGAATCAGGCCGTAAATGCAAATCTAATTTAAACTCTGGTGTATGGTGATGAAGCCATCTTATTTCAGAAATACTTTTACTTCACTTAAAATTAGGCCCAGGTGGAGGGTTTTTTTCCGCCGGTGGAGTCCGTGAAAATCTAGTAATTCCGCGTTACTCTTGTAACATGGAATTAGTTGATTAATTAAATTCCCCCGCTCCGCTAGCAGAATTAGAACATGCAGTGGTTTCTAAAGTTTAGAAATCACTGCACACTCTTGGCCTCTTGAATACATTGCATCAGTTAACTTTTAATCACATGTCGAGTATTTTAAGGGTGCTGAGTTATATATGCTGTGCGTTCTAAACTTTAGATAGTTTCAATACAACCATACATACCAACAGACCTGATTCAGTCTGGAAACTCCCAATGTTTTAACCCCAAAAGTCTTTATTTTATCTGTCTCCTCCCTAACATCGCTGCTTTTTCAATGTAAGTCAATGGGGAAAATCAGTTCCCTTGTGTTTTTCAAAATCTGCCTCCTACCAAGATTAACATTTTGGCAAGTAAGGTACATTGGATCACGAAGGGCAGGAGGAATGGGGTAGGGACATGGACTCAGTTACGAGAGGGCAAGAGGGAGATGGGGCACCAAACTGACCTTACAAGACTGGTGTCAGTGGTTTGCAGCAGCACAATACACCAGACAGGGCAAGCAGGGTGGCACTACAGCTCAACGTCCCTTGGAAAACAATAGGGAGGGGACAGGGCCATGCACATACACAATGGAGAGCAGAGGGGAAAGTGGTAAGGGCAGCAAGCATATCATACCAGACAGACAGGAGGGACAGTTGCAGCATAATAGACCATGAAGGGCAGGAGGGAGGGGCAGGGAAACGACAGAGGATGAGACAAGGCAGGAGGGAGGGGATATGGGTCTGCACATGGAAAATGGAGCGCATGGGGCAAGGGGTCAGGGCAAGAACAACAAGCTGACAATGGTGAGCAGGTGAGATGGGCACTGAAAGCACAACACACCATGCAGGCCAACAGTGAAACCATAATGGCGTACACACAAACAATGGAGGGAAGGTGGGAGGGAGTCAGTGGCAGCATGCTGTCCACACAGGGCATGTGGAAGGGGCTGTGGTAACACAAAACGCCATGTATGGCAGGCAGGAGGGTTGGTAGCAAAACAGCCATGGTGGGCAAAAGGGAAGGGCATGGGCATGGACAAAGTACCATGGAAGACAGAAGGGAGAGGAAGGAGCTGAACTCAGACAAAAGAGGGCAGGGGAAGGGGCTTCACAACAGACCACACAGGGCAGCCAGGAGGAAGTGTTGTAGCACAACAGAGCATGAAACACAGAAGGGAGTGGCAGCAAAATAAACCATGAGGGACAGGAGCGAAGGGATAGAGGCATGGAACTTGGAAAGGCAGGGTGGAGGTGGCAGGGACTGGCAGTAGAAATCTGACCATGTTAGGCAGGTGGGAGGGGCAGTGGCAGGTCAACAGAACACTAAGGGCCTCATTAGGATGACGGGCAGACTTTGCCCGCCCGTCATCCCATCGTAAATCGCGACCACCCGCCATAAGGGCGTGGGTCCCGGGGGTGCTATTAGGTTGTGCCCGCCACAGTGGCGGGCACATCCTGTATTTTCAGCATTGTGGCGGGCAGTGCTCTCTGCACCGCCCGCCACAATGCTGAAAATGCACTTTAACATTATCATTTACATAGCGGCAGGCACCGCGCGGTGCCTGCCGCTTTGTAAATGACAATGAAGGGGGTACCACAGGTACCCCCATGTGCACCCCTCACCTGAACTTCACTCTGGGGGCCCGCAGGGGGCCCCCAGAGTGAAGACCTCATGCCTTTCTGTGGCGGCTTCGCCACCGCCGAAAGGCACTGAAAACCAGCCATCATAATATGGCTGGCGGTGTCTATTAGACACCGCCACCATATTATTCCTTTTCCGCCCCAGCTGCAAGGCGACTGGGGCGGAAAAGCGGCGGGCGGTCTTTCTGTCCACCGTGGTCCCCCCTGCCATCCTAATATGGCGGGGGGGGGGGAAATCTGGTTATGATATCGGGCGGATTGCCTCCGCCAGGCTGGCGGTAGCTACCGCCAGCCTGGCGGAGGCAATCCGCCCGATATCATAATGGACCCCTAAGATTTGATAGGAGGGTAGCAAGGTAATGAAATATGGTGGGCAGAAAGGAGGGGGCAGGGCCATGCCCACAGACATCAGATGGCAGGGGGAAGGAGAGTAGGGACAGCAAGCTAGGCACAGAGGATAAGCTGGAGGGCAATAATGGGGCATCAAATTGGGGAACGGAGGACAGGAGGAGGGGCAGGAACATCAAGCTTAATGGAGGGCAGTGACAGCATATCAGGCTCTGGAGGCCAGGAGAGAGGGGACTGGTGCATGGACTCAGACAACAGAGGGTAGGGAGGAGGTGGATGGGGCAGCAAGCTAACTGTTTATGACACGCGATAAAGGCAGTGACAGAACAACAGCCACACATGGATGTAATGAGGGAGCAAGGTCATGACTTGGACAATGGATGGCAAGGAGGGTCGAGGGGGCCAAGCTTGGGTGTGGGCCGCACAATACCAGGCCATGCCCTTCATTTAACCCCCCTCCACTGTGCATTGTGATGGCCATCTTACTTAACATGAAAAAAAACTTAGAAATTCACTACACAAAGCAAAGGTGACAGGGTTGTTATAGTAGGTAAATAGAATTAAAAAGCCTTAGAAATTCACTGGAATAAACAATGGTTACAGGGATATTATAATTAGGCTCAGATTTCACTTGTACAACACCATTGAAATTCAGCAGTTATAGTTATCTGAGCTAACTATAACTTAAGACCACACAATCCACTGCTTATGACCTCACATATTACATCACTCATGACATGGTCAGTGACATCACTGATGACATCACATGATCTCATCTACAGAACCACTCACACACCTACTCACACCCCTATACAACCTCTCATACATGCATTCAAACACCCAAACAACCCCTCACATTCCCCTTCACTGACCCATACTAATACTCATACACCACTCACTCCCCCATAGTGCCACTCCAACACACACACACACTCACTCACTCACTCATACAGGCAATTACACAGCTACACACTCACCCATGCAGCCATTCACACAGCCACACTCTAATCCATACAGCTAATCACACACCCACTCACTCGCACATATATTTTCTCAACACAGCCACTCACTCACCCATACAACCACTCACACACCCATACAGACACTCAATCTCCAATACAGCCAATCACACATTTACAAAAATGTCACTTGAGGGTGTGTGAGTGGGTTTGTGAGTGGGTGCGTGAGTGGCTGCATGAGTCTGTGAGTGAGTGTATGAGTAGCTGTGTGTTTGTCTAAGTTGGTTTGTGAGTAGCTGTATGGGTCTATGAGTGGGTATGTGAGTGGCTGTATGGGTTTATGAGAGAGTGTTTGAGTGGCTGTATGGGTGTGTGAGTGGTTTATTGGGTGTGTGAGTGGCTGTATAGGTCTGTGAGTAGGAGTGTGAGTGGTTATGTGGGTGAGTGAGTGGGTTTGTGAGTGAGTGACTGAATGGGTCTCGGAGTGGATGTGAGCGTTGCAGAATGACTGTCTGTGTGGGTGTCTTAGTGTCTGTATGGGTGTGTAAGTAGCTGCTTGAGTGACTGGGCCAGAATGGAACCTCACACGCCCCTTTAGCCAACAAGAGTTTACAGTTTTGCACAAAATGTCTACCCAACTTGAGTACTTTATACTGGTTAATTTAGAAAGTGCTAACTCGTTGGGTAAATGTCTAGTGCATATTTTACACTACAGCTGCATAATGGACCAGGACGAAATGTCTCCAGTGATGTTCTGTGAGTTTAATTTCATCAATGTGATTGTTCCTCATGCATCTTCTTCCAGACATATGTGACAACAGGATTTCTCCTATAGAAAAAGATAACAAGGTTACAAAGAGGTGAATCTCTACCATACAAAGGTACTTCCTCTTAACTATCTAAAGTAAGTGCTTCTTTGTTTGAGGGAGATGTCCTCATAATCTTTGGCTTCAAGAACGTGTCAACAAAATTGGTGGAAAACGCGCTGGGGTACCTTTTGGTAAGCTGTCCATCATGTTGTTGGCAAAAGGCAGAAAACCTATGCATACTACTAAAGTAGGCAACGACTAAATGTCCCTCGATTTCCATAAAGTTATATGTACATATTTGGACAACAACAAACTATAAGCACCCAAAAAAACAGTAATTAAATCAAATCTATATCCATTAAATTCAATTCGTTACAGAAAACAGAAGACTTCTGTAACGAATTGTATTTTAACTGTCAAAAAATTGTTTTTACTCTTTTAAGAATAAATTGTTTTTAATCCTGTATTTCTACAAATAAATGTCAAGATAACTCTTGTATGTACCAAACCTGTCTTCTGAATACGTGGTTATTACTTAAGTGTTAGCTGACTCAATGGATATAGATTTGATTTAATTACTGTTTTTTTGGGTGCTTATAGTTTGTTGTTGTCCAAATATGTACATATAACTTTATGGAAATCGAGGGACATTTAGTCATTGCCTGTTTCTAACCCGGTCCCTATTGGAATTAGTAGGGTATCTCCCCCCCCTTTTTAAATCTATACTACTAAAGTAGACAGGGCAGGACCAAATGGGTGAACCTTACTGGTGATTTTGCACATTTGCATATTTGTAGTAATTTAAAGGGAGAACCATGGACTCTGCTCTCACTAGGAGAGGTCAAGAATGAACCCACTCAGCACAGTAATTACAGATTGCGCCCCAATAGATAAACTATGCATTCACCTCCACCTATTATTTCAGATTGCTTTTCTATGTAGAATTGCGGAGAAAACACACTTGTTTTGCCTTCACTAATCCAAGGAAGTTCGAATCATTTGTCCTTTACAAAATGGGAGGGGGGCGAATGTTCCCCCTCCTAGGTCTGATTTTAGCTCAGGGGACCCCATATCAGGGGCCCAGACAGTTACTGGAAGGGGGGCCACTTGATGCATCCCTGGGGCCGATATCAGCTATGGGGAGGGAGCTCCATTTGCCCCTGGGAGATCCTGCATGTTTTTTATTTTTTTATTTTGCAGTGAATTTGCGGATCCTCATGCTGTGGCTCCTCGCCTTCACCCATTCTCCGGTCAACTTCTGAATTCTCCCCCTTCTCCCGCCAGTTCTCAAATGTCTAATGATGTCCTTTACCTGAGCGATAAGCTCTAAAATTACAATGATGACATCACAGGCCTGTGCATGTGTTTAACCTAGATGACAAGGAACTAGATTCTCATGTTTAGAGGCCTAAAATTATCAATTTGGAGACTAACACAAAGATACTGTGGTTCCTCTTTGTTTTTAAACAGATATTTCATCTTCGAAAAGCAGACAAAATGTGCATGCAAAAACATGACTGCTAATGCGGGAAAACCCAATGGAGTCACAGTGTAAGTAAGCACTGATTCCTTAGCTGTTTCTCCATTTTTGAGTTACAAACTTGTTATGTGAGCTGTTCAATATTTTTCCTACTGACAAAATTCTAGAGATCAGGAAAGGGTTCAATCAGGGTAGTTTTCCAGTCGTCCTCTTGAAGCTGATTTTTTAGGATCCAAATATAATAAATTCCTCCCACTTCAGAAGTAGAGTTACTCACCCAGGAGCATATCATCAACGAGGCGATACAAAATCATTGCAGTTTTTGCGTCCGTTTTCGGACGAAAAGGGGCGATGATTTTATCGCCTAATCAGCAAGGTCACGGTATTGTGTGAAACCTTGCATTAGCGCCTGTTAGCTGAACGCCCAGCTCTACATCTCTAATGAGATGCAAAGTGGGCATTCCTGCCATGACATAACTGTAGAAATGTCGCTAAGCGACATTTTTCCAATTATCAATGGGCACGCTAACCAGCAGAGCGACAAGCAAAGTAGCAATAACCTCTGTTATCGCTACTTTCCTTACGCCTGCTTCAAGACTGACTTAGCCATGATATCCTATGTAAGGTGGATATCATGGCTAAGTATGCCTTGCCCTATCATCAAGCTATCGCCAAACTTTGTGAGATTATCGTTGGATTTCCAGCGATAATCTCACATTTGGCAGTTAGTGCTTGGAATTTTATCGCTTTTGAGATAAGCGTTGCTAATAGCACGCTATCTCAGAGATAAAATTCCACGTTACCCGGCAATCATTATCCTAGCGCTAAGTGCGCTTAGCGATAATTATCGCCGGTCCTTGATGATATGCCCTCCAGTACTTACAACTAAATCAGACCCCCTTGGAACCATGTCACACCTCCATCTTCAAATCATAGTGGTGAGGTATCATCTGTCCACTAAGACTAACATATTCACCTAGCTATAACATCACTTTAACCTTTGTTTTTTTTCTTTATTAAAGTTATTACTGAAAGAACTGTAGCTTAAAGTAACGTTATTGTTAGGTTAATATGTCAGTGACACCATTAACGTTTGAATAAAAAGAAACACAGAAATTCAGCAGTTTATAGTTAGTACATCTAACCATAACCAAAGATTCAATGCACTGCATACTAAGTTTTGGGAAACAACCATTACAAAGCAGTCATTACAATGCACTACCTTTACAATGCGGCTATTACAACACAACTACATTTACATTGCATGTCATTACAACGCAGATATTACCATCAATGTCACTACAACACATGCCATTACAATGCATACCATTACAACACATGCCATTATAACGCATTATAAGGTAAGTAATGGAGTTCTTTTTTGTTTTAGGGTGGGTATGGGTTTGGGGGTACATGGGAATAGTAATTTTTACCCCTACACTATCCAACACTTACCCTACTATTGTACACACTGGAGTGGGAATAGTAATTGTTACCAGCCGCCGTCGGTAGTGGGTGTCCCTGCAGGGTGGTGATGTGGGGAGGGGGAGGGGCAGGGTGGGGGGTAGTAATCTATGGATTACGGAGTTTAACAGGTAAGTAAACATATAAATAAATAAAACAAATGTTGTTGCCTGCACTGCATCCCCAAATGAAATTCGTTTTATTTATATTTATATTCATATTTATGTTTACTTACCTGTAAAGCTCCGTAATCCATAGATTACTAACCCTCACCCTGCCCCTCCCCCTCCCAACGTCACCGCCCGCCAGGTACACCCACTACAGACCGTGGCTGATTGCTACCCCTAAACTATCCAACACTTACCCCACTGTTACCCTAAAAGTATTATGCGTTGTAATGATATGCGTTGTGATGGTATGCGTTGTAATGGAATGTGTTGTAAAGGTAGTTTCTAAAAATGTGTAGTAATGGCATGCCTTGTAAAATCATGCGTTGTAAAGGTAGCTGCGATGTAAAACCCATGTTGTAAAGGCATGCATAGTAATTGTTAGCCTTGTAACATAATATATTCCTAAGTATTGTAGGCAGCCTTGAGGTATTAGACAGAATCATCTCAGCATGACAGTTTCTACATATCATAGAAGATTGTGTGCACTAGGTACTAACCTATGCACATGATTCCCTTCAGGAGGCAATGTGGTGGGACTATGTTGTTAAACACTGAATGATTGCCCTAGGTAAAGATTACTGATCATTACACGGTTCACATATTAACTTTAACAAAAATTCAAATGTCTAAAGATTCAGGTTGACTTACTCTAACACATTTATCAGAGAAAGAAACAGAATTTCCTGCTCATTTTGATACAAAATACTGTCGCCAGTTTGCTAGGGGGCTTTCATGAGTTCAATGATACTTACTTTACACTGTCTCCATTAGTTTCACATAAAAAATGTTCCTGTTTAAATTGTTGTTTATGGTTCATAAGGCCATTTAGATGGGTCTGTAATTAGACAAACTATCATGGTCTGCGTGGAGTTCTTTATTACAGGTATCATGATATGTTGGAGGGACTAAATCCACTGGAGAAAGAGATACTGATTAGATCAGAGATGATTGATGTAAATGTAATGAGGCCTTAGTTGATGGCTTTGGCATTATAGATGTCCCAAACAGCACAAGATGTTTTGAAGATGCTTCTTATGGCAGACTTAGAAACATATGCAAAACACATACAGATGGAATGTGCATACAGGCACAGAGGTCTGCCGAAGGAGCTGGCATGCTAGAGTTACCATGCTCTTACAAATGAAGAACAGTCCCTTGGTGAACTTTGAAGATTCAGCAGTGAGGATACAGAACAATTCACAGGTTTTTAGTCTCTGGTGTAATTAGATGATACGTAGATGATACGTTTGTTTTTTTAATCCTATTTCCAGCACTCTGCTGTTTCATTTGAGGAGTCCTGTTAGTTTCAGATTTAATGGTCTTCAAAGAACTTGGAGGCCGTGTATTCAGAGGCGCAAGTAGTTTGAGTTCCACGTGAACTAGAATACCAGCAGGTGTTTCCAGATGTTACAAGGAGCAATTTATTGAAGGCTTTACCGAAGAGTGAAGATTTGATTAGATGGGTATCCATCCAGGAGAGCTGTTGGAACCCTAGGAGATGAAACCTGTGCAAAATAAATCAGAAATTACATTTGAACAGTGATGTGTATTTCTATACATTTTTAAGAAATGCTTTATACTGCTTAAATAGGAGTGCATTATGTGTGTTCCTCTCGTCCTCTGATTCTCAATGTGAGGGGGTGAGAATAATATTAGGATGGATAAATCACAACAAGTTATGAAACAAACGGGTGAAACATATGAGTAAAATAGTTTGCTGAAGCCACTGTTATGCACAGCCATTCTTTAAGTCTCTTTTCCTCTCTCTCTGGCTGTCACCCTCACTCTCAGGTCAAATTAAGTCAAGATTATTGTTGTTATTAGAAACACACTAAACAGATACAGACATACATTGGATATTGTGTACATAACAGACCCAGATAATTAAGACTACAAAAGCATAACATAGAGACTGCTAAATATAAAACATAAAAACTCTCAACACAATTTTCATCTCAAACTGAGAGGTGACCAGACATTTAATTAAAATTGTATTGTGCTTTTTTTAACCATCATATGCTTCTATACACTACTAGGGATCTGGGAAAGACTGTCAGGGGGTCCGCTGCACCTAGAGGAGTAGCTACAGCTTCCTTGATTTGCCCCCCCCCCACCAAGCAGTCTAAAGCAGGCTTCACCCAAGCCCCGAGAACAGCAATGTGGTTAAAAAATAAAAACATACAATCTGTGACGATAGTGGTTCTTAATCCGTGGTCCTGGGACCCCTGGGGGTCTGTGAAGCATACACAGGAGGTCTGTGATTGCTTAGAAAATTGAATAATAGTAAGCAATTAATAAAGTGTTTATAAATTAATAAGCAACATTTTAAAATGTTAAAACATTCTGAAAATGTAAAACAATTTGAATTTGGAGGATAAATCTTTAAATTGATTTGTGGGAGCAGTGCATGTTCATAAAGGATGTCGGGCCGTGGCACCACCGCGGTGCTGGCGGGGCGGAAAAACACTTTTTTCTGCCTGCGAGCAGCGGGAAACACATCCCCATATTAGTATTGCAAAACATAGGTCAATTCCCGTCCGCCGCGATGCGCACCGCCATCAAAGTGCGCCTGCCACCACCGCAGTGGGAGCCAATGGAGACTAACTGCCGTGCGGAAACGACGTCCGCCCCGCTCCACAAATTAGGATGCCCCAAACAAGCAAAAGCACCGCAGCGGAGACACCGCCCAACCAGAGACGGCCGAAACTCGACAGCGGAGCACGATACCAGAGTCCCGGTCCACACCACCCGGTCACGACCGCCATGGACCCAGCTCTATATGTGTTCACGGTGCTGTACCTGCTATATCACTACCAACCCATGGGCCGCAGTGGACGCCGCCGCAGGTACGCAACTACACATTTACAACACACAACACACGGGCTGACACAGGGTCCAAATCTGCCACAGACACCCTCCTGGGGGAAAAAACACATCCACAAAGGCACCCACACATGACCCACCTGCCACCAAGTCACCCCTCTGCATCCTGGACACACATCAACCGCGAAATTCCAGCAATGTCCCGGTCACGTCAACACAGCGGTGAATACATGTGCACAATGCAGAAGGCAGGGCCAGTCCAAGGCATGGGCAGGGCACAAGGACCCCAGGGACACACCTCCCCCACCACACATCAACACACCCCATGAAGGCACAGGTCAGGTGCCCATCCTGTGCACTCACATGCACAGCAACAAGCCATGTCAATCCACACCCTGCACCACACAACAAACAACCAATAGAGACAGCCACTGCAGGAGTGGCTGCACACGAACACTCAACAAACAGCACAGTGCCAGGAAAAATACACACCACAACACCACCACATACATGAAAAACAAACATGAATACAAGCACCAAAGTAACACATACAAGGAACAAACATACAAATGGACACACAGCCTGCATACTCACACATACATACCACACACTCACACACAGACACCCAAAATGTCCACAGCAATGGAGCACAGCAAATCAGCAATCCAAAGTGGGATGGACACAAATGGAAGGCCATGGAGACACACAACAAGCATGTGCGCATCTCATCCAAGACCAGGAACACAGAACAACTCCTCAGCTCATCAAACCACACATAGCTGTTACAGTCAGTGAAGTCAAACCACTGCCAACACAGTGCAACAACACAGGGAGCCAGCAAGGTATATCAAGTAAAGGCACAAGGAAGGAAGGAAGGACTGGAAGTGTAACTGGGAACAGCCACACGTGCATACAACAACCCCACATGAGTACACCTGCAGCACAACACACAGGCCCAAAGTACATACTCCATTACTGACAAACACCAGGAGGAATTTACACACATACCCCACTCACATCGGCAGCATACAACACCAGTGCCACACACAGAAGACTGCCAATACTTGGCAATACATACGCACACAAACAAACACAGACCCTGGATGTAGCCACAGACATAACACACACACTGGGATGCCAGAACAGATGTCTGCCCAAAAACAACACACAAACACAAAACACAGCATAAACACACACAGAACCCCATCAGGAACAGACACACCCTGTCAGTCAAACTGTGGAAAGACAATGGGAGCACAGACACAGCAGGAGTGCACAACCCCATCACCCAGGACCAAAACACACACAATATAAAACAAATCACACAAGAAGTGCACCATCACAGAACAACACTGCCACATCAAACCAACTACAGATGCACATGAAATAAAAAATGAACAAACACTGCAGGACATCAGGGGATGCACACCAGGCAATGCCAAAGCCACATACACACAGCACTGTATGCACAACATGCAGTGTGTGCACACCAACCATAACAGTTACACACAGACGTGACTGACACAACCTCAACACACACAACACAAATCAGCATAGCACAAACACAACAGCACACCCAGGAAGTGAAGCAATACCACAGCCGAACAACAACAACGAATTGATTAGGGTCAAGGAGGGGATTTAAAGACCAAGCTTGAGTAAGCCCCAAATGTACAATGAACTACAAAGATACCAGAGGGTCTAAGGGCTGCTAAGTGAACGCAAGACAAAAAATAACAAAAAACTAGATCACCATCCCTCGTGTATGGTCCACCCACGGTCACCCTTTACCAAAACCCTCATAGTGGTCAGGAAAGGATGCCCATCAGCCACCACACGAAACCGCCCTTCATCATTTGGGTTTCCCTTAAGACCACCATGAAGGGTGCCACTTGTCTTTCACGAGGAGGGCCCAGATGTTAAAGAAGCCTTCAACCATTCAGACAGATCTTCCGTGGTCTTACTACTCATTTGTGAGGATGTATAAGTAACAGGGACTGATGTCGCAGTGCAATAAAGTGTATGTGAACAAAAAAAGGGGTGCGTTAAAATTGGATTGAGGGCACTGAAAACAAACTTTATTCTGTTGTTACCCACTATACCAATATTAAAAAGTAGTCAGAGACAATCAAAGCATTATAGATTGTCTAGATGTATACTAAGGTCGACATGTTTCAGCAACTATGGCACAATTCGCCATTGCTTTCTTCAGGACCAATCTCTACTTAAAGCTACTGCAAACTAGTGATAAAAAACTGTGCTCAAAACCATACATAATACAAAGGTCACCTGAATCCACTAGGTGTCTGTATCATGTAACACCTTCCCAGATCAGATGAATTTCTAGGAAATGTGAAAAAAGAGAAAGATTTAGAACAATTATCCTGTCAATAAATGTCACGTTCACACCATTGCAATAGTCTACCAGGTGCTAGATTTGGCATCCTTGCATTAAGTACTAGGTAACGTGTAATGTTATTACCCCATGTGATGTAGTACTGATATCTCCACACAAACTGAAAATTACAAGTAATCAAGGGAGAGAAACACCTTACCCGATTTGGGAGATGCACAGACCTCACCCCACCTGGCCACAGCTCAGGGAAAGGGGAAGCACCGCTCTAGGGAAAGAAGAGGCACAAACATGAAGATGAATGCCACTCTTTCGTTTGTCTAAACACCAATTAAATCAGCGCCACCCTTAAAAATGCCTCGCTAGAAGTAGCACATCAGCGACTGCTTAACTTAAATTCCAAAATAGGTAAGAGCGGCCTGACTCGACTGCTTAACTCAAATTCTAAAAATAGGTTAAAGCGTCTGATAATATCGCCATGACTACGAAAAATCAGCTCCTTTCGGCGTAGATTGTAAGGGGCCAGAAGGGTTCCAAATTCGATCCCCTTTTGAATACAAAGACGGGACTTCAAACCCACGCGCTCGTGAAGGAGCACCCTACCTGTCCGTCGGTACTCCGCGACTCAACTTCTGAGCCAATCGGGGAGGTACCCGGGCAGGCATCAGGTCTGTATATGAAGCGACGCGTGATAGGTCACAAGTTGATCACATGATGCTCAAGTTATTCAACAGGGTATCTGATTGGGCAAGAGAGCAACCAATCAGAACCCTCGAAAAACTGCATCAACTTCAAACCCTCATAGCGTTTTCAATAATGCTTTAAGCATGGAGCTCGAACAAGAGAGGGGTTTTGTTTTTTAAATTTCAACACGAAGAAACTTTAGCAACTATTAACAAAAGCACAATGTGCTTATCTCCTGCCTGAGTATGGATGGAAGAAACTTTCAAGCCAATAAAAGTATTAGGGAATAGATCCATTAATGATCAACACAGCCCAATGTCAAAATTCATTAAGGCATTTCCATTAAGGCATTTAGGCCCCTACCACAAAGGAGCATATATCTCTTAAATTACAATTCTTGAAAAAACGGTGTTAAGGCTACGTAACCTTGACACCGGTTTTTCAAGAATTGTAATTTAAGAGATATATGCTCCTTTGTGGTAGGGGCCTAAATGCCTTAATGGAAATGCCTTAATGAATTTTGACATTGGGCTGTGTTGATCATTAATGGATCTATTCCCTCATACTTTTATTGGCTTGAAAGTTTCTTTCATCCATACTCAGGCAGGAGATAAGCACATTGTGCTTTTGTTAATAGTTGCTAAAGTTTCTTCGTGTTGAAATTTAAAAAACAAAACCCCTCTCTTGTTCGAACTCCATGCTTAAAGCATTATTGAAAACGCTATGAGGGTTCGAAGTTGATGCCGTTTTTCGAGGGTTCTGATTGGTTGCTCTCTTGCCCAATCAGATACCCTGTTGAATAACTTGAGCATCATGTGATCAACTTGTGACCTATCACGCGTCGCTTCATATACAGACCTGATGCCTGCCCGGGTACCTCCCCGATCGGCTCAGAAGTTGAGTCGCGGAGTACCGACGGACAGGTAGGGTGCTCCTTCACGAGCGCGTGGGTTTAAAGTCCCGTCTTTGTATTCAAAAGGGGATCGAATTTGGAACCCTTCTGGCCCTTTACAATCTACGCCGAAAGGAGCTGATTTTTCGTAGTCATGGCGATATTATCAGCCGCTTTAACCTATTTTTAGAATTTGAGTTAAGCAGTCGAGTCAGGCCGCTTTTACCTATTTTGGAATTTAAGTTAAGCAGTCGCTGATGTGCTACTTCTAGCGAGGCATTTTTAAGGGTGGCGCTGATTTAATTGGTGTTTAGACAAACAAAAGAGTGGCATTCATCTTCATGTTTGTGCCTCTTCTTTCCCTAGAGCGGTGCGTCCCCTTTCCCTGAGCTGTGGCCAGGTGGGGTGAGGTCTGTGCATCTCCCAAATCGGGTAAGGTGTTTCTCTCCCTTGATTACTTGTAATTTTCAGTTTGTGTGGAGATATCAGTACTACATCACATGGGGTAATAACATTACACGTTACCTAGTACTTAATGCAAGGATGCCAAATCTAGCACCTGGTAGACTATTGCAATGGTGTGAACGTGACATTTATTGACAGGATAATTGTTCTAAATCTTTCTCTTTTTTCACATTTCCTAGAAATTCATCTGATCTGGGAAGGTGTTAAATGATACGGACACCTAGTGGATTCAGGTGACCTTTGTATTATGTATGGTTTTGAGCACAGTTTTTTATCACTAGTTTGCAGTAGCTTTAAGCAGAGATTGGTCCTGAAGAAAGCAATGGCGAATTGTGCCATAGTTGCTGAAACATGTCGACCTTAGTATACATCTAGACAATCTATAATGCTTTGATTGTCTCTGACTACTTTTTAATATTGGTATAGTTGGTAACAACAGAATAAAGTTTGTTTTCAGTGCCCCCTAATCCAATTTTAACGCACCCCTTTTTTTGTTCACATACACTTTATTGCACTGCGACATCAGTCCCTGTTACTTGTACATCCTCACAAATGAGTAGTAAGACCACGGAAGATCTGTCTGAACGACTGAAGGCTTCTTTAACATCTGGGCCCTCCTCGTGAAAGACAAGTGGCACCCTTCATGGTGGTCTTAAGGGAAACCCAAATGATGAAGGGCGGTTTCGTGTGGTGACTGATGGGCATCCTTTCCTGACCACTATGAGGGTTTTGGTAAAGGGTGACCATGGGTGGACCATACACGAGGGATGGTGATCTAGTTTTTTGTTATTTTTTGTCTTGCATTCACTTAGCAGCCCTTAGACCCTCTGGTATCGTTGTGATTCGCAATACCACAGCCAACACACATACATCCAATGCAACAACAACAGATGCACCACTCTGGGATACAAGAGCAGAACCATCTTGACCAGAGCACTGGGCAGCACACACAGCTAAAGTGCCCATGAGAAATCCTGACTGATTAATAGCACAAAAACATCACACATAAACCATATGGGCAATGTCCAGAGTGGAACATTTCTCTTGGCCCAAGAACTGCACCACATAGCACAGTGTCCCAAATTAAGTGATGGGGAGGCACACACATGTAAACCAAGGGTACAGCTGACATCAAAGTGAACTGTCTTGCTGGTCAGTAGTCGACATGTAAGGGGTGCACCGTACACAAATAGAGGGACTGCAGACTCTCAATGGGTAGACATAAGTGGCACATATAGGAGATGTCATTACACCACACACACCATGCCATACAAGAGGATACAAGGCACCATGTGCCTGCAATTCATGAGAAACACAACACAATGGCGGTGTGGAGCAGCAGGGCTGCACAGTCTACACAAACAGACTCAAGGCGCGTGGCTGATCAAACAAACACAACACTGATGATGTGCAAATCACACACTCTGCACACTTACAAGTGACTAAAACAATATGCAGGAGTCAGACAGAACAGCACAGACACACCAACACACTGCCAGTGCACAACAGACAACTCACACTTGTGCATACAATCACATCCACAGGGCTAAACAATCGAAACAACAGGCACACAACTCCTGGGTGACACATGTGTGTCTTTCACAATCCAGGGGCAAACACACATCCACACCCCCTACAAAGTCACGCCCTTCACACTGCACATTCCTTGACTACCCAAGAGCACACATCTCATGTAGGCCATGGGACCAGGATTAAGGACCATCACAAGATGACCATACACATACACATCTGGGCACACATAAAGGAATAACACACATACATGATGACATTGCCCAGCCTGCAGGAAAACCTGTGCACAGTATCACACCCTGTGCTGGAAGTGTCCCCCAACCTGACATGTGAACAATGTAGCCAACAATAGCAAACCACGAAAAAGAGAACTGCATGACAGGTAAAATTAACACCATAGATAACACACGTATCAGTGTCTGAATGGACTGAAGTCCCTGTCACCCCTGTTAAAAAATGTGATGTGGGTAAAGAGCTTGGCAATGTTGAAGTGACACATAGAGCATGGGGCACAGTCAACCAATGCACACACCAAAAGAACTTTAATCAGCAAGGACACTGAAAAAACAGACAATATGAGTAACTGTCTTTATTCACATATTGCACAGATGTGGCAGTAGAACAACAGTTGAGAAGAGCAAGGCACCAAATGCTGAGCATATGCAAGAGAATCTGCACAGGCAAACTCTAAACAGGAAGGCCAGTGGCCAGTTCAGGGTGCACAGCAAATACATGAGAGGCTGCACAGGGGAGAGTCCAACACAGCAGAGCAACAGGGCCAGTGTCCATGGCAGGGTGCACAGCAAGTACATGAGAGGCTGCACAGAGGAGAGTCCAACACAGCAGAGCAACAGGGCCAGAGTCCATCGCAGGGTGCACAGCAAGTACATGAGAAGCTGCACAGGGGAGAGTCCAACACAGCAGAGCAACAGGGCCAGGGTACATGGCAGTGTGCATAGCAAGTACATGAGAGGCTGCACAGGCATAGGGCAGAACAGGAAGGCCAGTGGGCATGGCAAAGTGCAGAGCGAGTAGATGAGAATCTGCACAGGCAAGGGCTGAACAGCAGTGAATGAAAAGGCCAGTGGGCATAGCAAAGTGCAGAGTCAGGACATGAGAAGCTGCACAGGCAAGGGCAGAACAGGAAGGCCAGTGGGCATGGCAACGTGCAGAGTGAGTACATGCTAATCTGTACAGGCAATGGCAGAACAACAGTGAATGCCAAGGCCAGTGGGCATGGCAAAGTGCAGAGTCAGGACATGAGAAGCTGCACAGGCAAGGGCAGAACAGCAGTAAATGACAAGGCCAGTGGGCATGGCAAAGTGCAGAGTCAGGACATGAGAAGCTGCACAGGCAAGGGCTGAACAGGAAGGCCAGTGGGCATGGCAAAGTGCATAGCGAGTACATGAGAATCTGCACAGGCAAGGGCAGAACAGCAGTGAATGACAAGGCCAGTGGGCATGGCAAAGTGCAGAGTCAGGACATGAGAAGCTGCACAGGCAAGGGCAGAACAGGAAGGCCAGAGGACCTGGCAAAGTGCAGAGTCAGGACATGAGAAGTTGCACTGGCAAGGCTAGAGCAGCAGAGAATGACATGGCCAGTGGGCATGGCAAAGTGCAGAGTCAGGACATGAGAAGCTGCACAGGGAGTGTGTTTGACTGTACCCTTCTATGGACAGCAAAACACTCAGGGGGTAAACAATGGGCAGGACTGGCCCACCTGTATGAGAGACAGGTGTGTGAGGGGGACTACCACTCACTCATGGCTATCAGGCGGACTTGGAGCTGGCTGTGTGTCGGGGACAGCAGGACCACTTGACTGGGGAGAGAGAGGCCCAGGTGATGTAGGGCTATCAGTGGCTGTGCAAGCTGGAGGGCTGTTTGGTCCAGGTGGTGTATTGGCACGTGGAGGTGGAGTCATGCAGACCTGTGACACAGTGTGTGTGGGAGATGTATGAGGGCTGCCTTTCCACTTCTTGGGAATTCTAAATGGCTTCCCTGTACTGGGGTCAATGGGAACTGGTGATCACAACAGGCACACACACCAACAGAGCTGCATCAGGTGCAGACACTGGCACTCCCTCAGGTGACGTGCTGGATCTTGCGGAACGCTTTGTCTGGCCACGCCTCTGGCCCTCTTTCCCCTGTTTGCCAGATGTACCAGCTACAGTGCCCACCTTCCCCTGTTTGCCAAGTGTACCCCCACAGTGCCCTCCTACCCCTGCTTTACTGTCCTTGGAATGGGAGTCGATGTGGTGGGGGAATGTGGCTCTGAGCCCTTCCTAGGTGTACCCTTGCCACACAACATCTCCTCAGTGGGCACATAAATTGCACGCCTAGCTTTGCGTGAAGTTTTAGGGACAGGAGAGTCCTTCGCTGGTGATGCCTCTGGGGCATGTGAGCCTGATGTCTGCTTCTTTGCTTTTCGGCCTTGCTTTTCCCTGAGGGGCTCTTGTCTTTACATTCTGGGCTGGCTTTGCACTTCTGTGAGGATGGTGTCTGCAGGCAGGCCCGCTTGAGTTGTTTCTGCTGGGTGCTTCCCGTGTTGTATCGTGCATGTGGACCGTGGTTCATATCTTCAGATGCGGCGACTAACTGGGGGTGGACAAAGGCACTGAAGCATGAATGGGAGTATGTGCCAGTTGAACTGCAGATGTCACTGCTGATGATAAAGCCTGGACAGTATGGTGCAGCGCACCCACGTCAGAGTGTATGCCCTCCATGTAGACGACCACCTGGCCTAATTTTTTGTCATGGTCACTGAAGGCATTGAGCAGGGCTGTCTGGCCCACTCAAAGCTGGCGCAGGAGCACAACAGACTCAGCACTGAGGGAAGCAGGGGGGACAGGTGCAGGCTCAGCGGTGCCAGGTATGAATGTAACTCGTCCCCTCTTACTGACACAGACACGGCAGCACCAGAAGAAGTGATGAGAGGGTGGGCACTGACCGCTGTGTGGTAGAAGATGATGCCGAGTCCCCATTCCCTGTGCCTGCCAACATGGATGCATCCCCGCTGGCATCGGATGATGTGGTACTTTGGGTCTCAGGCAGGGATTCCTCCTGCATACTCCGATCCCCCTCTGAGGCATTTGAGACCTCTGTGTCACTGGGCTCCTGTGCAGCTGTAGTGCTAGTCTCGTCACCACTGGTGTACGGCTCCTGTCCCACCGTGTCTACTGGCGAATCTGCATGAGAGAGAGATGCAGGGTCAGGTTAGTGTCATCGACAGGACAAAACAATGCAATCGATGCAGTACAAAAGATGGCCAAATCTACCTGTTGCCCACCACACTCTGCAATCACATTGCAGCAACTCACTACATAGACCACAACAGTGCATGTAACCCTGATTATCTGCAGTGACTGAGCCATGTTAAGGCCACACAGCACTACACCCTGCCCGTGGATGAAGTCTACCAGACACACAACTTGCTCTGCCCACACCTAGGGACATGATGTGGGCACACCACTTATTGCCACTGACAGATCTTGAGGGAACAGGATGTGAGGACACAGATACCTATTAGAACAGGACAGTCCACAATGGCAAATAGCCCTTGCCAAGGACCATGTTATACTCTGGGGCACATTGTTGTCAGAGGTGTAGGCCTCAACATTCACAGTGCATGCAATGTACGCATAGATGAAGTCACACTCAGATTGTGAACACTGCTGTTCACTCCCAAATAGATTGCCCACACTATCCCAATGCTGAATAACCCTGAAGATCCGAACACATACAGCTATGTGAATGCACAGCAGGGAGGATCACCTTTGTAAGGCCAGTTTGAGCAAATGCATGACACTGGCACCCATCACAGCAACCACTTCTATGACACAGCACTGCACCACCCCACAAACATCACATAGGCCACCGCTGCCACAGGCCCTGTACACATGCATCCGCTCCCAGGCAAAGTCACCCTCCCCAAATGCTCACCCCTGCCTTGCTGCCGATGCTCCTTCAGACGTGCATGCAGCTCAAGATGAGTCACTGCCAAGATGTAACCCATCAGTGGTGTCATGCTGTGCCATGCCAAACGCCCAGTGCATGGAAGCAGCCTCAAGGTCATCTCTGCCACGTTCGCCAGTCGCCTGATGTCGTCCCATCTCTTGTGGCAGTGGGTGCGTCGCCGGTTAGATACCCCCAGAGCTCGCACCTCTGCTGCAATGGCCCTCCACACGGCCTTACGCTGGTGTACCTTGAGCTACAGGCATGGGAGAAAAGAGGGATAAATGATCAGTGACACAGTGTCATGTAGCAACATCTATCAGTACAGTAGCAAGACCCAGACTCTTTACCAAATATCTCACATGGGCACTCTGCATGGGCTAAGCTGATGTGACTGCATGCATTTATGAGGGTGTACAGGGTCCCTGCTAATCTTACACACATGGAGTGTTGGACTTGGACCTTCTGGCAGGTTCACCCCTGAACTTTTTGCCTTTTAATATTACATAATTATAGTAATTTCTGGTCTTTGCGCACTTTGACACTGTGTCCCAGTGTAAAGTGCGTGCGCTCTCTGAGTGCGTGTGTGAGATTGGCCTGCCCTCCCATAGAAATGCATGGGGGATATGTGTGTCCATGGTAGTTCCTGATGTGTGGGGAGTGCAGGGTCAAGTTTGGTATGTGCGGACTCGTGAGATTGAATGCTGCGCGATGATGTGTGCAGATTTAATGTGTCTAGTGTGGAAGTGGCACTTCTAGAAGTTGGCCTGTCTGTGCAGTGAATGTGAATTGACTGTCTGGCTTGTGATTGGCTGGTGTGCCTGGCTCCAGGAGTCAGGATGGGTCTGCCCCGGTGGTGAATGGAGAGATCTGCATGTTGATGGCAGGGAGGAGTGCACCTGGGACCTGAATAGGGCTGGGCCTTCCCTCTACAATGCTGGTTCCACCCCCTGTGGTGTGTCTGATGTCCCTGACCCACCCTGTAAATAGGCAGAGGGGCAAAGCAAAACAAAGTGCTCCAGAACCAGTTGCATTTGGTTCGCCCCTTGCCTGCACCTTTGTAGACAAAGGATTTGTGTGTATAAAAAGAGGCTGTGACCTCATGTAAAATGTTCTTGTTTCCTGACTTGAATATACCAGGGGCGTGCTGCTGCTGGGGCCCAGAGGAAGACTTGCATCCCTGGGCCCTGCCCAGTCCCTGGATGCCTGCTGGACTGTGTTGCTGGGACCCTTCTTGCTGTAGGGGTCCTTCCTTGGGGGCTTGGTGGTCTCTGTGCCCCCTGGCACCTGGGAAGTGCTTTATCCTACTTTGCACTGTGACTGAGGGAGCCTACCCCTCATGGCTGCCCTTATTAATGGCAGTGCGGGTGCCCACCCCGTTTATTTCGATATTTGGAAGCAGGTGCCTACCCTGCATTATGCCTGCATTTGTTCTCCTAAGTGCCTGCCCCGCATGGCCGCGGTATTTATCCTATTTATCCTTACGGGTGCCCACCCCTTTTTATATTTCAATCCGAGGGAGCCTACCCCTCATTGTGAAAGGAATCACCGCTGCAGCCCGTGGAGCACCGGAAGATGGAGTCCTGCCCGCCGCCTGGTTTTGGGTGGGGCCGGTGTTGTTATTTCTGCTTCACCCCTCTGTCAGGGGGAAGCTGTGCCGCGTTGGATCTCCCGGGTAGGGAGAGAAGGAAGCATGGTGGCTCGGCAGGGCTCCCATGAGCGGAGGGAGCCCTACAGCATCGAGAGGTCGTCCGGGGAAACGCAGCGCAGCGAGACCTGACAAGGCTCTCCGGAGCGAGAGATCCCCGCCCGCTGCCGCCGCGTCTGCGGCAAGAAGCCTTCCCCCACCGAGAGCCGGTAAGCTAAGACTGCTGGGGCAGGGGGAAGGCCACATGAGTGCAAGGGCCCGCAGGGGCGGGCCGGCCAGACGGCGGCCCCTTTTTAGAGCCTGGGAGGCTCTTGCGATCAGCTGAATTGAGAGAAGGGGCCCCCCTGGGGGGTCGCCCAGGCACCAGAGTGGTGCCTCTCCCTCTCCAGAGCGGCCCGGATGTCAGTGGGCTGCTCCTACGTTGGGGGACATGCTCCCCCGCCCCCCCTGAGGTCCGGGGGGGCCCGTGTTCCCCCAGAGCCATGGCGCTCCAACGATGGGGGCATGTTTATTCAAGGAGCTAGATGGCTCCCCCGCCCCAAACTAAGTTGTTGAAAAAGCTTGTGAGGGGCCAGAGAAGCCCGTGCTGAGCCCCGTGGCTCCAACCTTTTGCAGTCTTTGTATTTGAGGAGCCAGAGTGCTCCAGAGGGCACATGTGTGTTCTAGAGCCTAGAGGGCTCCAACGTTGACGCAACTTGTTCTAGAGGGCTAGTGAAAGCCCCCTGCCGCAGTTTGATTCCACAGCTGCCCCGCAAGTAGTGGGCAGCTGCACCATTTAGGTTTTCTTTCTAGGGACATGTCTTTGGACTCAGGAGTGAGTTGCACTCCTTTGCCCCTACTTTGGCCTTCCACAGCTGCGCAGCACTTAGTGCCAGCTGCAGCGTTTAGGCCCTGTTCTTGTCCTCTATATAACAAAGGGAAATGCCTAAACTGATACAGCTAGTCAAAGAGAATTCAACTCACAAAGGAAGAAATCTCATTTCCGCCCGAGATTTTGCTAATTAATAGCGATTTATTCATTCAATTTTTAGAAAAAGTTTTTCAATTTTTTTTACATGTTATATACAATGAGACACTACACCATTAAACTCAACACCATTATAACAATATAGATACTCATTCATACTAATCAAGCATATCACAGTCGTTCAAAAGTGCATACATCCATTCATACAAGATCTAACAATTCCCTCAATAACGGAAATGTCAGCGAGAGAAAATAAGAAAAAGAAAAGAAAAGGTTGCTCAATAAATCAATACATAAGGTATAATACACAAATGCTTATCAACCTAGAAAACAGTACACTTGAAATTGAATAGCAAACAGATTATTTGATGAAAAATTTGTATGGCAATGTGTACAAAACTCAGGTGCAGTATTTTTCAACACTTGGGTTTTAAAGATAGAGCAACACTTAATACAAGGGCCTACGCGTTTCGAATCCCAGTCGAAGTTAAAGTGGGATTCTCCTCAGGGCCAATGGAATATCTGAAAAACATAAGAATGATCTCTATGTAATAAAATTCTTAGGGTGCCTATGTTAAGCTAAAGAGTGAACCACCACCATCCAAAGCAGCTTACCCAACTGGTCTGCAAGGCGACTTGGAAGGCGTAGTGAAGCAGAAATCTCTGCAGAGAAGAGGATAATTACGTAAAGGAGATGAAAGTCATCACACCGGCAACAAAGCGTGTAATGGAAATAGGAAAATCGCTGTACCTGTCTATTAAAACAGGAAATCAGCGAATGTGGACTAAATCTTTAGACAGGCGCAGGGGATGTCTTTGGCTGGCGCGGGGAGGTGATCTCACTAAAAAAATATTAACAATTTACTCATTA
The DNA here is from genome assembly GCF_964261635.1 of Lissotriton helveticus. Lineage (NCBI taxonomy): Eukaryota > Metazoa > Chordata > Amphibia > Caudata > Salamandridae > Lissotriton > Lissotriton helveticus. The sequence continues at coordinate 318,391,802 of NC_136068.1, forward strand.
CCGTCCAAATATGCCATGAGGAGGCATAAAATCACAAAAGATTGTCACAAAGTATCTTACCGCACTGAGTAATCAGCCTAGAAGTCCGTTAAGAGTATACGGATCCAGGGAGATCAAAGGCAGAGGGTTCCTCGTGTGGCTTGGTTGGAGGGATCCTACAAAACCAAGGTGGGTGTTACTTGTCTGCGCATAAAAAACTAAGGTGAAAAGGAATAGATAACTGGGCAATTATGATCGCGTAGCATTCACAAGGAGCAATGTACTAATCTGCTTAAAGGCTACATAGAAAACCGGGTGTCTGTCGGAAATGCGGGGCATACACAACGATCCTAAACTTATACTGAATCTAAGTTTGTAAAGCGTAAAAGAGTTAAATTAAATACCTGCACGGTGGCAGACGCTTGGCTCAATTGACGGACGTGAACTTAGAAGAATAAGCTGCCGTCAAGGAGAAATATTAATCCTAGAAGTAAGGGGACACAAGGATTTATAAAAGTGGGGAAAAAATTGGGGAAAAAAGGGAGGAATGTGAACTCAAGGAGCGTGTAACGAGTCTTACCTGATGTAACTCGATCTTGCGCTAAAAACTGTCAGCCGACGTTCCATGTGGGCGTCTGTACGGCACTAATCCCCTGCACATGCGCCGAAGGGCCGGTGTCAATATCCTGTGGTTACTTACAGAAATAGCCATGGACGCGGGTGGAACGCTACTCGCCCGCGCATGCGCTTAGACGGAGTGTGATTGAAAAATGAGTGTGGTTAAAAAACGACCGAGAGTTTGCGAGCTAAATATTACAAAACATGTCGGTCGAATCAGATTAGTGAAGCCTTCACGAACAAGAAGGGAAGGATAAATGCTGCTTTACAGTTTTCTGACAAATCATTTAGCCTTCACAAACAAGATGAGTGTGTGGAAACTCGCATTATACAGGACCATGTTGTCTTTACAGTTTATAAATCTCTGACAATTCATTTAGACCTATAACGGCCGTGTTAAACTTGACAATGAGGAGGGCTTCCCTTTTGGAGAGTCTGGCATCCCAGTCTCCTCCTCGGGGATCGCGCTCCACCCTGGAGATGATAGTCCATTTTAGATCTTTGATTTGATGGTTCAATCTATTCCAATGATTGACCAGGGGTGCTGTCTCTACTCGATTCTTGAGTCTGGATTTGTGCTGGGAAATTCTTTGCCGAACCTCCTGGTTCGTTTTACCAATATACAGGAGTCCGCAAGGACAAAGGATACCATAGACAACATATCTCGACTTACAATTGCTGAATGTCTCGTGTTTCCACGAGACACCTTTATGTTGAAATAAAGAACCCTCTATGGTCGTCTCGCAACATAGACAGGTCCCCCATTTGTGGTGTCCTGTGATGGGGTTGAAACCCATCATTTGTCGAATAGAAGTGGGGGCTTCCTTTGCAATTGCTGCTCTTACCACATAATTGGCTATACTCTTTTCTTTTTTAAAAGCAAAAAGTGGAGGCTTGTTGAGGCACTCGTCTAGATTTTTGACTAAGTGCCAATTTTGATTTATTACTTTTTTTAACTGGTTGGCATTGGGGCAGAATGTAGTGACACACACCTGACGTTTTAACCGTGGTTTAGTGCGTCGTTCTAGAAGCGTTTCCCTGGGGGTCCAACGTGCCCTTTTCATGCAATTAGATACCAGTTTTTTTGGGTACCCTCGATCGGCTTTGGAGGCAGCAGCAGATGAGGGTCTCAGGCAACAGGCTCTGGAGGCAGCAGCAGATAAGGGTCTCAGGCAGCAGGCTCTGGAGGCAACAGCAAATGAGGGTCTCAGGCAGCATGCTCTGTGAGCAGTGGAAATGTGAGGCTCACTCCCACACATGTATAGCCCCCTGGGGTCGTTTCAAAGGTGCCAAGCTGCAACAATTGGTTGTCCAGGTCTGCCTCATTCAAAATCATCCAATGACCGCCTCCGCGGTGGCGGAGCACGCCTACCGTGATTTTCAAAATTGCATCATGCCACCGCAATCATCGTTCCCATTGACTCTAGGGCATACTCCGTGGCGTGATGCACCGCAGGGGCCCCGGTGCGCTACCACGATGTGCTTCTTTTAAAAGCATCCAATGACCGCCTCTGCGGTGGCGAAGCACGTCGACCGCGATTTTCAAAATTGCATCATGCCACCACAATCATCGTTCCCATTGGCTGTAGGCAATGCTCCATGGCGGTGACACACCGCTGGGGCCAGGTGGTAGCTACCGCAATTTGGGTGGCGGAGCAATGCCACCGCTATTTGGGCATGTCTCCATGCCAATGACTACCGCACTTGTGTCAGGGGGGGTGCTTGTGACACACCGCTGGGGCCAGGCAGTAACTACCGCGAATTGGGTGGCGGAGCATGCCCACTGCCATTTGTGCATATATCCATGCCAATGACTACCGCACTTGTGTCAGGGGGGTGCTGGTGACACACCGCCGGGGCCAAGCGGTAGCTAAAGCGATTTGGGGCACATACAATGGCAATGTCAATCGGACACACCTCAACAGCACACAGTGGCCACATGCTGAAGGGCACGTCATTGTGCACACAATTCCAATGTCTCCTTAACTCCACAGGTGCCTACATGTGCCATGGTTGTGTATGTGTGAAGTACATTGGTCTGTTGTACCTACATGTCACAAATGCATCAGATGGTTGTTGAGGCAGGACAGTGTAGTAGTGGACTCAACAAAGTGTACACATATGAATGTGTTGTGGTGCAGTGATGACCTCGGCAAGGCTTGTCTGACTGTATGATGTAGTTACTTACTTGTGCTTTTCTGTGTGCTCATACACGCAATTGTCAGTTCACCGCCAACTGTGATCATTGTGTTGTGGATGTGTGCCAAGTTTGAATGATGCATTGAGGTGTGACAGGTACCGCAGATGAGTATGAGACAGTTGTGTTGATTTGTCGCACAATGCCTGGATGCCACGCTCCCAGGCGCGCACATGTGGAATGCGGGCATGAAAATATGTGCATTCACATTGACCTATGTGATGTTTGAGGCACTGGTGTATTGTAAATGGAGAGGTGTGCCATCTGTGTGGCTCAAACGTCCACCCATGTTACCGGGTGTGTCACACATTCCTCAGTCAATCATTATTTTTCCTGTTTCATCCTGAACGGGATATGCTGTGGCCATCTCATGATGGATGTCATTGACATGTGTCCACTTTCATCTCAACTAGGAGGAGGCCTTATCTGATACGTCACTTGACACTGCTGCAGGAAATGGAAGATGTGGCGATCATTCGCAAATTCTGTCTCAATAGAGCCACCCTGAAGACCCTTTGTGATCTGTTGGAGCCCCACCTGCAGCCTCCTCGCACATACCCAACAGCTTTCACCCCAACTTACAAAGTGATGGCAGCCCTCCATTTTTTTGACACTGGATCGTTCCAGGAGACTGTGGCGGGTGCAGCAGGAATGTCTCAACCCTTGTACAGCATGGTGCAGCAGGATGTTCTATACACCATGATGATTTACAAGGACAGATATGTACATTTGACCAGGTGTGCAGAATTGGCAGATGTGAAGGGAGACTTCTATCCCCTTGGGCACATCCCACATGTTGTTGGGGCCATAGATTGCACATATGTCGGTCCTGTGCCACCACAGGCAAGTGAGCACTTTTTTTGCAATAGAAAACATTTTCACTCGGTCAATGTGCAGGTGGTGTGCCGGGCAGATATGACCATCTCGCATGTGTGTGCCAGATTCCCCGGCTCTGCCCATGACTCATGCGTCCTGAGGAACAGCACTGTGCCCCAGCTGATGGCTAATCTGCTTCTCGAGCATGCTTGGATTGTGGGTGAGTATGCCTAGTTGATTGGTGTGCTGGGTGTGTGACATGCTGCCCTCTGCCTGTGCAACATTGCAATGTGTCTTTGTCATTCCTAGGTGACTCTGCATATCCCAGCCGTCCATTGCTGCTGAGCCCACTGCGTAATCCCGGGACCCCGGCTGATATCAAATACAATGAGGCCCATGGCAGGACATGTCGTGTGGTTGACCGTACTTTTGGCCTGCTCAAATCACGTTTCTGCTTCCTTGACAAAACTGGAGGTGCACTGTCATACTCGCCTGGGAAGGTGTGTAAGATCGTAATGGCATGCTGCATGCTCCACAACCTGGCCATTAGCAAGTTTATTCCCCTGCTCCTGGAGGATGATGAGGACCCAAGGTCCCCACCTCCACAAGAACCTGAGTCCTGTGATGAGGACAGTGGAGAGGAGGAAGGAGGTGACGGCATCAACAGCTCATAACCCGCTACTTCACTTGAAGGTGGGTGACAATGTACAACATGTACATTGTCTGGTGTGATTGCTGTTGTCGTGAAGGGCTATGTGCAAATGGTACAGACAGCCAGATGTAAAGTCACCTGTGTGTGGATATGTGACAGTGATATGTAATGTGTGAAGGTATAAGGGACATGTTTGTTGACACTTGTTGCCCATTGTGTTGTCTGCATGTTGGGTTATGTAGATGGTTTGTGTAGTGTAATGTCTGTAATGCCACACTCACACCAGTGAATGTTGTTCTGTTGTGTTTCCCTAAGTGCCTCAAAATTATCCATTACTACATACAGTACATCTTTCTGATACATTATGGACATTTTGAAGACTGTACATCTTGCACTAAAGACAAAGCTGACACGATGAAAGTGTGTAAGGTATTTTATTTACAAAGTTGACATGTGAGGGGGTGGGCAGATTAACATGAAGGTGGTGATGGAGCTGTGAGTTGACAGTCATGGTAAATGAGATGAAAGAGTTGACAGGACATCGATGTGGTGACCCAGTCCAACAGACAGGTGCCATTCACAAGGCAGTGTGGGGATGGACAGTCTAAACAGTCAATGCAGTGGGGAAGAGGGTTGCCATCAGGGCTGGCTACATGACTGGTGTTTGGCTGGTGCTTTGCCTCCAGAGACACCCAGGCTCTTCTTTGGATGGCCTCTTGGTCGCTTTGCTAGGGTGGGCCCTGCTGTGGTGCCAGCGGCGTCTGAGGACTCACCCCTCTCAGTGGCCGCAGGGGAGAATGGTGAACTGTCATCCTGTAGCACAACAAAAGGGGGTGGAGGTGTTGTTTGGGACGCAGACCTGACCCTCAGTAACGCCACTTTCTGGCCCATGAGGTCCACCATTTGTCCGATGCGGTTGTCGATGGACCTCATCAGCAGGATGAGCTTGCATAAGAATTCGTCAGACCGGCCACTTTGTCCCTGGACTTGATCGTATGCCCGGTAACTCTGGTGAAGTTATCCAGGGATGGGGTGCCAACCTTCTGATGTCTGGGGGTGACCCTGGCCCTCCCACCTGCCCTGTTGCCACGGACCTGTTACCTCGCTACTGTGGGTCCACGCACACTCTCCCCACCATCCACAGTTGTTGGTGTGGGCTGGTCATCCCCTGGGACAGGGAGGGTGTTGCAGGTGGTACTGGTGGTGGTGGTGGTGGTGTTGGCGGGGGATGCACAGGCTGTAACAGCAGGGCTCTGCTGTGCTATTGTTGTTGCAGCAGACGTTGTGGTGGGGAGGATGGGGTCTTGGGACCTGGTACTCCCTGGCACACCAGATGGGCCGGCCTCGAGCTCATCGTCCTGAAAATCCTGGGAATCTATGCCTGATAGTCCATGTACCGGGGTTGGAGACTGGCTCTACTGGTTATCGATGTTGTCCTCAGCAGTGAGTTCTTGGTCACCTGTGGAATAGATGGGGAATAGTCAGTGTTGTGCACTCATAAATAATTCTGTTAGCTGTGTGTCATACAATGTCTGTCCACTACACAATCGAGTGTTCTTCACATCTTTTGCTATGTGCAATACTGAGCCTTATAACATGAGGCAGGGGTACATACATTACTCGTTCATGTTGTCAGGTGTCGATGCATAGCAAGCAAATTGTGCTGTGATCATGCTCACAGGGACCAGTTGCCATGTAGGGACCAGCACAAATGAGTTTCATGGTTCTCTCATTGTCGATTCGTTTGACCTGGCTGACGTCACATCTAGCCATGGAGTGTCCATTGTATTGTACTGCATGACTTTGTCCTGTAATGAACATATTTGTATTTCTAAGCCTAAAAAATGCTTTCTGTGATTTTACATTGTCCTTGCTGATTGTGCAACATGGCAATGCACTGATCAGTGTGTGCTGGGCATGGCTGTGCACAGACTTTCTTGTGCATGTCCATTGGTGTGTGACTCTTTGTTACCTGTGTGCACACTGTGCGTGTCGAGTGGGGTCTGTGTGCATATTTGTGCATGGAGATGGCTGGTGTTGCCATATGGCACCATTTCATAGGTAACAGGTATGTGGCTGCATGTACATGCTACCTACCTGTTACGTGAAGCAGAACATTGGAATGGCTGACACAAGCTTGTGGGTGGGAGGGAGGGCTCCATCCTGCTGGGGTGTGGGACAGGGGGCATGGTGGGAGTAGTGCTATAGGCCTCCCTCCCCCAAACAGGCCTCCCAAGCAAGATGGCTCCCTACCTGTTAGTTTGTTTGATGTACTGCAATGGCTTCCAAGTGATTGTGGGTTGGGAGAGGGCTCCATCATGCTGGGGTGTGGGACAGGGGGCATGGTGGGAGTAGTGCTACAGGCCTCCCTCCCCTAAACAGGCCTCCCAAGCAAGATGGCTACATACCTGTAAGTTTGTTTGGTGTACTGCAATGGCTTCCAAGTGCTTGTGGGTGGGGGGAGGGCTCCATCCTGCTGGGGTGTGGGTCAGGGGATATGGTGGGAGTAGTGCTACAGGCTTCCCTCCCCCAAACAGGCCTCTCAGGGAAGATGGCTACCTACCTGTAAGTTTGATGAGGGTGATGCAATGGCTGCCACATGCTTGTGGGTGGGGGGAGGGCCTATCATGCTGGGGTGTGGGACAGGGAGCATGGTGGGAGTGGTGCTACAGGCTTCCCTCCCCCAAACAGGCTTCCCAAGCAAGATGGCTACCTACCTGTTAATTCATTAGGGGCCAGATGTAGGTAAATAGTATTTACCGATTCTAAAATACAGAATTTTACCGATTCGGTATTTTAGAATCGGTAAATGCTATGTAGCAAAAAATTCGGTAAAAATTACCAAATCGGTAAGATTCGGTAAAATGGGGGACACATTCAAGGGTGCCAGGGTGTCACTTTGACAGCCTGTTGCACCCCTGAATCGTGCTTGTGTGCAGATGTGGCATGTATGTCTGCCACATGGCACAGTTGAAAATGCACTGATTTGCATTTTCAAAGGTATTCCTTATTTACCACCAACTTATAGTTGGTGGTAAATAATGAATCCTAAAATGGCAAAAGCACTCATTTGAGTGCTCCCCACTTTGCAAAATCGGTAATTTACTGATTCGGTATTTTAAGGAATCTGTAATTTACCGATTCCTTAAAATACCGAATCGGTAAATTACCGAATTTGCAATTTAGGCCACCTACATCCCAAATGCCCAATACCGGTCGGTAACGGCCGAAATTCGGTAATTTCGGCCGTTACCAACCAGTATTGGGCCACCTACATCTGGCAACAGGTGTACTGCAATGGCTTCCAAGTGCTTGTGGGTGGGGGAGAGCTCCATCATGCTGGGGTGTGGGTCAGGGGGCATGGTGGGAGTAGTGCTACAGGCCTCCCTCCCCCAAATAGGCCTCCCAAGCAAGATGGCTACCTACCTGTAAGTTTGATGAGGGTGATGCAATGGCTGCCACATGCTTGTGGGTGGGAGGGAGGGCTCCATCCTGCTGGGGTGTGAGACAGGGGGCATGGTGGGAGTAGTGCTACAGTGCTTCCTCCCCCAAACAGGCCTCCCAGGGAACATGACTACCTACCTGTAAGTTTGATGAGGGTGATGCAATGGCTGCCACATACTTGTGGGTGGGAGGGAGGGCTCCATCATGCTGGGGTGTGGGACAGGGGGCATGGTGGGAGTGTTGCTACAGGCCTCCCTCCCCCAAACAGGCCTCCCAAGCAAGATGGCAACATATCTGTAAGTTTGTTTGGTGTACTGCAATGGCTTCCAAATGCTTGTGGGTGGGGGGAGGGCTCCATCCTGTTAGGGTGTGGGTCAAGGGGCATGGTTGGAGTAGTGCTACAGGCCTCCATCCCCCAAACAGGCCTCCCAAACAAGATGGCTACCTACCAGTTAGTTTGTTTGGTGTACTGCTAGCTTCCAAGTGCTTGTGGGAGGGAGGAGGGCTCCATCATGCTGGGGTGTGGGACAGGGGGCCTGGTGGGAGTAGTACTACAGGCCTCCCTCCCCCAAACAGCCTCCCAGGGAAGATGGCTACCTACTTGTAAGTTTGATGAGGGTGATGCAATGGCTGCCACATGCTTGTGGGTGGTAGCGAGGGCTCTATCATGCTGGGGTGTGGGACAGGGGGCATGGTGGGTGTCGTGCTACAGGCCTCCCTCCCCCAAATAGGCCTCTCAAGCAAGATGGCTACCTACCTGTAAGTTTGATGAGGGTGATGCAATAGCTACCACATGCTTGTGGGTGGGGGGAGGGCTCCATCCTGCTGGGGTGTGGGACAAGGGGCATGGTGGGAATAGTGCTACAGACCTCCCTCCCCCAATCAGGCCTCCCAAGCAAGATGGTTGCTTGGGTGTGGGACAGGGGACATGGTGGGAGTAGTGCTACAGGCCTCCCTCCCCCAAACAGGCCTCCCAGGGAAGATGGCTACCTACCTGTAAGTTTGATGAGGGTGATGCAATGTCTGCCACATGCTTGTGGGTGGGAGGGAGGGCTCCATCATGCTGGGGTATGGAACAGGGGGCATGGTGGGTGTGGTGCTACAGGTCTCCCTCCCCCAAACAGGCCTCCCAAGCAAAATGGCTACCTACCTGTAAGTTTGATGAGGGTGATGCAATGGCTGCCACATGCTTCCGGGTTGGTGTGGAGTGATCCATCCTGCTTGGGTGTGGGACAAGGGGCATGGTAGGAGTAGTAGTGCAGGGTGACTGTGCTCATGCTTTCATGGTAATATTGCTAGCAGCGTTTAGGGTAAATGGGAGTGAGTGCTTGCTGCATCAGTGAGACATGTTTTTGTGGGTGTGTGATGCAGATGAATGTGACTTTACTTGGGTGGTGTGTGTTTTTCGGTGTGCAAGACAGTACATATCAGTGTGTTGGTTAACATTTGTTTGTACTTACCAGCCTCCACTCCCGGATACTCCTGTGAGACTCTCGGGTTGCAATATGGCAAGCACCTTCTCCTCCCATGGTGTGAATGTTTTCTGCGGGATGGGAGGGCCACTGCCAGTCGGTTAGCCAGCTCCCAGTTCTTGCTCCTCCTCCCTTTGACAACCCTCTTGAGATCATGCCACCTCTTCATGATCTCCTTCTTGGATCGCGGGGTTGTCCCTACTGCATTGACCCTTTGGACTATCCTGTGCCACATTTGGGTCCTTGTGACTAATGATGTCTGTTGGACCAGGCTACCAAAGCGTTGTGGTTACACTCTGACTATCTTATTTTCCATGACTGTCAACTCACTCTCAGTGAATTTGGGCATTTTCTGTGATGCCATGGCGTGTAGTGTGCAAAGTGTTTATGTGTGCAAGGGTGTGGGTTTTGGGTGTGGTGTTTGTGTGTGAGGTGTGGTATATGCTGGGGGATGGTTGGTGCTGGTGTGATGGTGGTGGTGGTGGTGGTGAGTGTGCTGTTTTCTCTTGCCTCTCCTGTCAGGTCTGGTGTATGCCCTTCTTCTCTGGAGTGGTACAAAGGATTGTGGTCAGTGAATGGGCTGGTTTTATACTCAGCTGTGTTCGTGTGTCCCAATGGGCTTTTGCTGTCAGGTATGTTGTGGGAGTTGTCTTTGAAATTGTATGTTTCTGTTTGTCATTTATTTGTTTCATTGGGATGTGTTTGGTGTATTTTGGGGGCATGGCTACTTTGATTTGTGCCAAGTTTGCCATTGTTGTGGTGCTTTTGCATCGGCTACCATGTTTTGTATGTATCGTCCGCTGCGGTGGCTGTGCTGCAGCTCTTCAGCTGGCTCTCCCATTCACTCCAGTGTGCGACCGCGGCGGTCGGAACCGCCGGATCGTACCGCGGGACCATCGGGGATATCCTAATTTCCCGTGCGGTGTCTCCACTATGCTTGCGGCGGGTTATAGCTTTTCTGCTGCATTTCTGACTGCCGCGGTCGGTTTTAGATCATCACCGCCCGGCGTCGGGCGTTTTTTATTTGCCTGCTACCACCGCGGTCGGTCTTTTTTGGCGGTTGATTCTAATTTGACCGCTGGTTTTGCCACAGTCCTGGCGGGTGGTTGTTTTCCGCGTCCATGGTGGTTGGGGTGGATTTCCGCCTGCCATCCTAATGGGGCCCATAGTGTGGATGGTAAGTGACCTCAATTAAATTTAGAAATGCTCCTACTTTCCCATTAAAATGAAGATTCTTTTTAAATATTTAATTGTGAATTAAACAAAATATTTAATCTATTTTGCATTTGTTTGTGACTGCTTGTTTATGTTTTTTTTGTTTATTTTTTGCAGTTCAAACCATCAAAAATGCTTAGGCTGGGGGCTACTAATAGTATTCATGTGGGGGTCCCGGAAGGCAGTAATGATTCAGTGGGGGTACAAAGAAGTGAAAAGGTTACAAACCAGTGTTCCACAACATAGAACCCGATTCCTATCTTATTTGGAAGGGCTCTGAATCGGAATTGGAATTGGCTAAACCGATCCAGAGCCCTTGTTTCTGACCGAATCTTTCACAGTTCCAAATGACAAAGTTCGATGCTTGGAAAACCTTATCGCTGACCAAATCAGTTCCCGGAAAACATTGGGAGAGATAGAGCTTTCCGGAGCCGATTCGTGCAGCTCTGTGGACTAGGTTTTCTGAGTGAGCAAGTACGATGATTCATATAGCCTTTTCGATTTGGTTTGCCCAGATCGAAAAGGCTTCCATAATTGGTCTTTGGAGCCCAAAGCAGGCCCTCCTATACCCGAGGCCCTCTGAATCAGACCCATGGGGGTACCCATGGGTCCACTCCTCCCAGCCATGCACAGTGTGACAGGCACCAAGGAGTGCCCGCCACAGGGAGCACGTTTATCCCCAAACACCCCTTTTATCAATGCAAGCCTGTGTATGCATTTGGTACACATGCTCCCGTTATAGTCAATAGGAGTCCGACCGAATTGTGTCCGGATACATTCAAATGCGTTCGGGGGGACTCCCCTAATCCGAGTCGTATGGAATGCATTCCAGACCAGAGTCGTTTGGTGTGCTTTCAGAACGAGATTGGAATCTCGCCCATAATCTCCTTGGAAGCACTGATTTGGTGATAACACCACTGACTCCCCTGTTGTCCCACTTTAGTCTCATGCAGGGGTTGGCTCTTGTGAAATTAAGTATTCTCCCTCCCTACCTCTCCCTCCCCTTCTCTCTCTCTCTCTCTCTCTCTCTCTCTCACTCGCTCCCCCCCCCCTGCTCCCTAGAGCCTACAATGCATGTTGTGTGTGGTTCATGATATACCTATAGCAGTGCTTTCTTGGTGGGGGCACACTTCCAGCCACCCCAGAGCTGTGGAAACAGTGCGGTCTTCAAGGCTGGCCATAAAAATCTCCTGAAACATGAGTGCACTCTAACAGCCTCCAAAAACAATATCTTTCGGATCAGCATGGTCTTGGACTGCCGGCCACCTCCCCCCTTGAACACTGACTGAATTACCCAACTCAACCAGTCAACACATGGGGGTCTTTGGAAGTCAAGGGGGGGTACGGGGCCCCCCCCCTGGCCGTATTTATTAAAATATAAAAACAAATCAAAAATTTTAATCAAATAAACATTTCTGATAATTATTAAAATGCACACTTTTCAGAATATTAGATTGACATCCGTTTCGACATGGTATGATGGGCTAACCTTAACAAATAGCTAATACAGCGTGTCTCCTAACGTAATCTAATCATCCTGAAAATTAAACTGCATTCTAATATTTCCAATACTTAATAACTTTTTAATAACTTTAATAAAGGCCTAGGGCAAGGTCGCCAACCGGTGTCAGATCCTTTTACAGCTGCGCTCTCGCGTTGAAGATGCGCATGCGCAACCCAGGGCACGTTACACCCACGTGCGCTCCCCGAACTCCATTTAACCATAACAGGAGGGCCCAGACACTCGCGCACCTTAATGACGTCATAGTGTTGTGAGGGGTGGCTACCAGCCTGAGGAAAGCGTAAACTCCCTCCCCCGCACCCTTTAAATTAATGGAGACCATCTCCTGCCCCTGAAGTTCTGAGAGAGACCAAATGGCCCCTCCCGCGGGCGGCCCCTTTCGTGAATGGGTCCGCCCCCCCCGTAAGGACCTTAAAATGCTGCTCACCGATTAATGACCTTACCGCCAGACACACATAATAAATACGACAATGCTATTCTAAAAGGAAAAAAGGCCTAAGGATAAAATTGTTAACACACAGCAAAGCATAACATCACATATATAATTACTCCTGTAAGCGGGAAAAAAGGGGCCTAAGGAAAGAATTGGTTAAAATCACGGCACTGCACCAACGTTTAAATTCTGTACTTCCTTCCAGTACACAGGAAATTCCAGGCCTACTGGATCAAGTCCCCCTTACATCTATGTTCCGGCACATCGACAAAACCTGATACTCACCATTTTGCCAAGCCCCAAGGTCTGCTAAATAAGGGATGGAGGGTGGGGAAAATTAAACGGCCCCACGGTGGGGCGAGGAGCGAGCCCGGGGAGCGCGGGCACAAAGAGGCCGCTTCCCGCGCTCCCCAGGCTCTTAACCTCTTCGCCGCCGCGACCCCGCCCCCTCGCCCCGGAAGCACACCAGTACTTCCGGGGCGAGGGGGCGAGGAACGCGGCCCCGAAGGGGACGGGTTGTGGGAGGGACCGGGCCCCGCCATGCTTGCGTGGGGGCCTATTGGCCCCCCCTTGTATCATGGTCTTGGACTGCCGGCCACCTCCCCCCTTGAACACTGACTGAATTACCCAACTCAACCAGTCAACACATGGGGGTCTTTGGAAGTCAAGGGGGGGTACGGGGCCCCCCCCCTGGCCGTATTTATTAAAATATAAAAACAAATCAAAAATTTTAATCAAATAAACATTTCTGATAATTATTAAAATGCACACTTTTCAGAATATTAGATTGACATCCGTTTCGACATGGTATGATGGGCTAACCTTAACAAATAGCTAATACAGCGTGTCTCCTAACGTAATCTAATCATCCTGAAAATTAAACTGCATTCTAATATTTCCAATACTTAATAACTTTTTAATAACTTTAATAAAGGCCTAGGGCAAGGTCGCCAACCGGTGTCAGATCCTTTTACAGCTGCGCTCTCGCGTTGAAGATGCGCATGCGCAACCCAGGGCACGTTACACCCACGTGCGCTCCCCGAACTCCATTTAACCATAACAGGAGGGCCCAGACACTCGCGCACCTTAATGACGTCATAGTGTTGTGAGGGGTGGCTACCAGCCTGAGGAAAGCGTAAACTCCCTCCCCCGCACCCTTTAAATTAATGGAGACCATCTCCTGCCCCTGAAGTTCTGAGAGAGACCAAATGGCCCCTCCCGCGGGCGGCCCCTTTCGTGAATGGGTCCGCCCCCCCCGTAAGGACCTTAAAATGCTGCTCACCGATTAATGACCTTACCGCCACAGGCCAGGTAGTTAACCGACTATCTGGCCCCCCCCCAAACCGCCTACACTGAAAGGTCATAACTTCCTAATCCAAAAACCCTCTACCCCTGCTATTTAATTCCCTATCCCTAGGGCATCCCCAACTGTCTACCGGAACCCCCACCCTGTGATTGATCCACCGACTGTTAGTCTACTTGGTCCTGCGATGACCCCCTGTGGGATATTCTGCGCTTAATGTGTATGACATAGTTTCTCAAACCAAGTGTTGATCCTCTTTATCGAGTGATTCTTCACCGAGTGACTCCTTGCACTCGCCTAGCCCCCCCACTCCTCTTACGTTCAGCCTGGGGGAAACCGAGCCCCCCCCTATGGTGCCGTCTGTGTCCTATCACCGTTACCCCATGCCCTAACATGACTGAGGGTGTGGGGGGCACGCCTCTCGAGGCTCCCTGCAGATGCTATGACCGGGGGAAACCTGGTACTACATTCTACCCTTCCCACTGGTATACTGTACAGTCTGCTAACCATCCACACCCAGCCATTACGCCTGGAAAGTGTTAAGTGACTGATACTACTTTTACCATGGAAGTCCCCACTTCCTGAACCGGGGAAACGAGGCGCTGCATAGGCCTATCCTTCCTGGGGTTGCCGAGGCTAGGACTGCATACCCTTGTGTACTGTCCCATCTCTACCGTTGTCACTTACCAATTGGTGATCTATGCATATCTGACACTGGTGGCCCTGCGTGCACAGGCGCCGTTACTGAAGGTATACATTTTTCTTGTGACGGCAAATACTGCAATTTTTTGTGAAGCCACATCCTGCTACGTTACTGCCGCCAGCCCCATATAAGGGCTTACACACCGAAACAATCAACTCTGTGTTGGCACCTCCTGCGTTTTTTAATCGCTCGACCATCACACTTGCGTTGTTGTTTGCCATCCTCTACCTGACGTCAGCATCCCATGGGCTGTCCACCTGTAGCAGCTTTGTGATGCGGAGCACTCCAGATATCCACCATGGACCCGGCCACACATAAATGGAAAAGATAAACACAAACCATTAGTGTTTCTGGCGATAACTGCAGTACATGTGCTAGTCTTACATTGCCATCCCTTGCCACGTTTGAGATACGATTAGCGTCAGATGCCTACTCCTAAACCCTTCCGACTACGTGTTGAGCATAGCCTCAGTTTGTGTCCCCTGTAGCGTGACTGTATTAGTGTCATGAAGAGTACCCTGAAAAAATGGCCTTCATTAACAAATACTACCCAGTGTGTAGTGTATTGCCACAAAGCATGGAGTCCCCAGTGCATACCATAATGCCCTCATGACTCCTTAACGATGATTAGGATAACAGTTAAAAAGGGACAGTCCGTTTGTATTGGCACCCACCCAATCACAACTTGATGAGATATACGTGTTCAAAGTATCGAACCCCTTGCGCCTGACTGTTGGCTTGGATCGTGGCTGACAGTGGTAACGCGTAATATAACTAAGGGGCAACCATAACCTATATGTATTATTCTCATGATCCCAGACTGAGCATCATTTCCCTAACAAGTTGCAAGTAGCAGGTGGCCCCCCCCTGCCACCCATGATTGTCCAATCGCTTGATAGTACACCGCCACCTATTGTAAAACATGATGCACCATTAGTTTCAACAGATCAGGGTTTAATGTGTTACCGTTCATCAACCCATTCTGCCTCCCCCAGTTCAGCCTTGTTCATCTGCAAATCTGTCTGACCCACCTGCCCATATAAGAGCACCAGCAGTATCAGAGATGGGATTTAGGTATGGTCACGACCCTCCTCTTTAGATCCACTCTACTCTAGTGAGTTTTTTGCGTGCTCTACGTCCTCTGAGGAAATTACCTGAAACTAACAGGTCTACTATGGAATGGCAATTTCCTGGCTGATCCAGAACCAGAACTAGTATTGTCAATATTCCCGATATATAGCCTCGTAAGGGAGCTAGAGGGGTGTGTTTAGAACAAATAGATATATTTGTTATACACCTGTTCTCTTTTCACTTACTCATTCCTGATATTATAGGCTGGTAAAACGAGCTGCTCAACATTCCTTCAAGACTTAGGCTGAAGGCTGCTCCCCCTCAGCTACCACTAGGATAGCTTGTCTAATAAGGTTGACTTTAACCTACCATCAATGAAGGGTCGTTTGGGCTGGTGCAATGTCCCCCTAAAGTAGTGAACAGCACCTCAGATGTTGATTACCTTCACAATCGCTAGCAAACATTAGTCATACCAGCAAAATAAATCCGTGAGGTGCAATATTAGGCCTCAAAAATTCATACAGATGGTTGGTAACTAATCCAGAATCAAGGACTATCAGAGACTTGCGCAGGGAAGTTATTTTTGATTTGTGCAGAGCACTATTTGATTTCAGAACCACATCTATGTTATTTGTACCCTTGATGGTCAGTTGCCAAGCACTAAGGCTTCATGTCCATTATAATCCAGCTTTCATTGTTTTGACTACTTAAGCACACAGCTAAATACTATCACAAAGAGGTAAATCTACATTTTCACGCTGATGCGCACACTGTATTTACTCGCTGATGTGCACAGCTTATGCAAGATTCGCTAATGTGCACAGCTTATTTATTGAATACAAGTTACTCCGCCTCATCTTTACACGTTACTCACGGGGAGGACCCCAAGAGAGGTCATTAGCATAGAAAAGTTTCCACAATTGTTTTAACTATCAATCCCGTTACCACTCCCGGCACGCATTAAGCTTTGGTTTTCGGTAAAAGTCCATCCAAGCCACCTGACATAATTAAAAGGACAACCCCTTACATGTACTGTACTCATTAAATCCCTCAGAGAGGTACACTCTGTCCCTACCCAAGGAAGCACCCAGTTTATGTGTACACGAGACCTGTCCTCTACGGAAACAACACAAACTTTTAGGGACAAGCAATAAAGTGCTGCATGAATTATGCTATAAAAGAAACAGACACATCTGGATAGTTCTCAAGTTTAGCTGGAATACAGCTCCCATATAGAGCACTCTCAACATCAGTGGCACACTAGATTTGTTCAACTCGTTAGTGCCCTCAGAGAAGTATAGCTCCCTCCCTACCCAAGGGAGCACCCAGTTCAAGTCCAAACAAAACCTATCCAGAGGTAAAGTGCTGCATAAAGCAGCAGAGAAATCTTGGCTCAATATTAGGGACCTTTGTATTACCATGGGAGCATAGCAGACTGCAGCACTCACACTCGAATAGTGTACCAGGTCTTCCAACTGGGTAGAGCTAGTTAGATCCCACAGTGCTAAATTTGTAAAGTAGAAAAATTGGGCCTGAGTCCTCCTCGGGCGGCCACGACAGTTAGCCTTACCCAGTGCCCCTGCCAGCTCTGGGCTTGACATTACTAACACACCTACTAAATAAATGCTTGTAAGATTGTGCAATGATAACATCATCAAGTGAGTGCACTGCAGTATTACAACGTACATCCACCTTTATGTGTAGAGTAACTAAATGAAAGAAACACTCTACTTGGTACCTTGACATATTTTGTAAGTAGCTCGAAATGCACCCCTCCCTCCTTGCTCTGGACACTGGGGCACTGCGCGGAGAAGGTGGGTGGCGGTATTCCTTAAAAACCCCTATCTGTTCACATAAATAAGGTCACATCCTACAGACCGCGTGGAGCGCGCCAAGCATTGCGCATAAAAACTGGGAGTGTGTCTCTCAACGGGGTGTGACCAATGTAATTACGGGCCTGGTTTAAAGTAACGTCAGCTAACATCTGTTTTTTGTTGTTTCGGTCATTGCATCCAGACATATGATACAACAACGAGTAACATCATACCTACAAGGTTTCCGATGGTTGTTAGTCGTATACGATAAATATGCAGCAACTATGGCTCGTATATAACAGTGCAAAATTTACTCCATTTACAGCCCTGGTGACACCTCGACGATGTTTCCAAAAGAGAAGGGAAATCCATAGAGAAAATGACTCTCTTTACAGGAGTTCCCTCCTCTACAACGCTTCTACGGGCATGACGACATGCCCTAACATCTCCCCTAGTAAGCAGTGAGAGCACACATACACTGAAATGCCTGCCATCCCCGCAATCCGGAAAAACAAGCACCTGTGTTTCTGCAGTTTGACTTAATTCCTTGTCATGTTTATCCTTTATGTGCCTCCCTCACATCACCTCTGCCTCGCCCATGTTTTCAACACACTGACAGTTAGAAAGGACGGATGGGAGGGTGTGCTAAATTTGGTATCGCCCAGGGCACTCTCTGAGCAAGTCTGCTCTGTCTAAATCATGCACTATGCATGCAGCTCTTTGATGGCGGTTCATAGGTCACTGAGCTGTATTAGGTTTGTAATGTATGAACTGCATGTAATAAAAGGATCTCTGTGACAAAAGCAGTGACCTACTGAGCTAGCCACATAGCATACAGTTTCTTGATCTGCATGCTGCAGGCAACCCCGGCGCTACTTTATGACGAGTCAAAACTGCCACTGGACAAAACTCTGATCTCTCTCCAGCAGAACTTTTATCACCAAAGTTATCTTGACATGTGTATTGTTCTCTTAAAACTGCTGAATACACAAAGAACTCTGCAGCAGAAGATTTTAGACCCATAAGTTATTACTAAATACACCTTCCCCCTTCGAAGGTGGGGCTGCACCGGTCACACTGCCCTCAAGCCGGGCCTGCAGAACACTTGTCTTTCCGAAATCAACTGAGCCAGGGACTCCCTGACACATGAGAGATAGGGCTGCAGAGTGATGCCTGATTTTCTAAGTATTGTGTCTAATGATGTCTAGGGGTCTGTATACGCTCTGGCATGGTTCTGCTATGTAAGGCCCAAGTATGTATGTTTGTGTCGCATGGCTAAATTATTCTATTTTGAAAACAAAGCTCACAGGCAGCACGACATAGCTTAAAATTTGGTTCTCTACCGCAAAATCCCCTGGATGGCAAAATCATCCTTTTAAAATTCAGTGCTCGCCTCTGAGGCATGTACCTGCAACGGTCCGACAAATATAATGCACTGGGAAATTGATCGAACGGTTCCCTATCTTTTGTTTTGGGGCGTCCCGGTTACTTATAATCCCAATGTGTGACAGAACAGACCATCACAAGGTGAATATTTGCATAAATACACCTGTAGGTAAGGGCCTGAGCTATTCGCATGTGCACGCTGAGTTCCGAGCACTGGCATAAACGGAGGGCCTGATTAAAATTGGGCGGTTCATACATCCCGCTCCTAACGCGCGGTAGTATTTTTACCGAATAAACGCTCCCAGTATTACTGCCGAGCGTCACACGTGTGCGTCCCGGGCAGTCCCCGTTTGTAAGATCAGAACGCACTGTGCATGTGGGCTTTGTACTCTTAGGCGTCTACACTGCATGGAGAGTCAGGCAGAAACAGAAAGAAAACAACTTTGGTATCTCAAAGGATACGCCCTCCCCTTGTAAGTAGCTACTGGGCTTTCACGAACACAAGTCTAACAGGGGAAACGACCGATTACCTTTCCGAGAGGAGGCGCATCTCGGAGCCTCCCGCATAGCAAGCGAGCATCCCGATGTAATCTTCAGTCGGCGACTGCTTCCCAGCAACACCTTCTCCTTTCGCCGGTGCTGATCGTGGCTCCTTGTTCTGACGACGCACACCAAGCCCCTCTGCTCCACGCCGGATCCCGCTCCCGCAACAGCTGACGCCAATTCCGCCGCCGGTTCCTGCACAACTCCGATCACCAATTCCGGACCTGCAGTGAAATAAAAGAGAGAAAATTAAACGGCCCCACGGTGGGGCGAGGAGCGAGCCCGGGGAGCGCGGGCACAAAGAGGCCGCTTCCCGCGCTCCCCAGGCTCTTAACCTCTTCGCCGCCGCGACCCCGCCCCCTCGCCCCGGAAGCACACCAGTACTTCCGGGGCGAGGGGGCGAGGAACGCGGCCCCGAAGGGGACGGGTTGTGGGAGGGACCGGGCCCCGCCATGCTTGCGTGGGGGCCTATTGGCCCCCCCTTGTATTTCTGCCTTCTTTTTCACATGAATGCTTCTAATTAATATAATTACAGTTATGGAACTAAAGCCCCTTTTGATTTCACAGGCAATTGAGGCGAATTTCATTCTAAATAATGTCATTCAAATGATTACGATTCTGGATAGTATTTCTAATCGCTTTGTCTTTCCTTTCATTCTTGTTGTTCTTCGCTTTACCAATTAATCAGTCATTTTCCCAGAGTAGAATAGCGTGCATTCTGTATGTTTTATTGTTACTCTGACAGAATAATTTCCATAAATTACAATAAACAGTGTCCTCCACCTCGATGGTGCTTTTAAATGCCAGCTGAGTATAGCAGTATTCAAGAGCTGTGCTTTTTTGAGAAGCTCAGAACCGAGACGCTTCATCAAACACCAATAAAGAGCATGCAAGATTCACGGCCCCTTTTAAGTTTTGTACCGCAGCCTTTTTAACAGTTGTTTTTTCTTTGGGTACAGAATTTACATGAATCTCCGCACACATTCCTTTTTTCCCGTGTGTCTTTAACGAGTTGAAGGACCTTCTCTGTGCATGATAAATAAGGTCACGTGATCGTATGGTAATTTTCAAGCAGTGACCATTGTAGTTGACTCTGTGGGCGGGATGGGAGGGGGTGAGGCAAAGGGGTTTGTACTGTTTTATGGGACTGGCAGATTGCTCAGTGAACAAGCACAGACTGAGGTTCACAATGTACATGGTTGGTGTTTTTCTACACTGCGCCTACAGATAGTTTGGGATTTTGTGCTACCAGTAGGTCGCAAATTGGACTTTGAGTTACCAGTAGGTCACAAATTGGATTTTGTATTTTGTGTTACCAGCAGGTCACAAATTTGAACAGCCACATGACCAACTCAGCTTTTCATGTTTTTTACGTCAGCATATTAAGTACAAATGAGAGTAACTATTATTATTTACAATGCACGGCAATGGCAACACTGTGGCGTTATGCATTACTTAAAAGTAATCCCTAATTATTAAGTGGCATCTTGGTGCATATAAGCCCAAAAAAATAAAAATGGGGGCACTTCTGGCACCCAGGCGGTTTGTGTAATCTGGTCATCGTTCTCATATTCTAATAATTGCATATGCCACAGAGAAAAGCTAGAGAGAGGCCTAGATTGGAAGACGCTCTCAACAAAGTGCTCTGCTAGAGTTGTGTCACAATCGCATTTACTGAAGGGGTGTAGGGAGGTGTAGGGGGTGTTGGGAGTGCAGATATTGGTCCTCCTTGATGCGACCTGTTGTTGCTCATCATAGAGATCTTCTGGAGGCAGCGAAAACACCTTGTGCCCCTGGGCATACTTTGTTCACATGTGCACCCTTTCAGACATATCACATTACCAGAGGTTCAAAGCCCTTGCTACAGCAGCTAGTGTCCACCTATCCTCATTTCATCCTTTTGACCAACCTGGTATTTTTTCCTCTTTAGAGAGACCATTTCATAAGTTCCCTGACATGTGCTCTAAATAATTTTTATGTTGCTCCCTTGGAGAATTCTAGACTTTCTTGGACTGTAGGAATATATACAAAGGGTCTTTTACCATGGATGGCTAATGTTCCCCCTACCAGACCATTACATTTCCAATGGTTGGTAGCTGCAGGCCTATAGATAGTTGTGGGACACAGACACCCCCGAATGTGAAGACTGCCCACTGACTCGCCTTGATAACATCTGTTATGACTTTAAATACGATTTTATGTTTAGGTTGGAAGGTTATGTGATTGACTACTAATCATCTATCGCCCTCCTTCTGAATGTCAGAAAAGTGTGCGAGTAAATATCCTCTGATAAATCTGGTTGAATGTCACAGTTGTGGATCCCTCTGAACGTATGTCGCACCAGGAGTGTAGAAGCTCCAATAGGATAGTGGAATTCAGAAAGGATGGAATGTCACCGTATCTGTATGTCTCCCTGTAACTCCGCCCCCCGCAGAGGGTGGTGTAGGTAGGTTTTGTGTGTCAGTGTTGCAATGAATCTTATTCAATGGATGAGGTAGGATTTGTTGAATCTACCATCCCTCAATCAAGTGGCTACAGTAAGTTACCTTTTGCATGGAAGTAGCAACACCTAAATAAAAGATGTTGGCCAAGGGCATAGCCACTGAAAATATCTGCACAAAGAAAAGAACATGGAATGTTGAATTTTAGTGGCCAGTTGGCTTGAACCAACCTGCTACTGTATGTGAATCTAAACAAGCTGCAAGATGCAGACATTAAAGGTCATCTTTCTACTGATGGAGCTGTGTAGATCAGTATAGAGAAGAGCACTGGGCCAAAGGTAGAAATCCTGGCTACCTCCCTTAAAGCATTTGGAGCATACTCCACGACTGAGGAAAGGAATGTGCTCTTTTGGAGACAGGTATTCTTTTATGCTCTCTGGTTTGCTGAGGAGTTACCTTAATCAATTCAGATTTACAGGCTCAGATTTTACAAGTGCATCAGTGAGGAGGTCTGCCTGCAAAGAGTTACCAAATCTGTTTCTGCTACCTAGCCTGAACCCAAGATTGTAGCAAACTGGAGTGCAACTCTCCCCAACTTATCCATGACATGTCTCTCCTAGATAGAACAAGAATATTTTTTTAGGATGGGGGCCATGTTATCGAGGAAAGAGTCCAAGAGTCAACCTAGCAAACCACTATGAAAGATATGGTAGTCTCTCCCCCATTGATCGTTTGTTCCTCAGATTGTTATGTTCTCATGGTGTCGTGTAGTTCCTATATATATACTATACAGGATCTGCGCATTCGGAAAACCTAAACTGTGGGTTTGGTGGCAGACTGGTTCCGAGCACCCCCACCGGCTGCTCGGAATATGTTAACCTGTTTGCATTAGCTAGCTCATAGTGCCACTAGAATCTCCTCTTATCAGGGAGAGAATAGTTTCTGGCAACCTCAGAACATGACAACCCTGATCCCTAGGATTGTGGAAACAATATACTACTTTTCGCTCAGTCACTCGTGCTCACTTAGTTTGTCTCAGAGATACACAGAATAAACAGTCTGGGCATTTCAATAAGAATTTATTGAACAGTTGTTATTCTAGTGTAGAATAGATTCCCTGTAACAACTATTAGACAGTAGCAGAGATATATTATTAGTAGTACTGCGAAAGTATAGGGATGGTATAGTACTACCATCTTGCAGTAATCATGAATATATACAAGTACATAAAACACATGATAAGAAAGTGCATACGCCCACAATGTCTCCCTAACTAGATGTACCTAAAGGTACCTAGCATCAGTGTAGGTGCTATGCCTTATGCCAAGAATTCCTCTAAGATCTAGTCAGCCCCATTTTCCTGAGTAAGGAGAGAATATGGGTCCTCGTCCTTGTCTCACGTTTAGACACCCCACGAGGGATGTTAGACCACTGCTAGCTGGAGGGTCTGCTTGCGGGATCTTCACCGTTTCTGGTCAGTGTGTCAGCCGGGAAGTCACAGTCTCCTCTCTCTGTCTAATCAAGACATGATGTATTTATACCCACAGGTCTTCCCAGGGGTCCTACCTTGCTGTATTATTGCGTCGACCTAAAGGATGACTTTGGGTTTGAACTTTAACATAGATATTATACAGGAGTTGTCCATCCTGCTGTGCTTCCAAGAAGCCTAATGCATAATGTATGAGTATCGAACCAGGGAAAAACCTACGTTCTGAATGCAGTGTTGTTTCTAGGTAAAAGGTCAGTCCCTAGGAACCGTTATATAATGAAATGTAGGGAAGGTTATAGATGACAGGTTGCAGTGTTACCTATATGGAATATAACAATGGAAAACCATATTTTGCGCCTGAGTCACAAACATTTGTGTAAGTTTACGATTTTTTCCTATTCACAAAGGTATTTTACGAGTAATATCATTATGACTGCAGATTTTACGCACTCGTGATGGAGGCTCAGCACATAAAAAGATAGGACTTTTCTATCTTTTTACATTGGGAGTCTCTGTCACAAGTGTGGAAACTCCACAGCTGTGTAGTATCTTTTGACTGCAGTCTCTGTGCTCATGGCATACTTTTTAATTTACTATGTTGGCACAAAGGATTTTTGATAAAAAGTTGTAAACATTTATCTTGCTGTTTACATGTGCCCTTATTTTCTATAAGGATTACCTTCATATTGGTGTGGATCTTTATTGGCAGAATATCCCTATTACTAAATATCGATGCCTGAATATCGTGAGTAGCAGTATAAGGAGGAATGGAATATTGTTGGCATGTATATCATTTTTTGTTTGCAACAATATTATCGAAGTAAAAAAAATCTATTACTTAAGTATTGTTGTATTTTACAATTCTTTAGCAATGTGTATTTTTTATAGTATTTAATTTTTTTTAATGTTTTGTACTGTTTTCTTTAAGGTATTATTTGTGTGTTTTTTTAGATGTATATTGTTTCATTTAAAAATGTTTTTAAATTATGATTAGAAAAAAAGTGAGGTTTTTGGGTTACATATGGGTTTAAGGGGGTAGAGTTCTTAAATTGTAATATTTGTTATGTATTTTTTAAATGATAATGGATTTTGTGCATTAAAATATTTTTAGTTTTTTGTTGGTTGTTTATTGTGTTATTTTGATATTTTTTTTTTTTAACTATTATATTTATTTATTACAATTATTTTTACAAATGAATATTTCCAAGTTTTGTCTTGTTGGGTTTATTGATATATCGGGTGGTTGGTATTTTCCGACATCATTACCTTATTTACTTTAAATTTAGGAACTTATAATTTAAGTTTTCAAAACATATTTCATTGAAATTGTAGGGGGTTTATTACATTTTATCCATTATATGCGATAATTTTGCTTTTTGACTATTATATTTTGTACTATTTACTTTATAAATGTATGAAACTATTAGCTTTGGGGTTGTTGGGTTTTTATGGGGTTTTACAAGGGCAGGGCTTTAAAAAAATAGGATTTA
Source organism: Lissotriton helveticus (assembly GCF_964261635.1). Taxonomy (NCBI): domain Eukaryota; kingdom Metazoa; phylum Chordata; class Amphibia; order Caudata; family Salamandridae; genus Lissotriton; species Lissotriton helveticus. The sequence goes on from NC_136068.1 coordinate 318,416,390, forward strand.
AGATTTTTATTGTAAACATTGTATTTAAATTGTAATCTTTTCAACACAATAATTACCTTTTTAAAATTGTTTTATGAACTGTTTGGGAGGGTTGTGTAGATATTAACACACATCATTTTACTTAACATTTATTATTGTTTTTAAATTATATTGCTCAAATAATAGTTATAACTTATCAATTTTATTTTTTATTTATTTTTAAGGGCAATATTTTGGTTGTGTGTTATAATAGTTGAAATACATAAAGGGGTCGATTCCGATTTGGGAAACAAATCTGTACGACGATTCGAATTTGTAGCCCTTTCCGTACGAATCGTACAAATCCGTCCGAATCGTGTAGTACGATTCGTAGGAAAAAAATAAGTCTGAATCTTTGCTAACCGAACGAAAAGCAAGGGAAAATACATACGATACGGACCCTGAAAGTGAACCGTACGAATCGTAAACATGCTGTATGACCCGACAAGTACGATCCAGACCGGGGAATCAGAATGCGATTCGTACGGAAAACGTCGTGTATGAGCTGCGATTTGTACGGAAAACTTCGCGTATGAGCGAGCCACAAAATCAAATACGAGACAACCCACACTGAACGAAGCGCACGCGAAACCCATAAAAACGTCGCGTATGAGCGAGCCACAAAATTAAATACGAGACGAACCCACTCTGAACGCAGCGCACACGAACCCCGTAAATCAGCACAAGGAGGTTGAAAAACGACCCGTACAGCGAGAACGTCACGTTGGACACACAAATAAACAGAAGCAAATACAACTAAACGAGCCGCACTGAACCACGCGGACACTGGAAAACAGCACAAGGAGGGTGAAAACGACTCACACAACACCACAAAACACGCCTCCTGTGTACAAACCATGGAAATGAATGTCCTGGGCAGATCCAAACAGGCAAACAGAGGGGCTAACTCAGAACCACCCCTTATAACACACCCACCAAAAATTCAAACTAAGCCCCACCCACAAATGGACCAATAAAAGGGCCCAAACACACAAACCATGATCCTTTGCAACAGACCCAATTTGCAAGAGACACTGACAACACACCACCAACTGCACACATCCACCTTCACACATATCCCCCATTCACATTCAGACCCACACGACTCCATTCACATTCAGACCCACACACGCACATCCATACACACCGTCACCCCACACCATGTCCGCACAGAAGAATCCAAAGTTAACAAAGGAGGAGATGGAGATCCTTGTAGATGAAGTCATCAGAGTTGAGCCACAGCTGTTTGGCGCATTGGTCAGACGGACCAGCAAAGCTGAGAAAACACGCCTGTGTGAGAGGATAGTCAATAGGGTGAATCTGTTGTACCAATCAGACACACAAGGAAGGAGTGTCAGGCCAGGTGGTACGATCTGCGGAGGATGATCTAGCGGGAAATGGACAAAGAGTACCTACAGAGCCAGCACACTGGAGGAGGTGGTCCCCGCAGACCAGTACAGTATCAGCCCTGGGAGGAGAAGGTGATGGCCCTGCTACCACCGGTGGGAGTACATGGAATTGAAGTAGCCGTAAAGCCTGGTGAGTACACAAACAACTCATGTAACATGGAGGTAATGGCATCCACACCCCAGTACAAAAAATGCCCTCACCAACCCCCAGGCGCCCACTGCCCCAACTACATCCAAAAACAACTCTAATGCCACCAACATGTGTATGCCCCATTGAGAAAGCAAGGCCATGCTATGTCCCATGCTACTGGAATCACAGACCCAAAAATGGATGTCCGGTATGCTGGGAGGGTGGGTGTCACAAAATACATTTTGGGTCTCCAAATCATACCCAATTGCATGGGTTCCCGCAGGGGGGGCAAGGGGGGCTCTTGCCCCCCCTGGGTCGCCAGTGCGTCTGGTGTGAGCCCAGTAAGGGTGGGCCCTAGTCCATCATGCGCTTGAAATGGTACCATTGTTCCAGGTGGCAGCCCCCTCCATTGGGTGTGAAGGGTGCAAGGGGGTGGGCAAGAAGGGTGCAAGGCAAAGAGCGAGAAGGGTGCAAGGTAGAGGAGGGTGCATAGCAGAGGGGAGAAGGGTGCAAGGCAGAGGGGAGAAGGATGCAAGGTAGAGAAGGGTGCAGAGCAGAGGGGAGAAGGGTGCAAGGCAGAGGGGAGAAGGATGCAAGCCGGTGGGCAGAAGGGTGCAAGGTAGAGAAGGGTGTAAGGCAGAGGTGAGAAGGGTGCAATGTAGAGGGGGTGAAGGGTGCAAGCTGGAGGGGAGAAGGGTGCAAGGCGGAGGGGAGAAGGGTACAAGGTAGAAAAGGGTGCAAGACAGAGGTGGAGCAGGGTACAAGGGGGAGGGGGAGAAGGGTGCAAAGGGAGGGTAAGAAGGGTGCAAGGGGGAGGATGAGAAGGGTGCAAGGCAGTGGGGAGAAGGGTGCAAGGGGGATGGAGATGCAGTCAAAATTGTGCCCACCCCTATAAACATATCTGTGGATGCCCATGCCCAATTTCCCTCATCCCATATGGCCCAGGTACACACCCATGCACCATGCTCAATGCACAGGGAGTGGGAAAGTACTGACAAGATAGCCGGCACAGGGCCCTGGTGTAGGCAGCACAAGGCCCTCCTGTGACCAGTGCGAACACAAACACCAGGACAACAAAGTCAGATATCTTGGACAGGAACTCACAACCATGTCATGGCAGCATGCTCCATGGGGGGACAGGCAAACCACGAGGGAGGCCCAGTTCCAAATCAGACTCCAACTACCAGCATGGCCTTTCACACCCACCCCTTGCACAAACATAGCCTCCTGGGACAGGCAATGGAGTGCCCCACTGTCACAATGGCCATGTAACACAACAAAACCAATACAGATCTGCTGAAGCATCCAAGCAAAAAATGCACGGTGCAGATTCACAAGCCCATTGCGCTTCTATCACGCTGCCGTTGCGTCACCTTTTTGACGCAGCGGCCGCACAAAAGTGGCGCCATGGTGCTGGGTATTTACAAGGTGACGCATCTGGGAGATGTGTCACGTTCTAAAGCCCTGCGCCAGAAGTAGGTGTTCTGGTGCAGGGGGAGGGTGGGTGGGCGTTCCGGCGCGGCAACGCCTCCCAAAAGTGGCTGAATGAAATCTGCAAGATTTCACTCAGTCCCTTTTAAGCACATGCTGCGTCAAAACCCTGCGCATGCTTGAAACAGGCGTAAGGATTGACGTAGCATTGTGCAGATAGGGCCCCACAGAGCATTGCTGGAGCTTAGTTGTGCTTGTGATGCAACTCCAGCAATGCGCCACTTCTACGGCACAGATGCGTGATGCAGCTGTGCCGTCTTTCCCCCATGGTGCTCCGCATTGTAAATGTGTCGTATCCATGCTGGCATAGCTGTGGTGCACAATGACTGGTGAATCCCTGCTGATATGCAGGGCTGTGCCAGTGATTGTAAATATGCCCCCACATGTCAATTACTCCTGAGCACAGATCAATATGAACCCACAACATACCCATCCACAAGTGACGCCTCTCACCACTCCACAAATGACCCCAACCAACCTGGCACCTCTGGTGGCCAAACCCGTGCAGCAGCTGGATCAGGAACATCTGTGCCAACCACTACCACCATTCCTGCCACATCCCAGCAGACATCTCGGAGCCCTGCCCACAGTGAACAACGGAGCCAGTCTGACAATGAGGGACAAGGTTCGCCGGGCACCCAGGAGGTGGCAGACAACACCACCGCTGCCATCCCTCAGGGGTCCCGTCGACCCGATGTGCCCACAACGGCAGGCCAGGCTCGTGTGGGCAGGGGTGGTGGGAGTGGCGGCAGGTGGAGGCGAGAACCTGACCAGCCAGCTGTAGGGCCCGGTATGTCTAAACTACGCAACATCATGGAGGCATACCGTTGGGACACCAGGGAGATCAGCCTGGTAGTGGGGACCCTCACAGAGATCAAAAACCTGCAGGCCGAGCAACACGCCAGTCAACAAGAACACCAAGGACGGATGGAGGCAAGACTGGCTGAGCTCCTGGCAGTGCAAAGGAACATAAGCCATTCACTCCATCGGATTGCAGACAACATGGAGCACCCTCCCTGTGTCACCAAGAAAGACACTTCTAGGTGAAGACCGCCACCAGGCACAGGTAGGGAAGAGGAGGAGGAATCGTCCGACGGAGCATCCCATGCATCATCAAGGCCTGCATATGAGGGTCCCCCAAGGAAGGCGGGTCATCCACGGAAAAGACAGTGAGAGGCAGCAGGCCATGCGTATCTCCCAGGTCACCTGGTCTGGCACCTGTACTTTGTGTGCAACAGCATCACCTCATTGACTGTCCTACTCTGCCACATGGACTTGCTAGTTGCAGTCTGAACAATGATGCCAAGCACTGTGGTCTAGACTCTGGTGACTCCAACTGCAAGGAATCACATCTCCCTCTGTAAACTTTGGATTCCCTGCATTTTTGTACAGCACCTATCACTTACTCACAATTCACGCACCTGACAGATAAATAAACAAAACAATCAGAAGGAAAAGTGATGTTGCAGTCATTTTGCATGAGTGAACAACATACAGGTGGGGACATGTCAAAGTATGCCTGAGTGTGGAACAAACTCAAGCCATCCATACACTGGGATCTGAGTCCGGTTGAGGACACACATAGGTCACATTGTATCATCAAATACATACATGGAGCGCAAAACTCACCATTGATGGTTTCAAGCTGCTGAGGGGGGGGCTTGCCATACTGCTTGGACAGACAGGTTTTGAAGAGCATCAGGAAGGCGTAGAGGACATGAGTCATGTGCAGGTGCCCGGGGGGGAGTCCCAGGTCTGTTTGGTGAGGTGGGAGAACTATCTCCCGCATGCAGTTGTTCTGTGGATGTGATGAATGGTGGCCGGGGCAACTTTGGCTGGATGGAGTTGGGGCAATGGGGTGTGGGATGAGAGACGTCCATGGTCATTTTTGGGTCTGGGGTTGTGGAGTGCCTCCTAAGTGTGGCTGAGGAGTCTGAAGGTGATCCAGCAGTTGACAGTATGTAGGTATCTCAGGTGGACGGTCATGTGGCTGTAGCAGGGGATGTTGAGGATGAGGTGTGCGGATGCACCCTGGATGTGTATAAGTCCTCCTGGAGTCTGACTGTTGTTCCTGCATAGCGGGCACTGCCGTCGCTGACCTGGCTCGGGTCGTGGACCTGGGTGACTGTCTGTCTTGCCTAGGAGTGGATCTATCTGAGGATCATTTGCAGCATGGGGAGGATGTTGCAGCATGAGGTAGAGATGGTGTTGAGTTGCATTGTAATTGTGAGCGAGGAGTCTACTATGAACACCAGCTTGCGTGTGTGGCCACTGGGTGCTGGTGCGCTGCCCAGGCCAGTGGGACACAAGGAGTTGTCCCAGCCATAAGGGGACAATCCTCAGATGATGACCTCAGTCTTATCCAAGTCCAGCCTCAGGTGGCTGATGTTCATCCATTTGTCAACGGACCTCATGCCTTCTTGAAGGTTGGAGTGGCTGGGTCTTTGCTGAGGGTGAGGAGCAGCTGGGTGTCAATGGCATAGGACATGATGATGAGGTCATGTGCGCATGTGATGGTGGAGAGGGGGGTCATGGAGACATTGAAGATCGTCACAGTGAGAGATGAGCCCTGGGGCATGGGCCAGATGACCCCAGTATACTACGTGCTGAAGGTGGGAGGCGGATTTCCTGGGCCTTGCTGGTGAGGTACTTGGCGAATTAATCCTGGGCCCTACTCTGGATCCCAGTGTTGGAGATGTGTGATTTGAAAGTGTGGTAGCACATGGTGTAGAATGCCATTGAGAGGTCGAGGAGGTGAGGCTAGTGGTCTCACCATTGTTGAGCAGGGTCCAAAATGTCGTTGGTGGTGGCAATGAGGCCAGTTGCAGTGGTGTGATTACTGTGGAAGATGGACTGGGGCAGGTTGCCTGGAGGTGTTTGCTTGGAGGGAATTGGTCAGTTGCTCATTGACTGTCTTAGAGATGACATTTGCCGGGTAGGGAAGCAGGGTGATGTTTCAGAAGATCATGCGGTATTGCCGTCCGTTGTTTAAGAAGGGCCTGAGTCTCTGCATGCCTCCAGCTACCATGGAATGTGGTGTACTCAACAGAGACATTCATGACGTGCCGGAGGTGGGCTTCAAGGATGGAGTATGCTGTGATTGAGATGTTGTGTGGGAAGGGTCCTGATGGAGAACCGGGGTGGATGGTGTACATGAGCCGGGTGGTGTCTTTGCTGCTGATGGGAGTCCAGGACCTGAGGGGGGAATAATAGCGCTGTCTGCCTCTGTGTGGCGAGGCTGTCGTGTATGTCCACAAGCTTGCAGTGGTAGAATGTTGTGAGGGTTTCCCCTGGCCTTGCAAGGGTGGGATGTCTTTTGGATGGAGAGCTGGGGTTAGATAGTTCACTCACGATGCTGATGAGCTCCTTGATGTTGTGTGTGTTGGTGCCTTTGCCCTACCTGAAGGATGTCCTCTTGTACATGCTGATGATATGGTGATGTCTGTGTGTGGTGGGTTTCAGGGCTGAAAGGTAACTGATGGTTGTTTGTTTCGCAATGTATGCATGAGAGTTCGGCTAGATCTGTATGAGCCAGTATGTCTGCCTTGTCCCAGGTGGCTTAACTGTTGCTGTGCTTCACAAGAAAGTCCGCCAATGTGGCAAGAGTGTTGGATCAGTCGCTGATCCAGTGTGTGAGGATGCAGGGAGTGGCGGTGGCGTTGGTTGGAGTGTCCTGGGCAAGGGTGCTACACAGCTCGTCTGTGGTGACTTAGATCAAGCATCTTTGGGGGATCTGTAGCGGAGTGTGGGGCAGTGTGTTCCTTGTCGGAGAACTGGATGCCAATGTTGATGTACCAACGAAGGATGGTGGTGTGGTTGTCCTCCAGCCAGAAGTTGCTGTCCCACAGCCACATGTAGTCTGTGGAGGTGAGGGCCTGCGTGCTGATGTATTTGTTGATGTCTTAGCAGAATTGTGGGTGGAGGCCTGGAGATCTGTAGATGACTGTTAGTCTGAGGGTGGTCAGGGTGTTGGTGTGAAACCTGAAGTGCAGGTGCTTGACAATGCTGAGTGTGTCCTTGGTGTTGTATGTGACTCTGAGGGTGTACTTCTGAATGAATTGCAATTCATCTTCCTGGATTGAAGGTGCAGTCCCCGCAGGTGATCTTGTATCCGTCTGTGATGGCAATGTTGAAGTTGTGTGCTGAGGATGTGTTCAACCAGGTTACTGTAATGAAGGCGATGTGTGGGGCTGTTGTGTTGAGGAGGTAACAGAGTCCAATGGCGTGCTGGTGGACGGAGTGGGTGTGGAGTAGGAGGTACATGACCTGGTTGTACGGACATGGTCTGGTAGGCGGGGCAGCGTTGTGTAGGCAGTAGGCGTTGCACACCCAGCATGCATAGCTGTTGTGTGTGCGCTTAGGGGTTGCCTGATAGCAGGTGGTTGATTGTCTGGTGTTCATTGCTTGGAGGGTGGCTGGAACATGAGTCTGTTGTGTTACGTGGGTCATGCAAGCACCAGAGGGTCTTGCACTGTGCACGTTGCAGGCGCTGACGGGCACTGACGGTCCTGCCTTTGTCATGGCGTTGGTGTAACAGTGACAAACAAGCTGCTTCCTGCATCAAGAATGGGTGGAGGGAGGGAGGAGCATCTGGGAGGCATATGTGTTGCAGAATCAGGGCTGTCGGTGGGGCGGTGCCGCAGGGGAGGCAGCAGTAGGAATGCGTGAACACCTGATGGTGGCAGGGGTGAGAAACTAGGCAAAACTAGCATACAAAGACAAGGAGGTTAGAAAGCCACAGTGTAACAGGTGTATGGAAAGGAAGTAGTGTTTGGTTACTCATGGGTCACTCAAAGAAAAAGGATGCACGATAACCAAAAATGATGGGCACAGGATCAGGCTACAAAAGGCCAAGCTGCGCACAGGACACACAGCGTCAGCAGGTGTTACCTGCCCGTTGTGGGTAGCAAGGAGCACAAGTACATACACAACCAAGTACTTCATGCACAATAGGTATCATTAGCCATGAAGAACTGCACACATGTTGCCAAAGTACACATACTCCCATGTGCACTATCTTTGACAGTTATGCCATAGATGACGCATGCAAAGTGGCAAGAGATCTGCGGTGATGGAGATGAGGAACATTGTACTGTGGTGAACACATTTACTACACAAACGGATCAAGTATGTGTTTTTGGCCATGCTGCATGAGCCAATGTCCATAGCCAGCGCCATTGGTCTGCGGAAATTAACAGTCATCTAATGAGTCTAACTGTACTGCTGGTGATCCAATGTGCACAGGACTGCCTGTGACTGTCAGGGCCTTGAATCGTCAGAAACCTGCGATGCTCAAAGGGGTCCATCTCCCGATAGCCCCTTGGTCTGAGTAGAAATGACAGGGAGATCAGGCGAGGGAAGGAAAGGAAGGGAACAGCAGGGAGGGAGATCTGAAACAAAGGTAAACAAGCATAAGGATTCTACACTTCTTGTCACTGAATCACAGAATTCCTCAGGACCTATACTGTAACAGTAATACCTGTAAAGGAAAACAACAGCCACTGTATCCTAGTTGGGATCACATTAATGAAAGTGCTAGTGGATCTGAGGATCGAACAAGGACATTACTACACACTTACAAAGAAGGCAGTTCCATACGTTTCCACGTATTTATCCAGCAGTTAGCAACATAACCAAAAAAGTCTTAGGAGCCACGTACCTGGGGAATTGGAGCTTTCTTCCAGACGAGCTCTACAAGCCCCTGCTGTTAAAACAGAGATGAACAATCCACATGAATTCATAGCACATGTAAAGTTGATGAAACACCATAACACACCAAAGATAATGTTGTACGAGTTGAAAAAGAAATGGCGAATATTATGATCCTGTTCCAAGGATTATGCAACTAGCACAGGGATCACAGGAGAAACATAAACGCTAGCAGAGTATTGCAGCAATATGAGGGGGTTTAACGCTCTGCAGGCTGATTCAACAAAATTAAAGGCATGCGGTAATCCAGAAATTCACAGTGTATGAATAAAGTCCAATAAACAGAAATTCAAATGCGCTGCTGCGCGTCTCACACAAAGCCAACAATCCGTAGTTCCCCCAGGGAATCAGTGAGGGTCAAGAAGGGAAATTACACAGCTACAGCAAGAGCCTTAAGAAGCTTGTCCAACGAGGGAGGGAATTAGGTAGACACAAGGAAGCCCCACAGTCATCGGCTCGTCCAACTGGGCTTTGAATGCCAAACATAACAAGCTGCTGGACTGGAACTCAACGGAGAGTAATGAGGAGCGATGGCGCAAATGCACCCCTACCGTGATCAGGATATGCAGCACGCCACAAGAGAATCCTGGAATTAACGGCATCCGACTGGTGCCACGAAAGCGTTTACATTCGCTTCCGAACAACGTTGTGACGCCATCAGCGCCAAGTTCTTGGCTTCATGGGAAATAAAATTTCTCATCCACTTACCGAGAAGGCTTGCACCGCAGTGTTCTCCACCGACCCTGAGGAAGCGACGTGACAGTGACATGACATACTGGCACAAAGGGCAATGCATCCATGCGAACAGACTCACAGGACAGTTGACAGAACATGTGGGACATACGCTGGCCCCCACCTTCACAACATGGATGTTGGAAATCCAATTGTACTGGCATACAAGATTAAGTGGATGAGCCAAACACATCCTGCTGCACACAGAGAGGCTGCAATTCCCCATAGAGCCTGTTGTTGTGATGTCCCACACAATGTCAACCCGTGGCATCCGCAAAGTGTCAGGGGCAAGGTTTACAAACATTGATGCCTTTACCAGAGTCCACACTCCAATACAGATGACTGTCACGAAGGGTGATTGTGATGTCATGGGAGTGGTGCAACATGTAATTTGATCCATGGTGATGAGACATGTATGCATGGTACTACTACATGCCCAGAAACAGTTTCCACACATTCCCAAAGCATACCAACACCTAAAAGCCTGTTTGGATCTCTTACCCGAACTGACATTTACACATGTCCGTGCATGGAACGCTGATTCAGCCCACGTTGCAATCATCATGAGGAATAGTAGGAGGATAAAGATGATACGAGCAGACAACAGGCACAGCAACCTGGGAATGACAGACACACAAGAGGTCACCTGTAAAAATCTTTGCAATAGACATGGGCAGTTACAAAACATGAACAATGTAGGACACATGCAAATTTCAGAGAAAGTCATTGCGCATTACTGTGTGGCCTGACATCAGCACTCGAATGACACATCAGAACACACATCAAAGTCACTTTGCATACAGTCAGCTGGACACACACATTACAACACATGCCACCCAATGCTACAAGCTTGCTCACTCATACCCAGTGACTCACAATTATGAGAAGAAGTTGCATATGAGGTGACTCCGGATATCATCCTCCTCCTCCTCATCACTTGCATCGTGACCAAGCCCTTGATCCTCAACGGGTGGATGTTCCTGCTCCTCAGGATCCAGGATGATTGGCACTGCCTTCTCAAATGCCATGTTGTGCAGCAAGCAGCACACATTGAAGATCTTACAGACCTCGTCCGGTGCATATGGGAGGGATCCGCCGGTCTTATCGAGGCACCGGAATCCGGAATCCGGAATCGGCTCTTCAGGAGGCGAAACGTCCTCTCAATCACTCGCCTGGTCTGCCCGTGTGCATTAATGTACCGCTGATCTGCAGCTGTTCTTGGGTTGCGGAGAGGTGTCATTAGCCATGGCATGTTGGGATATCCCGAGTCCCCTACATAGATACATCATGTAAATAAGTGGGTCAGGAGATGCCGTAAGAGCAAAAGATACTGAAACACACAGGGCAAACAGAGTTTACCCACCAACAAGACATGCCCGCTCGTTGCGCAGCTGCAGCATCATTTGTGGCACCCTGCTACGCCTCATGATGAATGCATCGTGTGCCAATCCTGGAAAATGTGCACAAACGTGGGAAATCAGCATGTTAGCAAGACACACCACAAGGGCATTTATTGAATAGTAATGTTTACGGTTGCGGTAAGCCTGCTCCTGTGCCTGTGGTGGCACCAAAGCCACATGTGTCCCATCAATGGACCCAATGACATGTGGCATCCCTCCCAGGGCGTAGAAATCACCCTTGACATCTCTCAACTCTTCAGGAGTCGGCAATTTGATGAATTCATCAATGTGCTCCAACATGGCTGCCAAAACATCACGCAGGACACGGCTGACCATCGTCGGTGACATTCCACCAACATCAGCTATGGTTAATTGAAACGTACCTGTTGCAAAAAAATGTAGGGCTGCCGTCACCTTTATCTTGGGGGTCAGCGCAGTAGGATACCTGTGTTGCGGTTGGAGATGTGGTGCCAGCTTGTTTGTCAACTCCTGAATCAACTGTTGAGTTAATCTGTAACGTCGGATGCAGGCACGTTCCCTCATGGTAGCCAAGTCTGGGAATGGCCTTGTTAGAGGTGGTGCCCTGCAGGACATATTTGGGAATAATGGAGATTGACAGTCAGCCAACATCAATGGCAATGTATATAGCACATGCAAAACTGCTACTAGACATCAGGTCACTGTGGAGTCTGGCGTGTGCAATACATCCAGGACACATATGCTAGCTTGCTGGCACTCCTCGGAAAAGCCAGATACACCTGTTGATTGACAACTCAACATGACATGCCCTGAAATGAGCTGCTGGGCCGGTCTGAGTGAACAGCCGGAGATATCACCGGAGTGACACACGTCACAATACCTGCAGTGGAAGGTTGTCATCCCATACAGACAGCTGACTGCAAGGCACATGCACAGGTCACATGGAATGTCAAATGTACATATCAAACACATTGCGATTAAGGTGTACATGTGACAACAAAACAACACAGCCATTGACACGACACAGACATGTATGCCTGGGGAAATATGATGTCTGATGCACACAGACCCAACAGCTGTGGGAATCCACATGTGGCATGGTGTGCGTAGATGTGAAACCATTCCCATCTCAACACAGACCCATGTTAGATGCACCAACAGCAGATGCAGTTTACGGAACACAAACAGCAAGCTCAATATAACACATGACACACACCTGACATAGTCACATAGGGTCATGCTGAGCGTGACATTTAAGTTGGCAAAGTGCCCCAGTCCTTGGCATCAGGAGACAGGTGCCGGTAGTGATGACTCTGCCATCCCAGTGTTGCTGTGCATGACAAAATCGGACTAATGATACACATGTGACAAGTGTCAAGGTGATGTGTGCCACATAGTGCCCCATCACGCATGACATGTGTCCACAGGTCATCACACATCGATCGTGCAACAAGATTAGATGCCCTGTGCTATGTCACTGTCTGCCACACCTAGGGCCTGCACATGAAAGTTTGCAATGACAAGTACTTGATAGACATCCTTGTGCGAACCCTACCCCTGCATTCGCATCAGCGTGTGAAAAGCACCATGTGAAATGCACCGTACCCCTGCATTTGCATCAGCGTGTGAAACGCACCATGTGAAATGCATCGTACTCCTGCATTCGCCTCAGCGTGTGAAATGCACCGTACCCCAGCCTGTGAAATGCAACATGTGAAATGCACCGTACGCCTGCATTCGCATCAGCGTGTGAAACGCACCATGTGAAACACACCTTACCCCTGCATTCACATCAGCGTGCGAAACACACCGTACCCCTGCATTCGCATCACCGTGTCAAATGTACCGTACCCCTGCGTGTCAAACACACCATGTGAAATGCACCGTACCCCTGCATTCGCATCGGGCATGTGAAACGCACCGTACCCTGCATTCGCATCAGAATGTGAAACACACCGTACCCCTGCATTCGCTTAAGCGTGTGAAACGCACCATACCCCTGTGTGTGAAACGCACCATGTGAAACGCACCGTACCCCTGCATTCGCATCAGCGCGTGAAACGCCCCGTACCCCTGCATTCGCATCAGCGTGTGAAATGCACCATGTGAAACACACCATACCCCTGCATTCGCATCAGCGTGTGAAATGCACCGTACCCCTGCATTCGCATCAGTGTGTGAAACGCACTGTACCCTTGCATTCGCATCAGCGTGAGAAACGCACCGTACACCTGCGTGTGAAACGCACCATGTGAAACACACCGTACCCCTGCATTCGCATCAGCCTGTGAAACGCACCGTACCCCTACTTTCCAGGCGTGTGTGTGCATCGTATCACTATCCGGTGCTGGACCCAGCGTATTGCTTGGGTCCAGCTGAAGTTGTCACCTCCACACCGGCATGGTGGGCACTGTCGCCTGACCACCCCACATGTGCCGTGTCCTGGCGGTGGTGTTCCCAGACCTCGATGGGCAGTTGCAGGAAAGACAGCATCAAGGAGGGGATAGGTACATGGCTGTTTGTTGTGTTGTGTGTTACCTGCTTTTTGAAGTGCTCTGAAGCATGGCTACACTCCCACAGTTAGGGTGTCATCTCAGAGAGGTTATATGTGCAGTGCCTTTTCAGCTCCCCATAGTCACCTGGTGCCCATTTTCATCCCTTCCCCTGCTTAACATGTGTCCCCTGGTCTGCGTGTAATCACATGTGCACATGTTCATCTAGGGTACAAGAAAATCAGACTGCACATTGATTTCCGCATCATATGGGAGGGTGGCTAGTGACATGTGTTGGGACCTTGCCTGTGCCATGACCTGTGCACTGTGTTTGGGCTCCATATTTGTTGGCACTGATGATGACTCTCAACATAGGAGTGTAAGGTTTCAACTGCACACCCTTGCAGCATGCATGACTTATGTAGTGTCCTCAGACATAATGTACATCAGTGAGAGATATGCATAGTGCCATGATGGTTGCTCATGGTACAGTTAGCTCATTCCAGACCCACGGATCAGTGTGCCCACTACAGTCCCCTGAGACACCCTGGCCTCCTAATCATGTGTGTCATCCAACACTGTGCCCATTCTATGTGGGTTCAGCATGGGTCTGCCTCTGTGGCATTAGTCCCTGGCATAGTTTGCATTTTTCCTGTGTCTGCTACATGTGTCCACTGGAAAGGGATAAAACATTTGGCTTGTGCGTACTCACACTGGGCAGTGCCTGTGTGCCTATTCACAACAATCTGTTGATGGTTGTTTGTCCCAAATATGAATTGCCAGCCCCACGAGGTGATGTTGGGTTACTTTTGGAATTGTTGCTGCACAGTTTTTGTAACCCCTATTCAGAGGTCTCACTTCTTCAGCTGTATCAATCACATTGACTGAGGTATGAGGGTGTTGTGCGGGAGAGGTCTACATGGGCCCGCCTGATTTAGCCTTGCCAGGTCTGACCTGTGGGAGAGAATTGACTGAACAATAATTCACCATGCACTGCCCTTGTGACGGTGGCCAGTGATTTCATTTGGAGCTTTGCAGCCTATGTTGTTTTGTTCCAGACATGATTCAGACTCATACATTTTTGCCACATGTATGTAGGTCAGATGCAACGCTGTTTTGTCTTTGTGTGCAGACATCTGTGTCGACATTTTGCCTGGGGATAAGGGTGTGTTCACAATGTAGCAATGATTTTGTTCATCACAATTGCAGGCCCATTAGCTTAAGCATTGTCCTGAGTTGGGACATGTGTGCCACTCCACATGACAGCCAGTATGTTTTATGTGCAAGCAACTGTGTCATCAGGGAATGGATACCCATGTGAGGACTGACATATTTGAAGTTGTGTCACATGAATGAATGTACCTTGGCACTCACAACACTTGTTAAAAGTTGTTCATGTTTAGAATGTGTTAATATGACGAATTGTGTAAATAACACTTATGTGCCTGCATGATAGATGTCTCACAAGGTAGTGCACACAAAACGACATTTCCACTTTCATGGAAGACGCTGGCACCTTTTCAAAGAGGCCAGTGTTAGCGATAAATGGTGTGCCTTGATCTCCGTATACATGTCCCCATAGTGGTCTTGGGGTCTTGAAAGTCCTTTGTTGTCGATTATACAAACTAAGGAGTGTCAAGACATCAAGACCTCCGTTGGCCCATGTATATGATCAATCTGCAAAGCCATTTGTTTCTAACAGTGTTTTATTTTGAAGGGTGCCAGTTTTTTCAACGAATGTGAAAATGCTTTTTAGTGTGAATTTCCTTGTGAGACCTCTTTCATGCAGGCACATAAGTGTTCTTTTCACAAAATGGTGAATTAACACATTCAATACATGTTGATTGTGTAAAGTTTCGTAAGTCCCAAGGTACCAACATTTATTTAAATTTAATTTTTGACCAATGTACTTACAGGGCTCTGAGTGTGGTGACACTTTGGGGAGCAGCAGCTGTGTGTGGTGTGCAGGCCGGTGCGCGAATAATCTGAGCAGGAGCAGGAGCAGGAGAGTCCCGTAGCCTGTAATCCCGCTCCAGGAGCTCGGAGCTCGCGGCCCACGGGTGGGAGAAAAGCCAGAAGCAGCAAAGGAGCAGCAAAGGAGTTGTCCGAATATCCCGCCATCCGTCACCCGTCACCCGTTTCTCCGAGCTCGGCGCACGGAACTCAGAGCGGATGAAAGCAGAAGAAAGCTCGTGAGAAGCCCGTCTGGAGGAGGCAAGGTGGCGAGGGACCACGTGGAACCCGGAAAAATCGGGAGAGACCGGAGAACGGAACCTGAGCCCGAGCACGAGTCTGGGGCTGGGGCAGGGGTGTGGAGTGCCGCGGCCAAGCGGTATGTCATCGAGAGGCGGTGGCGGGGTCAGCAGGTGAGCGAGTGAGCGAGGTGGTGCCAGGAGGAGCAGCTTGCACTTCAGCCCCCGAGTTCTGCCGTGTGCTTGTGCTGAACCCGACTCGCGTCGGCCTCCAGGTATTCCTCTGGGGGGTCTCCTGCGGTGGGCCCTCTGGCAGTTTCTGGCCTTGAGTCTCGTGGTCGTTTTTTGTACTCTTTGTCGTACTCTACCACACTCTGTGGATTTAGGAGGCAGGAGTACAGCTACTATTGCTACTGGGGTGCTGATTGACTCTGTTATCTGGAGGGTGCGGGACTGTGAGTCCCGGAGCTCAGTGTGCGAAGTACACCAGGCGCACCTGTGACTCCTCCCGGCCCCAACTTCCCCTACATAAAGCAACGCCAAATTCCGCGCACGGGACGGTGCCGGGCGAAGCCCGGGCCAAGGGCGGGCCCGTTGTAGCCCGGGTGAGACCGGACCGGGCCACCCCTCTGGGCCCTTTTATCTAGGAACAGCACACTTACCATCTGAGTGTTTCGTCTCGCCGGGGAATCAGTGAGGGTCAAGAAGGGAAATTACACAGCTACAGCAAGAGCCTTAAGAAGCTTGTCCAACGAGGGAGGGAATTAGGTAGACACAAGGAAGCCCCACAGTCATCGGCTCGTCCAACTGGGCTTTGAATGCCAAACATAACAAGCTGCTGGACTGGAACTCAACGGAGAGTAATGAGGAGCGATGGCGCAAATGCACCCCTACCGTGATCAGGATATGCAGCACGCCACAAGAGAATCCTGGAATTAACGGCATCCGACTGGTGCCACGGAAGCGTCTACATTCGCTTCCGAACAACGTTGTGACGCCATCAGCGCCAAGTTCTTGGCTTCATGGGAAATAAAATTTCTCATCCACTTACCGAGAAGGCTTGCACCGCAGTGTTCTCCACCGACCCTGAGGAAGCGACGTGACAGTGACATGACATACTGGCACAAAGGGCAATGCATCCATACGAACAGACTCACAGGACAGTTGACAGAACATGTGGGACATACGCTGGCCCCCACCTTCACAACATGGATGTTGGAAATCCAATTGTACTGGCATACAAGATTAAGTGGATGAGCCAAACACATCCTGCTGCACACAGAGAGGCTGCAATTCCCCATAGAGCCTGTTGTTGTGATGTCCCACACAATGTCAACCCGTGGCATCCGCAAAGTGTCAGGGGCAAGGTTTACAAACATTGATGCCTTTACCAGAGTCCACACTCCAATACAGATGACTGTCACGAAGGGTGATTGTGATGTCATGGGAGTAGTGCAACATGTAATTTGATCCATGGTGATGAGACATTTATGCATGGTACTACAACATGCCCAGAAACAGTTTCCACACATTCCCAAAGCATACCAACACCTAAAAGCCTGTTTGGATCCCTTACCCGAACTGACATTTACACATGTCCGTGCATGGAACGCTGATTCAGCCCACGTTGCAATCATCATGAGGAATAGTAGGAGGATAAAGATGATACGAGCAGACAACAGGCACAGCAACCTGGGAATGACAGACACACAAGAGGTCACCTGTAAAAATCTTTGCAATAGACATGGGCAGTTACAAAACATGAACAATGTAGGACACATGCAAATTTCAAAGAAAGTCATTGCGCATTACTGTGTGGCCTGACATCAGCACTCGAATGACACATCAGAACACACATCAAAGTCACTTTGCATACAGTCAGCTGGACACACACATTACAACACATGCCACTCAATGCTACAAGCTTGCTCACTCATACCCAGTGACTCACAATTATGAGAAGAAGTTGCGTATGAGCTGACTCCGGATATCATCCTCCTCCTCCTCATCACTTGCATCGTGACCAAGCCCTTGATCCTCAACGGGTGGATGTTCCTGCTCCTCAGGATCCAGGATGATTGGCACTGCCTTCTCAAATGCCATGTTGTGCAGCAAGCAGCACACATTGAAGATCTTACAGACCTCGTCCGGTGCATATGGGAGGGATCCGCCGGTCTTATCGAGGCACCGGAATCGGCTCTTCAGGAGGCGAAACGTCCTCTCAATCACTCGCCTGGTCTGCCCGTGTGCATTAATGTACCGCTGATCTGCAGCTGTTCTTGGGTTGCGGAGAGGTGTCATTAGCCATGGCATGTTGGGATATCCCGAGTCCCCTACATAGATACATCATGTAAATAAGTGGGTCAGGAGATGCCGTAAGAGCAAAAGATACTGAAACACACAGGGCAAACAGAGTTTACCCACCAACAAGACATGCCCGCTCGTTGCGCAGCTGCAGCATCATTTGTGGCACCCTGCTACGCCTCATGATGAATGCATCGTGTGCCGATCCTGGAAAATGTGCACAAACGTGGGAAATCAGCATGTTAGCAAGACACACCACAAGGGCATTTATTGAATAGTAATGTTTACGGTTGCGGTAAGCCTGCTCCTGTGCCTGTGGTGGCACCAAAGCCACATGTGTCCCATCAATGGACCCAATGACATGTGGCATCCCTCCCAAGGCGTAGAAATCACCCTTGACATCTCTCAACTCTTCAGGAGTCGGCAATTTGATGAATTCATCAATGTGCTCCAACATGGCTGCCAAAACATCACGCAGGACTCGGCTGACCATCGTCTGTGACATTCCACCAACATCAGCTATGGTTAATTGAAACGTACCTGTTGCAAAAAAATGTAGGGCTGCCATCACCTTTATCTTGGGGGTCAGCGCAGTAGGATACCTGTGTTGCGGTTGGAGATGTGGTGCCAGCTTGTTTGTCAACTCCTGAATCAACTGTTGAGTTAATCTGTAACGTCGGATGCAGGCACGTTCCCTCATGGTAGCCAAGTCTGGGAATGGCCTTGGTAGAGGTGGTGCCCTGCAGGACATATTTGGGAATAATGGAGATTGACAGTCAGCCAACATCAATGGCAATGTATATAGCACATGCAAAACTGCTACTAGACATCAGGTCACTGTGGAGTCTGGCGTGTGCTATACATCCAGGACACATATGCTAGCTTGCTGGCACTCCTCGGAAAAGCCAGATACACCTGTTGATTGACAACTCAACATGACATGCCCTGAAATGAGCTGCTGGGCCGGTCTGAGTGAACAGCAAGAGATATCACCGGAGTGACACACGTCACAATACCTGCAGTGGAAGGTTGTCATCCCATACAGACAGCTGACTGCAAGGCACATGCACAGGTCACATGGAATGTCAAATGTACATATCAAACACATTGCGATTAAGGTGTACATGTGACAACAAAACAACACAGCCATTGACACGACACAGACATGTATGCCTGGGGAAATATGATGTCTGATGCACACAGACCCAACAGCTGTGGGAATCCACATGTGGCATGGTGTGCGTAGATGTGAAACCATTCCCATCTCAACACAGACCCATGTTAGATGCACCAACAGCAGATGCAGTTTACGGAACACAAACAGCAAGCTCAATATAACACATGACACACACCTGACATAGTCACATAGGGTCATGCTGAGCGTGACATGTAAGTTGGCAAAGTGCCCCAGTCCTTGGCATCAGGAGACAGGTGCCGGTAGTGATGACTCTGCCATCCCAGTGTTGCTGTGCATGACAAAATCGGACTAATGATACACATGTGACAAGTGTCAAGGTGATGTGTGCCACATAGTGCCCCATCACGCATGACATGTGTCCACAGGTCATCACACATCGATCGTGCAACAAGATTAGATGCCCTGTGCTATGTCACTGTCTGCCACACCTAGGGCCTGCACATGAAAGTTTGCAATGACAAGTACTTGATAGACATCCTTGTGCGAACCCTACCCCTGCATTCGCATCAGCCTGTGAAAAGCACCATGTGAAATGCACCGTACCCCTGCATTTGCATCAGCGTGTGAAACGCACCATGTGAAATGCATCGTACTCCTGCATTCGCCTCAGCGTGTGAAATGCACCGTACCCCTGCCTGTGAAATGCAACATGTGAAATGCACCGTACGCCTGCATTCGCATCAGCGTGTGAAACGCACCATGTGAAACGCACCTTACCCCTGCATTCACATCAGTGTGCGAAACACACCGTACCCCTGCATTCACATCACCGTGTCAAACGTACCGTACCCCTGCGTGTCAAACACACCATGTGAAACGCACCGTACCCCTGCATTCGCATCGGGCATGTGAAACGCACCGTACCCTGCATTCGCATCAGAATGTGAAACGCACCGTACCCCTGCATTCGCTTCAGCGTGTGAAATGCACCGTACCCCTGCATTGCATAAGCATGTGAAACGCACCATACCCCTGTGTGTGAAACGCACCATGTGAAACGCACCGTACCCCTGCATTCGCATCAGCGCGTGAAACGCCCCGTACCCCTGCATTCGCATCAGCGTGTGAAATGCACCATGTGAAACACACCATACCCCTGCATTCGCATCAGCGTGTGAAATGCACCGTACCCCTGCATTCGCATCAGTGTGTGAAACGCACTGTACCCTTGCATTCGCATCAGCGTGAGAAACGCACCGTACACCTGCGTGTGAAACGCACCATGTGAAACACACCGTACCCCTGCATTTGCATCAGCCTGTGAAATGCACCGTACCCCTACTTTCCAGGCGTGTGTGTGCATCGTATCACTATTGTAATGGTGCCATATGCGAGCGCGTGAAATGCACCGTGTGGATCTCAAAATTACTTAGAGGACAGAGGGGACGAGTAGTAGGCCCTGAAGGCATCCTGGGTGTCATGGATACTGATTTTTGAGTTGCTATGTGTCCAACAGGTGTCCTGCAAAAGTCAGTTGGCCCAAAAAATACAATGTTGCAAAATGATTGTTGAGCTGAAGCTCAAATTTTAAACAATGCGAATGCGTGTCAGAGCCGTATGTTTAAAGGGATTGGAGGAAACGTACGATGCAGACTAATCTGACCTATCACTCTGTACTCCTCGAACTGAAAGCCCCTCAGCAGCACTGATTTAAGGCAGCATGAACCCCTGAGAGGGCACTTGCCTGCACAACATTGGAGTGGACCACACTGCTGCTGTCTCTGCATCCTCTGGCATATCATGGAACGTACTATGGAGAGGGCCCCAGCCTTCACGGAGGAGGAGAACCAGGCCCTGCTTGACAGCCTTCTACCACAGTACAGCAAGCTGTATGGCAGACCAGAGGAGCAGGTGAGTGCTGACTCCACTACCTTTGACTGTGCACCTGTTGTGTGAGTGTCACAACAGGCATTGTGTATTGGTGGGACAGACATGCAATGTGGTTTGCAGTGAGTGCCAGGGGGTGTACATGGTGGTGTCTCTCATGGAGAGCATGAGGTAGTTCATGTGTGTTCACTCCTCACTTGCATTGTGCTTACTGTGACATTCACTGCATAGTGAATGACACATTCAGCCATGCCAGACCTTGGTGGCTTTATTTCTAAATGTCCTGAGGTGGAACAGTGGTCCCCCCGGAGTGACAGTTGACTGTACTCACAGATGTTTATGACTTGAGAGGACCTGTGGTGAGATTGTCCAAATGATGTGTATAACCTCATGGACATTGATGTGTGTGAATGTGCCTTGTCATGTGGGTGAGTGTGTATGTGATGTGTTGCACCACTGCTGCATGGTGTATGCAGCAGCTCTACCAATCTGATGTGACAAGTAAGCAGTGCTATATGCCTGACTTGCAAAGCTGGCAGGACACCTGTGACACCCCAGTCACAAGTGGCACATGTGCAAAGTGAGGGTTGTATCCGCAGTTGTCAGTGACAGGCGAGTGATCTGTGCCAGGGTGTGTCTGTTTGGTCTGTTGAGGGTTCATCAGTGGAGTGGGATATGTGACTGCTTGGCACGTGCTGTCCCACACCCTGCAGTTGCATGTGTTGCCCAGTGTGTGCCATGATCAGTGAGTGTGTTGCACCCGTTACGCCATCTGTTGGCTTTCAATGCCATGTAGTGCATTGGGGCTTGCACACTGGCCAAATTCACTTGGACAATGATGCAAATCCTGTCAGCATCCTATGCCCTGTTCCCATTATCAAAGATGTGCATGTGTGTGTCTCTGGGACATGGAGCAGGTATAGTGATGTTGTTTCACTGTGTCTTCCTGACAGGTAACTGCCTACGAGAAGGGGGGAATCTGGCGGGACATCGTCAGGGCCATCAGGTGTGCGGGGGGCCCTCGCCGGCGCCTGAGGAACGTGCAGAAGAGGTGGCAGGACATCCGTTGCTGGACCCAGCGTATTGCCCGGGTCCAGCTGAAGTTGTCACCTCCACACCGGCATGGTGGGCACTGTCGCCTGACCCCCCCACATGCGCCGTGTCCTGGCGGTGGTGTTCCCAGACCTCTGTAGTAAATAAATAATTAATTACCGGTACTATTTTTCTATACATTAATCAAAACAGATAGCTCAATAAATAAGAGGCAGGATCCGTGGAATCTGAGTCAGAATGGCTTTAATCGGATGGCTCGAGCCTAAAGACCATAAAGTGGCATTCAATGGACTGGAATGGCAGCTGCAACGTCTCATCAACATTACATAGTATATATAGGAAAACATTACAATTGCATTGAATACAGTAGGCGTAACAAGTGACAAAGTAAGATAAGAACAAATGGGCGTACAAAGAAGGCGTGCACAGGGCGTGCACGTAGACATGTGATGAAAACGTCACAGAAGTGTCAAAAATGGATGGATACATGGAGGGGGCTACCTGGGCAGCTGGAACCTTTAACCTACTGGTGCGCGCAAACGGGCCATGACGTGTAACTAGGGAGTGCTGGGGGCTCTGACTTCTGCACTAGAAGAGGAGACTAAAGTCTGGGATGTCAGAACGACATGTGCCTATAGCATATCTGGTATCTCGTGTTTGGAGTACATGTTGATAGAATCTAGAAGTTATCAGGGCAAAGGCTACTTGACACTAAGGCTGGTGCATGGATATATTCTACATGTATTGCGTGTGCTATGAATCTTCTATGGATATTAATTCAGTAATTCTCTTGCATGGAGACAGGAAGACTAGACTATAGCTGAAGATGTTTATGCAGTTCGTTAGCTTAGGAATGTGAAGCCGGGGAGCTGAACTGATAACTAGAAGCATAACATATTCTTGGCAGACAGGCAGGCAGGCCAGGCCGGGCACCGCGCTTCTTGGCAGAAAGTAAGCGAAGGGTCAGGGATGCGGGAGGGGCTGCATCGCTCCTCGGAATGATTTCAGGAGACTGGAGCTTGAATCTGGTGTCCGGGCCCTTTGAGGCCTAGAAACGGGGACAATTCGATGAATTAACGTGCACAATGTAAAACGTTGGCAACATAGGCCTAATACTCGTTGCTTTCACGAGGACTGGAAACTGGCATACTAACGTTGGACACAACTATAATTGCGTCTTTATTCGGTCAAGGGGGAACATATGCATATCGATCATGCACATATAACATATAATGGGGAACACGTAGGGACACATGACAAGGCAAAATTCAATTTTCCTCATTCCCTCCTTGTGCCCTACGTTTCCTTCAGGAAACATCAATATTCATGATACCATCTATCTGTTCATAGAGCATCATTTGCTCGTCTCGAATTCTCTTGGAACGGGACTTAGGACTAGGAATACAAGAGGTAGCGCACAAGCCGCAAATCGCAGGGCCACATTGTAAACATAGACAACAACTGAATATGACCATTACTACTATCCCTAGGAATGACAATACTTTCCATCCCCAGGCAGATATTATATTCCAGAACCAACCGGACCATGTCCAGGTGCCTGGATTCTGGTGTAACTGATGGGCTATTTTATGAAGTCTGGTTATAGCTGAATAAACAGACGGTGCGTTATTAGGAATGAAAATGCAGCAACTAGATCCGATGACTCTACAAGCTCCGCCCCTATCGGCCAGTATGACGTCAAGGACGAGACGATTTTGAAGCACGACAAATCTCATAGCAGATTGTTCTTCAGTTAAGTTACCTAGAGCGGAAGTAGTCTCATTCACTACTGCTTCAAGGGTTCTGGTTAGCCTACGTATTAGCTTACTATTTTGGACAGGACCTATGAAGAAAAAGAAACCTTTATTGAAGTCTTGATACTGTCCTAAGGCAGTTTCAGTTTGATCGACAATTGGGGACTCAGTCTCCCTTCTATGTCTAACGTGTACTAGATGTGTATTTCTGTGATAATCGGATGGGGCTAGAAAAACGGGTGGCAGTAGGAAGGCAATGTAACATGTTCCATCCCAATCTAGGGGCAGACGAACATATGCGGTCTGACCACACACAAAATATGAATGACGTGAGGCATTGAAATTTGATTTCCCACTGTCACTATACTCGACCACAGTAGTACAATCACTATGCCCTAGATGTACTGAACCATTCTTTCTGACACATAATTCACCTTTCACTGGTAGGACTGTAATAGCAGGCAAATCTGGAGTAGTCTAGGACTGAACATTCAAAACCATGAAATTCGAGGAATAATTACCTAGATCATATACTTCATTTTCTAGATCTAACCCTGTTCTATGGAAAAGTCCTTCCTTGTCTGGGAAACATGTTCTATTCAAAAGGGACTTATCGTCTGTGGATGACGTTAACGTAAACCATGCTCCACACGAACCATTGTGTGAAAACGGATAGGGAAAGAGTGGCAGAACTCCCTTCGGTGTCTGGAAAGGGGGGAGTCGACCACACACCCAACAATTAGTGGCTAGTCTGGTGTGAATAGTGTAACATTTGGATAAAAGTATTGTTGCGCATGGCAAGTCTGTAGGATAACTCGTGAGGAGGTAGTTCACTAAAAGTGTGCTCTACTGTATCATTAGAAGACAAATGTACATGTGGATCAATAGGAGGAAAATATACATGTTGAAAATTAGTACGGTTTGGTGAACATTATCTGCGCCATCTTGCCTCTTCCCCTGATGCCACACTTTTTTCGTGCGCACCCGCCATTTTAAGATGCCCTGATCAGAGCGAACCCTTTTGCATGCCGCTGGCCCCTGATATAGCCCTTCGCCCTCACTAAGCCTGCACGCTGACCAACCCCCTGCTTGCACCTGCCTTGAATCATAAACCCCTCTTCGGCGCTGCTCTGCCCCAGGCCCTCATCCTGTTCCCAGCGCGACACCTCCCTTCTTCCCTTTCATGATCCCCGGCCCTTAGATGCAAACCCCCTTTTTCCCCGTGTGCCCGTTTGTCTTCCCCGTTCCCAGGCCGACACCCAGCACTGCCGATACCATTCCTTGCCCCTCCCCGTACAATAGAAAGCTTCCCCCACCAAAGGATCCCCGGGTTGATCAAAGCCCCCACTCCATGAGATCCGATCAAACCCCCCACATTCCGTGAATCGGCGGAATATCCAGCTGCGCGATACTCATCACCTGTTGTGACTAGGGTGGGGACTTCAACTGTAAATGTGTGTGGGAACGGGCCCAAAGGGGAGTTCCGGGAATGTCTTTTCCATACATCAAAGCTTTAACATGAATATGTAATCTGCAATAAAGTCATAAAACAGTGTATAAGAGGCCAGGCCTCAGAAATGTAGCTAGAGCACCTCAGAACGATACCTTCTGCCCGTTTTGTTGTGTTCTCCTCCGGAGAGAATAAAAACCTTGTTTCCTGCCTTCCAGTCTCCAGCGCCTGCCTCTTCATTGATTAAATAACTAGAGGGTCACAGAGGCAATACCGCCGGGCAAATACCGATTGTCCCCGACCCGACTCAGGTTTAACATACATGTAAAACATAACTTATGCATGTAACCGTAAGACTCAGAAATAACATAAACAGTAACGTGATCACGCATCGACTGCGTAAATTCTTACAATAGCGTATTTTCTTAGAGTTTCGACTAACTCTCTCACTATGGGGGTCTATCTCATACATGTCAGGAACCTAGTCTAACCGCTTCACCTGAGAGGGACTTAGACAATTAAACTGTCTGACTTACTAGACCTCAGTTTTAATTTATACTCCTGCTGCGGAGTTTTCTCTAACAGGGGAAGTTTAGAGTCAGTATCTGGGCAGTCCTTGAGAACGGGGCAGTCTTTGAAAAAAGTCTTTGGACGGAGTCCATGAAATCGTTTAACGTGACTGGAATGAATCCAGCCTTGGCGGCCCTCCACTTTAATCGCTGTCCTTGTGGTCATCAGAACGAGCTTCGGTTCTTTCCAGCGGGGCTCCAGCGGGCTTGAACGATCAAAATTCCGGATCAACACTAGGTCGCCAGGAATGACCTCGTGCGGTTTCACTTGCGTGTTGTCTGGAAAGGCAGCAGCGACCTGTGAACGACAAGAGAGTAGTGCAGACATCAAGGAAGCCAGGTAATCTGTCAGCATATTACTGTCAACATCTGTAATTTTACGTGGCATTGGTGTACCCCACATGTTCGGGGGACGACCGAAAATAACCTCGAAAGGGGACAGACCTGAACGGGAGTGAGCGACCATTCTCATATAAAAAAGGGCGACTGGCAGTGCTACCATCCAATCTACGCCTTTTTCTGCGCAAACCTTGGCAATGCGGATTTTCAGAGTCTGATTATGTCTCTCGACGAGGCCAGCTGCCTCGGGGTGTAGTACACAATGGAACTTCCACTGGTACCCTAACAGAAGAGATACTTGTTTCATGAGTTCGGATGAGAATGGCTGGCCGTTATCTGAATACACGACCCTGGGCAAACCATAGCGGGGAAAAAACTCACGAACCAACTGCCTGGCAGTGGTCGCGGCAGTGTAATCTGGGACTGGATATGCTTCTGTCCATCTGGACAAAGCGCATACTACTACGAGGACATACTTGAAACCTCGACATCGATCCATCTGAATATAATCCATCTGGAGGACTTCAAAAGGGTGGTCAGGAGGATGGAATCCACCTTGTTCCACCGGAACACCTTTACCTGGATTGAACTGACAACATATCATGCAGGTACGTACTTTCTGTTTGGCTGCTGCTCGTAAATGCTTGTTAAACCAAATGTTCTGGATGCTGTCTATCATGGCTTTTTCTCCTAAATGTGCTGGACTATGTGCGGTGTTAATAAGGACTTGAACCATAGAGTCGGGGAGAAACCATGTCGCTTTTCCCCTCGTCAACCATCCCTGATCTGTCTGGACCCCTCCTTGTTCAGACCATTTCTTAATTTCATCGGGAGTTGCATGTGACTGTATGTCTAGTACATCTCGTGTAGGGTCTTTAACTGTCATACAAGTAGTCTGATCTGGAATATCTGTCGTTGTCGTGTTAACTGGAATGTCTGGAGTCTGAGCTGTAAGCTTGGCTGTTCGATCTGCTAGATCGTTACCTTGGGAAATGGTATCAGTGGCTTTCGTATGTGCTTTGCACTTCATAACAGCGATGGCTTTCGGTAAATGTATTGCTTCTAACAGAGCTTGAATGAGGGGGCCATGCTGAATCTTGGCTCCATGAGAGGTCATGAAACCTCTTTCTTGCCAGAGTACTCCAAAGTCGTGTACGACTCCGAATGCATAACGTGAATCTGTATAAATGTTTACTTTCAGGTTCATTATTTACAACAAGGGGTGGTGAGGGACAGAGTCTCTGAATTAAGCAGAATACTCTCACCCAGTCAAGAGATCAGGGCTAGATCCAACACCGTTTTTTAGCTCATTGCACCATCCCAGTTTCAGAACCTGGCTGTATGCAAATTAGTCTGTTCCTGTCCCAGTGCATGATGGGAACAGGGCAAACCAAACTACAAAAGCCAATTCTTACACTGGGAAGGAAACAAGCTTCCGGGGACCGGTTTCTGGCATTACAGCCGTCTTCGGCCCGGCTTGCTTGAATCCTGATGGTGCAATGAGCAAGGGACTCATGTCTGAGTATACCCTTCCACGCTTAGGGTGGACAAAATTATTTACAACAAGGGGTGGTGAGGGACAGAGTCTCTGAATTAAGCAGAATACTCTCACCCAGTCAAGAGATCAGGGCTAGATCCAACACCGTTTTTTAGCTCATTGCACCATCCCAGTTTCAGAACCTGGCTGTATGCAAATTAGTCTGTTCCTGTCCCAGTGCATGATGGGAACAGGGCAAACCAAACTACAAAAGCCAATTCTTACACTGGGAAGGAAACAAGCTTCCGGGGACCGGTTTCTGGCATTACAGCCGTCTTCGGCCCGGCTTGCTTGAATCCTGATGGTGCAATGAGCAAGGGACTCATGTCTGAGTATACCCTTCCACGCTTAGGGTGGACAAAATTATTTACAACAAGGGGTGGTGAGGGACAGAGTCTCTGAATTAAGCAGAATACTCTCACCCAGTCAAGAGATCAGGGCTAGATCCAACACCGTTTTTTTAGCTCATTGCACCATCCCAGTTTCAGAACCTGGCTGTATGCAAATTAGTCTGTTCCTGTCCCAGTGCATGATGGGAACAGGGCAAACCAAACTACAAAAGCCAATTCTTACACTGGGAAGGAAACAAGCTTCCGGGGACCGGTTTCTGGCATTACAGCCGTCTTCGGCCCGGCTTGCTTGAATCCTGATGGTGCAATGAGCAAGGGACTCATGTCTGAGTATACCCTTCCACGCTTAGGGTGGACAAAATTATTTACAATAAGGGGTGGTGAGGGACAGAGTCTCTGAATTAAGCAGAATACTCTCACCCAGTCAAGAGATCAGGGCTAGATCCAACACCGTTTTTTAGCTCATTGCACCATCCCAGTTTCAGAACCTGGCTGTATGCAAATTAGTCTGATCCTGTCCCAGTACTTTCAGGTTCTTCGCTCGTATGCAGGCTTGGGTCAGAGCAATAAGCTCTGCTGCTTGAGCAGACAGGGTGTCAATACGATGTGTTTCTATAACTTCAGTTTCAGCAGTAACTGCATACGCGGCTACTAGTTCTCCTGTACTTGTTCTCATACATGAACCATCCACATAAAGTGTTAGGTCGGGATCAGGTAATGCAATGTCAGTCAAGTCTTGTCATGATGTTAATAACTTCCACACAGTCATGTGTGGCAGGGTTTGATGTACTCGAGGGTAACAGTGTAGCAGGATTTAAAACGTTGCAGCGTCTGATTTCTATGTGTGGCTGAAACAGTGTCAGTTCATAACCTGTTAATCGTGCAATTGTCAAGTGCTGAGTCTGTGTTCGGTTTAAAAGAACTTCCACGGAGTGTGGAACCTGTACTGTCAGGGAATGTCCTAACACTATGGAATCACTTTGTCTGATAGCTAGAGCTGTGGCTGCAACTGACTTGAGGCACGCAGGCAAAGCCTGGGCTACTGGATCTAATGTGCTAGAAAAATAGGCACAAGGCTTGTGTTGTCCTGCTTGATCTTGCGTGAGAACAGATAATGCTGTACCATCACGTTCAGTAACGAAAAGTGTAAAAGGCTTACTGTAGTTCGGTGTCGCTAACACAGGTGCATTACATAAAGCTTTCTTTAATTCATTAAAAACAAGTGTATGTTCCTGGGTCCAAGGGAGGACAGTCGATGTGGCTGCCTCCTGTGTCGTTAACTGTATCAGTGGTTTAGCTAGATATGCATACTGAGGAATCCATTGTCTGCAGTAAGAAGTGAGGCCGATAAAAGCTCGTACCTCCTTCTGTGTCTTGGGCTGTGGAAGATGTGCTATTAACTGGATACGGTCAGGTGTCAACTGTCTACCCCACTTGGACAGTAAGTGTCCAAGGTATACCACTTGCTGGACACAGAATTGTAGTTTCGAAGGGGACACCTTATGCCCCATCTCGGCCAGAAAATACAAGACTGTAAGTGACGCACGTTCGCAGTCACGTTCTGTACGGGCTGTGATCAATAGATCATCGACATACTGGAGCAGGGCAGTGTCAGTTGGCATGTGAATACTGTCTAGTTGTCTTTTAAGTGCTTGACTGTAAATACTAGGACTTTCTGTGAAACCTTGAGGAGCTCGTGTGAATTTATAGCTTCTTCCATTTAAACAGAATCCGAAAAGGAACTGGCTGTCTGGATGAATGGGGACACTAAAGAAGGCGTTCTTGAGATCAATAACAGTAAAGAACGTAGCCTCAGAATCAATAGCTGTCAATAGGGAAGAGATATCTGGAACCACTGGGTACTGGGGTATGATACATTTATTAAGTTCTCGAAGATCAATCACTAATCGATAAACTGGAGGTGCATTTGGATCAGTACGTTTAAGAATCGGAATGATAGGAGAATTACATACATTGGAGTCAGTTTCTACAACCACTCCTTGAGCAATGAGCTCGTCAATAATTTTCGATAAGGCTGCTACAGCCTCAGGTGGCAATTTGTACTGTCGGATTCGTGGTAATACAACGCCTTGTTTCAGAGTGACACGATAGGGTGTAATGTGCATACAACCTACATCAGTTGGACCTTGCGCCCATAAATGCTGTGGTACATTCAGTAATCTTGGATCAAAATCTCATAACACATAATGACCTTTAAAATCACGTAAAAACAATCTCACACCTTCTGGGGAACAGCATATGACTGCACCTAACTCTTTCAATGTCTTAATACCTAGTAAATTTTCAGGACAAGATTTCGTAAGTAACAAGTCTGTAGTTCGGGACAATGGACCAACTTCTAGGGAAACTGGTTTCGATATTTCATTAACAATAGGCTTTCCTGAAAATCCCAGGGAAACGTTTCTTGAGCCTGAGAGTGGAGCCCCTGGAACCTCGTCATGACTGATGGTAGTCCTACTTGCCCCTGTATCAATCAGAAACTTTCTGTCTTTCCCTAAGACTTGACTGTGTACATAGGGACCCTCTTGATCTACAGGAACCTCGATGAGAGGCAAGCCAACCTCCCTCTCTAGGCTGTTTCATGAATACTGCTGATATTCTGGATAATCTGACTGTGCGTACTGGTACATCTGTTGTGTAACGTGTTGTGTAGCAGCTATAGGCTGCGGTACTGTAACTGTCTGTTGTGCGTTCTGCGGTGGCTGAGAATTCTGCGGAACCTGTTCTTGTCTAGGAGGACGTGGTCTCTCTTTCGTCTTACCTGTAGCTATGTTATGTTTCAGAACTGCACATTCGTTTATATAATGACCTGGCTGTTTACAGTAATTGCAGGTCCCTTTAACAGGAGCTGCAGAATGACTAGTCTGGTTCGGACCCCTCTTCTGACTATCTGGTTGAACAGACTGTGCAACTAGTACTTTAATTTTCGTGTCTTAGATACGTCTCCTTTCGTGTTCTTGCTCTTCCCTGATTCTATTCTGGTGATACTGTAGCATCTGGAGCATTTGAGACGGGGTATTAGCTTGCCAAGTACTCTCGACTTTCAATACTCTATTTTTAACTTGCGGTAAAGAATTCTCAACTAGTTTGGTAACAAAAAGATGTGAATACGACTCACTACTTGTTTTCAGACCGCTATTAATAATGAAACATTTCTCAAATCTGGAATAAAAGTCACTAGTGTCTTCGTCTTGTTTCTGTTTACAGGCTGAGATGGCATCCCAATCTTCCTTTTTCGTGGCTAGTAATCTTGGCAAGACTTGTATTAACAGTTCGGGCAACTCTCTGGCTTTATCCCCAAGACCAGTACCTGGAACTCGTGCATTATCTTCGGTCTCTAACGCGGTCCAATCTATCTTTTTCTCTCCCACCTCCCATTCCTTTTCTTTAAGTTTTTCATATATGCCCGCAGGCAACAGGACCTTTAACATTTTTATGATATCAGGATACGTGTATTCTCCCATACGGAGCATGTCCTTTAATTCTCGATGGAACCCTGCTGGATCTTTATCGTGACAGGGTATTAACTTTTTCATTTCTAGAAGTTCTATTTTCGTGATAGGGGTGTAAACAAATACTCGTTCGAGATTACCTCCCTCTCCCTTAACTGGATGCACTTCTCGTAACGGATTCTGTCTGTCTATGTAGAACGGAGGTGGAACTGGAACAAAATGCGGAGTCAAGAACGTTCTGTATTTGTGGCGCTGTTCTAGAATGCCACTAATTAGATCGGTACCTAGACCTTTCCATCTGTTTAGTAACAACTCGTTCAATACATTATATAAGGGACCTGGATCAGAATGCTGACTCTCGTACAGTGTAATGAGGTGCTGAATCATATACATACCCACCAGTCGCTGCTCGCCTGGGGGCAGTTTCAGAAACATTTGGGCCACTACTTCGTCTGGAAACGTGGCAGAATCACTAACCCACCAGACTGCTGATCGGGCTAGTTCTTGTTCATGCATGGTACTAAGTTCATGGTAACCTATTCGTAGTTTCAGAACTTTATCGGTAGCCTGGAATACTTGTTCAAGAGAACACTGTTCCGGTACAGGAGGAGGAAAAGCTTTCTTGTAATCTAGACGTGTGTGTCTATCGGAAAGTCTCGTTCTACCTACATACGCTATTCTGCTGGGATTCTCGGTGTCTACATCTTCGTCTAAAGAATCATTCTCTTTGTCTGCCACTATTCTTGCTTTCTCTTTTTGGTGTATATCTATAATTTGTTTCCGGATCTTTCTGTACATGGTTTCTATACTATTTTGTGTCTTGTGTTTCCGTCTGCTATATTGTCACTCCATTTTGTCAGGACTTTCATCTCTTCTGGACTTTTATCAGGACGATCCTGTTCTCTTATTAAACAATTTATCAGAAATTGCAAAATCATGCCTTGAATCTCGACTTTCCTGTGTGCCATAGCTTCGTGAATACTTCCTGGGTTCTCCCCTGTTCGGATAAAATGATATATTCTGTCTAAATGTTCTTTCATATCTGATATGGTGATCAAGAAGTTTGCAACTCGTCGTAAACGTACGGAGTATAATATCATGTGATCTTCGCCTGGCACTGGATCATATCTACAGTCAGTGAGGAACTTCCTGAGGGCTTCGTACGTAGCCACTTTTGGCGTACGCTGTAATGCGGCATCTCTCAGCGTCAGGCGCTTTGTTTGAGGCGGGGTGGTAGGAGCATCTCCCCCTGCCCCCCCTGAACTGGAATCGTCAATTAATACTGGGTGTGCGGCTGCTGGTAACGTGACTGGTACAGTAGGGATACGTAATGTGGGTTGATCCTGGGGTGCTGGCGCATGGACAGGACCAACGACTGGAGGCACAGGAATTACATTATTAACAGGAGGCTGGACTTGAACTTGGACTGGCGGGGTAGGATTAGTGTTAGCATATTCGGGAACAGTGTCGTCTAAATAGGAAGAAAGAAAAATTTCGGCTGCAGTCGGTTTATGACGCAGCTTAGTCGGAACCAAGGGTGGCGGTAAATTATGGAGTGCTTCCGGGGTCGCCTTCGGCAAACCCTCGGCGAGAAGAGGATACATACCTTTAATAAGGGCATTTCTCTGTCTGTCTGACTGTTCCGCTCTAACTCGTTCACCTTCTTCGATTAATTCTCTTTCTTGGGCTTTTTCTGAGGATTCCCTACTTAATTCTGCTTTTCTGAATTCTTTCTCGGTTCTTTTATGAGATTCTTTGCGCCACAACTCTATGGCGTCTTTCTGAGACTGTCTGGCCTTCTTTTTCCATAATGCTTCTTCTACTCTCATGATGCACTCGGCATCCCATGTACCTGAAACAGGCCATCTATATTTCTCTTCAAGATGTTTAGTATAATCAACCCATAAATCTAGATACAGTATGGCATCTAAGCCATGCTTGTGATACATGAAATGTCCAGGACTGTCCCGTGGAGGGACAGGAACTGATTCTTCGAGTAACCCTTTTCTGGTTTTTATCTGAAGCAATTTCGAAAACAGCGGCATATTTGAACCGTACTTGAACTTGAACACAATACACAATGAACACAGTAATGAATAGCAAAACAATCATTTATACCACGACATCAAGAACACATTAATAACAGTTCGAACAGAATACTACCTGATACATTGAAAACACAATACTTGAATTTCTCGAGAACGGACTTACTAGAATTACTGGATGCACTGCTAAAACAGTACAGAACATACCGGTCTCCTAAAGAGACACGTCATACAGTATCCACCTAGGTGAACACGTCGGACTGGATCTGTGTACCCAAACCCGTCGGACCGGGCACAAATTAATGAACACCCGTCTAGATACCCCCAGCAACGGTACTCACCGGGAAGCAAACTGAAGGCCTCGGACTGGACTGGACTGCTACGACGTCTGGTTACTGCTACGCACTACGCATGCGCTTCGGGCTTCGGGCTTCGGTTACAGGTGGGCCTCCGGATACCTCGGACCCTGCTCTCTCGGCTTGGGCTCTGGTCGGAACGACCCGCCTTCCTCACCGCCTCGTCTTGATGCCGGACCGCAGTCTCCGTCTCCTCCGTGGGCCTGAGGGAGACTTGAGCAGAAATATCTGCAGGTGCGCAGTAGAGGTCCGTCACGGCTGTAGAAGGGTCAGGGGGCCTGCGTTACATCGCCGGCGCGTGGGGAAGGGGCTCGTGCCTATTCGGGCGCCATTTATGTGGTAAATAAATAATTAATTACCGGTACTATTTTTCTATACATTAATCAAAACAGATAGCTCAATAAATAAGAGGCAGGATCCGTGGAATCTGAGTCAGAATGGCTTTAATCGGATGGCTCGAGCCTAAAGACCATAAAGTGGCATTCAATGGACTGGAATGGCAGCTGCAACGTCTCATCAACATTACATAGTATATATAGGAAAACATTACAATTGCATTGAATACAGTAGGCGTAACAAGTGACAAACGTAAGATAAGAACAAATGGGCGTACAAAGAAGGCGTGCACAGGGCGTGCACGTAGACATGTGATGAAAACATCACGGAAGTGTCAAAAATGGGTGGATACATGGAGGGGGCTACCTGGGCAGCTGGAACCTTTAACCTACTGGTGCGCGCAAACGGGCCATGACGTGTAACTAGGGAGTGCTGGGGGCTCTGACTTCTGCACTAGAAGAGGAGACTAAAGTCTGGGATGTCAGAACGACATGTGCCTATAGCATATCTGGTATCTGGTGTTTGGAGTACATGTTGATAGAATCTAGAAGTTATCAGGGCAAAAGCTACTTGACACTAAGGCTGGTGCATGGATATATTCTACATGTATTGCGTGTGCTATGAATCTTCTATGGATATTAATTCAGTAATTCTCTTGCATGGAGACAGGAAGACTAGACTATAGCTGAAGATGTTTATGCGGTTCATTAGCTTAGGAATGTGAAGCCGGGGAGCTGAACTGATAACTAGAAGCATAACATATTCTTGGCAGACAGGCAGGCAGGCCAGGCCGGGCACCGCGCTGCTTGGCAGAAAGTAAGCGAAGGGTCAGGGATGCGGGAGGGGCTGCATCGCTCCTCGGAATGATTTCAGGAGACTGGAGCTTGAATCTGGTGTCCGGGCCCTTTGAGGCCTAGAAACGGGGACAATTCGATGAATTAACGTGCACAATGTAAAACGTTGGCAACATAGGCCTAATACTCGTTGCTTTCACGAGGACTGGAAACTGGCATACTAACGTTGGACACAACTATAATTGCGTCTTTATTCGGTCAAGGGGGAACATATGCATATCGATCATGACATATAACATATAATGGGGAACACGTAGGGACACATGACAAGGCAAAATTCAATTTTCCTCACCTCGATGGGCAGTTGCAGGAAAGACAGCATCAAGGAGGGGATAGGTACATGGCTGTTTGTTGTGTTGTGTGTTACCTGCTTTTTGAAGTGATCTGAAGCATGGCTACACTCCCACAGTTAGGGTGTCAGCTCAGAGAGGTTATATGTGCAGTGCCTTTTCAGCTCCCCATAGTCACCTGGTGCCCATTTTCATCCCTTCCCCTGCTTAACATGTGTCCCCTGGTCTGCGTGTAATCACATGTGCACATGTTCATCTAGGGTACAAGAAAATCAGACTGCACATTGATTTCCGCATCATATGGGAGGGTGGCTAGTGACATGTGTTGGGACCTTGCCTGTGCCATGACCTGTGCACTGTGATTGGGCTCCATATTTGTTGGCACTGATGATGACTCTCAACATAGGAGTGTAAGGTTTCAACTGCACACCCTTGCAGCATGCATGACTTATGTAGTGTCCTCAGACATAATGTACATCAGTGAGAGATATGCATAGTGCCATGACGGTTGCTCATGGTACAGTTAGCTCATTCCAGACCCACGGATCAGTGTGCCCACTACAGTCCCCTGAGACACCCTGGCCTCCTAATCATGTGTGTCATCCAACACTGTGCCCATTCTATGTGGGTTCAGCATGGGTCTGCCTCTGTGGCATTAGTCCCTGGCATAGTTTGCATTTTTCCTGTGCCTGCTACATGTGTCCACTGGAAAGGGATAAAACATTTGGCTTGTGCGTACTCACACTGGGCAGTGCCTGTGTGCCTATTCACAACAATCTGTTGATGGTTGTTTGTCACAAATATGTATTGCCAGCCCCACGAGGTGATGTTGGGTTACTTTTGGAATTGTTGCTGCACAGTTTTTGTAACCCCTATTCAGAGGTCTCACTTCTTCAGCTGTATCAATCACATTGACTGAGGTATGAGGGTGTTGTGCGGGAGAGGTCTACATGGGCCTGCCTGATTTAGCCTTGCCAGGTCTGACCTGTGGGAGAGAATTGACTGAACAATAATTCACCATGCACTGCCCCTGTGACGGTGGCCAGTGATTTCATTTGCAGCTTTGCAGCCTATGTTGTTTTGTTCCAGACATGATTCAGACTCATACATTTTTGCCACATGTATGTAGGTCAGATGCAACGCTGTTTTGTCTTTGTGTGCAGACATCTGTGTCGACATTTTGCCTGGGGATAAGGGTGTGTTCACAATGTAGCAATGATTTTGTTCATCACAATTGCAGGCCCATTAGCTTAAGCATTGTCCTGAGTTGGGACATGTGTGCCACTCCACATGACAGCCAGTATGTTTTATGTGCAAGCAACTGTGTCATCAGGGAATGGATACCCATGTGAGGACTGACATATTTGAAGTTGTGTCACATGAATGATTGTACCTTGGCACTCACAACACTTATTAAAAGTTGTTCATGTTTAGAATGTGTTAATATGACGAATTGTGTAAATAACACTTATGTGCCTGCATGATAGATGTCTCACAAGGCAGTGCACACAAAACGACATTTCCACTTTCATGGAAGACGCTGGCACCTTTTCAAAGAGGCCAGTGTTAGCGATAAATGGTGTGCCTTGATCTCCATATACATGTCCCCATAGTGGTCTTGGGGTCTTGAAAGTCCTTTGTTGTCGATTATACAAACTAAGGAGTGTCAAGACATCAAGACCTCCGTTGGCCCATGTATATGATCAATCTGCAAAGCCATTTTTTTCTAACAGTGTTTTATTTTGAAGGGTGCCAGTTTTTTCAACGAATGTGAAAATGCTTTTTAGTGTGAATTTCCTTGTGAGACCTCTTTCATGCAGGCACATAAGTGTTCTTTTCACAAAATGGTGAATTAACACATTCAATACATGTTGATTGTGTAAAGTTTCGTAAGTCCCAAGGTACCAACATTTATTTAAATTAAATTTTTGACCAATGTACTTACAGGGCTCTGAGTTTGGTGACACCTTGGGGAGCAGCAGCTGTGTGTGGTGTGCAGTCCGGTGCATGAATAATCTGAGCAGGAGCAGGAGCAGGAGAGTCCCGTAGCCTGTAATCCCGCTCCAGGAGTTCGGAGCTCGGGGCCCACGGGTGGGAGAAAAGCCAGAAGCAGCAAAGGAGCAGCAAAGGAGTTGTCCGAATATCCCGCCATCCGTCACCCGTCACCCGTTTCTCAGAGCTCGGAGCACGGAACTCAGAGCGGATGAAAGCAGAAGAAAGCTCGTGAGAAGCCCGTCTGGAGGAGGCAAGGTGGCGAGGGACCACGTGGAACCCGGAAAAATCGGGAGAGACTGGAGAACGGAACCTGAGCCCGAGCACGAGTCTGGGGCTGAGGCAGGGGTGTGGAGTGCGGCGGCCAAGCGGTATGTCATCGAGAGGCGGCGGCGGGGTCAGCAGGTGAACGAGTGAGCGAGGTGGTGCCAGGAGGAGCAGCTTGCACTTCAGCCCCCGAGTTCTGCCGTGTGCTTGTGCTGAACCCGACTCACGTCGGCCTCCAGGTATTCCTCTGGGGGGTCTCCTGCGGTGGGCCCTCCGGCAGTTTCTGGCCTTGAGTCTAGTGGTCGTTTTTTGTACTCTTTGTCGTACTCTGCCACACTCTGTGGATTTAGGAGGCAGGAGTACAGCTACTACTGCTACTGGGGTGCGGATTGACTCTGTTATCTGGAGGGTGCGGGACTGCGAGTCCCGGAGCTCAGTGCGCGAAGTACACCAGGCGCACCTGTGACTCTTCCCGGCCCCAACTTCCCCTACATAAAGCAACGCCAAATTCCGCGCACGCGGAACGCGCGCGGGACGGTGCCGGGCGAAGCCCGGGCCA
The DNA here is from genome assembly GCF_964261635.1 of Lissotriton helveticus. Lineage (NCBI taxonomy): Eukaryota > Metazoa > Chordata > Amphibia > Caudata > Salamandridae > Lissotriton > Lissotriton helveticus. The sequence goes on from NC_136068.1 coordinate 318,454,495, forward strand.
AGGGCGGGCCCGTTGTAGCCCGGGTGAGACCGGACCGGGCCACCCCTCTGGGCCCTTTTATCTAGGAACAGCACACTTACCATCTGAGTGTTTCGTCTCGCCGGGGAACCAGACACATCAGGATTAACGTACCATGTCATCAAGGGAGACAAGGAGGAAAGCTACGGCTACGTCCATCATGGCTACAGGTACATTGGACAGCTTTCTTATCAAAGCTAAAACTGCAGTAAATGACTAACTGTTGGCCTTAGAAAGACAGGTAGCTGATGGTGTTGAAAGCTCCAGCCGCCCTACAGAATTATCTGTAAATAACAAATTTCCGGAGATACTGGACGACTCCCATCTATCCCTTTTGGATAGTATAGATCAAACAATTGAGTCTGTTTTACAACAGTTAAGGTCTTCCTCTATTTCCCAACGTGATTTCCCCCAGCCTGCACTTGAAGCCACCCCGCCACCATTGTCTGATTCAGCCATGACCCAGAGTGAAGGGAGTGAACAAAACTTATTTTATGTACAGGGCCTTCGAGAAGGTGCTATTCCTAAAAGGAAAAGATCTAGACAATCCAAGGCGGCTAAAAGGGCGAAACTGTTCCACGCCTCTAGCACTGTTGATATCATCCCTGATATAATGGAACCCCCTTCTCTTATGACTATTAATGAAACTGTGACTCCAATGCAGCCTATACAGCCTTCCCAATCACCGGTGCCAGGGGTGGCTGGTCCATTCATTTTTGGCGAGGGGCCTTGTGGAGGGGGGGGATCAGTCTATATCATTTATTGCCAATGTCTTGCAGAAGCTTTTAGCACCCATTCTTGTACGACTTGATTGCATTGACACTAGACTGCAAGCAATTGAAAATGCCACTGGGGGTATGAATGATCAAGTGAGAACCTTGGGTAATAGCCTCGGTACAACAATAACCGATGTGGGAAGTTCTTCCCACTCTAATTTGGCTACTTGCCCAGCTACAGGACTTACTACATTACCTACGTCAACAACGGTACCTGTAGCTAGCCCACCTACCTCAGCCCCCGTCCCCCTTCCAAGGCAAGTTCCGCCAGTACCCTTAGTGGGGAAATCAAAGTTACCTGTGACAAATATCCCACCAAGGCATGAGAAAATGCAAACGAAGATCGGTGAACGTCATGCCCAGAATGTCCCCACCTTAAATCGGTTACATATAGTTAACCTTCCTCCAGAGGCAGCTGACTATACAGTAATTTTGGCCGGAGAACCGGAACTCTCTAGTTCTGTACCAGAACCCTTTGACTCCCTAAGAAACAAGGTGGTTAGCTGGCTAAATATTCACAGGCCTTTGCCGCCTAACTTGAGAGGGGAAATACTAATGGTCAGGCGGGTTCCTTGGGTGGGACATACAAAAAAGGAGATCAAGGGAGATTGTATCCTGGTAACTTCTAGAGATTCACAGATTGCTCCTCACATTAGCAATTGGCTGGGAAGCCTGGGAAATACTACTATCCAACTGTTACCACTGTCCTTTTTTTATCCGCCTAGAAACCATAATTCGCATCCTAGGGGCAATGACGGTTGGGCAAGGGTGGGATTTGCCATTGATGGTACTAGGTATAGATCCACACGGCAGGATATCCCAATGCAGAGCAACTATTTGCATCCCAATAGGTATAGTTGTCTCGAAGAAGTGGATTGTCTGCACCAAGATGTATGCAAGGGAGAAAGCGACTGGGCGGTGCTTTCTGCAGCTGTACTAGAGGCAGCTCCGGATATCACTGATACTGGAAACTCTCCTGATGACCTTGTGTCTAATGGTCAGCCGAGTCTTAACATCCTGGAATCGCCCACACATTCTCCTAAAACCGTTTATCCCCTGGAAACACGTAATGGGGTTAAAGGAAGTCAACATTTGGGTATGGTAGGATGCTACCCTATGACAGTGATTGGTTTAGATAGTCCAGGAGGCGGGAGGAAACACAGTATAATTACCAATGAGATAACAGCAGTTAGCGTTTCCCTGAGTATAGATGACCAAGCGAACCCTCCATTAACTATCTTAGCACCAGGGTATAATCCCAGTGGCAGGGTAGGTAGTATAGTCTCTAGGAACATCGCGGGATTAGGTCCCAGAATGCATTCACCAGAATGGGTATCGTTCATAAATGGCTATGATGTTTGCATTTTCCAAGAGACATGGGCCTGTGAGCCCCTGTTTCTATTGGGTTTCCTCAACTTTTTTGTCCCTGCTGTGAAGGGTCCTAAGGGCAGACCAAAAGGGGGATTGACGATTTGGGCTTGACAGGCACTATTTGAAAAAATAGTAGAACTCCCCACAGGTAACAACGACATCCAGCATATAAGATTAAATCTGACCAAGGGGGAACCGCTAGATATTTATAATTTGTATAGAAGAGGTTCAAATGGGGGGAAATCTCCAGTTCTAGTAGTACTGGACCAGCTGATCGAAGCCCAACCAAGTGCTAACAATATGTTAATTGCTGGGGACATGAATATGACCTTTGAGCCTCTCTCTATTGAAGACTGGCATCCCGGAGAGGAGGCAGATATCGAGTGGGGGATCCCCAAGCTGGGTTTAAATCCCGTGAGTAGATGGTCTGCTGAAATAATTCAGATGAATGCTTTATGCATGGAAAGGGGGGTAAGAGCTCTGAATGGAAGGTCTGTAAGTGATGGACAAGGGGCTAACACATTTGATAATGGTCGATGGCAAAGTCGGATTGATTATGCTATCTGCAACTTGGCAATCTGGCACCTAATGATTGATATGAGGGTGGTCTGTAGGCAGGAGAGCGACCATAATCCCCTATGTATCACCCATAAACTATGGGGTGGGGAGGTGGAGGGCCTAAACGACACAGAAGAGAGGATACCAGAGATCGTGCCAACGAACGACATGAGAAGAGTCAAGTGGCCCAAAGTAGTGGTGAACCAAGAGGCCTTGGATAGTATCAACAAGGAACTGGAGACCACCACTGTAGCCATGGAAGCTATGTTGAAGATAGGAATGGAGGGAGGTACAGAAATGGATGAGATCACTAACCTCCATTGTGCATTCTTTGGCCTAATAAAAGGTCACTTTTATAGGGTAGTACGGGTGCAACCTGCCAAGAAAACTCCCCCACATCAAACAGGGTTGTATAACGCACAGTGCAGGGCAGCAAGAAGTTCATTGGGGATGGCTATTAAGAGCAAGGTCCCAGCTGCTGTGAGGGAAGCGAGGCGGGTGTATAAGGTTAGTGTCCACCAGGCTAAGAAGGACTGGGATGAGCAGCATTGGTTAGATCTTAAAGCCGCCAGCTCAGCCAAAGATTCCAGACTATTCTGGAATATAGTCAAGTGGGGGAAAGGTGGCATTCCTGAACCACCCTCAAACTATGTCTCACAGAGTAGCTGGTTGGACTACTTTGGGCCCCAATACAAATGTCGTCTGGAGGACATCTCGGGAGATTCTGTGGTAACTACAGTTTTTAAATCACCGCCTTTTTTAAGAACCGACGTAGCAATGGCCTTAGATTCAGTGGCGCGGGGTAAAGCTCCAGGACCAGACGGGGTGCCCGCTGATGTCTTCCTCCACGATAAAACCTGCTGGGGGAAGTATATCTTGAACTTGGCGAATGCGGTAGCTCAAGGGGCACCAGTGCCAAAATCGTGGCTGGAGGCGGTAATAATACCCGTATTCAAAAAGGGAGATAAAACAATACCGGGGAATTATAGGCCAATCAGCCTAATAGATACGGTCCAGAAGGTTGTAGGAAAAATGACCCTAACAAAGATCATGAACTGGGTAGAAGAATCCAATGTACTATCACCCTATCAAGCCGGATTTCGCAAATTGACCAGCACAGTAGACCAGATCTTTAGGTTCACTTTGCTACACTGGAAAATAGTGCAGTTGGGGAATGGAAGTCTGTACGCAGCTTTCATCGATCTGCGTGCAGCTTTCGATTTAGTCCCCCGCTCCTTGCTATGGAAAGTCCTAAGTGAGATGGGTATGCCATCTGAGATTCTATCCCTGGTCATGAGATTACACGAGGCCAACCATGCAAAGATTCAGTGGGGTAGGCATGGCCAGGTAACTGATGAGTTCCCAGTGGAAAGAGGGGTACGTCAAGGCTGTGCCATGGCGCCAACACTTTTTTCCCTATATATCAATGGTGTAGTGGAGCGCATGCTGTCTGCGTCTATTGATGCTCCAGTTTTGGATGGTTTGAAAACCCCAATATTACTTTTTGCAGACAACACATTGATAGTATCCAAAACCCCTAGTGGCATTCAGCGTGCCCTGAACATTTTCGAGGACTTTTGCAGGGATCGTGGCCTCGAAGAATATGTGGCAAAAACAAAGCTCATGACTTTTAACGCTCACCCCAGTTTCGGAGGGAACTTTTTCTTGGATGGCCAGAAGGTGGAAATAGTATCAGACTTCGTCTACCTGGGAGTCCATATTGATAAGGGTGCTAAGTGGAAGAAACATATGGAAATGGCGGCCCTCAAATTCCGCCAAAACACAGGTGTCATAAGTGCTGAGCATAAAAAATCATTGACTAGACCTATTACGCCAGCACTTCAAGTATATGAAGCCAAAGTAGTTGGCTTTGCGCTATACGGAGCTGAGCTTTGGGGCTATGACAACCTGGTACTACTAACACTCACTGAAAATAAGTTTCTCCGAAACCTTACTGCACTCCCTAAAAGTACACCCTTGAAGCCGCTACGTTGCGAGTTGGGCAGGAAAGCCATATCTGATATGGCAAGATTGCGACCCATTCTATACTGGCGTCGCATCTGGGTCACTCCTGAACTCGCTCACTACGCTAGGGGCTTCTTGGATGTAATCATCCGGGACAAATTTCATAAGATAGGCTGGTTAGGGGATCTGCGTAGATCCTTTGGGTCTTTGGGTTTGAATGAGCTTTGGGAGAAACCAGAGGAGGTGCAGTTTCCGGCTAAGGAAATTATAAAAGCAAAGTATTGGGAAACAGTAAATCATAGGAATTGGAATGATGCTGACCCTTCTACGTTGGAGGGCCAGTACCTTGAATGGAAATCTTGCCCTTCCCTTGAGCTTTACTGGGATATTATAACCAAGCCCCAGGAAAGGAAGTTATACTTCCAGCTCAGGTTGGGGTCCATTCCTATTAGATCGCTAACTGGGAGATGGGCTGAGGGTAACTCTCACTTTTGTCCATCTTGTAAAGGCTGCATAGAGACCATTGCCCATCTCCTGTTTGTATGTGCGGCCTACTGTTTACCCCGACGTGTCTGGTTGAGGGCCATGTGTAAACAGCTTGGTACAAGGGATAGTGTTGTGGCCCTTAGAATGATATGTACTAGTTCTTCCCCCACTATTGCTGTGGCTGTTGCGAAATACCTAGGCTGGACATGGGCAATCAGAAGAACTTTTCTGGCACAATAATAGGATGTATAGAGAAATGAAGTCTTTCTCCTGCCCTTTCAATTATCTATTGAGAATGTGATTATTCATTGGTGTTGTATCTTTGCATGAATTTTGTGGTTCTAAATTGAATTTTAAATGGAAGTCTTGCAGCTTTATTTTTTAAATTTCTTTGTGATTGTAAATATGTTTTTATTACCATTGCCATGAATGTAAGGTTTTAAAGGTGTTTTGCTTTTATGAGTTTTTTTACCTCGAATAAAGCATACTTGACTGACTGACCTTTGTTGTCGATTATACAAACTAAGGAGTGTCAAGACATCAAGACCTCCGTTGGCCCATGTATATGATCAATCTGCAAAACCATTTGTTTCTAACAGTGTTTTATTTTGAAGGGTGCCAGTTTTTTCAATGAACGTGAAAATGTTTTTTAGTGTGAATTTCCTTGTGAGACCTCTTTCATGCAGGCACATAAGTGTTCTTTTAACAAAATGGTGAATTAACACATTCAATACATGTTGATTGTGTAAAGTTTCGTAAGTCCCAAGGTACCAACATTTATTTAAATTACATTTTTGACCAATGTACTTACAGGGCTCTGAGTGTGGTGACACCTTTGGGAGTGAGGTTGTTTAGTTTGCCCTGAGGGGCACCACTACTGTTTCTTTCTTGGTGAACAAGAGGCGGCATCACTTCATTGTATTGATCTTCTCTCCTGTAAACAAACACTAGCTTCTCTGTGTATTTCTGATTCAAGTTGTGGCCTGGTGTGTTCTTTGGATCCTTGTGTCCAAGTTGCATTGGGTCTATACCAACTGGGCAGTACAAGGCTCAAATATGTGCAGAGTTATCTGGCTGTTACTCATGATGCATGGCATGATTTGCACTGCGACCTATTGATTTTGTGCTCATGTGTCAGATGTGTACAGGTGACTGATGCATTTCTGTTTCTTCTCCTTGCCCATAGCATCATCCCCTGAAACTGGAGGAGACAGCTGCACGGACCAGGAAGAGGGACCCAGCCACAGTGCCACCAGCGTGGAGGAGTCAGAGGGAGCCAGTGGGACGGAGGGTGAGGGGAGTCAGTCTGCGGACCTGTTGGAAGGCGACACATCTTACCACGCTGATGGATCTACTTCTGACTCCCAGGAGGAGGGCGAATTTGCAGCAACACCGGGCAGCAGCACCGAGTCTGTCCCTGCCCCCTCCAGCACCATCTCCACCCTCCCAGTTGCTCCCAGCCCTTCTGTCCGTGTAGACCCCCATGTCTCCTTCAGCCCCGGCACCGCAGCCCTTACCCCTGTCACCACTGCTGCCCTCAGTGCGGAGTCTGTGGACTTACTCCGCAAGTTACAGGTTGGTCAGACATCGATGCTGAATGTCGTACATGCACACACAAATCCTGACACAGTTGTTGTCTTTCATGGAGGGCATGTCAGCAACGATGTTTGACCAACGTCGGATTATGCAGTCCATGGACTCATCACTGATGGCAGCAGTTTCCCTCCTGCAGCGGTCCGTCCCCCCTCCTTTGGATCCATCCACACTCCCCTCTCCCATACCTGTCCCACGCACATGTAGGAAGACACCATCACACACCCCAACAGACACAGGAAGCACCCCCCCCCCCACTAAAGGTGAAGCTCAAACCTCCTGGCACGCAAACTCAGGGGGCTGCAGGCACACCCACAGGAACTGGGGTTAGACCGCATACACGCAGCCAGAGTCACAGTCCCCAACCCTCACAGCCCTCTCCCTCCACTCCCATAGTGTCCTCGGGTGCAGGGGTTGGTCTGGATGAACTGGCTGCCGTGTGCAGCACAGAGTATCTGTCCATCTCTGGCACTGCACAGGCCACTGAGGAGGATACATCCACCCCTGCACTCACCATACCTACCCTTCCAACTCCTGTCCCTGCGGTGCCTGGTCCTGCCCCCGATGATGCCCCCCAAGGGTCAACATCCCATTAGCTACTCCATGTGCAGGCAAGTTAGGGGTAGACGGCCCACCCAACGTCCCTCTACATGGACATTTGTGTGGACTGGTCATTGGCCTTATTTGAGCACGGACTCATTTTTGCACATCTTTTTTTTCCAGCTGAATAAAGCCTTTTATTTTAGTTCATCACTATTGCATTTCAGGTACTTAATGTTGGTGTTGAGGGGCCTGGAGTTGGTGTCATGGTAATGTTTTGGGGTTCTGAAAGATGTTTTTTGTTGATGGTCATGAGGTGGACCATGGTATCTGTGTGCCATCACAATGTCTCTGCAATTAATCATTGGTTGTGTGTGTTCAGTTTGGCTAGAGACATTGTCCCAAGGAGTGTTCCTTCCTCTGTGGCACCTGACATCTTCACTGCAGACAGTTGCACAATTGTTGTGCTGACATGTGTGCACGTTTCCTTTTTTCGTGACCGTTCCCTTCAACAATGGCCATGCCTGCTCACAGATGCCTACTGCTCATTCGTCTGTGCCATGCTTGAAACTCACTGTACTTGTGTTTTGAGTATGTTCAAATGCTATCATGGACACATTCACCCTTTTCACCACGATGCATGTGTGTAATCACAGCCTACCCCTATGTTGGGAATTGTTATGCAGGGTATTTGGGCACATGACTCACAATTTTGTGCATTGTATCTAAGTGGTTTCAACCCTATTCATTCCATGAGAGACTACATCTTGATGGTCTGACCACCACCTGTACATTCATATCAGTCCTGGGATGTGCATGACAGTGTGTGTTCCCTTTCACCCTCTTTGTTTGGTAGGCTGTTACATCACTATACACTCTTGTGTCATGATGGTAGGGTGTGTATTTCACCTGCAGCCTCCATGGGTGGGTATGCATGTGGAATTTGACAACACACCCACATGTGGTGTGTCACGCAGTGTGTGAAAGTAATCCATCCTCCAGGGAGTGGGATACTGCTGTAAGTGATGTGTTTATATGGCATTATCATCATAGTCACAAGTTAGGTATGTGCATATACCCCCATGTAGTTGTGGTATGCTGATGATGATGTACCCCTCATATATCTGAGCACTGCTGGGAGTCCTCTGCACCCACCCCCGCACTGTTGGCCACTGCTGGGAGCAGGGCCGGCCCTAGGCATGTGCAAACTGTGCACCTGCACAGGGCCGCCAAACCCGAGGGGCCGCCACGACGACCAACGGACGAGCCGAGGATCGGATCGGAACTAGTTGAATCACTGGCGGCCCCCTGGCAGAATTGGCGGCCTCCGGGCGTGAGCGCTGTTGTTGTTTACACTAGTCATTGGTTTCACTTGCCCAGGCAGCCAGCCAGCAGTTGGGTCCCAGGGCCGTCAATCTTCTTACCCCTATGACGACGTGACGGCCCTGGGACAACCCCCGCGCACTGTGCGCGCCACAATTTAGCTGCTCAGTGACACGTCACGCTCCGGCCCGCCTCACTGGGAGAGTTGCGTCAGTGAGCGGTGCGTCGACTCGTCACGGTCACATCGTCGTGTGAGATTCATTGAGAGAGAAGTCAGAATTAAATCATAAAGAACAAATAATTAACTGTCCTTGTCGTCCTGTCGCCACCCGATCATCGATAGAGACAGAGAACACCTGCTCGACTAGTCTCTTCCCAGAGAGTCCGACTCCGATCCTTCAAATAACGCCAGTGAGAGTCTAACTCTGTCTCTGAGACGAGACTGCTCTGTGCTCACAAAATATATATAATGACGTAATAATCGCCTGCCTGTCTTTCCAGTTGAACTGCCTAGTATGAATATGAGTGTTAATAACATCTGATGCGCAGCGTAGTCTAGTAGTCAATACACTGAATGGTTTGTCTCTGCGCCACAATTATGCATGTTCACGAGACAGGACACGCGTGTGTAACTATCTGAGGTGCCTGCCTGAATTGCTTTTGAGAAGAGAGTAAGACTGTTCCTTGTGCACCCCAATGGTTGGTTCTGTATTAAGATAGAGTCATAGACATTAAAAAGGCCAAACTGCAGTTAGACGTCACGTCGCATCGGGTGAAAGGCAGGGTCAGAAGCTGCTCCCAACCCTGCCTGCTCGTCATCATTTCTCCATGAAAGATGCACAGAACCTAGGGAGCTTGGACATAGGCTACCCAAGTGCCCTCTGTATGTTCTAATAAAGGGTGCCTTAGAGATGCCCACATAACGGGTATACACTGTAGAGTGGCAGCCTGCCAGCCCCTGCTCAGGGTAGGGAAGCTTGTCAGGGGATGGGTACGCATGCGCACATGTGACTGCTGCAACCGACTAGAAAGTTTCTGGTGCTGACGGGCATCTAAAACTTTACACAATGCGTAATGCCACTCCCAAGACTAACATAGGTGTGAACTCATGGAGACAAAATGATGTGCCCAAGGCCACACTGTTTGGTCATGAGGTAGCTAGGATCAGAGCTCAGTATTCCTGGTTCCACAGAGGGCACCTTAGACGCCAGGCCATATCTCTTGCCTGTGTTGGACGCAGTTCCGCGGTGCCAGGTTAGCAACCAGTTACTCTCACTAACAGCACCGACTGCTCCCTAACACGTAGATCGAATTGGCAACTCACCTCTTGGGGGTTCATCATACCAGGGTCCTGCTTCTACAACTCCACATACCTAAACCCTCCCCTCTATGTTTCCCTAAACTAGGCTCAGCCCAGATCTCATGGGAAGGGGCAGATACACAATTTCAGAGTAAATTCTGCAGGATTTGCGGCTCACCTTTTCGATTTTAAAGTGGAGGCTGCAGTGAGTGAACATAGAAGACTGTTCTAGTGTGCAGCCTGGTACTTAGGATAGTAAAAATGCACCCTGTAACTGTCCATACCGCCTGGTGCCCTATGTACCAGGTGGAGGGCGCCCAGACAGAGTGCTAGGCATCAGAATGGGCAATAACTTCTTCCTTCATTCTGAGCTGCAAATTCAGAAAATTAGATGCTTTTATAATCAAACTCTGCCCAATTTGTTCCTAGCATTATCCAAGCCGGTGCAAAGTGTGAAATACGTTTTTGCTCGTTGTAATCGTGAGTGAGGTGAAAACTCACCTTTGTACCCGAATTGGGTAATCCGTGCCATTGAACTGAGGGCCATGAATAAATAATTATTACCAGGTGGGAGGCAAGAAGGGCCTGTCCCCAAATAGTTACTCCATTTCCCTTCCTGTTGCATTGTTATCCACTCCACATGGTCCATAGCTTTGACTTTGCTGTAACCTTTTAAACCTTCTTTTTTATTTTTGTTTTCTTGGTTTAGCACCATGGCTGCTGCAGGGGCGTGTATTCATACACGTAGCACCTATTTAGTGAACATACGCTGTTTATGTTGCTTCTAAGTCGTCCCCCTAAAAGAATAAGAAATGTCTTATTTTATGGCCACCTGGGTCTACTTGGTTGTAGATGGCAGGATAGCTCAGTGGGTTTATGAACTGTTGTCTACATCTGCCAGAGTTTCCTTTCTCTCCGAGTCCACTTGATACATCTTTTTTCATGACCCTTTAATCTAATCTTGTAGTCGGTAAAATAGCTCAGTGGATCAGTGCTCTACTGCAGAGATCTGTCTGTTGGAGTTTTGAATCCAGGGGGAGATGTCTCATCCTTTCATCCTGTGAACAGAACTAATAAAGTAACATTGAGTTGTGTAACACTAACATTTGTATTCAGTGCATAGGGAAGATTGGGTGGGCGGTGCCTTATACACAATTGTCCATTACAACGTCCCACTATGCAGGAGGTGTGGCGGGAGAGGGCAGTGCCTCGATCTGCGGTGCAGGGTGTGTTATTCCAGAGTCAGCGCTCCACTAAGACCCACCGTGTGATCTTGTGACCCTCAGAGTGGAGAGAAGCCCTGGCCTAGGGTGCCTTAACACCACAGTGTACCAGGGCACGAGGCATGTCCTTGTCTCACTGTCCAGGTCTTCTTTCCTGCAGGCAGCCACCCAACCCTTCGCTCTGTGTCTTTCTTCACACTGCTTCTCAGTGACTTGTCCCCACACAGGGGAACGTGAGAGGGGGCCAAGCTGAGAGATTGGCGGTGCTCGAGTACACAGGCGTGTTCGTGTTTGTTTCCTTGGCCCAAAGAAGGGTTTCTCTGGCTGATTATTGTTGTTACTGTACACACACATTAAGATGCCCTAAAGGAAACCCGAGGTATTTCCAGAAAGGCCGGGTGAGTTGGGGAAAGTCAGTTACGTGTCAGGGTTTGCCTCACAATCTGCAAATGATCTTCAGGTTTCTCTGTGGCGCCGGTTTCCTGCCCGTGCTGTTTCCTATGACAACCCCTTATCAGGGGTCTGTGGGTCCAACGGCGTGAGCTGAAATAAAGACTACAAGTCCCAGAAGGCACTGCTCAGTTGCAGAACTCCTGCCAACATTGAACAATCAAATACCCTTTTTTGGATGACTCTTCCCCTGGTGCACCGGCCTCTCAAATGCAGGTCAATAGGGGGCCACAACTCAGTCAGAATGTACCCCAGATTCAAGCACATTCCCTAAAGCAACCAACTTCTCTGGCTAAAAGATGAGTTAAAGATGGCTTTCAAAAATGCACCACAGTATCTCGAAGGAATTAGTGGCCGCACACCAAACTAACCGATGAAAGTCCTCCCCACCCTACCAACTAGATTACCAGAGCGACAATCAAAAATACCATTTTCAAGAATTAATTTAAGGAGAAATTTCTGGGAGCAAGGAAGAAACGATGCACTTTTCTTTCACACCAGCCCTAGCCGACGCTTGTCCACTCAGAGAGCTCCTAACATCCCACCGTGTCATAGAATAATTAACCAGCCAATCAGGGAGTTGAGCCTCAACCAGAAACAAGAACAAAATAAAGGACGAATATGTCTAAGCAGGTCAGAAGCTAAGAACTATGTGAGACACACATTACAAGCATGCTTCTTTGGGGACTTTAACTTCCAGGTATTATAACAACAATAACAAAAATCATAACATCTCTTTGTATGCAGTTGTCAACTCTTTGGGTTCAGTGGGGTGAGCGGGTACCTTCGCCGCCCCATCGCTGGCCGGAGGAATCAGGTTTAACTTCAACAGGGGCAGAGTACATGGTCACTGAGAGTTGTTATCACTTACCAAATCTGGGGGGTCATCTCTTCCCTGGAACCTGAGAACATTTTTTAAAAAGTTCTCCTAGAACGTGTGATGAGACATTTTTTACGTCAGTGCGATTGTCTGTTTGACCTACTGTGACAAAGCTTTCAAATTACACATAGAGTACATTTTGGGTCCTCCCAGGGGAGTATTACTCTCTCGCCACATGATATTGGTAGAGGCATAACACAGGCCCTTGCAGCTCCTGTGGCCCCATTGAACTGATGGTCTATGAATATCAGTGATATATGGGAGTGTTAGGGGCCAATCACAACTTTCTGTGGGAGAGGGGGGGTTCTATGCATTACTGGTCAATCATCTAACGACTTTTCTGGACGTATTATTAGTAAAACACCTTCCTGAGCTCCGCCCCGTCCGGACCCCCTCTTCCGGGGGCCCCCACCTACGCTCCCTGCACAGGGCCACCATGAGCCTAGAGCCGGCCCTGCTGGGAGTCATATCCACACACCCCTCATATGTCTGGGCACTGCTGGAAGTCATATCTACCCACCCCTCATATGTCTGGCCTCTGCTGGGAGTCATATCCACCCACCCCCATACTATTGGCCACTGCTGGGAGTCTAATCCACCCACCCTTTATATGTCTGGGCACTGCTGGGAGTCATACCCACCCACCCCTCATAAGTCTGGCCTCTGCTGGGAGTCATATCCACCCACCCCCATACTGTTGGCCACTGCTGGGAGTCATATCCACCCACCCCTCATATGTCTGGGCACTACTGTGAGTCATATCCACCCACCCCTCATATGTCTGGCCTCTTCTGGGAGTCATATCCACCCACCCCCTCATATGTCTAGCCTCTGCTGGGAGTCCTCTGCTCCCACCCCCATACTGTTGGCCACTGCTGGGAGTCATATCCACCCACCCCTCATATGTCTGGCCTCTTCTGGGAGTCATATCCACCCACCCCCTCATATGTCTGGCGTCTGCTGGGAGTCCTCTGCTCCCACCCCCATACTGTTGGCCACTGCTGGGAGTCATATGCACCCACCCCTCATATGTCTGTGTACTGCTGGGAGTCATATCCACCCACCCCTCATATGTCTGGCCTCTGCTGGAAGTCCTCTGCACCCACCCCCATACTGTTGGCCACTGCTGGGAGTCATATCCACCCACCCCCATACTGTTGGCCACTGCTGGGAGTCATATCCACCCACCCCTCGTATGTCTGGGCACTGCTGGGAGGCATATCCACCCGCCCCTCATATGTCTGGCCACTGCTGGGAGTCCTCTGCACCCACCCCCATACTGTTGGCCACTGCTGGGAGTCATATCCACCCACCCCTCATATGTCTGGCCTCTGCTGGAGTCATATCCACCCACCCCTCATATGTCTGGCCTCTGCTGGGAGTCATATCCACCCACCCCTCATAAGTCTGGGCACTGCTCGGAGTCATATCCACCCACCCCCATACTGTTGGCCTCTGCTGGTAGTTCTCTGCACCCAACCCTATACTGTTGGCCACTGCTGGGAGTCATATCCACCCACCCCTCATATGTCTGGCCTCTGCTGGGAGTCATATCCACCCACTAGTCATATGTCTGGCTTATGCTGGGAGTCCTCTGCACCCACCCCCACACTGTTGGCCACTGCTGGGAGTCATATCCACACACCCCTCATATGTCTGGGCACTGATGGTAGTCATATCTACCCACCCCTCATATGTCTGGCCTCTGCTGGGAGTCATATCCACCCACCCCCATACTATTGGCCACTGCTGGGAGTCTAATCCACCCACCCCTCATATGTCTGGGCACTGCTGGGAGTCATACCCACCCACCCTTCATATGTCTGGCCTCTGCTGGGAGTCATATCCACCCACCCCCATACTGTTGGCCACTGCTGGGAGTCATATCCACCCACCCCTCATATGTCTGGGCACTACTGGGAGTCATATCCACCCACCCCTCATATGTCTGGCCTCTGCTGGGAGTCCTCTGCTCCCACCCCCATACTATTGGCCACTGCTGGGAGTCATATCCACCCACCCCTCATATGTCTGGGCACTGCTGGGAGTCACATCCACCCACCCCTCATATGTCTGGCCTCTGCTGGGAGTCCTCTGCACCCACCCCTATACTATTGGGCACTGCTGGGAGTCATACCCACCCACCCCCATACGGTTGGCCACTGCTGGGAGTCATATCCACCCACCCCTCATATGTCTGGGCACTGCTGGGAGTCATATCCACCCGCCCCTCATATGCCTGGCCACTGCTGGGAGTCCTCTGCACCCACCCCCATACTGTTGGCCACTGCTGGGAGTCATATCCACCCACCTCTAATATGACTGGCCTATGCTGGGAGTCATATCCACCCACCCCTCATATGTCTGGCCTCTGCTGGGAGTCATATCCACCCACCCCTCATATGTCTAGCCTCTGCTGGGAGTCCTCTGCACCCACCCCCATACTGTTGGCCACTGCTGGGAGTCATATCCACCCACCCCTCATATGTATGGGTACTGCTGGGAGTCATATCCTCCCACCCCCATACGGTTGGCCTCTGCTGGGAGTCCTTTGCACCCACCCCATTACTGTTGGCCACTGCTGGGAGTCATATCCACCCACCCCTCATATGTCTGGCCTCTGCTGGGAGTCATATCCTCCCACCCCCATACTGTTGGCCTCTGCTGGGAGTCGTCTGCACCCACCCCATCACTGTTGGCCACTGCTGGGAGTCATATCCACCCACCCCTCATAAGTCTGGCCTCTGCTGGGAGTCATATCCACCCACCCCCATACTGTTGGCCACTGCTGGGAGTCATATCCACCCACCCCTCATATGTCTGGGCACTACTGGGAGTCATATCCACCCACCCCTCATATGTATGGCCTCTTCTGGGAGTCATATCCACCCACCCCCTCATATGTCTGGCCTCTGCTGGGAGCCCTCTGCACCCACCCCATACTGTTGTCCACTGCTGGGAGTCATATCCACCCACCCCTCATATGTCTGGCCTCTGCTGGGAGTCTTATCCACTCACCCCTCATATGTCTGGCTTCTGCTGGGAGTCATATCCACCTACCCCCATACTGTTGGCCACATGGAGTTGATGGCGTGTGTGTGTGACTCGTATCACTATTGTGATGGTGCTGTACGCGAGTGCGTGAAACGCACCATACCCCAACATTCCTGGCATGTGTGCGCCTCGTATCACTATTGTAATGGTGCCATACGCGAGTGCGTGAAACGCACCGTACCCCAACATTTCTGGCGTGTGTGCGCCTCGTATCACTATTGTAATGGTGCCATACACGAGGGCGTGAAACGCACCGTACCCCAACATTCCTGGCGTGTGTGCACCTCGTATCACTATTGCAATGGTGCTGTACGCAAGCGTGTAAGACGCACCGTACAAGTACAATTCTGTTGTTGTGATACGTTGTTCTCACCGTATGCGCCGTCGTCGGTTTCTGTGCACCAGGTCGTAGGCATACAGGACTGGGATGACACGGACGATGGGGTTCATGGCGTGTATGTCGCGTACCCAGGATGCGGTTCGGGTTGGACTCTGCTTTTACGGACATTTTTGGATCCTGTAGAAAAAGGGTCGAACGGAGTGTCGCAGAGACGAATCGTACTTGCTGGGCCGGAAACTGCTGCTTTTTTACGTATGGACGTAGCGTAATGCGTGTTCCGGATACAATTCGCATGTATTTTTTTGTCGTACGGTGTTTAGTACGGTTTCGTACGGAGATCTGCTTTGGATACGAATCGTACTTCATCATACGTACCGGCACGTTTACGGGTACGATTTGTACAGGAAATATGCTCCGTACGGCTATTTGTAAGGGATTTTACCGAATCGGAATCGGTCCCAAAATGTATTAAAAATGCTATGTTCAGTTTGAAATATTTAATTCATAAATAACATTTTATATTTGTACTGTGCGTAATATTTATTTAGTTTTAAGATACATCTCTCTAATATTCCCATTAAAAACTGTTAATACTCACATTTTTTTATTAAAATTGGTGAGAGCTTTGAAATTGCTCCGACCAAGTGAGAGCAAACACCAGTGAAGGGAGGGAACCTGCTATGTCCTGGTGGTGGGACCCGGGGACATAGCTGGAGCCGGCCCTTGGGATGGGGTTCCCAGGGCCATTGATAGCTCTAGGAGGAGGGCACACAGCCCACTCTTAATTTTGTGGCAGGGCCCTGGGGGTGGAGGTCACTGGGGCTGAACTCAGTCCAGGAGGGGGCTGCTTGCACCCCTTTCAATACATTAAGAGATGGCAATGCCCCGGGGGTGGTGGTCCCCAGTGCCAAAACCGGCCCTGGCAGGGGTGCCACGTGTGTCCCTCATACCAAAATATATAATACATATTTCCCCCGGGACCTGGGCCAACCAATGCACCAATTAAAAATCAGGGGGCAGATTTATGTTAACTGGGATGCGCCAGTTAATGTGCGCCACAGCTCCGCCACCCATGGTGCGCCGCATTTACAATGCGGCGCACCATGGGGCAAAAACGGCACAGATGCGTGACGCATCTGTGCCGTAAAGGTGGCGCATTGCTGGAGTTGCGTCGCAAGCGCGACGCAGCTCCAGCAAGGCTCGGGGGTGCCCCATCTTCACAATGCTGCGTCAAGACCTACGCCTGCTTCAAGCAGGCGCAGGGTTTTGACGCAGCATTGGCCTGAAAGTGACTGAGTGAAATCGTATAGATTTCACTCAGCCACTTTCAGGAGGTGTTCCTGCGCAGGAATGCCCCCCCTGCGCAGGAACGCCTCCTTATGGCGCAGGGCTTTACAAAGTGACGCATCTCCTAGTTGCGTCACGTTGTAAATAGGGCGCATTCTTTGCGCTGCCGTTGCGTCAAATAAAGTGACGCAATTGCGGCGCAAAGAGGCGCAAGGGCCTCATGAATCTGCCCCAGGGTGTGTGAGACCGAACTGGTTTAAAAAAATAAATAGCTGTTGATAGCCAATCACTTCTTACCATGAGATCTCTCAGAAGCGCAGAGGATTTGCATCGCTAGATATCTATAAATCCATTTTCTTTAATAACTCCAAAACTACTTAACAGATTTTCACCAGATTACACAAAAGAGACCTTTCTGGACCAAGATGTAGCTTTCTGCCAAATTTGGTGTAATTCCGTTCAGCGGTTTGGACTGTAGTCGTGTTCAAAATTCGTATTAGAAATTGCATAGGGAAATTGTGTTTTAGGGCCACCCTGTTTCTCAGCCCCCTTTGCTGAATCTCCTCATTACTTTCCAGACAGCAGCTGAAGTGAGTGGCAAACTAGTTTTGAAAATATCGTAAAGATTCATGACACGGTTCTAAAGCTATCAAAGAAAAGATCGCTCTGTCTTTGGAAATTAGGTCCTAACTATAACTGCCTACTGGAGACTGCCAATAGGTAAAGAGTGAGAGAGAGTAGATTTTATCTCACACAAGTATAATAAAGTATCATTATTGTTAATTTTGAGGTACGGTAAACTTAGACAAAAAAAACATAGAGCATCATTAGGATGGCGGAAAATGGGATCGCCTGCCATATGTGCGGCAGTCCCGTGAGGGAGATTAGGATGTACCCGCTACAGTGGCAGGCGCATCAGGCATTTTTATAATTGCGGAGGGCGGTGCTTTCAGCAGCACCCACCACAATTGTAAAGATGCATGTTATGCATTTGCATGCAGAAAGTGGTAGGCACCACGCTGTGACTAACGCATTGTGCATGCAAATGCAGGGGGGGGGTACCATAGGTACCGCCCATGTGCACCCCCCACCCCCCAACTTCCTGGGGGCCTGTAATGGGCCCCCAATTGTGAACTCCACATGCCTCGTTGCCGCCACGGAAAGGCTGCTCTCCGCCTGCATACTAATATGGATGACGGTGTCTAGCAGACACCGCCACCATAATAAACCCTTTTCCACCCGGTCGACTCGTCAACCAGGCAGAAAAGTGGCAGACGGTCTTTCCCTCTGCCGGGATTGCCCCCCACCATACTAATATGGTGGGGGAAATGGGTGGCGGTCGGGGTGGGATGTAGGGTTGTAGTGTAGTTCCTATTATCCCAATAGGCTCTGCGCATTGGAATAATACCTTCAATAGTATAGGCCTAGACCAGACGTTAACTAGGTCTACTACTGTCGATATTAGACTTAAAGTTTTGGGTTTGCCAGCTAGCTCAGAGTTCACTAGAAACTTTCTCGAATAGGCAAGGAGGAGTTGAACCTCCCTGGATAGACAAGAAGGGATTTAGTTTCTGACAACCATAGAACATGACAACTTTGCTCTCCCCTAATCAAGAGTGTATCTCTAGAGTCGTGTGAACAAAAGGCAATTTATTTTACTCAGTCAGTACGTGCATTCTTAGTCTCATCAGATTGTAGAGAAAAGGAAGAGACGGGCGTGTTCAATAAAAGATGTTATTTATTGATCAGTCTCTTTTCTCATACAAGAGAAATGGATCGATATTATTGCAATACTTATGGTTAAGTAAAGTGCATACATTAAAAGCAGAAGTATAAAATAATACTGTAAAAACATTGATATGGTTTCTAAGCCATATGAAGGTTTAAAATGAATAAAATATATTACATACACGTATACATTTGACTAATCGTACTCAACTGGTGTTTCTAACTACGCCTACCCCGTGTACCTGACCTAAGCCTAATACGTGGGCGGGAATAGAAAGTTACAGTTTAAGTTAAGTTTGTTTTGCCAAGTGACTGACTAAAGAATTCTCTGCAAGCGGTTATTCAGTTCTGTACCTGGAATCTAGGATGAATGAGGGATGGTATCTCTCGTCTCTGGTCTCGATATTCCAGGCTGCCTGCGAGGGCTACCCAGAAGCGCCGGAGCTGGATTTCTCGGCAGGAGAAAAAGGCAGCTTCTCGTTCTCAGCGCGTCAAGAAGGCGGGGCTGCGCCAGCGGGGTCTGCTCTGCTCTGGGCTTCGGCAAGTCTGGCTGCTCCGATCTCGTCACCACCGCGTGTGTTTGCATAGGGCAATATCGGTAATATTTATACCTTTAAGGTGCCGAGATTGACGTAAGGATGGACATAGATACGTCAATAAGGATGTCATACGACCAGGTCGTTAGCACATTCTTTTGCTGAAGTTCTCGGTGAAATCAAAACAATGGCCGCAGGGTTTTTCCCAGGTCTGTCATAGGTTTGATTTGTTTTGAGAACTCCGTATGCCTTATCAGGGGCTGGAGGAATATCGCTTGTCTAATTAGATGGCAAGCGTTATGACCTAATCAGATAACACGTTCCTGTGCCGTAGTGTGGCTTTATCAGATAACGGTTCCTGCATCATGGGGGTTTTCTGCCTCATGGGATGGCTGCTAGTTACCTTGTTAACCAGAATAGGGTCAGGAATAGGGGGATCGATACAGAACCTATAGGAATACATCACACCCACTCCACGCTAACTATGGACATATTTACTAATCTATGCATAGTAAAACATACTGTAGAGTATCGTGTATACCTTACCACCCCAAAATACATAAATGCATTTTGAAATTATCAAATATACGGAAAAAACAGTCATATGTAATATATGCACTCAAGCTGCAGAATAATGCTAAAGTAATCACGCATATCTATACATTATCACTAATCTGTATATGAAAATCTACACATGAAATGGCTCTTAGTACAGAAAAAAGGTTCAAGACCATTCCATCACAGCATAAAATAATTATGAACATACCAGCGGGCAGCTAATGTCTATAAACTATCTAAAATTAGAAATTTTAGTTCTCTAAGAATAGTTCTTACTTTAAGCAGAAGATAGTGTCCCGAAAAATATGCAAAAATATTTTGGGGCTGCTGAAAAAATTGCTGTCCGTGAACTGGAGGGAAAATTGTTCATGGTATTTTGCTTTTCTAGTCGAAGGCCAAATTCAGGGAACGCCGTGTACGAGCTTGCTCAAAAGTCTCTATTTCTGCTCTGGTGAGAACATCATATCATTTAGACTCTCGAAAAAGTTGTCAACAGCTTCCTGGGAGAGTTCCACTAACTCGGAAATAGGTGTAACCATGCATTCGTGCGCATGATTGTCTCCATTGACATTATGATTAATATTGCTGACAGAAGGTCGTACCTGATCGATGCTGCTTTCATCTTGAACTTCACTACCCCTTAATCGTAGTGGTGAAGCTTCCACGAATGCCGTCATCAGGATTGGTAGCCGTTGAGGGCAGCACAAAGCATGAGCCTTTATTGGACTCAACAATGTTTCTGCATCCATTGGCGCATCTGATTGTAGCGTCAGACAGGTGTCTAACACGCATTCTTCTCCGCATAGCAGGCACTTTAATACAGGTAAAACACATCGCTGCCACATTGGTCGAAATGAAAGAAACCAAGTCATGTTCAGGTCTCTAAGCCGGGATAGTCCCAGGATTTTTGATATCCGGTCCCGGTATCCAATGGCTAGGATTGTTTCTTCCCTTGTCGCAGGTGTTTTGTCTGTGACATGGTTTGCCATAACGAAATATAAGGACTAAGAATAGGATTCCTGCAATTAGTCCCAAAATGAGGGGAAGTCCGCCAAAAATCGAATGGACGAAATCTGGAAAAATACCCAGTATGGCTTTGAAGGGTGTTAATGCCATCGAAAATACTGTCTTAAATACTTTTGAGACTCCACTGGTATCAGAAATATTTAAGATTTCATTCAGGATTTCTGCGAAATGTATGGGGGAATTAGTTGATAACAATGAATGTATCTCTGCAGTCGTCCTTGCGACTAGGAGATTATACGTTTCTTTTGATGACGTGAGCCTTGTCGGCGTCTGAAGAAGCACTGTTTTCATTCTGCTTAAAGTATCTATTCGAATAGAAGTAATTTTCAAGTTGGGCCATGCCCTTGCCTCCCTGTCTGGAAAGGAGCTGGGGAACAATAAGCGTCCACAGCACTTGACCTTCGCAGTCGTAGTTACGAGATAAGGAGTCCCGGGCATAAGACTACAGCATCTGCGGTCCACAATTAGAATGTAACTCCCATTATAGAGTCTTTGAAAGAATGGTTCTATCTCTGTTGCAGGTGTGCCTAGCTGGTGACATGAAAGGTTATTTGAGTTCCCTTCACAGGCTCCATGCAAACTAATTCCGTTACACAGAAGTGTACCGCTTAGTGACATCGCACAATTATTGCCACTAAGAAACACTTTCTGTCCTTTATTACTGACACATGCATGTGAATAGGGCAAGTTCCATGTTGTTTTAATGTACCCTTTTCCCAATTTTTCGTACATGCCAGCCTGTATATATTTTTGGCAGTATTGAAACCTGAAGGTTGATATTGGAATATTAATTATCCCATGTATTATCCATTCACTGACAGGTCGTTCTGACATTGTCACTGGTAATCTCTCAAGTTTCTCAATGCTCAGGATTGTATAATCAGCACCCTTTTGTGCCATACTGATTTGTTTATCAGTAAGGTTAAAGATATTGAAAAGTGACGTTGTGTTGATTAAACGCCAAGGCACATAGCCTGAACGCAGATTTTGTAACGTCCAACCAAGCTGTACAATAGAACGCAATTGGGACTGACCGTGTTGTAACAACAGTAAGTCTTGCGATATTATGTCGATTGCTGAAGACACAATGCTGTCCAGAGAAGAAATTCTGGAGGACAGAGTCATTAACCCATTGTCCACTACAGAAAGTGATTTTTCCAAATGAATACGGTCAATTTCCCGTATACTTTCAGCTGTCTCAATTTGAGTAACCTTCCAGGCCTCGTTGTATGCTGCGTATACAGAGGCTGCTATGAAACGTTTTTGACGCTGTTTGCGCGGTCCCATAATGAAATCACGCAAGTCAGCACCATCAGTAAGTAAAGTTAGGTGTTGCTTAATTTCTGCCAGTGTGGACCTTTGTAGCCATTGAAGGCATAATTTGCCCACACTGTAGGTGGTTATTATCCCTGGGTGTTGTCTTTGAGGATATCTAGGGTCTGGCCTGGTCATTTTGAACCCCTGTGTTTTGTTCAGGAATCTGTCTTGACAGTTATTAGTATCTGTGGGCCAGATCAACCACTGTTTCCAATCTGGATGTGTTCTGTTTTGGTTTAATACATAATTTACGTCTATCTCTTCATCTGTAGAACTATTACTGTTCATTGTTGGTTTTGGAATAGACGGTTTATTTAAGTCTTTGATTTTGGCTAAGCCAAGACAGGTAGTTTGTTGAACAGTGTCATTTAAAAATATAATTTGTTCTGGGATCATGCAGGCTCTAAACAAAGATTCTATACCCTGTACTTGCCATTCTTTTGTACCCCAAACACTCTTTACTTCAACATTTTTGTCCCAATAATCAAAACCAAAAGTATTAATTTGTTCAAAGAATGAGTCTGAATATATCAATTTCGTGTTTGTTATCATGGTCTTTGTCCCTGTCTTATTTGACAATTTGAAATAAAATGTTTCAGCATTACTTATGTTAAAACCTGAAAAGTATGAATATTTGTCGTAAACGGTTCTTGAGCTTCCTTTTGGAGGGGTTGCACAATGTTCCCATTGATTATAATTTAAAACATTTCTAGGTTGTGCAGATCTATGTAGAAAATGGTTACCATAGTGGTTATAACAGTACATACTATCATAATTTGTAGAACCCTGCAAATAATCATGTTTGGTAAATTTAGCAGACATCACTAAGTCAGACATCATATTATTTATACTTTCAAAGTCCCAATCATCAGCAAATGAGCTTGGTTTTACAAAGTCACTCAACGAGATCTTAATTTGGTGTGGATATTTCAGGATTTCAACCGGACCATAAATTTCGTAGTCAGTGTTGTCCCATGCTACCCCACCCGGTATAGGATTGGCTGTGAAGTTGACTGAAGAAAGTTCTCTTTTCTCGACGTGTGAAGATGTGTGTGGTTTGAGGATCAAGTTGATTTTCTGACTTGCTGTGTCCATTTTAGCATATTTTCCCTCAATGAAGCGTCCCAATGTTAGTATCATGATGAGCCAAAGTATGAGGATAAATGCACCAAAACCCACCCAAAATTCAATCCATTGAGAAATCAGATATGTTTCTTTCAGTTGTTTCAAAAGTACTTTAACTTTATCTTTAAAGGTTTTTGTTGATGGCTGTGTTTTTGATTCAGTGAAGCCTTCAGAGGAATCATCAAAGTTTATGAAGTAGCCGGATGCAGATCTGTCAATTGTTCCAATTGCTTCAGGATTACTGTTTCTTGCATAGTCGTTTGTTACTTCATTATAGATTGGTGTGTCTCTGCTAAATGTTTTTATTTGGGTTTTCAGAGGTCTAAGTTCCATTGCAGTGTTGCATAGTCCTTGTTGTAGATCTGTAGGCGTTTCGAATGTGATCAGCCTCTTAGATTGAACCTCTGTGTTTGTAGCAAATCTTGGTGTTCTACTACTTATCGGGAGTCCACTTGGCCTACTATTTGTTATCGGCCACATGATTGTGGTTTTACCAGGTCGATGGATACAACTCGGTTCTCCTTTTTACCAGCAAGCGGCGGTAGTACAACTGATCTTGTCCCGTTGACAGACAAGACAGGAACTGCTTTTCTGTAAGAAGGCCCAAATTCCTTCTTTACCGCGATCTTTTCTCTGACTAGATCCCCGACTTTTGGAATCCAGACAGGTCTTGCTGGGACAGGTGGTGGTTCTTCAGTGGTTGTTGGCTGCTGTTTCAACTTTATGTTGCTCAGGTCTTTTCTTGTTTCATTTAAGTCCTGCAAAATAGCCAAACGATCTTTGATATCAAAGCTTTTTTCCTTCACCACTGAAGTTTGACTATCGAGGTCTAAGACTAACATCCTAGTTCCAAATAATCATTCGTACGGACTGAATCCCTTCAGAGAATTTCTTGGCAGGTTATTTAGACTACGTTGGACACTTATTAGATGTTTGACCCACCCAGCTCCCGAACCTAATATCCTTTCTGTTATAGATAGCTTTATGCCTTGGTTTTTTCTTTACACCATCCCGTATCCCTCAGGAAGGAAGTGAGAAGATTCCCGCTGTGCTATGCTCATTTGGCCATGTTTCCCATCAGGCTGGAGGGCTAGAGTGAAAACAATGATCAAACGTAGCATGCTCTTAGCGTATATGCCATTTAGACTCGCAAATCTTTGTATAACAGTCCAGACGTCAGCCGAGTGCTGGTGATCTACATTATAAGTGGAAACTAGCCTGTATATGTTAATCGCAAGCCTTGCTTTTTACTGTGGATTTTTTCTGGAGTGAAACGACACGGTATTACACCGTTTCTCTCACCACTGCGATTCCTGTTGCAGTTTGGGCAGTTTTTTACAAACATGGTGTGATGCAGGCTCATGCCTGGCCACCAGTACCTTGATTGTAATTCTTCCAGAGAATCTTTTAGTTTGAGGTGTCTAAGACCCTCACCCATATGCGCGTCTGCAATTAACAAGTTTCTCCTGTCCATGTTTGGAATCACTCTATCCCCCACTCCAGGGATTCGAGCAAAAGGGACGGAGTTTGCATCGATTATGTATGTATAATTGAGTGGATAGTTGATCGGTAGCGCTGAGCAGTCGCCTTTTGATGACGTTTTCACCGCCAGCACTGTTTCACCGTCAATATACTTCACTGTACGCTTTTTTCGAACTACGGAAGCCGATTTAGTTGCTACCGCTGTGGCTGTCTCAGCCAATGAATTCCCTGCAACGTGAACGCCATCACGCTGATGACTCAGTGAGTGTGTCACTTGAGTATTTGGTAGTTCTTTTTGTAAAAGAGCTATTTGTTCCCAAAGCAGTTTCTGCTTTATTGTTGCATCTGTGTCATCTTTGTAACCGTTTTGAATCCATGTCTGCAAATCGTTGTTATATGATTTGACGCAGTAATATGAATCGGACACTATAAGTGTCGGGAATTCGCGATCCGCATTATCTAGCGCCAATTTCAATGCTATTATTTCAGTCTGTTGTTCTGAATTAGTTTTTACTGAGTGTGTTTTTGTTAATAGAGGTCTTAGTTTACCTCCGCGCCACACTTCTTTTGTAATCTCACATGTGGGGTTGTATGCTTGTTCTCCCCAAACGGAGGGTTGAGCATGTCCGTCTGTATAGATTACACATGCGTATTGTCGTAAGGGCAGAATGTCGATTGGCAGAGGGAATGTTCTTTCATGTTCTAGATTTTTGAGTTCCTCTAGTTCTGGATCAAAGTAGTAGTATACTTTGTCCGTTGTAATTGAATTCACCCATTGTATCCATTCCGGATTCAATGTTGTTGTTGGTAAATTACACGGTGTTGTTAATGCCTCAAAGGCTGATTCTGCTGTTCTGACTGTGATACGTCTACCGTCTGCTTGATCTTTTTCTCTAACTATTGCGGTTTGAACTGCATGAACAATGTTTTCTTTAATGCTGAATTTCTGTTCAGCTTCTGTGTACAAGTGTGATTTGAATGCAATTGGTACCTTTTCTCCCTCATTAGAGGTCAGGTATGTGAATCCGCATCTTCCTGTGATGACTCGAATCACAAGATTGCGTGTGTTATCACGTGTTTCTAATTTTGTTTTAATTAACATGTCTGTTTGTAAGGAACTCAGAATTTCTGTGTGTATTTGAGTCCAATTGGTTCTTTTAAAATCTGGTTTTATTAGATCATAAAGGGGTTTGACCCTTTCTGCGTAATTTGCAATGTATGTTCTTCCGAAATTTAAGAAGCCTAGAATTGACTGTAGGTTTTTTAGTGTTCTAGGTGCTTGGAGTACGGCACATTTCTCTAGGAAATTGTCAGCCAGGCTTTTGCCTTCACTTGATAATTCATATCCTAAGAACAGGACTGTCAGATGGGCAATTCTGGATTTTTTAAAGTTGAATTTGTAACCCTCTGCTGCGAACCCAAGTATTATGGTGTTCACTCTCTTCAAGTGAGTCTCCAAGTCATCATCTGTTAAGTATATGTCGTCGACATACGATAATGCTTCGTCATCATATGTTTGTAGTAATTCTGTTACTCTCGCTGAGAATACCCCTGGGCTATTCTTGTACCCCTGGGCTAACCGACAGAATTGTTTTTGAGTGCCATTTATTGAGAACGCAGACAAATATCTGCTCTCTGGTGCTATGTTTTGACAAAAGAATCCATTAGAGATGTCTAATGTTGTTTTGTATTTTTTGCGCACTATGTTATTCATTAGTGTAGCACTATGCGAGTTTTGCACTGCAAAAGTTTTGCAACATGAGTTAAGGTGTCGGTAATCCAAAACTAGACGATATGAATTGTCTGGTTTGGAGACCGGAAACAAAGGGTTGTTCATTTGTGAGGTGCAAGTTTCAATCACCCCCTGGTATTCTAGCTGATCTAGGATTTCTTTTACCTGTTTTTTAGCTTCTTGCTTAATTGGGTACTGTCTCTGTGCAGTAGGTTGTGATTTTAACTGGATTTTGTGAGGAGGAGAGTCCTCATCCCATCCTACGTGATTTTTATATAAAGCAGGAGCTAGAGCTACTGCCCACTTTCTGGCAAGTGTATATTTTTTATGAATTGGGATATGATTTGAGAAGGCAGGCATAATTATTTCTTCGCCATGAGGGCACTCCCTTACAAACTCTGGTGGCCAGTCTTTTTCAGCTAGAAGGATGTCATAGCCCTTGGAGAGATTATCCCAAAATAGTCCCCTTATTTTTCTAGTCTTATCCCCCTCTATACGTAAAGTGATTTCATATATTTTGTGAGGTTTGCTAACTCTGGTGTCTGCAGTTTCCACTTGAAGATATTCATTTGTGTCCACTGTCTCCAGAAGATTCATAAGGACTTTGCGAGCTATGCTCACTTCTGCTGCGCTGTCTAGCATTGTCTGAGCCCATTCTCCGTTTTTCAGTTGTGTCCTCAGTATTCTCGGCATTGTTAACTACCTTGATACTGGCTACCTTCTTTTTTGGAAATTGTAGTTTCTTTTTTAGATGAGCAGGTTCCTTGTCTTTGGACTTGGCGTGCTCTTCTCTTTGTTATGATCGTCCTCTTCTTTCCGATTTCTGCGAGGAAGTCTGAAAAGATTGAGAGGGACGTGTATCAATGTCTTGATATCTATCAGGCTTCTTTATATTATCCCTATTTCTAAGGTTATATCTTTTCCCAGAGGGGTCACTCTGGGGTGACCTTTGTCTTTGGTTCGGAGATTTTTCTCTTCGCCTAGGAGACCTTCCTCTGGACTGGAATTTCTTTTCTTTAGGATTGGATTGTTTGTTTCCATCCCAGCTCTTTTTTTGTGATGTTGAATTATTATTAAAAAATATTTTTTCAGGACTTTCAATCAGTTGTGGTTTTACTGGTATTCCACCTAAACTATCTCTACCTAGTTCCTCATAGGATTTTTCTATGATTCTGGCAATCTCAGCTGGTTGGTCTGCTATATATGTCTCCTTTAACCTCTGGCGGATCGCCACGTTTGCTGCTTCTCCCTTTATGTTGGCTAATAATATAGCCGAGACCTGCTTGAAGTCTTTTAGTAATTTCATACCAAGAGTTAAAGCGGGTTCTGGACCGTATTCGTCTTGAATTTGTTTTAGCACATCTGGTATTACCGAAATGGATGGAACACCGTGCGTTTTTGTGTAGATGGAAGCAAAGACTGTACCCCAAGTGTCACAGTCCTCCACGTGTGGTGCGATTCCCATTGGAATTACAGATAGTCAGAATCCTGTGTTTTTCTAACGGGGTGGTGTCTGGAAACACAGCCTCTATTTGGGTGATTTTTTGTGCTAACCAGAATGGTATTTGTTCCCGTTTAGCTGGTACTTTACCTAGGCAGGATTGTATGTTCTGAGGTGTAATTTTATTTGTGTTCCCCTGGTGAGGGGTCAGCTGTGGAATTTTAATTGCTGGTTGGATTGTTGAAGTCCGCATCACATATTGGACTAATTGTCTATGTATTTTTATTAATTGTTTTAGTTGTACTAAAAGATCTGCTGCAGGCATTCTTTCGAAGTCTGGATGTGGTGTGTATCCGGCTAGTACCGGCCACGTTGCTCCTGGTCTACCTAAGGGACCGAGCCTGGTGATGTGATTATTGTGTTTTAGGGCGCCATTAAATAAGAGCAGGTGCTCTTGAAATTTAAGTGGTACTTCCACCTCCTCGAAAGGAGTGTACTCTTCAGGAGGTTCCTCTGTTTTGTAATAGTGGAAGTACTTTGTTACAGCATTTGCTGCTGGAAAATGTATCCATGAATAGTATACCTCTGTCTGCCGATATTCGTGTGCCTCAATTACGAATATGACTGTGCCACCTCTAGGTGTCAGTCCATTTTCTATAAGTTTTAAAGTTATAGATTTCCTTTTGATGACCGGGATGAGTATTATATCCTGGTCAGCTTCTTGTATAGCAGTATCAGCTGCTACTATTTCAGCTGCTAATCTAACTGCCTCTCTTTCATCCTCACTGTCTACCATTTTACCGACAGGAAGCTTATTTTGTTTGTTTGCAGATCAGGTTTCTTATGGAAACAAAGATTAGATGCACAATATTTTGGAACGGTGTATCCTTCAACGTTGACTAAACCAAGTACCATACATAGGAGTTTCCTCCTGCGAGGTTTTGGCGGATATTACCTTTTACCCACTCCAGACGTCTTTGGAGTATTATGGGAAAAGGGGTCTGAGTGAGAAAGCTCGACTGAGTTACTTTAAATGTCTTACGTTAGTTTTATCGTCCTTCCAAACACGTTGGGCGCCATGTAGTGTAGTTCCTATTATCCCAATAGGCTCTGCGCATTGGAATAATACCTTCAATAGTATAGGCCTAGACCAGACGTTAACTAGGTCTACTACTGTCGATATTAGACTTAAAGTTTTGGGTTTGCCAGCTAGCTCACAGTTCACTAGAAACTTTCTCGAATAGGCAAGGAGGAGTTGAACCTCCCTGGATAGACAAGAAGGGATTTAGTTTCTGACAACCATAGAACATGACAACTTTGCTCTCCTCTAATCAAGAGTGTATCTCTAGAGTCGTGTGAACAAAAGGCAATTTATTTTACTCAGTCAGTACGTGCATTCTTAGTCTCATCAGATTGTAGAGAAAAGGAAGAGACGGGCGTGTTCAATAAAAGATGTTATTTATTGATCAGTCTCTTTTCTCATACAAGAGAAATGGATCGATATTATTGCAATACTTATGGTTAAGTAAAGTGCATACATTAAAAACAGAAGTATAAAATAATACTGTAAAAACATTGATATGGTTTCTAAGCCATATGAAGGTTTAAAATGAATAAAATATATTACATACACGTATACATTTGACTAATCGTACTCAACTGGTGTTTCTAACTACGCCTACCCCGTGTACCTGACCTAAGCCTAATACGTGGGCGGAAATAGAAAGTTACAGTTTAAGTTAAGTTTGTTTTGCCAAGTGACTGACTAAAGAAATCTCTGCAAGGGGTTATTCAGTTCTGTACCTGGAATCTAGTATGAATGAGGGATGGTATCTCTCGTCTCTGGTCTCGATATTCCAGGCTGCCTGCGAGGGCTACCCGGAAGCGCCGGAGCTGGATTTCTCGGCAGGAGAAAAAGGCAGCTTCTCGTTCTCAGCGCGTCAAGAAGGCGGGGCTGCGCCAGCGGGGTCTGCTCTGCTCTGGGCTTCGGCAAGTCTGGCTGCTCCGATCTCGTCACCACCGCGTGTGTTTGCATAGGGCAATATCGGTAATATTTATACCTTTAAGGTGCCGAGATTGACGTAAGGATGGACATAGATACGTCAATAAGGATGTCATACGACCAGGTCGTTAGCACATTCTTTTGCTGAAGTTCTCGGTGAAATCAAAACAATGGCCGCAGGGTTTTTCCCAGGTCTGTCATAGGTTTGATTTGTTTTGAGAACTCCGTATGCCTTATCAGGGGCTGGAGGAATATCGCTTGTCTAATTAGATGGCAAGCGTTATGACCTAATCAGATAACACGTTCCTGTGCCGTAGTGTGACTTTATCAGATAACGGTTCCTGCATCATGGGGGTTTTCTGCCTCATGGGATGGCTGCTAGTTAACTTGTTAACCAGAATAGGGTCAGGAATAGGGGGATCGATACAGAACCTATAGGAATACATCACAGGGTGGATCGCCACCGCCATGCGGGCAGTGGCGATCCGCCCTACATCCTAATGGACCCCTTAGTGTGTTATAATATCATGAGTATCAATATGCATACCTGTGTGTGTAGTTGGAATGTGATTAGATGAATGTCCTGATTGTCTCCCTACCACAACAGGTGATACTCCTGTTCCTGCTGCTGCGAATAATAAACATGAAAAACAGGGACTGAATTAAAAAAGAGATTGCAGTATGATTACACAAATCATTATTAAATTTAAAAGGGAGATTGAACTATGAATGTGTCCTGATTAGTGCAACATCACTTTTCATGACATTGTGGTGGTGAGGTGGTCGTCTGAAGTTATGTGCTTGCAGTGTTAATGTTTGACAAGTATGTGCCTCAGGTTAGGTAAAAGTAGTTTGCCCATACTTTTCTATTCTGAATTTCCACAGCAGAGGCAGAGATTTTCACCTATGTATGTAGAGTGGAAATTGGTCAAAAACAGTTGGTTTTCAGTCATAATAGTATTTTCCCCTTTAGGTAAGGGAGTGGAGACTGGTAAATTTGAATACTGCGTAGATAATGCCGCCCAGAATTGGTGAATACCATTCAGATGGAGATGTCCACCCAGGTGTAAATAAAGTCTGAATGTAAGGAGAACTCCATACAGAGGTTGAAGATTTCTCTTTGTGAATGTTATGTTATCTGCACTTGTACCGCGCTCAGCTGCCCCAGCAAAGGGGCGTCCCGGCGCTTTGCAAGGTACACAAAACACAACTCAGTCAATAGGCCAGAAAAATGAAACAACAACAGAGTAAAATAATCCAGGCTAAGCGAATAGAAAAGTCTTGATGGCGCGCCTGAACAGCAAGAGATCAGCAAGAATCAGGTCTTGATGCTTCGTGGCATGGCACAGATAACACTGTTGCTACTTTCCAGATTGGTGCTAGTAGAATATTCAAAGGGTTCCTCGGATATAACATTTTAATTAAACCCACAGCTGTAAGATTTGAGACCATGGCTACTATGTGGTTGAACTTAACAAGAACACATGTCTAAAAAAATAATACTGATTGGTCATTATGATTATAATATGCTATCTGTATTTGATATTCTACTACACCTCACCTGCAAAAGTATGGATTAACATTCTACCTTGCTACATTCTGAAATTCGAAGCCTAAAATGGAAATACTAGGGGCCTCATTTATGAGGCCTTGCGTCAGTTTTGCGCTTCTGATGCGTCACTTTTTGTGACGCATCGGTGGCGTAAAAAATGTCTCCTGTTGCTCACTATTTACAAAGTGAAGCATCTAAGCAGATGCGTCACTTTGTAAACCCCTGCGCTACATTATACCTGCGTCAGGTATAATGTATGCAGAGGGGGTGTTCCCCCGCAAAAAGCCTCGTAATAGTGACGCAGTGAAATCTATGAGATTTCACTGCGTCACTTTTAGGACGCTGTTGCGTCAAAATCTTGCGCCTGCCTCACAGCAGGCGTAAGACTGAGGCAAGCCCTTTCACATGGGCCTTTCCTCATGTGAAAGGACGCATTGCTGGAGTTGCGTCACTTTTGTGACACACCCCAGCAATGCGTGACTTTTGCGCTTACAGATACGTCAGAAATACTGACGTATCTGTAACTCCAATGCGACATGATGCGTCGTACATTAAATATGACGCATCAGGTATGTCGCAAGGAGTGAGAAGTGACGCATCGCTGCTTTCACGCAGCGATGCGTCATTTCTCATAAATGAGGCCCCAGCCTTTCAGTGAGCTCCCTTTAGAAAGAAAATCCTGGGATTTCCTAGATAACTGCTATTCAATTTACCCTGGCTGTTTTAAATTGTATATGTTTTTAAATCGTCACTGCTGCTAGCGCATTTTGCACTTTATTGACCAACTGAATTGCTAAAATGTTTTAAACATATTAAACAAGTATTCAAGTCGCACTTTGCTATTTTCACAGCTGCTCAGGAATCTTATTTGCCTGCCACACGCTTTTGCCTTGACTCTCCCTGGTCCACCGCAGCTCACTGAGCTGATTGTGTGAAGGGAGAACGCCCCGCCGGAAAAATACTCAGTTCCGTGGGCCACTAGACGGCTGCCAATTTAGTAAACTGACAGTCTAGTCAATAATCTCGGCACCTCCCTGGTCGGGATTTAAGACCGGGATGGCGCTGACACGCAATTGATCAGGTACAGGCAGTTATCTGCACGGACACTAGCCAGAAGTTCTAAAATGTACCCAGGCTGTTTTAAATTGTATATGTTTTTAAAACATCACTGCTGCTAGTGCATTTTGCACGTTATTGACCAATTGAATTGCTAAATGTTTTAAACAAGTATTCAAGTAGCACTTTGCTATTTGCACAGCTGCTCAGGAATCTTCTTTACCTGCCTAAACTCTTTTGCATTTGACTCTCCTCGGTCCACCGCAGCTCCCGGAGCTGATTGCGTGGAGGGAGAATACCCCGCCAGGAAAATACTCACTTCTGGGGGGCCACCAGACAGCTGCCAATTTGGTGAACTGACTGTCTAGTCATTCATCTCAGCACCTCCCTCTTCGGGATTTAAGACCGGGATGGCGCTGACGCGCAGCTGACGCGCACAGCGGGCGCGCCTAAGGCAAGCCCGTCTGCGCCCGTCTGCGTTCGTCCAGGACCAGGGGCCAGAAACCCTGTCCAAATTGCAAGAGCCCTGGGAAAATTTATTAAATATCCAAAAAATGAGCTTGAGGCACTAAAGACAGTAGAAAAGCCAAAGGAAATGATGGACGGAGCGTTGACAATACAAGCACTCACTCCCAGTCAACTGATCTGGGTTAAATCCATCACCGTTCTTTAGCCCACTCTGCCACCCCAGTTCAGACATGGCCATATGCAAATCAGTCTGACCCTGTGCCTCATGGGAACAGTCCAGCCCGAACTGCCAAGCCATGCCTTCCCTGGACCGGAAACAAGCTACCGAGGACCGGTTTCTGGCATTGCAGCCGTCTTCAGCCTGGCTTGCTTAAATCCAGTGGCAAAGTGAGCAAGGGACTCACGTCTGAGCATACCCTGCCAACTTATGGCGAACAAAGAAAAACCAAACGAAATGATGGACGGAGCGTTGACAATACAAGCACTCACCCCCAGTCAACTGATCTTGGTTTAATCCATCACCGTTATTTAGCCCACTCTGCCGCCCCAGTTCAGACATGGCCATATGCAAATCAGTCTGACCCTGTGCCTCATGGGAACAGTCCAGTCGGAACTTGCCAAGCCATGCCTTCCCTGGACCGGAAACAAGCTACCGAGGACCGGTTTCTGGCATTGCAGGCATCTTCAGCCCGGCTTGCTTGAATCCAGTGGCAAAGTGAGCAAGGGACTCATGTCTGAGCATACCATGCCAACTTATGGCGAACAAAGAAAAACCAAAGGAAATGATGGACGGAGCATGACAATACAAGCACTCACCCCCAGTCAACTGATCTGGGTTTAATCCATCACCGTTCTTTAGCCCACTCTGCCACCCCAGTTTAGACATGGCAATATGCAAATCAGTCTGACCCTGTGCCTCATGGGAACAGTGCAGCCCGAACTGCCAAGCCATGCCTTCCCTGGACCGGAAACAAGCTACCCAGGACCGGTTTCTGGCATTGCAGCCGTCTTCAGCCCTGCTTGCCTGAATCCAGTGGCAAAGTGAGCAAGGGACTCACGTCTGAGCATACCCTGCCAACTTATGGCGAACAAAGAAAAAACAAAGGAAATGATGGACGGAGCGTTGACAATACAAGCACTCACCCCCAGTCAACTGATATGGGTTTAATCCATCACCGTTCTTTAGCCCACTCTGCCACCCCAGTTCAGACATGGCCATATGCAAATCAGTCTGACCCTGTGCCTCATGAAAACAGTCCAGCCCGAACTGCCAAGCCATGCCTTCCCTGGACCGGAAACAAGCTACCGAGGACCGGTTTCTGGCATTGCAGCCGTCTTCAGCCCGGCTTGCTTGAATCCAGTGGCAAAGTGAGCAAGGGACTCACGTGACGTCTGAGCATACCCTGCCAACTTATGACGAACAATGAAAAAACAAAGGAAATGATGGACGGAGCGTTGACAATACAAGCACTCACCCCCAGTCAACTGATCTGGGTTTAATTAATCACGTTCTTTAGCCCACTCTGCCACCCCAGTTCAGACATGGCCATATGCAAATCAGTCTGACCCTGTGCCTCATGGGAACAGTCCAGCCCGAACTGCCAAGCCATGCCTTCCCTGGACCGGAAACAAGCTACCGAGGACCGGTTTCTAGCATTGCAGCCATCTTCAGCCCGGCTTGCTTGAATCCAGTGGCAAAGTGAGCAAGGGACTCACGTCTGAGCATACCCTGCCAACTTATGACGAACAATGAAAAAAACAAAGGAAATGATGGACGGAGCGTTGACAATACAAGCACTCACCCCCAGTCAACTGATCTGGGTTTAATTCATCACGTTCTTTAGCCCACTCTGCCACCCCAGTTCAGACATGGCCATATGCAAATCAGTCTGACCCTGTGCCTCATGGGAACAGTCCAGCCCGAACTGCCAAGCCATGCCTTCCCTGGACCGGAAACAAGCTACCGAGGACCGGTTTCTGGCATTGCAGCCGTCTTCAGCCCGGCTTGCTTGAATCCAGTGGCAAAGTGAGCAAGGGACTCACGTCTGAGCATACCCTGCCAACTTATGACGAACAATGAAAAAACAAAGGAAATGATGGACGGAGCGTTGACAATACAAGCACTCACCCCCAGTCAACTGATCTGGGTTTAATTCATCACGTTCTTTAGCCCACTCTGCCACCCCAGTTCAGACATGGCCATATGCAAATCAGTCTGACCCTGTGCCTCATGGGAACAGTCCAGCCCGAACTGCCAAGCCATGCCTTCCCTGGACCGGAAACAAGCTACCGAGGACCGGTTTCTGGCATTGCAGCCATCTTCAGCCCGGCTTGCTTGAATCCAGTGGCAAAGTGATCAAGGGACTCACGTCTGAGCACACCCTGCCAACTTATGGCGAACAAGGAAAAACCAAAGGAAATGATGGACGAAGCATTGACAATACAAGCACTCACCCCCAGTCAACTGATCTGGGTTTAATACATCACCGTTCTTTAGCCCACTCTGCCACCCCAGTTTAGACATGGCAATATGTAAATCAGTCTGACCCTGTGCCTCATGGGAACAGTCCAGCCCGAACTGCCAAGCCATGCCTTCCCTGGACCGGAAACAAGCTACCCAGGACCGGTTTCTGGCATTGCAGCCGTCTTCATCCCTGCTTGCCTGAATCCAGTGGCAAAGTGAGCAAGGGACTCACGTCTGAGCATACCCTGCCAACTTATGGCGAACAAAGAAAAACCAAAGGAAATGATGGACGGAGCGTTGACAATACAAGCACTCACCCCCAGTCAACTGATATGGGTTTAATCCATCACCGTTCTTTAGCCCACTCTGCCACCCCAGTTCAGACATGGCCATATGCAAATCAGTCTGACCCTGTGCCTCATGAAAACAGTCCAGCCCGAACTGCCAAGCCATGCCTTCCCTGGACCGGAAACAAGCTACCGAGGACCGGTTTCTGGCATTGCAGCCGTCTTCAGCCCGGCTTGCTTGAATCCAGTGGCAAAGTGAGCAAGGGACTCACGTCTGAGCATACCCTGCCAACTTATGACGAACAAAGAAAAAACTAAGGAAATGATGGACGGAGCGTTGACAATACAAGCACTCACCCCCAGTCAACTGATCTGGGTTTAATTCATCACGTTCTTTAGCCCACTCTGCCACCCCAGTTCAGACATGGCCATATGCAAATCAGTCTGACCCTGTGCCTCATGGGAACAGTCCAGCCCGAACTGCCAAGCCATGCCTTTCCTGGACCGGAAACAAGCTACCGAGGACCGGTTTCTGGCATTGCAGCCATCTTCAGCCCGGCTTGCTTGAATCCAGTGGCAAAGTGATCAAGGGACTCACGTCTGAGCACACCCTGCCAACTTATGGCGAACAAGGAAAAACCAAAGGAAATGATGGACGAAGCATTGACAATACAAGCACTCACCCCCAGTCAACTGATCTGGGTTTAATCCATCACCGTTCTTTAGCCCACTCTGCCACCCCAGTTTGGACATGGCCATATGCAAATCAGTCTGACCCTGTGCCTCATGGGAACAGTCCAGCCCGAACTGCCACGCCATGCCTTCCCTGGACCCGAAACAAGCTACCGAGGACCGGTTTCTGGCATTGCAGCCATCTTCAGCCCGGCTTGCTTGAATCCAGTGGCAAAGTGAGCAAGGGACTCACGTCTGAGCATACCCTGCCAACTTATGGCGAACAAAGAAAAACCAAAGGAAATGATGGACGGAGCGTTGACAATACAAGCACTCACCCCCAGTCAACTGATCTGGGTTTTATCCATCACCATTCTTTAGCCTAGTCTGCGACCCCAGTTCAGACATGGCCATATGCAAATCAGTCTGAACCTGTGCCTCTTGGGAACAGTCCAGCCCTTCCCTGAGTCCAACCCTTTTTAACATTTATCTGAGCCCACTAGCTCACATAGTACAGGAGTTCGGACTCTCCATTGTGTCATCTGCCGATGACACACAACTAGTGGTCTCAATTGAAGATGCCCTTAACTCTGACCATAGGCAACTAACCCCTTGTCTGGAAAAAATAGGAACATGGATGGCCGACTGCAGTCTTAAGCTGAATGGGGATAAAACTGAGCTTATGATCTTGGGCAGCAGCTTCAGCCCACGCTCAGAGATCCCCTGGCCAGCAAACTGGGGCTCTCCCCCACCCCTAAAACTGCCATAAAAAACTTGGGGATTTGGCTGGACCAGAATTTAACTATGGAGATGCAAGCCAAAAAACTCTTGAGTACGTGTTTTGGAATACTTTGGATGATCAGGAAAATCATGAGTTTGCTCCCAGAGAACTCAAGGAGGATGGTGGTGCAAGCCTTGGTAGTTTCGGGGCTTGACTACATCAACTCAATGTACCTCGGTTGCCCCAAATATGTCACTGACAGGTTACAAGTGGTACAGAATGCAGCAGCTAGACTGCTTCTCATGATACCCAGACACCAGTCAGTAAGAACATCCCTGAGGGAGCTACACTGGCTTCCGGTTCAGACCAGGATTACATTCAAGTCCCTCTGCTTGGCCCACAGAGCCATGTATGGGAGAGGCCCTGCCTTGCTACGAACTCTGATTTCCCACTACTCACCCCGTCGCCAGCTTAGATCAGGGTCAACCTTTCTGATGAACACCACCAGAATCAAGAGATCTAGTTGTGATGGAAGATCGTTCACACACTTAGTGCCCAAACTCTGGAACAGTATGGACCCAGAGCTACAACTTATTGGAGACGAACAGTCCTTTCAAAAGAAACTTAAAACATGGCTGTTCCCCTAATCTCTGTACAAGACAGTTTCCTGACCTGTTTCATTCTCAGCACTGGGATGCTTGCGGGTAGTCCTGCGCTTTACAAATCGCTAAACCTACTACTAACATAGTATCTGGCATATTGTAGTCGTATTAGCACTGCAATCATTTTTGTTCTTTACGGTTCGTGATCTATGGACATGGGATTAATTGAGAGAGGATGTAGCCTTACGACAAGAAGGTCAACCTCGAAGCTGGGAAGCTGGGGTCGAGTCTCGGCAATGTCACTCAATATCTTAGGATTCTGGGCAAATCACTTAATCTCCCCTTGTCTAACAAAATAACTAAAAAAAAATTATTGCGTCCATCTGTAACTAAACAGGTGCTCATGTAAAGCGCTACGATACCTGATATCTTTGGGTGTAGTTCGAGCTGTATAAAACCCTATAAAAATTAAATAAAATTGAAACTGGCTCAATCTACCAACACAAACTGCTACCTAAATTCTTCCTTAGTCTTGAAAAGTTCTGTCTAGCTTTGGCCATTTTATCAGTACATTGGGACCTGCTGCATATGTGAAGTATAGTCTGGAAGTTGTCAGTGGGCATCTTTCTCCCTTAGAAAATGGGTGGTTGAAAGGGTCATTGCTTCCATAAGGGAAGGGAAGGCTGCAGCCTTTCAGTGCTTTATTTTTGGGGAATTGGCTTTGGGAAGCACCGCAAGTCTTCTTGATGCGCTGCGCTACACCAATATAAAAGGGTGTTAGACCTGGCACCTTGGCGTGGGTCTTCCTTCCACTTTTTCTAACTGTGCCTCATGTGTTTTGCTGGTGTTAGCTGCTCAGAGCGCTGTGCCACTGCCAATCAGTGCCACAGTGCAAGTGCTCCCTGTATAAAATGTATATGTTGATTGGATTCCTTGATTGGCTTATTTCGGTGACTATCAGACCCCAGTAAAGCGTTCAAGGAGTGCCCAGGGCGTGTAAATCCAAATGCTACTAGTGGGCTTGCAGCACTGGTTGTGCCACCCACAGAAGCAGCCTGGTAAAATGTGTCTAAGGTCTGCCATTGCAGAACCTGCGTGCAGTCTGGTACTGTCAAGCTGACTGGGCAAGTGCACCCTCTTGCCAGTCCCTAAACCTTCCCTTTTCTTCATATCAGTCACCCCTATGGTAGGCCCAAGGGCAGGGTGCATTGTAAGTATAAGGTAGGACAAGCCCTGATGTGTGTGACATGTCCTAATAGTGAATTACAGCCATTTTGGTTTTTCACTATTGCAAGGCTACCTGTTCTCATAGGCCAGAATGGGCTGTTAGAATTGCTACATTCTATGATCCTAAGAGACTCAGAGAACATGGTAGAAACTCGAGTTTAGTATGCCTGAACTTAGAATAATAAAATACATATTTTAGTAAAGCTATTTTTTTAATAATCTGTGTTTGCAAATACCACTTTTAGAAAGTAGGTATTTGCTTGCCTAACCCGTTCAGCCCGCCTCTGCTAGGATGTGTATCTGCTGTCTCGTTTCTGTGAGTGACAGGGCTGCGGAATTCCAGGAGACAGGCTGGGGCAGCCCGGTAGTGAATAGAGAGATTTACATCCAGATGGGTGGGAGGAGTGCACCTGGACTCTGAATAGGACTGTGCCTTTCCACCACAATGCCAGCTCCACCTCCTGTTGAGCGTTTGATGTCTCTGCCCTGCACCTTGAAAGAAAAGTCAGAGTCATGTCGTGCTCAAGAACTGGTTTTGGCTGGGCACAGCCCCTCTACCCCAGAGGAAAAAAGGATTTAGGGGTATAAGTATTGGGACCGTGCTCCCAAGAAATTAGATCCTGCTTGACAAGAAGAAACCTCTGCCTGAGTAGAAGGAACTGGGAAAGCTGTAGGGAGGAGTACTGTCCCTGACCTGGGGGATTGGCCTGCAGTGGTTGCCTTGCTGCTGAAGGAGAGGAGAAAAAGACTACAAAGACTTTGCTTCAACTTGTGCTTGAAAAGATATCCAAGGGCTTGTGAGTGCGCTTGCCCCCTGAACGAAGTCCCAGGACCAGTAAACTAAGCTGCTGGAAATGCTTTTTTCAGTATCTGCCGAGGCCGGGAGCTGTGTACTCCTTGAATGATCGACCGGCATCCTGCCAAGAACCGCACAACGCACGATCCGCCTCAATCAACGCGGCTCTCCGCTCAACGCCTCGTCCTGATGACTGCAATGAGCCGTAGCTCGCACCGTGACTGGCTGACAACGCAACGTACAATGCTTCGCCGCATCGAGTCATCCTGGTCGGAACGACACGTCCACTGCCACTGAGTTCGAGTCTACCGATCGCACCTGGAGAGGGGTACGCTCTGCACGTTTGCGTCGTACCGCCTCGCACCGCATCACAGATCGAACATCGCTGCTCCCACAGTACGGCTCGTATGCCGCAACGTAAGAAGAACGCACCGCATCAAGCACTGTCCGCCTCAATCAACGCGGCTCCACGCTCAACGCCTCGTATCGACGAGTTCAACGAGCCGGAGCTCACACCGTGACCGGCCGACAACGCATGGTGCAACGCTTTCTTTTCGCAATGCACCATCCGTGCTGGAAGCAACTAAGTAAAGGTATTGTACGACTCGAACAAACATCCCGTACTCACCGGACCGGCGAGTCCACTGCGCTTGTTAAACTCTTTGTATTATTCCTATTGCCGTGAGAGCCGGACAAATGTTATGTTATGTTATGTTAATTTCGATTTATATAGCGCCAAATCACCGACAGGTCTCTTAGCGCTTGCTTTGGGAACCCGTCCAGGCTTTCCCTGCGAGATAACCCCTACTGGGCATCCCCAAGGTGAAGACCAGGCATCCCATCGCAGTGGGGCCGTAGTGG
Organism: Lissotriton helveticus; assembly: GCF_964261635.1. Taxonomy (NCBI): domain Eukaryota; kingdom Metazoa; phylum Chordata; class Amphibia; order Caudata; family Salamandridae; genus Lissotriton; species Lissotriton helveticus. The sequence goes on from NC_136068.1 coordinate 318,495,312, forward strand.
AGATTAAGCAAACTATTGCCCAGAGTTGCAGAGTGTGAACCCATGATTCGAGTAGGCACCGAGGCGAGAATTATCGAGTCCGTGGACATTTTGAGCTCAAGACCCTGCAGCGTCAGGAATTGAACCCTGGTCCCGGGTCTGACCTCTGCATCAGGGTCTGCCTCCTCTAACCAGTGAGCCACACTTCTCCACAAAGAGTACAAACCATACAGAACTCTAGAACCAAGCATTTTAACAAGAACTCTTTATTGCTAATAGTACTGTGGCTTATTTTTGTCGTTATCTTGGTCGTTTGCTAAGTCTTATATATAAAAACTCACTATTTTTTATATAAAATCTGTGTGGTATCCATTTGTAGTGTTGTCACTTGGTTACTCTGTGTGATTACAACTGCTTAACCTACATCGCCTCTGAGATAAGCCTTGGCTGCTCGCGCCACGCAACCTAGAGGGTGAGCAGGGGTTATTTCTAGGGGTTAATTCCCTTGCCCTGACTAGAGGAGAGGATCCCTGCTTGTCACAAGTACATACCTGTGCCAACCAGAGATCTCCGATTCTAACAAAGGGCAGGAATGCACTTTAATTATGAAATAACGTGCATTCTGATCTTTCCCCTTGCGCTGGTGCACAATTTGCTTCCTAGCGCCAATGCAGGAACCCTTGCACTATGGTGCAAGGGTGTCAGTGCTGCATGCAGGATTGATTTTGTGCAGGGAGGGGCACATTCCTGCACAAAAAAATCCAGAGAGGCATTTTCCTCTCTCTATGTGTGCTGTGGAAAAATGAGGAGAAATAACGTTATTTCTTCATGTAATGCCTGCTCTGGGGAGCTGTACGGTTTTGGTGCTGCCCCAGGCTTACGTGAGTAATTAAATCTGTGTCAGCCTTCAAATCCAGGGGTGTTGCATAGGGAAACCCACCCCAATGCCCATGGAATGCCTCCTAGCACAGAACAAGGCAACACAGCGACTTGCGCTGCTTTGTCTTGTCCATATCAATGAGCCATGCAAAGCTACTCAAAGTCGCTTTGTGTTTCTATCCCATCTCCCTGCTCCCATTCCCGGCGAAGGTCACCAAGAAAATCATCAACAAACAACTGAACCGCTACCTCGAGGACAACAGCATCCTAGACCCATCCCAGTCCGGCTTCCGCAGCAACCACAGCACGGAAACCGCCCTCATCACTGCCACTGACGACATCAGGACCCTGCTCGACAATGGAGAAACAGCAGCCCTCATCCTCTTTGACCCGTCAGCCGCCTTTCGACACAGTCTGCCACCGCACACTACGAACACGCCTACACGACGCCGGAATCCAAGATAAGGGCCTGGACTGGACCACATCCTTCATCTCCGGCAGAACTCAGAGCGCCCGACTCCCACCCTTCCGCTCCACCACCACCGGGATCATCTGCGGCATACCCCAGAGCTCTTCCCTCAGCCCAACGCTGTTCAACATCTACTTGAGACCCCTCGCCCACGTCGCCCGACAGCACAACCTCAACATCATCTCCTACGCCAACGACACTCAGCTGATCATCTCCCTCACCAAAGACCGCCAAAACCAACCTCCACAAAGGAATGAAGGCCGTTGCCAAATGGATGAGGAACAGCCGACTGAAGCTGAACTCGGACAAGACGGAGGTCCTCATCCTAGGCTCCAACCCTTCAGCCTCGGACGTATCCTGGTGGCCATTCTCACTGGGAACAGCCCCGACACCCACTGACGAAGCACACAACCTGGGGGTCATCCTCGACTCCACCCTCTCCACGACTAAACAGGTCAACGCCGTCTCCTAATCCTGCTTCAACATCCTATGAATGTTCCGCAGGATCTTCAAGTGGATCCCCACCAAAACGAAAAGAACCATCACCCAGGCCCTCGTCTCTAGCAGGCTGGACTATGGAAACGCCCTCTACGCCGGAACATCAACTAAGCTGCTAAGAACAATATAAAAACAATATACAGACAGCCACATTCTGATCATTATCTGACCACCTCTAGACTAAACTGGATTACAGATTTCACTACATTGTGAAAATTTTAACAGAGAGGCAAAATAATTGAAGAAAGAGAAATGGCATTTTCGTTTAAAAAACATGTGTTATTGTATTATGTACCTTTTCACTTGGATTTTTGGGAAAAAAAGTTAATATGTTGGGGATTTATGTTGATATTCATTTGAAACTTGGTTTGTATTTACCATATCCGTTTGAATATAATAGATATTTTTTCCTTTTGACAATAATGTTGTGCTTCATTCTGAACACGTCTTTCCAACTTCTGTTTATATGACAGCATTTTTTCATGACTTTTTTTTGTATCTTGCCTCTTAATTCTTTCAGCTCATATTGCGAGATGAGCTCTCCCTGTTGTTTCTTGAAGGATGACAGCGTCTATCAGTGACATGCATCAAGCATTTAATAAATCACAAAATTTGCGAATCGCTAAAAAATGGCATTTGCGATCGCAAATTACAGTGTAGCAATGCATCACCGTTATTTTTGCGAAAAACTGTATTTTTTTGCGAAATTTAAGAATCGCAAAATTATTCTGAGAAAACATTTGCGAATCTTCATTTGCGACTCTCAAATAGAGAATCTCAAATAAAGAATCGCAAATGAAATGCATAAAAAATCGCAAACAGCGATTTCCTTGGAAATCGCAAAATAAGAAGGAACACAACCAGGTGGTAATCATGAGTGCAAATTTCACACAGCTGCAAATCAACTGAAACTGATTTAAACACTCCCACAATGAGCTACCAGAAGTCACAATGGCAGGGCTGTACCTGATGGCGAGAAGGATGAGGCTGCAGGCTGCGCAACAGAGACGGAGGCAAATCAATGAGCGCATCTTCAGAATCTGCATAACTTTGCTAGGACAGCATGAGGATGAGATATACGATAAGTATAGGCTTAATGCAGCAATGATCCATGATCTCATCAATGAATTGGACCCCATCCTGCAACGACAGACTCGTAGGACCAATGCCATCCCAACGCATGTTCAGGTTTTATGTTGCCTACATCTACTGGCGTCAGGCAGTTTTCAGGGTGTAATCGCAGTAGCAGGAGGTGTGTCGCAAAGCGCAATGTCAAGAATATTTAAAGCATTCTTTGATGCCATGATGGTCCGGATAGGCTCATATATCAATTTCCCTACCACAGCCCATGACATTGCCAAGACAAAGCAGGATTTTTACCAGATTGCAGGCTTCCCACAAGTTTTGGGTTGTATTGATTGCATCCATGCGGCAATATGTCCCCCTGCAGCACAGGAATATTTGTATAGGAATAGGAAATGTTATCATTCCCTCAATATTCAGGTTGTATGTAATGTCAAAAACATCATAACGGACATTGTGGCACAATTTCCCGGCAGTGCACATGATTCATATATATTCAGGTAAAGTGGCATTCACACCCGTCTTGCAAGGGGAGAATTTGGAGAGGGATATCTGCTAGGTAAATATGTGCAATAGATCAACAAATTCATTGTACGTATGTCAATGTCAAACAACCACTGACACCCTTTGCTTCCTCACATGTGGGTGACAACGCATACGCCTTGCGGAATTACCTCATGACACCTTACCTCAATCCGACAACTCCCGCCAAAAAAAGGTACAATGCAGCACATATATCAACCAGAAACGTCATAGAGCACACATTTGGGTTGCTGAAGAGCTGATTCAGATGCCTTTATAAGACGGTGGAGCACTGAAATACAACCCTGAACAATGCTGCAAGATAGTGGCAGCATGTGCCATGCTGCACAACATTGCGACAGAGGGAGGTTTGGAAATGGAGCTGTCTGACAGCGACTTGGAGGATGGGAACCAGCAAGTGCAACACCACCGGGCCCTACAAGGATCAGGCGCTGCTGAAGGGCGCAGGAGAAGATTGGAGATCACACAAAAATACTTCTAAGGTGAGTAATGATGACACAAAAACAGTATTTTGCAAGAAAAGTAAGCTTTATGTAATGAAATAATGACCAGGGTGTTCAAGCACACTTTCAATGTGACTAGTGGCAAAAGAGTCTTGGTAATAAACATGTATAGATGAAATGGAACGAAAACTTGAAAGTCAATAATAAGGTCACATTGTAACAACAGTTACGCCACCATCTCCGTAAATCATTGTACATCGGAGCCTAGCGCTTTCTCCGACGAACACCCAGACGCGTGTCAGTGGCAGCATCTTCATGCCTCACGTTGGGAGTGGAGGGCGTGCCGCTGTGTGTGTTGTGTCTCACTGCAGAGGCAACTGGCATTATTGTACTGCCCATGCTTGATGCACACTCGCTACTCTCTTTCTGCGCAGACATGTTGCCTGCACTAGTGGATGCATTCATCATCTCAACAGCATTGGTCACCTGGTCTAGTGCTTTGGCTACATCTCCGCTCCAATGACACATTTGGGTTTGCATGGTCACGGAGCAGTGCAGTTGTAGTGGTCAGCCTATTGTTTGGTTTTACATACAGTTTGAGGTTCTGCATAAGTTGCCAATGCTGTCTATGTTGAGATGCCTGTCCCTCCTGCATGACCCATGTCATTTCCGGCACACTACTGGACAGTACTGCTATGTTGTCTGCCATCTTTGCAATTTCCATCTTCACTAATCGTGTGTTCTTGCTCTGCAGGCGAAGTGTACGAAGCATCTGTCCCTCCTGGCCACCCCAGACCTCATTTGTCTGCTCCGCCTGCTGTATTCTGCGTGCTCTATATCTTCTCTGTCGCACACTGAGATTGCCTCTGCGGATCTGTGTTGGTGGAGTTGTGATGTTAGTAGCCTTGGCGAAGGCTGCCCTCAGGTGTTGCATTGGCCTCATCATCTGACGCCATGGGAATCTGTGTTGGCACTGGTGCCCTACTGGAATTTGGTACACGTGACTCTTTTGTTGGCAGAGCTGGTGTGTCCTCGTGTTCAGATTCACTGGAGTGCTGCAGTTCCTGGACCTCACTATCCCCAGCCTCAACACGTCCTGCATCTGTGAGGTTAAACAGTGGAAAATAGCATTAATTCATGCTTGTGAGGTCATGTCACAGTTGACAATTATTAAGTTTGTCATTAATTTGAACATCAGCTACACTGTTTGAATTCGTTTTTTTGCATATGTGTGTGATTGTCATTGTAACTGCTTGCCCTGCCTACATCTCCCATAATGCACTTCCCTGTTTGTTAACACATGTAGTTAATGCTTTACAGTGTGCACTTATGCTGTGCAGAGGTCAGGTTGTGACTTAAATAATTTGGACAATGGCAACATACATTCCTCTTACCTTCAGATGTGTGTGCAGTTCCTGAGGTGTCCATCTGAGTCACACCAACAACAGCTTCAGGCTGGATTGTGGATTCCACAAAGTCCTTCAGGGGAGTTTTTCCAGTGTCTGTTGGTGTTCCCCCTCCTGTTTTATTTGCCTCCTTCAGCCGGTCTACTATGCGCACCTTAGCCCGACTGTGCAGATTGTACCATCGCTTTTTTAGCTCTTCATTGGTGCCCCTATGGCATTTACTCTGTTCTGGATCCGGATCCATATTTTGCGTTTCTCCTGCTCCGGTACTTTCAATGAAGCTATGCCAAACAGCTTATCATGGCTGTGGACTACTCCCTCATGGAGTGTTTCAATTTCTTTCTCTGAAAATTGTACTTTTCTTTTCTTGCCTGTTTGGCTGTCCTCTGCTGTTTGTGCAGTTTCCATTTTCAGTTGGTTGCCAGGTGTTTGCAATCTCTCTCTCCCACTCCTGTTCTGCTCCCAGAGCCAGCTCACTCCTCTCCCTGAGCCTCTGCACTGAAAATGAGGCTTGGAGTGCTCAGTTCCTGGTTCTGATGTCATCAAGATGTATCAATGTTCGACTCCGGAAATTGCGATTTCGCTAATTGCAAAATTGCTAATTGGGAAATCGCAAAAGCCAGTAATCGCAAATAATTCTGCAATTTTTAGTGATTCTTTAATTTTTCGCTATTTTTATGATGCATCGCGTTTTGCGATTCCTTATTTGCGATTCCTTAAAAATCGCAAATAAGAAATTACGGAAAATACGAGAGGGGATGTACTCGTGGGACACGCCATATGAAGAACTAAAAGACATACGTGAATATCAATATACGACTATCTCGAAGCAAGACACGAGTCAGAAACACAAAGCGAACCACGGGGAAGGGGACGCCTCTGACAACAAAAGGGTTCCCGCTCGTACCAGTATTGAGGAAACAATCTATTTCCAGAAAATGGAGTTGACAAACAGAGAAGTGAATGAAGAAATACTCCACAAAACCTTTTATTAACTGATTGGACCGAAGTGAAGGTTCAACTTTTCCCATCATTCGTGAGGCGGTGTGAAAAAAGTTGATCTACACTACCACATAGAATAAGCATCCTCATTCTGAGCAAGAATAACTGTTGACTGAATGAGATGACCCTAAAATGAAACTGTCCTGATGAAGGTGTAACCACATAAAGGGTTTGATACACCAAAACGCGTCGACGCTTTTTTCCTTGTATAAAAATTCAAGCCTCTGGGATTCTGGATATTTTGCATATTGTAATACCAGAAATCTTTATACAAGTTTGTGAAGGCGGTTGAATTCAATTATCTGTTGAAATACTTGGTATTCTTTTTGCATGTGGGGTCTTCTCCTTTTCTTTTCTTTGCTTATCTTTTTCCTTCAAAAATGAGAAGTGTGCTGTCTATTTAGAAAATGTTTATTTCTTCAATTACTGTGCTGTAGAATTTAATATGATAATGTCCCTTTGTTTTTAATTTCAATGTATATTGTGATGTGTTGATGTATATCAAATTTATTGTGTACATTTTATGTTTTCAGTATAATTTATTTCATACTGAAATTTTATTGAATATATATGTTTTTTAATAATAAAAAATTGTGAACGTTACAAACTAGTCTGTGATCAGTGATCCGGATAGTATTTTCATTTTAATCATATACTGCTAGCGAGTGTTATAGGATTAACTTGTCCAGGGATCTTCCTTTGACTTTACTAATTATATTGAACATGGCAGGGGGCCCAAAACATTGCACAAGACACGCTGGCTAAGAGCTTGTACATACGTGCCCTAACGGAGCGGTGACTCAACGAGAACAAAATGGCGGCATAACAAGCACAACCCGATCGAGTCTCTCGATAGGCGATATGTGTAGTGGCGCTGAATCTGTGTCTATAGTGTGACCTGTGAGGATTACGGTGTTTTATCAGCCCACAATATTACAACACTCATAAAGAGGCAATCAATGAATTAATGAAAGAGCTGCCGTTACAGCCACCCCCTGTACTAGCACACCACTGCTCACTTTCTTACCTGGCTGGCAGTTCTGAACCCTACCACATTTGGAAAAGTACAGAGCTGCTCCGGACTCACTCCGCCTCTGGCCCATGTCATTGAGTTCCATCTGTTCAATGTTTAGTATCCCTATGTAGCTAGGTATTCCAATCTTAAAGGCAGCATGGAAAGGGGGCTCTCCCCAAATATAAGGGTCACAGAATCACAAGTGCAACAAGAGCAGTAAAACCACTGATCTAGCGCTATTGATGTGTGGTTGCCTTAAACTTAGCACTATAACAACTTCTGACATAGCTTGAGTATGAACACTTCAGTATACCAGTGATGTAATCTGTGCCCTACCTCAGTACAAATTGCTTAGATTCAATGGTTTTGGTTGTTCTGCACGGTCCTCCTTAAGACTATCTCAGTCTCATCTACCCACAGGCATCTACTGGTTTATCACCAATCGCCATCATAATATTGTGACTAATACATACATCATAGGTTGTATGCCTGAACAAGACGACATTTACAACAAATGCCTTTAATAAAGGCTCCAGAATAATGACTGTGTCTTTACAATGAAAGTGTTTGCAACAAAAATGTTGCCATGAATATGTCTTTACCACGAATGTCTTTACCACGAAAATGTAAATATTTTACAGGTAAGTATAATCCCTTTATGTATATATATATATATATATAAATAATATATATATATATATATATATATATATATATATATATATATATATATATATCAATGCTCGAAGGGTCACGAAAGTGAAGCAGCAGTCGTACTTGGAATCGAGGACGGGCCCACTTGTGGAGTCCATACAGGACTTGATTGTGTGCTTCCCGGACCACACTTCCCAGAATGCACAGTCTCATGTGACACCTCCCATCGGTGGGTGTGTTATATATAAAATGGGGAAGTGGGTCGGCGGTTGCGCACACCGCTTCCGTTAAAGCCCCTGAAGAGAAGCATATGGAGCTTCGAAACGCGTCGGGCAGATCCCGTACGGAGCGGCGTCTACGAGTGGATCCCCGTCCTCACCTATACATAAACCAAGCTGCTGTTCACGTGCTACTCACAGGTGGACACGTTCGAGCATTGATTTATACGCGGCCGTCCAGCCGCGGAGTATGCACCACCCCGTTATCCTGGGGGGGTCACGAAAGTGAAGCAGCAGTCGTACTTGGAATCAAGGACGGGCCGACTTGTGGAGTACATACAGGACTTGATTGTGTGCTTCTCGGACCACACTTCCCAGAATGCACAGTCTCATTTGAGCCTCCCATCGGTGGGTGTGTTATATATAAAATGGGGAAGTGGGTCGGCGGTTGCGCACACCGCTTCCGTTAAAGCCCCTGAAGAGAAGCATATGGAGCTTCGAAACGTGTCTGGCAGATCCCGTACGGAGCGGCGTCTCCGAGTGGATCCCCGTCCTCACCTATACATAAACCAAGCTGCTGTTCGCGTGCTACTCAAAGGTGGACACCTTCGAGCATTGATTTATACGCGGTCGTCCAGCCGCGGAGTGTGCACCACCCCGGTACCTTGGGGGTCACGAAAGTGAAGCAGCAGTCGTACTTGGAATCGAGGACGGGCCCACTTGTGGTGTCCATACAGGACTTGATTGTGTGCTTCCCGTACCACACTTCCCAGAATGCACAGTCTCATTTGAGCCTCCCATCGGTGGGTGTGTTATATATAAAATGGGGAAGTGGGTCGGCGGTTGCGCACACCACTTCCGTTAAAGCCCCTGAAGAGAAGCATATGGAGCTTCGAAACGCGTCGGGCAGATCCCGTATGGAGCGGCGTCTACGAGTGGATCCCCGTCCTCACCTATACATAAACCAAGCTGCTGTTCGCGTGCTACTCAAAGGTGGACACCTTCGAGCATTGATTTATACGCGCCCGTCCAGCCGCGGAGTATGCACCACCCCGGTACCCTGGGGGTCACGAAAGTGAAGCAACAGTCGTACTTGGAATCGAGGACGGGCCCACTTGTGGAGTCCATACAGGACTTGATTGTGTGCTTCCCGGACCACACTTCCCAGAATGCACAGTCCCATTTGAGCCTCCCATTGGTGGGTGTGTTATATATAAAATGGGGAAGTGGGTCGGCGGTTGCGCACACCGCTTCCGTTAAAGCCCCTGAAGAGAAGCATATGGAGCTTCGAAACGCGTCGGACAGATCCCGTACGGAGCGGCGTCTACGAGTGGATCCCCGTCCTCACCTATACATAAACCAAGCTGCTGTTCGCGTGCTACTCAAAGGTGGACACCTTCGAGCATTGATTTATACGCGGCTGTCCAGCCACGGAGTATGCACCACCGCGGTACCCTGGGGGTCACGAAAGTGAAGCAGCAGTCGTACTTGGAATCGAGGACGGGCCCACTTGAGGAGTCCATACAGGACTTGATTGTGTGCTTCCCGGACCACACTTCCCAGAATGCACGGTCTCATTTGAGCCTCCCATCGGTGGGTGTGTTATATATAAAATGGGGAAGTGGGTCGGCGGTTGCGCACACCGCTTCCGTTAAAGCCCCTGAAGAGAAGCATATGGAGCATCGAAACGCGTCGGGCAGATCCCGTACGGAGCGGCGTCTACGAGTGGATCCCCGTCCTCACCTATACATAAACCAAGCTGCTGTTCGCGTGCTACTCAAAGGTGGACACCTTCGAGCATTGATTTATACGCGGCCGTCCAGGCCCGGAGTATGCACCACCCCGGTACCCTGGGGGTCACGAAAGTGAAGCAGCAGTCGTACTTGGAATCGAGGACGGGCCCACTTGTGAAGTCCATACAGGACTTGATTGTGTGCTTCCCGGACCACACTTCCCAGAATGCACAGTCTCATTTGAGCCTGCCATCGGTGAGTGTGTTATATATAAAATGGGGAAGTGGGTCGGCGGTTGCCCACACCGCTTCCGTTAAAGCCCCTGAAGAGAAGCATATGGAGCTTCGAAACGCGTCGGTCATATCCCGTACGGAGCGGTGTCTACGAGTGGATCCCCGTCCTCACCTATACATAAACCAAGCTGCTGTTCGCGTGCTACTCAAAGGTGGACACCTTCGAGCATTGGTATATATATATATACGCACAGTTGAATTTTAATTTGCTTTTAAAAGCTGTTGCACTTTCTGGGGCACTTTCGAACCTACCTGGATCCTCTCAGCTGTCCCCGCAGCCGATTGTGGGGCTGATGTGAGACGCTGATCGGAACGATGCCATCTTGGGTGAGGCAAAACAGAACAAAATGGCTGATCAGGATGATTAATGTGAAAATTTGGAACTACACAGCCAAAGCATGCAGTGTAGCCATGGGATTAATTAATACCCAACAAATTTAATACATTTTCAAAAATGATTTTGTATTATGACACAAGAAGCACATGACATCAAAGACACTCCATCATAACAGTTAGTGCAAAAACATAGAAGAATATATACAGATATATACAACTATATGGCGACGGAGTAACCATACATTAAAGGAAAAATAAATTATCAGAATCTTGTGGTGACACCAACAATACTCTGTACACTTGGTTGAATGACAAATAAATTGCAATTTACACACATTCATAGCAATTAATAAAAAACATAAACCAGTCCTTTAGAAACAAAAACCTGTGAAACAGGCGGAACTTAGATGGAATAGCCTGCCTGTCACATGACACCTGCGATTAATAGTTTTCAAGAAGTTGCAGACAGGGCCCACGTGAGTGGTCTGAGTATATCCCTAGCTGCACCCTTTGGTTTTTAACACAGGCTGGGGGTCAACGCGTTTCGAACCTTATTGAGTCTAGGTTCTCCTCAGGACGAGGACTGGGTAATGATGTACCTTCTCAGCCTACACAAGGGCTGCGTGGAGAGAAGTCGAAAAAACCACTCAGTTGTTTCTGGAATCAGTGTCCGAGAGGCCTGGATCCGAGGCGCCCTAGGCAGTCTTTATTATTTGTTACAGCCTCGTATTCTCTTCATCCTGCTTGATTTAAATGAATATGTATATTGGAGGCTGCACTGAAAAATGCACGATAGGACGGGGAAGTTCAGTTGGACGTTCCAAGCGGCTCAGCGGGAATGGATCTCTCCCTGTGAGTCGGAGCCCTCAGTTGCTCTGAAACAAAGTCGTGCTTGCCTGCCGGTCCGGTCAGCCAGGTGGAAAAAAGCGACGGGTTGCGGACCAGCTGGTTCTTCCGCCCCGCCCTCGCCAGTATAAAAACGCTAATCTTGAGCCCCCCCCCCCAGATTTGCTGCTATCTGAGCTCTGAGGCGGAAAGCCAGGGCTTTAGGCCACTGTTTGATGAATTTTGCTGCCTGATTTTAGCCATTTGCTCTATTTGCACAGTTGAATTTTAATTTGCTTTTAAAAGCTGCTGCACTTTCTGGGGCACTTTCGAACCTACCTGGATCCTCTCAGCTGTCCCGGCAGCCGATTTTGGGGCTGATGTGAGACGCTGATCGGAAGGACGCCATCTTGGGTGAGGCGGCGGGTTGCGGACCAGCTGGTTCTTCCGCCCCGCCTTCTTTTCCCCGGGCCCCTCCTCCACTTCTCCTAGTATTTATGGCATTGATTTCCCGTCCGCGCCAAAGGCATGCCCGTCTGCGCCCGTCCGCACCCAAACGGGCCCAGGGGCCATACCCCCTGGCCAAATTGCCATGCCACTTCCTAGACTCACCTACAGCGCCAGCTTACTGCGAGCTTATAGGCCCTATCGTCATGCAGACTGTTCCACGTTCAATTTAACAACTAAGTCCTCATAGTCTTTCTCCAATAGCTCTCTGTCCCTCGAGGTTCCCCAACTCTGTCATAGCTGTACACCTCAACTGCCGATTGTTTAAAAAACAGTATATAATTTCCTCAGCATGAACTGTCGCTCTGTACCTAAGCACAGATGTGAGATCTTTGACCTTCTAAATGACGAACAACCGGATGCCCTCTTCGTTACGGAGTCTTGGCTCCATGAAGGCTCGGGCCCAGATATCGCAGAAGCACTTCCGACTAACTATGCCATGGTCAGGTGCGATAGGGTGGCCAAAATTGGTGGGGGCATTGCTATTATTTTTAAAAACGTGTATCAATGCTTCTTAGATCGTATTAATTTACAAAACTGCGAAGCCGCATCTTTTAGACTTGTCCTTCATCCAAAGATCTCCCTAAATGGCATTCTTATCTATCGCTCCCCAGGGTCAGTCAATGACTGGGTCACTCACCTGTCTGAGCTTATTGCCTCCCTGTTGCCTAACGTTAGTACTCTTCTAGTTGTGGGTAATCTTAACATTCATTTGGATGACTTTAGCAATAGTGTAGCTAGAACCTTGATCACCGACCTCCAGTCGATGAACGTTATTTTACATAATCATGGTCCCACACACAAAGGTGGACATTTCTTAGACCCCATTTTCTCCAATTTGCCAGATCTACAATGTCTTCCGGCCTTACCCGTCCTTTGGTCAGATCATTATCTTGTCAATTTTAGAATTTCGGTTATGACTACCGCAGCTCTGCACAGAGGCAACTATGCGGAAAGGAGCAGGGCATGGAGGAAATTGGACATCGGTTCTTTGAATAAAGCTCTTGCCTCCCTTCTCCCTTTGGAACCTTCCACACTAGTTGATGTGGAAACTTCTGCTATGCTGATCGATTTTTGGCTAAAAAATGCCATTGATACCGTCCTCCCTACTTCTCTAAAGCAGGATGCATCTCATAAGACGCCCGCCCCATGGTACACCGAGGCATTAAAAGCTGAGAAGTCTCGGTGCAAGAAGCTTGAGCGCTTTTGGCGCAAAGACTATTCTCAGCATGCAGCTCAAACTTACAAAATCGCTTTAAAATCCTACCACAAAGCGTGCACCTCTACTAGGGCCAACTTTGTGACGAAATCCATAACAGATGCCATCGATAATTCCAAAGCCTTGTTCAGCTTAGTGAAAAATCTTGCAGGCTCCTCCATATTAGCTAAAACTCCTCCTCTGACAGACAGGAAATGCGATGAAATTGCCCAGTTTTTCCTAAGCAAGGTGGAGAAGATCCATCAGGACATCTCCACCTGCAACTCTAATAACAAGACCATAGTCCAACCCACTCTAGTAGAGAAAGCACCCCGGCCCGAGACATCCCTTCTCCACCCGCTCTCAGCTTGGCCTGAATTACAGCCTGATGGTCTTCAGGAATTGCTCTGTAATGTAAAATCTGGTTCCCCTTTGGATCCCATCCCTATTTCTGTACTTAGGGCGCTCGACCCCCCGCATTTGTTTAAAATCTGTTCCATCTTGAATTTATCATTAAAGACTGCCACGGTTCCTGCCATTTGGAAACATGCAATGGTCACGCCACTTTTAAAAAAAACAACTGCCGATCCCGAGCTTCTTGTCAACTACCGCCCCATCTCGTTGTTACCTGCTTTTTCTAAGGTCTTGGAGCGTAACATCCATCTTCATCTCACTCAGTATGTGAGATCCAACAACTTACTTCATCCTTCACAGTCAGGTTTCCGGCCGGGTTGTTCGACGGAGACCACTCTCCTGGGCGTTACAGAGAACCTACGGTCCCTGCTCGACAAAGGTGAAACGGCCGCGCTGATACTACTTGATCTCTACGCGGCGTTTGATACCATCTCTCACAAAATCCTTCTTGACGCCTTAGCCACCATGGGCGTGGAAGGATTAGCTTTGGACTGGTTGGCCCCCTTTCTTTCCAAACGCACCTTTCAAATTTTCTCCCGGTCTGCCACTTCCAAAACCTACTTACAGTACCATGGTGTCCCTCAGGGATCTATCCTCAGTCCCCTACTTTTTAAACTTTACGTTACCCCTCTAGCTCATATAGCTGATAATGTCGGTCTCACGTTATTCACATACCCAGACGACTCCCAGGTCATTTTTTTGCTTATGAACTGCGGCGAAGCCTCCTCTTCCCGCCATCAGTTTGGTCTTGGAGAAATAGCAAAATGGATGAACTACAATCTTCTCAAACTGAATGGCGAGAAGACGGAGGTCCTTGTCCTAGGACAGAAGCCTCCTGTGGACTTCAAGACACTGGCCAGCAAACCTAGGTCCCCTTCCTGTACCAGTGGAGCAGGTACGCAATGTAGGCGTTGTCATTGACAGAGGTCTGACAATGCAATGTCAAGTTAGTAAAGTATCTGCCATATGTTTCACCATTATACTTTGGCTTCGCAAGATCCTGTGGATGTTGCCTGATGACACAAGAAGGACGGTGGTGAGTACCTTGGTCACCTCCCGGTTGGACTATGGCAACATACTCTACTTGGGGGCGGCCAAGGCTGTCACCCGACGCCTGCAACTTGTCCAAAACGCTGCAGCGCGTCTTCTCAGCGGTTGCCGCAAAACCGGCCACATATCCAGCCGCCTCCGTGATCTTCACTGGTTGAAGGTTGAAAACCGAGTGAAGTTTAAGGCCCTCACCTACATGCATAAGATCAGGCATAAGGTGGCACCTAGTTATGTACAGACCCTAGTAAAATCTTATTCACCTTCCCATTCCCTCCGCTCTTCCTCCCAAAGTCTTTTCTCAGTTCCCAGGATCAAGCTCTCCAGAATGGGAGGTCGTTCCTTTTCTTACTTTGGGCCCAAGTTATGGAACTCCCTTCCCCTGGCCATCCGGTCTGAGGACAGCCTTATTTGTTTTCGTAAAGCCGTTAAGACCTGGCTTTTCGATCTATAACTACTTGGCCAACCATCTCATGATAGCTGCAGTATCTTAGCGCCGGCAGACCCTTACGGGTAGCTGTCGCGCTCTACAAGCTTAAATAATAAATAAAATATATTACCTACTGGGGGTCGCCAGTAGGTAGTTATAGTTAGGACCTATTATCCATAGGAAATCCGCAACATTCTATTTGGAACTAGCATACTCGTTGTGCGTTGCTGCGATCTCCGAAGAAAGGAAATTCAAGGAAACTCGTTATGATAACATTCAATTTACATTGTGTCATTTTTATTGAAACGTATTCATTTTAATATGGAAAACATTTCAAAGTGTCGTTTTAATTCTATTTATTTATTCGAGTGCTTGTGGATACACGATTTTTTGTTTTTCCATCTGGTGCGTACATCAGTATTCAAAACATTATGAGGGCCCTGGGGGGCCGATATTTAAAATAATGTTATGCCAGAAACCTTCGCGGGAGTGTACTCAACAACTTCCCAAGGTTTCCTGGCAATTGGATGAATGCTGTTTTAATTCTATTTATTTATTTGAGTGCTTGTGGATACACAATTTTTTGTTTTTCCGTCTTGTGCGTACATCCGTATTTGAAAGATTATGAGGCCCTGGGGATCCCCATCGCTACTTGTGGCCCGGGAGGGGGCCACGCGGCCCCCTCCCCAAAAATTACATATTTTTTTTAAAAGGCCCGCCACGGGGGATGGGCAACGCAGCCCCCCACCAAAAAAATTAGGGGGCCCGCCCTGGGGGAAAGAAGGTGGGCTACACAGCCCCCATTCTTAAAGAAAAAAAAAGAAAAAACGGCATCCCCTTGAATACTGGGGTCCCTGGGGGGCAACCTGCCCACCAGGAACCTCCAGTAGGCGCCAGAAGGCTGCGTTACAGAGAGGTGTTCTGAGGCCATGCCCCTTTTTACACCTCTCTGCAACGCAGCTCTGAGGCGCTTAGTGGAGGTAGCTGGTGGGCTAGTTGCACTCCAGGGACCCTCAGGATTCAAGGGGAGTTAATCCTCCAACTTATAATATGACACGGGGCGCGTTTGCACAGTGGTGAAGGGAAGGGGCGGAGCCTGAGTTCACATGTGTGCAAACACACCCTGTGGCGCAGTTTAAGTTGGGGAATTAATTTCTCATCAATCCTGAGGGCTGTAAAAAGGTGTGTGGCCTCTGAACACCTCTCTGCAACGCATCCCCCTGCTGCATACTGGAGGTACCTGGTGGGGTAGTTGGCCCCCAGGGACTATTGAGACAGTCATTCACTCACTAACACACCCATACACACACTCATCTACCCATAGAGTCCTGAACACATGCTGTCTTCAAAACACATACAAACAGTGAGTCACTCATTCATGCATTTATGTGCTAAGTAATACCCCCACCGAACCATACAGACACTCAGACACTCATACTGATACCTCAAAAAACCAACAAATAACCCATATAGACACTCATGTAGCTACTCACCAACCCATGCAGCCACTTATACACTAAGTGAGAGACCGATTCAGATATTTACATATTTAAACATTACTCACTAACCCATGTATTTACTAAGATACACTTAATCAGTCAGTTATACAATCAATTTTACAAAAAATATCCATTTAGACACTTATTTATCCATTTATTCTTCCATCGACCTTGAGATATAAATATATAAAAAATATTTAATTTTTAGAAAGACACACATTCACTGGATGATGTCATCAGTGATATTATCAGTGATGTCATTTGAGGTGTCATCAGTGATGTCATGAGTGATGTCACTGACCATGTCATGAGTGATGTAATATGTGACTTCATCAGCAGTGCATTGTGGGCGTGCGAGTTATAGTTAGCTGAACTAACTATAACGGGGGAATTTCAATGGTTTTGTATGAGTGAAATGTACAGCTAACTATAAAGCCCCTGAAACCTATGTTTTTTTCTGTGAATTTCTAAGGTTTTTAAATGTTAATTCCTAACTATAACGTGCCTGACACCTATGTTTTTTTCAGTGAATTTATATATATATATATATATATGTTCTAATATTACTGTACTAATCACCAATCACCCTTTCATTTGTTTTAGTTTGCTATTATGATAAAATGTTGTATTTACAGCTTTTATTTGGTCACAAAGTCATTACCTGGTCACACTTAACCTTCTCTAAAGATGCAAAAAAAAATGATCCCAATGTCAGGAATATCTACCATGTAATATTTTTTGGTTTACACCATTTACGTTCACTACTTACAACACAATCCACATCTTCTGAAACCTTTTCATACCACTCTCTTAAGGGTACAGTTTAGCTCTCCTAATGCTGTTTGTGCAGCAAGGGGGGGGGGGGTGCTGCTTTCTATTCCCTAATGTTGTAGTTCAAGGTGTTGCTACATTATATGATTTTCATTCTGGGACAGCTGTTCGTAAAACAGACAAAGTTGCTCAACAATTACAAAACCAATCCTGATAGAAAGCCAGACCTGTTAGTTTTGCTAGTGCTTGTTCTATCGGACTATGTTAGCCCTTCATACAACTCTATTTTAATAAATACGTTGCCCCAGAGTGGACAATGTATTTCAAGGTCAAAAGAGAGAAAGAGCACTTCCTCTTTAATAGTTACACCACACCCACCTTCCAGAATGCTCTTAGGTAAGGAGCCTTGTATTATTTCCCATAATACCTTATGGTACATGTGTTTCAGCTGATGCACAGATGATAAAATTCAAAAAGCGACCCATGGTGCACGCTTGAAGATTATTGATGTCATCTGCCCTGACTCATCATGACACTAAAGCAGGCAGCCATGCAGGGGGTAAATGCAATAGAAGTTAAACACATTACCTTTCCCTCTCAGTGGCTGGGTTCATTTCAGGAAGCTCAAGTGTAAAATCAGCTCAGGGAGAAGGCAGTCAATCAGAGACTCTAACGAGTACTGTCTGGTTTAGCAGCCATAAAAGGACACAGTCAGATATTGTAAAAAAACAACCATCTACTGAGCCTCAGAGAGGAATCTTATTTAGAAGCCATATTTCTGCACATGTGTCCGCATAATGCTTTCCTCTCTCGCTTACTATTGCTGCCTATATATATATATATATATATCTCATATTACAGTTAATTAAACATTATTGAAATGCAAGAGTTACCTTGAAGCAACTCAGAAAATTATGAGCTTCAACAGTTTGTGAAATTCTTGAACGATGTTGCGATAAAGTATGGGAGAAATTATTAGTGCTCCGGTAATCTTCCCAATAACCCTAGAGGGAGTGGGTGGTGATGGGGTAAATCAACAGCGATGAGGAGTTATGGGGGAATTGGTAATTTGTTGTCCAATTCACTGGTAATTCCTCCTTTTCCCTCAAAGTTTCACCTTAAAATATTGGCTGCTTTCAGGAGATGAAATCCCTGGTTGATATAAAATGGATTCACATTGCGCATGCAAAGCATATGATTCTGATTAGGTGTAAGGAAATGGGTCATTATTTATGCGGCCTGCACAAGCAATGGGTTCATATTTGCCCTCCACTGGGCACCAGACACCCCATTGTAGTGACTTGACTCTCTCAGGGTAGCAGAGCAGAGCAGTCCAAGGCCTACACAAAAGAGGTGGTATGGGCTAGTGATCTCCATTCACTGGTATACAACAATAACAATCAATAAATGATTGTCCAGTCTGTATTTTTGCTTTAGAAAAGTACATTTATTACACAGGACGCAGGAAGTTAAGCACACACAAACTCACCAATGTTAAGCAAGGAAACGCTATGCAGTAATTTACAAATATACATAAGACTGATGGAAATACCTTTTGATGACATTGTGTAATCACCTCTGACCAAATCAGGTAAGTACACTGACTTGGTCAAAGGTCCAAGAACATCACTCCACATGCCAGAATTCATCATTTTAGAAGTAAATGCAAGGATTAATATAACCATCTGTAAATGCACTTATTAATGATAATAAATATATTGTGATCACTGAGGTGCTGTCAACATCATTATTTCAATAAGACAATTAAAAAAAATATACATATCCTTTATCATGGATTGGTGATCTTTTTATAAACTTCCAGCCTGGCAGTTTCGGCTGGACTGTTCCTATGGGGAGCAGGGTCAAAACTGATTTGTATATGGATTGGTTCAACCTGAGTTGGCATGGTGGGTGAAAAACGATGGATTGGTATGCGGCCCTGAGTGATTGCCAGTGGCTGAGATTAATTCAAGCATTCCACCCATCACTTTGCTGTTTTTACGTTTGCCGCCCTAAGTGCTCTGGGTATGCCCAGATGTGATTCGGGCTCAGTCTGCCACAGGAACCAAGCTGTACTTGGCTAAAAAGCCCTCACTAGGGTGAAACCAGACCTAGTTTGGTTTGTGTTCTGGATCAGGGAGGACATGGCCTTGCAGATTGGGCTGGACTGTTCTCATGAGGAGCAGGGTCAAGACTGATTTGTGAATGAATGGGTCCAAACTTGAGTGGCATGGTGGGCAAAAAACGATGGATTGGGATGCGGCCCGGGGCGATTGTCAGTGGCTGAGGTTAATTCAAGTATTCCACCCATCAACTTGTTGTTTCTGTATTTTCCGCCTTAAGTGCACCGGGTATGCCCAGATGGGGGTCCCTAGCTCACTGTGCCACTGGAACCAAGCTAAACCTGGGTAAGGAGCCCTAGCTAGGGCGAAATTGGTCCTAAGTTGCTTGTGTCCTGGTTCAGGGAGGGCCTGGCTTGGCAGTTCTGGCTGGACTGCTCTCATGAAGAGCAGGATCAAGATTGATTTGCATATGGATGGGTCCAAATTGAGGTGGCATGGTGTTAAAAAAATTATGGATTGGGATT
The DNA here is from genome assembly GCF_964261635.1 of Lissotriton helveticus. Classification (NCBI taxonomy): domain Eukaryota; kingdom Metazoa; phylum Chordata; class Amphibia; order Caudata; family Salamandridae; genus Lissotriton; species Lissotriton helveticus. The sequence continues at coordinate 318,515,141 of NC_136068.1, forward strand.
CAACCCTAAATGATTGCCTGCGGCTGAGATTACATCACCCATTATTTCCAAAACCTTGCTGGTTTTGCATTTTATAAACTTGAGGCATGGAAAACACAATTATCAACGTAGCTGCTAGAGAGCATCACATTTTGTTCGCAAAACTTGTGATCATAAACTTGGCACCTAAAGAGTGCTGCACCCCTAACTGTAGAGCATATGCTCCAGCTTTAGGGATGCGCAAAATCTTGCAGGAAATCCTGGTTTAATCATCCTCTTTTTGGGCCCTTCAGACTTAGGGTCTATACTGCTGCACCCCACACTTTTTTGGGCATATTTGGTGGTGGTCCTTCCATCCTCGGACCACCACAAGGGGACAAACAGTGCAAATTCTATGAGCCCTCAGGGCATTTTAGGGCGTTCCCTCAAGAGCAGTGAATTTCCAATGACTGATGCTCCCTCTGCGCTGGGGAGAGCCACTACCTTTCTTTTTTTCCCTCACCACGCAGCCTTTTCTTTTCTTTGGGGGTGCTGAGTACCACTGGGTGCTTGGTCCCACCCTGGCACTCCGGGCCCTGCCCATGATGTGGTACAGTCCAAGGAGCCCACCCCTTGCTTCCCCTGCTGGCTCCCCTCGCATGCAGCACTCTGCCATGCTGCTGCAGTAGCCGGCAGATCTCTTCTGCCCTGCCCCCTCCTGCGGGGAAGTGGCAGTTTGTTGTGGTGGCCTTCAATTCCCCAGCAAACATGGGCAGAGGATGCGGGACGGGTCAGCCACTACTGGGGGAGCGCGGCGGCATCTTTTTGGAACTTGCAGAATAGATGTTTCTGCACAGGTTATGCCCCAATTTGATTTATCACTGGTCTTTATAGGCCAAAGGGAAGGGAGGATGCTCTCTAAGGTAGCCCTACCCATTGGTGTATAAAAGATTGTTACTGCAGATAAGACAGTAAACCACACTAACTTTCTTATGAGTGTATACTAACATTATGAGTTCTACTCCAGATCAATATCCAAACCTGCAGAGTTTCCTCTGCGCCAGGCTACCTCTGTGCATTTACTGGGCTGCACACAACAGGAGTCTCCCACGTGCAGCCCTCATACATGTGCACACCAGTGTGCACACATGTTCACATGTTCACATGTAACCATCCGAGTGCCCCTTACTGATAGAGCGCGCGAGGTCACCCAGCCAATGATTTCGCCGTTTCCGGCTTCAGGGCCCATATACTTTCAATTCACACTATTCATTGACAGGGCGACTTCACGAGCTGCTACCAATTGTGTGTGTGTTCCCTACTGTTATTACTCAGTGTACCCGACTTACCATCCACCGACACGGGTACCTATGACTTCAATGGATCAGGGGCCTAGCTGTAAAAGGAAAGGCAGCAAATGCAATTTCAAAATGACTTTCACTACTGTTGTAAATGACCACGGACAACTGGAAGTTTTAAAATGTTTATCTAAAGTTCGTTTTCATCAAGCATTAAACTTACAAGAATAAGGCAATCAATAACCAAGATAATGAAAAGTATATAACTATAGAGAAATAAAGTCAGGGTAATTATTTAAATGCAATAATGAGATGCAAAGGAAATATGCTATGCATTCAAGGCAAGAAGTCTTTAGAAAATTTAAGTAAGGCCGTTCTAGACCATATCAGAAAATGACAAACTGCAATGCAAAATATGATTTCTAAAAGGTAGGGTAACATGGGAACATATCAAGAAAAATTATGCAAATGACTTTACGTTTCAATAGTTTGCGGCAAAGCATGGAAAATTAACATGTGCAAAGATGTCTCTTTATTAAAGCAAAAGACAGAAATATAGAAAGGTGCAAGTTTAAAGAACTTAGAGCAGTATTTACCTAGACTGGTGTGAAAACCAAACCCTGGCCACGGGTCAGTTAAGGACAGGAAACCCTCAAGGAAGGATGCCCCTCAAAGGACAGCAGGTGCAGAATGGACACCCCGGACAGGACAGGATACCCTCAGATTAGGAATCAGGACAGGACCTCAGGACAGGACAGCAAACCCTCAGGACAGGACCGCTCAGGACAGGACCGCACCCGCAGTTTGGAAGCAACGCCTGCGCTCCACCCTCTCTGCAGCTATCGATCAAGACCCCGATTGGGTCAGCGAACTCCCAGCAAAGTGCTTCGCCAGCACTTTAAGGTTCAGTAGAACCTTAGTCTATGGTCAAATTTCGGACAGAGTGCTCCGCAGCGCTCTGTATCTTCAGTCACCTATTGAGTACGATGGGTCAGTGACAGGTCAGCTAAACCAGACAAGTCGGACAATTCCCTAGGTGAACCCAGGGTAGTTATACTGTTTTGGGACGGTGTACCACCCCCCAATGTTGCAAAGTGTCAGAATCCCTCAATTTGGATTGGTCCTAAGGTAGGAATTGGGTAACACACCAATCATAACACACTATTTGGATGCTACATTTACATATTTGGGTACCGCCTAGCGAGATTGGGGTTCCCATGAGAAACTGCAGGAAAATAGTAGCACAACACACAATGTAACATATGAGGAGCAACATTCTCCGTTCTCGTAGCGCAGAGGTGGCTTTCCCAGGTGCATCTTGACTGTGGCTGCCAGCTGGCTGAGTTCCACTGTCCAAAGTTGCCACCTTTCAGTGCTCCCTGGTCATGCGCAGAAGAGACCGTCAATATGGCTCCCAACCAGTTCAGACCCCCATTCCCCGCGGTACATGAAAAGTAAGCGAGAACAAATTAATACATAGAAATAACGTTATGAAAACACATCACAGAGTTTGTACTTTCAACTTATCACTAAGAAATATACTTATGCAGTCTAAATGTTAGCTACATATATACATACACAAGAGCAGTGGCACGAGCAGTACCACGTTGTAGGCAAAGCTATGAATTACGCATGCGCATAAATTTCCCTCCACTTCTGCAGACCCGTCAGGACACGTGAGGGTGGCTGACGCATGCGCAGTAACTAAATACAAGCGGCGGCCATATTTTACGGACACGGATTAAATTCATTAGGAATACACATAGGCAAGCTTCTTAATCCTTATTCAAACTTGATATAAACGTTAGTAAGAAGTACACTTATTACCTTGTTACACATAAACGAGGTTCATGAATACAGCAAGGTCGCAAATATGCGAAGCTTTGCTTCATCAATCCCCTCTTTGATGATATTTACTATCATCACAAAATTAAATGGAACCAGATGCCAACTTTCTCTCACACTTTATACAGCTCTATCTCTTCCAACAATCGCTCTAGCTTTTCTCTCTCAGTTTTGGTAGGGTGAGAATTCTTCACCTTTTTATAAATCTTATTATTCATCTCTTCTAATTCGAGCTCATCCACACTTCGTTTCACCCCTCTTGCATTCACTTCGTGCTTTTTGGTGCGCTTGCGGCATTTGCAACAGACAAATATGAAAAATAGGATGAGACCTATAATTCCAATTGGCATCAGTACTTTGAGCAATAAGCCTTTACCTACGCTAGCAAGCCAATGACCTACATTTGAGAGACCATCTACCAGTCTCTTCCAGGCACTATCAACCTCGAGTGGTCTGAGTTCCTTTGCCAAATTAGTAATGTTTTTCACGTATCTTTTGAGCTGTACACTTTTATCCGGAATATAAGTGCAACAATGTTGCGCCTTCAACATCCGGCAGACTCCGCCCTCTTTCGCCAATAAGGTATCAAGAGCAAGTTGATTCTGCAAAACCATTGATCTGATCGCAACCATTTCGGTGTTGACCAGCAGAAATCCATGAGCTGTCTCAGTAGACAATACATCCACTATAGTGGACAATTTACAAATTCTGTGAGTGTTCAGAACCACTCCCACTCCAGGTATCAGTGCACTAAAAATACTACCCATAATTTCACCTATACTTTCTCTTTTACTACGCACTAAGCCATTAGTATTTTCACTGCTTCCAGCAACTCCATTCACATGGTATATTTTCGGGAAGACAATGCCAAAATAGCAGCTTCCATACCAGTGATCCGGCAATTTGAAATAAGCCTTGTCCCCACAAATATAATAAATTCCAGGAAACACAGGCTCTGACCCATTTTTGAAACCCCAACCTCCAATTACCTTGTAATTATGTTCGCATTCACTGGAACCAATGAAAATGTTATTATAATAGCTAGTCTTCTCGCGGTGAAGACATAGCTTGCCCTTCTTTTCAAAATCCAGCAACAGAGCAGGACCCGCCCCACCAGTTGAGGTGCCTTCCATGTTCTCTGCCCATCTTGGCCTTTTCTGACTTTCGTCATTAGCCTTCTTTTGTATTTTAATTCTCCTTTTCTCTGCCATGTTCAGGAACATCTTTTCCTGCTCACGCAAAGAACAAGTCAAGTTATCTCTGTGTGCGTCAGCTATGTCAATGTTACCTATAGTCAGGAAGTAGTCTCCCATGTATCGTATTACGTCACTTTTGGTATGTACAGGATTCAAGTTCCCACGTATAGGAAGCTCAGAAAAGATCACGTCATTGTTAGAGTAATAATACTGTAACGGTCCTCTTTTGTAAAATAAACTAGCTAAAATGCTACAGGAGATTCCATATGTCAGCGGCAAGTGATGGTATGTCACGCCTTCAGCTACAGAGGTAGGTAGCTTCATGCAGACATAGCAATCTTCAATTTCCATAGTCTCTACATAGTGTATTAACAAGTTTGCGAAAACATTTAAGTGTGTCTTATTCTTAATTCCGTGATAGTGTAGTCCTCCTTCATCTGATGCTTCTAAGTCTTGTTTTGTTTGTCTCAGTGCTCTCTCATGTCTTGCTACACTCTGTGTTGTCAGCTCCTCACTGTCAGTATTTACAATTTCAGTAGGGACAATATTAGTATCTTTACTTACAGCAAAGGGAATAAAGATTGTTAGTCCTATCCAAACTAATATCAGGACAACTACACTACAAACACATACCTTGCAGCATGTTTTGCAACAGCTGCGACTAGGTCTACCATTCACGCTTGAATCAGACATTTTTGGGCTCAGAAGAAGTTTCTCGACCCCTCTTTGTGACTTTACACGAGTAGCTTACTTTGTGCAAATTCACGGTGGCTCGTCTTCTTCTTCGTCAGAGTACTCAGGGACGGGCTCTCCGTCGCTTACGTCAGTTATATCAAGATCTTCAAGTTCTTCCAACACAAGTGTCCATTCAGGTGACTTGTACTTTTTGTTTTGTCTTTTTATTCGATCACTCCTTCTGTTGGAAGTATCCTCTTGTTGTTTAGCTATTCGAGCACTTCTCCTTTCTTCTGCACGTTTTTCTTCTACTGTCTTTATCCTTAGTCTTAATTTCTTTACGAATCTGGGCTCAAGATGCTTTCTTTTCTTAAGTCTTTTAGTTGGTACTTGGACTTCGTTTTCTTCTCTTGCCCTTTTGTTCTCATTTACCGTTGGTAATTCTGTTTCAGTTTCTTCTTCTTCTATCTGACTAATACCAGGGTTCGCATCGATTTCTTCTGCCTGGTTACTAATCTGGCCTTGTTCATGTAAATTATCTCTTTGCTCTTCAAGTGTCTCTGACTCTGTTTCCTGAACACGTTCTTCTAATCCTACCTGATCCTGTTCAAGCACTTCGATCTCTGGACTTTCTTCTGCTCGAACTATTACACTATGTCTAGTCTGTCCCTTCCCGATATCAGGAGTCAGTGGAGGAGTATCAAAGACTTGCTCTGTATCCTGCACTTGTTCAGTATCGGGCACTTGTTCAGTCTTATTCACTTGTTCTGTATCAATCACGTGCTCTGTCCCTGTCTGACCTTCTCCTTCCTCAGTTTTGATGTGAATCTCAAGATTCTGAGGTTCTTCGCCTGTGCCTTGCTTTTCCTCACTAGTCCACTCTCTACCTTCTTGTAGTCGCTCACTGGTTCGAATGGGGTCTTCAGTGAGATCAATCAATGGAATCCACTCTTCTGGCCATATGCTTGGCAGCTCGTCTTCAGCTACTTCTGGCTCAGCTTCTTGGACCCCTTCAGCAGGCTGGACTCTTGGTAGTTCGTCATCAACTATCCTTGGGCCAACGTCTGCTGATTCTGCAGCTCGACTGGTACTGGGCTGTACGTCATCAGCTACTTCCGGTCTGGCTCCTGCAGAGTCCTCCGCTGGACGTACTTCTGCTTCAGGCTCCTCGTCTGGTGGTACCTTCTGGGTGTGGCTGGCGTGTACCCAGCGTGGAACTCCTGCACACTTTACTGCTGTGGTAGTTACCAGGATCACCTGACGTTTTTCTCCCCACCTTGGCTCCAGGCAGCTCTTCCGAGTATGCTTCTTTATCTTCACCCAGTCCCCCGGGACCAGTTTGTGGAGAGGAGTCGTTGGATTGAGGATGGCGTCTTCTCCGATCTGGCGAGAGATAGAACGCACTTGGTCACCCAATCTCTTGCAGTATTCAAGCACCAAATCATCAGTAATACTCAACAGTTTGCTTCCTGGTACCCATGCTTGTCTCATCACTCTTCCCCTAATGATTTCATGGGGACTTAGGCCTGTCTTGCGATCAGGAATACTTCTGAGTCCCATCAGGACCAGGGGCAGGGCCTTCACCCAGGTCAATTTAGTTGCATCACACAGTTTTGCTAGTCTGTTCTTGATAGTTCCATTTATTTGTTCCACTACTCCAGAAGCTTCTGGACGGTAGGCACAGTGAAGCTTTTGTGAAATTCCAAAGGCCTTACAGAGTTCGTCGATCACTTCATTATGAAAATGTGAGCCTTGATCTGATTCAATAGTGACTGGAACCCCGAACCTAGGTATCAGTTCTTTTAATAAACACTTAGCTACTGTTTTTGCGTCATTTTGGGGAGTAGGGAAAGCTTCCACCCACTTTGAAAATAAACAGACCATGACAAGGACATATCGTTTCCCTTCACAACGGGGCATGGTGATGAAATCAACCTGTATCCTTACAAAGGGACCCCCGGACCTCCCAATTTTCCCCAGTTCCACTACAGTCTTCTTCCCTGGGTTCATCTTTTGACATGTCAGGCACCTCTGGCAGAGGGACTCTGCTACTTTGCTGAACTTTTTACTGTACCAAGTCTGTTGGAACACTAGAATCATGGCGTCCCTACCAATGTGTGATCCTTCATGTATCAACCTCGCCATTGTGCTAAGTAGGTGTCTAGGTAACACAGGCATACCAGTTGGACCTATAATGACACTATCCACACGTCTTGGTCGACACCCATCTTCCTTCCACTTCTCTCTTTCTTGCCAAGGTGCCGCCTGCTGCCACTCTTTCACTTCATCCCATGTAGGCACTTCTTCAAACACCTGAAGTTGGCAGCTGGTTCCTGGCCCCCCTCGTTTTGGATTTACGATATACCGATCTCTTGCGCACCATTGGGCCACTCGATCAGCATAATCGTTTCCCAGTGATACCTTGTCCATGCTCTTCTTATGAGCAGCACATTTTACCACTGCCAGTTCCTTTGGTAACTGGATTGCCTCTAAAAGGTCCTGAACCACCTTTCCATTTCGAATAGGGGTACCTGATGAAGTCAGGAACTCCCTCTGTAGCCACAATTGGCCAAAGTCATGCACGACCCCATAACAGTACTGACTGTCAGTATACACTGTTATGCGTAAGTTCTTTCCAATTTGGCAAGCTTTTATCATAGCAATCAATTTGGCTACTTGTGCAGACTTGATGTGATATAGATAACCTGCTTCCTCAATTTTCTCTAGGGACACTACTGCATAGGCAGCACTCAGGCCTCCCTGTTCATGCCTTAGACATGAACCATCTACAAATAGTTCTTTATCATGCACAGGCAATGGCATTTCTTTTATGTCTGGGCGTGGCTTGGTATTGAATTCTGTTAGATCAATACAATCATGTTCATCATCCACCCCCCCTTCCATATCCTTTGGATCGGGGAGTAAGGTGGCTGGGTTCAGAATACTGCACCTAACAATGTTTACATTTGCAGCACCCACAAGAATCCTCTCATATTTAGTCAGCCGACTAGGGGTAAGATACTGAGTTTTTGTTCTGGTCAACAAAATTACCACTCCATGGGGAACATACACAGTTACCGGATGTCCCATGACAATTGACTCACTCTGTTCTAAACTGGCACAGGTAGCAGCTACTGCTTTCAGACAACCTGGTAATCCAGCAGCCACTGGATCCAAGGTGGCAGAGAAATATGCCACAGGCCTTCTTGTTGTGCCATGTTCTTGAGTTAGGACTGACAATGCGCAATTATCGCGAGTGTCACAGAATAGGGCAAATTCTTTGGAATAGTCTGGCATTCCCAATGCAGGAGCTGTACACAGACAATCTCGCAGTTTGGTGAAGGCTGTTAAGCTTTCATCATCCCATTCTACAATCTCGGGTGTTCCTCTCTTATTCATTTTTATCAAGGGCCTGGCTAGGACTGCAAATCCCAGAATCCACTGCCTGCAGTATCCTATCACACCCAGGAACATTCTGATCTCTTTCTGAGTACGGGGTAACTGCATCTTTTGAATTATTCTCACTCTTTCCGATGTCACTTTTCTGACACCTTTTTCTATCTGGTGCCCCAGATATTTCACCGATTTTGCACAAAACTGTAACTTGTCAGGGGACACTTTATGTCCCTTTTCACACAGGTGATTCAGTAGGGCAATGGTGTCAATCACACAATCCTTATGACTTTTAGACGCCACCAAGAGGTCGTCTATATATTGCACTAAGACAGAGTTCCCAGGAAGGACTAAAGTTTCCAAACATTTTTTCAAGATCTGATTAAAGATAGAGGGGCTCTCTGTATACCCTTGAGGGACCCGGTTCCAGCAATACACGTGACCCTCGAAGGCAAATGAGAAAAGAAATTTGCTATCTGGATGCAAGGGAATGGAAAAGAATGCATGACACAAGTCTATCACGGTGAACCACTCAGCATCCCAGGGAATCTGATACAGAATCACTGCTGGGTTCGGGACAATAGGGCAACAGGGAACTACTATCTTGTTGACTTTTCGTAGATCCTGTACTACTCTGTACTTGCCACTAGGCTTCTTGATGCCCATAATCGTAGAGTTACATGGGCTACTCATTACCTCCTGTATGATGTTTCCTTCTAACAATTTCTGTATTTCCACAGCAACACCAGCTTTCACTTCTGCATTCATCCTGTAGGGTTTAGTATTGGGGTATACTGCATTGTCCTTTATTGCTATCTGTATGGGGTCCACATTTTTCATTAACCCTACATCTTTCCCGGTAAAGTCCCACACCTCTGGCTTTACTGCTTCTTGGAGTTCTTGGGGTAAATCCTGCATGGTCATTCGTTTAATTTCCGAGTCAGGGCGGACTAACATTAATTTATAAATGCCGTCTTCATCTGGGGTCTGAATTTCAACACCCTTTGGTGTGCAAAAGATGGTACAGTTCATTTTGCACAACAAATCGCGTCCCAGTAAGTTCACTGGACTGGTGTCGCAAACGACAAATCTATGCATTTCCTTAAAGTTTCCAATTGAGATCTCCATGGGCTTGGTAACAGGAGTACTAATCAATTGATTAGATACACCCACTACTTGGATGGCTTCTCCCGAGAGGGGTAGGTTTGGAACGTCCACTGTTCTCACAGTAGAACGGGTAGCGCCAGTGTCCAACAGGAAGGTGACATCATTTCCGTCAACCTTTCCTTCAATGTATGGTCCGGACTGGTCTACCGGCAAGGAGGCGCCAAGTACGCACTCCTCGTCCTCCCCTCTCAGGCCCCGTCAGTACTGGTCATCACAAAGGAAGGTATCGTTTAAAAGATACTGCGAAGTTGCTGCATTTCTGTTCTCATTGCTTTCCCAGACTTCTATCTCATCTCCCTCTGCCTGCTTTCCCCTGTATACTTGCTTTGGTGCTCGGGGCACCTGAACTGTTTTTACCTGTGGTTGAGTCTTTCTTGGTCTCTCTTTCTGCGTCTGTGGAGTTAAATCAGGAGGTTTGGCGTTATCTTCGGGCAAGTAAGGACACTCGTTACGCCAGTGTCCAATTTCGCCGCACTGATGGCAGGGAAATTTCTTCATAGCCTCTTCCCTGCTCATTTTGGGCCGGGGCTTGCCTCCTCCCCCTCCCCCAGGGCCTTCGTTTTTAGCATTTTTGACCATGTTACTCAACTGCTTTTCCTGCTGTTCTGCGAGCTTCACCTGAGCCCACTTTTTCCTTGAGAGCCTTTTTCTTTTCTGCCATCTCGTCCTCGCAGTACTTTGCGTACCGCAGGACCTCATCTACCTTTTTGGAGTGCCAACAGATTTTGTTATCTTTTATCCACTGACAAATTTCAGGTCTTAAACCGTTTACAAACCTGTAAATGAAGTGCGTCATATCCTTCATCTCGATGTTATCTATACCACTGTATGTTTTAAACACCTGCAACAGCCTTTCATAATAGGAGTGCACTGTCTCCTCTCTTTCCTGCGTTGTTCTATCTATCCTGGTCCAATCAGTTTCCTTAGCTGGCACCTTTAGTTTCAGATGCTGAATTACTTGTTCATACTTTCTCATGACTTCCTTCGAAGGTTCCCCTGTTTCTTTATCTCTTGTATACTCCTCACTAGGCCAGGCTATTGCTATTTTACACTCGGTCCATAGATCGACCGGGACCACAATGTCGAAAAACCCATCCAGGTCTTTCCACAGGCATTTCTGCACCTTTACGAACCTTTCCACTTGCCGGTACCATTCAACCGGCTTCTCGCGTAGTTTCGGAAAATCGTTAGTAAAGGACACAATATCCTGTCTGGACCATGGAACGTGCACATACCTCCCACCTGGTACTTCCCGCTTGGGGCATAACGTTTCGGGCTTGTCTACTTCTCTCAGAGGGAACTCAGGGGTAGCTTGTCTGGATCGGGCCTCATCTTTCTTACGTGCCCACCTTGTTTTCCACCTTTCCACATCTCCCCATTTTTGCAAAACTGCAAGCAACTCTTTAATCTGCAACTTCCTCCCTGACACATTCAAGTTCTCTAAATCCTTGTCTGAGAACTCAGCTCGGTATGGTTTCTGCAAGGGCTTTGATCTGGATATATCTATCCCCATACTAGCTGCGGTGTCGGTCAGTTTTTCGTGGAGCACCCTAGTACTCCGGGTAAGGCTTTTACACATAAACAGCAACTCTTCCTCAGAATAGGTATTCAATCTGTCCAATCCCACATTTCCTGCCATTAATTCCTCTATTTCTACTCTCAGTTTGTAGAGGTCTAAAGGTTTCGTTTGCGGAGCCTGTTTTTCTAACTCACGACTCCAATTTTCAATTTCTTCCGGCGTTACCAAAGAGACACTCCTGGTACCCGTTGCTGATTCTAATTTAATTTCTTTTGTATCAAAAGGATTATGCCTCTTCTGCACTCCCTTCCCTGTTTGTTTGTTTGGCAGGTCCAAGAACACGACTTCGGACTCGCACTCACTGGACTGATCGTCTATCAGTAGGGGCTCTTGCCTCGGCGGGGCCATTATCGGGTTCATAACTGGAGGGTTCGGACCTCCTTGACTATTCCCGTACAATGGAACCACGGGTCCGATTGTTACCGGAATAGTCAAAGCTTCCGGACTGGTATTTAACTGGGAGATTTTCTGAATTATTTCTGACCTTTGTCTAGCTATGGCCTCTTGCTCCCTTTCATCTAATATTCTTCCTAAGGTTCGGTCAGGTATCATCTGTGGGGTCAGTTGAGGCGTAAAACTCGGGGCAGTAGGATGCGTTTCACTTGGTCCCCCACCATAATTTGGTTTCGGGAACAAAGTTCCTGTCCCAAATGACCTGCGCTCCTCCCCATATGGAGGCTGCAAAAAGGGCACTCCTGAACTTAATGGCTTTTCTTCGTTTTCATAAAGAGGTCTGGGGTAAAAGAGCTTTTCACGGGAATATTTTTCCTCCGGGTTCACGGGCATACTGGGATATATATTTCGTACTTCCGGGGGCTCGGGCTTCTCAAAATAGGGCAATACCTGGCCCCCTCCCCCCCTACATAGGGATCTGTCCTCCTCCTTAATAGATGGACGCTGGTGATTCTCTCCTGCACTGGAAGGTCGGGCTCCTTCATTATAAGGGGGCGGACTTCTCGTAAAGATGTCATCTAACAATTCATCGTCTGACTCCCCAAGGCCCCCCCAATGCTTACCCTTTTCTGTCCTTTTCTCTCCCCCAGAAGGGTTACCTGCTGGCATCATGGGAAACAGACCCTCGACAATCATGCTCTGCCTCCACTGTTTCATCCTCTTATCCCTGGTCTCCTGTTTCAGCCTGGGGTACCACTTAGTCAGACCTTTGTCCATTCGGGGTTTCTCTCTTTCAAAAGCCTCAATCTCCCATTCCTCTAATGCCTCATACTGCGTTAGTCTCGGTCTGGGATGCAATTCATTCATGCGAGTTCTCAAATTAAATAAAATTCTGCCATTGAAAGTACCGTCTAACGGAAAAGCCAATACTCCGTCATCTTTTGTGTACTTTACCCAATTCTCCAACCACACACAGGTGTTGTACCCTCGGTCAAACATCATGAATGAGGCGGGAGTATTCGGTGGCGGGATAGTAACGCCCTCTCTAGACTTAATCGGTTTGTCCGTTTTGAAATAATTCTTTGCCCTACTTACAAGGGACATCTTTCTCTTAGCTCCGTACATGATATCGTATCTATTAGCTTTCCACTGATCCCTCTCGAACCCTTGGTTTCTTGGATCGGGTCTAGTTTCTGGACTATAAGAGTGCCACATACGTTTTCTACGCTTAACTCTGTTTACAAAGTCACCTCCAATCAGAACGCGTCTTGTAATTCCGTGCAACCAATGAGGTGCACGCGTTCAAATAATTTCGGCCAATGGGTGCGCGGCCCCTTCGTGAGACTGTCCTCACTCCTCGGCGCTTCACCCCTCCTTTACAATTCCAGCCCCGCTACCCGCCCGCTGCTTCTACCAATCCCAGCGCGGCACGGAGTGACGTCAGAGACGCTTCGCGGCTGACTCCCTCCCTTCACAAGGTAACGGAAACTTTCTTTCTTTCTAAAGTGCTCAGTGCTTGGTTATTTTACAACAAATACACATTCGCCACAGTGCTCAAGTGTCTAGACAGAAAAGATTTATTTTACTGCAAGTAAACTACTTCCATTTACTTTTCACGCGCTGCGGGCCGATATCTTCCGCCTACCCTTCACTCTAGCATCGGTGCACCTGTTATTCCCCTAAACTCATCCACTTTTCCGGGATATATCCGAGTCTAAGGTTTCCCAGCGGACCCCTCTGCTTTCACCCAAGCTCCGAGGAACCTGCTACTCTTCCGATGTGACCCTTACTAGGTTACGCCACTATGGGAATTTTGCCAATGAACCTCGTTACTGACATTTATTCACACATATATTCAGAAAAACCCTAGTTAGTGCTTCCCGGTTATCCTAACCTGCACCTAACTTTCCTTAAGCCTGTGACCTCAGGACAATGGATTCTATTCACCACTTGCCCTTTCAATTCCCCGGGGAGTTCGGACAACAAGAAACAATACGGTTTACAAACGCATGGATTAATACATATAACAATATAAGAACAAGAATAATAACAATACAAAAATTCATGAATTTCAGCAGCGTATTCACAAGAGAGTGATCGGTTCCCTCGCGACAGCCGCTCTTATAGCAGCATTAATGTACTAGCAGCTACCGACTTAACTAGTCTAACTAATCCTGCCTAACCTTTAGCTAGTCCCTAACCATCCTCTGATCTACCAGAAAACTGATAGAGCGCGCGAGGTCACCCAGCCAATGATTTCGCCGTTTCCGGCTTCAGGGTCCATATACTTTCAATTCACACTATTCATTGACAGGGCGACTTCACGAGCTGCTACCAATTGTGTGTGTGTTCCCTACTGTTATTACTCAGTGTACCCGACTTACCATCCACCGACACGGGTACCTATGACTTCAATGGATCAGGGGCCTAGCTGTAAAAGGAAAGGCAGCAAATGCAATTTCAAAATGACTTTCACTACTGTTGTAAATGACCACGGACAACTGGAAGTTTTAAAATGTTTATCTAAAGTTCGTTTTCATCAAGCATTAAACTTACAAGAATAAGGCAATCAATAACCAAGATAATGAAAAGTATATAACTGTAGAGAAATAAAGTCAGGGTAATTATTTAAATGCAATAATGAGATGCAAAGGAAATATGCTATGCATTCAAGGCAAGAAGTCTTTAGAAAATTTAAGTAAGGCCGTTCTAGACCATATCAGAAAATGACAAACTGCAATGCAAAATATGATTTCTAAAAGGTAGGGTAACATGGGAACATATCAAGAAAAATTATGCAAATGACTTTACGTTTCAATAGTTTGCGGCAAAGCATGGAAAATTAACATGTGCAAAGATGTCTCTTTATTAAAGCAAAAGACAGAAATATAGAAAGGTGCAAGTTTAAAGAACGTAGAGCAGTATTTACCTAGACTGGTGTGGAAACCAAACCCTGGCCACGGGTCAGTTAAGGACAGGAAACCCTCAAGGAAGGATACCCCTCAAAGGACAGCAGGTGCAGAATGGACACCCCGGACAGGACAGGATACCCTCAGATTAGGAATCAGGACAGGACCTCAGGACAGGACAGCAAACCCTCAGGACAGGACCGCTCAGGACAGGACCGCACCCGCAGTTTGGAAGCAACGCCTGCGCTCCACCCTCTCTGCAGCTATCGATCAAGACCCCGATTGGGTCAGCGAACTCCCAGCAAAGTGCTTCGCCAGCACTTTAAGGTTCAGTAGAACCTTAGTCTATGGTCAAATTTCGGACAGAGTGCTCCGCAGCGCTCTGTATCTTCAGTCACCTATTGAGTACGATGGGTCAGTGACAGGTCAGCTAAACCAGACAAGTCGGACAATTCCCTAGGTGAACCCAGGGTAGTTATACTGTTTTGGGACGGTGTACCACCCCCCAATGTTGCAAAGTGTCAGAATCCCTCAATTTGGATTGGTCCTAAGGTAGGATTTGGGTAACACACCAATCATAACACACTATTTGGATGCTACATTTACATATTTGGGTACCGCCTAGCGAGATTGGGGTTCCCATGAGAAACTGCAGGAAAATAGTAGCACAACACACAATGTAACATATGAGGAGCAACATTCTCCGTTCTCGTAGCGCAGAGGTGGCTTTCCCAGGCACATCTTGACTGTGGCTGCCAGCTGGCTGAGTTCCACTGTCCAAAGTTGCCACCTTTCAGTGCTCCCTGGTCATGCGCAGAAGAGACCGTCAATATGGCTCCCAACCAGTTCAGACCCCCATTCCCCGCGGTACATGAAAAGTAAGCGAGAACAAATTAATACATAGAAATAACGTTATGAAAACACATCACAGAGTTTGTACTTTCAACTTATCACTAAGAAATATACTTATGCAGTCTAAATGTTAGCTACATATATACATACACAAGAGCAGTGGCACGAGCAGTACCACGTTGTAGGCAAAGCTATGAATTACGCATGCGCATACATTTCCCTCCACTTCTGCAGACCCGTCAGGACACGTGAGTGTGGCTGACGCATGCGCAGTAACTAAATACAAGCGGCGGCCATATTTTACGGACACAGATTAAATTCATTAGGAATACACATAGGCAAGCTTCTTAATCCTTATTCAAACTTGATATAAACGTTAGTAAGACGTACACTTATTACCTTGTTACACATAAACGAGGTTCATGAATACAGCAAGGTCGCAAATATGCGAAGCTTTGCTTCATCATTACCTTTGCTGCATCTCGGGGTCCTTAACTTATCAGGCTTGACTGTTCCCATGGGGAGCAGGGTCCAGTCTGAAATGCATATGGCTGGGTCCAAACTGAGGTGGAGTGGTGAACAAAAATATCAATGAATTAAACCCAGATCTGTGACTGGGGATGAATATTTGATTTGTTAAGCATTCCGTCCATCATCGTGTCTTTTTGATTTTGTTGCCCTAAGTGGGAAGGGTATGCCCAGTTGTGGGTCCTGTGCTCACTGTGTCACTAGATTCAAGCTAGCCTGTCTGATAAGGGGTGATACCTTGAAACTGGTCCCAGGATGCTTGGTTCCAGTCCAGGGATGACCTGGCCTAGCAGTCTGGGCTGGACTGTTCCCATAGGGAGCAGGGACAAGACTGATTTTTACATGGCTGGCTCCAAACTGATGTGGCGTGGTGAGCAAAAAACACAATGGATTAAACCCAGATATGTGACTGGGGTGAATGGCTGATCCATTTAGCATTCCATCCATCATCTGTTCTTTTTGCTTTCGTCACCCTAAGTGGGAAGGGTGGGCCTAGACGTGTGTTCCATTCTCACTGTGCCACTGGTTTCAAGCTAGTCTGGCTGATGGGAGTTACAGGCAGATTCATCAACCAAAATTGCGATCGCAATCGCTGCAAATTAGCTATTGCGGTCGCAATTCAATGATCTGCAATTCATGAAACGAGAAAAGGTCAAATAGCGAATTCGCAAAATGGTCATAAGGGTCAAGTGCTCCATGTTGCTGGTAGTACTTTCTGAGGTGGAAGCGCACTGAATAAGTTCTTTAAACATGATTGTGATTCCTCCTCCCGGTTTGTTTGTCCTGTCCTGTCCTGTCTTGTGATCTTATATCATGGGGATTGCTGTGATGTTGACAGGAGATGAAGAGGGAGTCAGCCAGGTTTCAGTCAGGAAGAGGTCAGGCAGCACGTCCCAAATTTTGGTGTCTTGTTTAGTGAGTGGTTGAGTTTTAAGGAGCATGCAAGAAATGAAATGAAATGAAAAAGGTTCTTGATAAAGCGCACTGTGACCAAGTGGCTTCCAGGCAAGAGAGGGAGGGGTGTAGGAAGTGTGTGTTTAGTGTGTTGGATGTCTGAGGTGCCTGGGGGAGAGAGATGGATATGGGAGGGTGCATGTGAAATGGCAGGTAGTGCAGTAGAACACACTTTTAGTGTAGGAGGTGAGACATGGAAGCAGTGCTGAGAGATGCCACCAGGGTTCAGGGTGTGGAGGGTCAGGGTGGAGTAGCAACAGGGATGAAGTGGGTGTTTGAGGAACTGTGGCCCTGGTTCTGGGTGTGGGTGGGGCATGAACGGGTGCAGATGGGCTTGCCTTTGGCACACCTTTGGCCCGCTAGATGGACACATGCTGCACAATTCTGTTCTGCAGCCTCCAGTAAATGAAGATTGTGGTTCAGAAAATACATCAAGCACCTAACTCAGTAGCTAATTTGCATGATTGCTGAGCTGCTGTTAAGCAATAGATGGGTCACAATTTCTTAGTCAATTAGTTGGAGATGCTAATTTTGGATAGGGGGAATTGTGTTGTAGCAGCTGCCCATTGCCTGTGTCCAGAGGTACTCCTCCAATCCCCTTGGCAAATATTGCCTTAGGGGTGTTAGTTAATGAGAATATGTATTTGGACCAACACATTTCTTCTGTTTTGGGTATTTGCTTTGGCCTACTAAATTCATTTAAGAACACTCTACCTTTTCACCCCAACAAAACCATGGTGACTGTAGTTCCGTCCTGTATCATCTCTAAACTAAACAACTGTAATTTCCTATACCTAGGTTTGCCGCTTGCACAAACTGATAGACTTCTACACATGCATTACTATGTAAAGAGAGTGGTCTGTAAGCTTTTGAACTATGACTGAGTATCGGTGGAAAGTCAGAATCTACATTGCCATTTGCGGTTGCAAACCATATGATCTGCAAAATCACTGTCTTTTTGCTAGATACTTAAGCCTTTTTTATAATTTGGAAACCCATTTCTGATTAGCAAAATTGAGATACCATTCTGAATTGTACTTACAAGGAGAGTAAAATGAGTGTTACCTTCTAACTGGGATTTAGAAAGGCATCTCCAAATGTTTGCAACATCAATTTTGGTTACACACCTTTAAAAAGTTACAGATTCCTGAAAGGAGATGGTACATATTTGCCCTGTTGAAGCTATGACTGTTGCACCCCTGTCCATTTGATACCTGTGTCTAGCAAATTTGGGGGAGCAAGCAGTGGTCTGATGGAGCACTACCTGCTCTCCTGAAGGCTTCCAAAGAGGATTTTTTTAAGTATCACCACTTACTTTAGGAAACATGGGGTGCTGTAAAAAATGTGGTGTGCCAGTGTATGCACTTTTGCAACCAGTCTTTTAGAAGATCGGGCTCCAAGTTTCAAATCGGGATTAAGATTTATGAATGCTATATCCCAGTGCCCAGCAGTGGTTACCAGGCTATGGGGAAATTAATAAATGCCACGCTTTCTTTGTTCAGCCAAACAAATACATCACATATGTATGTAAGCTGGTATTTCTAAAGCATTAACTTAGCCGCGATGGAGAATTATATTCAGTCCCAATTCAACGGTGTGATTCCTTATTGTTTACTAAAAGGAGGTAAGGAACTGTGGACTTTAAGGACGTACCTACTGTGTTGAAGTGGCATTCTCTGAAGAATGAATCTTGTGTTCTTTTCTGATTTGGAAGAGGTGTGGGCAGTTGTGATGCTTTCGTGGCGGTGCGTCCATTGAGGGTGCTGGGGCGTTGGCCCACTAGCCACATGCCCTAAAATTCGTGCAAGGAAATAAAATTATCAACTACTACTCCTCCTCCACTCTCACGCTCAGGGCTGCTGGGACATACACGCGCGCGCGCGGCAATCTGCCACTGAAGGGGATGGGGGCGGGGCTGTGGCAGCACTCAACGTGATTTGAGTGACAGTCAGACACTGACGCATAGTGCCAGTGCGCATGTTCGGGTTTGGGCTGGTCATTTTTATGTCTAGCCCGAACATGCGCAATGGCAGCCACTACTATACTTTTGAGTAGGAGAGCGGGGCAGGGGGAAACCCGAGAGGCCCTCGCGGCCCCCCCCCCCCCCCCCCCCCCCCCCCCCGGTCTCCGAGTGGGCAGGCCGTATCTATGCCCTAGCCAATCCTGCTGCTGCTAATGCAGCGTCTGGATTGGCCGACAGTGAGACACAGGCCTCGTAGTCTGAAGGTGTTCCCGCTCCAGACCTGTTCCCGCTCAGAGTACGGTTTGGCCCAGGAACTGGACACAGAGGTGGTGCGGGACCGAGATCGGGATCAGGTAAGTTTTTTATGTTAATTCCCCCGAGAATTGCGGGCCGCGACTGTTTAATGACAGTCCATTTTTATAAAAAAAATTCACACGATTCCGATCGTATTTCAGTAAGCATATGTGTGCAGAGAGGGTAGGTTAATAGGAGGGCAATATGAGGAAACTGAGGGTGAATAATACAGTCACAGTATGCAAACATGCATCAGATTCCTGGCTCACAATAGACGCTCAGTGTGATCTTGTCTTTACAAATGCAGAGCCCAGAAGCGTTTCATGCAAACCTCAGAACCGTGGCTGTTTGGCCTTGCGGGTCTCTTCTCTTTAAGGGTACAAGCTAGGCGGTTCATGCAGATTCAACTCAAAGGCACAGTGATAGTGACGCTTAGTGTGATCCTAAGACAGTTGGGGCTACTACTTCAAGCACTTTTAGCGCGCAGAAGAGGCTGGAAGCACAATGCACGTGCAGCGCACAAAAAGGCTGGTAGCGCTATGCACATGCAGCGTGCAGAAGAGGCTAGTAGCGCTATGCACATGCAGCGTGCAGAAGAGGCTAGTAGCGCTATGCACATGCAGTGCGCAGAAGAGGCTGGCAGCACAATGCACTTGCAGCGCACAAAAAGGCTGGTAGCGCTATGCACAAGCAGCGTGCAGAAGAGGCTGGTAGCGCTATGCACATGCAGCGCGCAGAAGAGGCTGGAAGCGCTATGCACATGCGGCGTGCAGAAGAGGCTGGTAGCGCTATGCACATGCGGCGCGCAGAAGAGGCTGGTAGCGCTATGCACATGCGGCGCGCAGAAGAGGCTGGTAGCGCTATGCACATGATAGGTTGGAGACACTAAAGACTATTGCCACTCGGCAGGTTGAGCGCGTTCTGCACGGTTGTAGCGCCGAAACAAGGCTTGCAGTGCTGAGACCCAACTGGATGTCCTCGTTGCTGTGGTGGCGGTGCGGAGTGGCCCAATGACAGTCCATTTTTATTTTAAAAAAAACACACGATAACGATCGTATTTCAGCAAGCAAGTGTGAACTCCCTAACTAGCAGCGCTCCGCCGGCAATGGACCTCTGTTTATGAAGGTATTTAAGCACAGTGTGTTGCGAAGTTTTTTTCAATAAAATTCCATCACCTTTTTAAAACATTAAGGCCTCAAAACAAGTGGGCCAGCCGAACGGTAAAAAAGAGAATTAATTATGGGAGTGGTATTTCCAATACCTTGCTTTATTACAGCACGTTACCTGGCCGGTCCAGTTTCTACTTATGGAATACAGAATAGCAAGATACATGTAAGTTCAGGCAATGATTCGTGCACATTATTCCCCATTTATGAGCGGAATTTCATAGTGCCGTTTTTCCTACTTTGAGCAGGGGAAATGTTCAGGTCAACATTATTTGAAAGCTTCAGTCTTCCTGTGGAATAAGCAATGAGTGATGCGTGTTTCAGGCCAGTGTGACTTCGAACGTTTTCAAATGCACACATTTGAGTTATATGTAGTTGAGAGTAAAATTCTATATTTGTGCTAAAATGCCATTATCAGAATGTAATTCTTTAAAATATGAACTCCTTATTCTGTCCTATATCTCTTAGAGAGCACGCTCCCCAGATTAGTGATAAACTCGTTTAGGTTTGGCTCCCTGGTTCTGATAGCACTGTGACTCGAGCTGGCACATTCACCAAGCTGTGCGACCTTAGAGATTTCTCAAGAGTGGTGATTGGTGGAAAGTGGCCCATGAGGCTGTTGGCTGAATCCGATTTACCCCCCTGCACCCTAGTACATGACAGGCTCGGATGAACTTGGATTAGAGTAGACCATTTGCCACAGTAGCCACATGTCTGGAACATGTTCAGAAGCACTGGAGTGCATCATGTGTGCAGCCTCCACCCCGGGGCCCGGGCCATAAACATCTCAGATGCGCAAGGAGTGCATAATTTGCAAGAGTCTGATAAACAGATGGTAACAGCTAAGCATGGGCGGATTTTGCGAATTGGCAATCCGCGAAATTGCGTATTTACGGATTCGCAATCCGCAAAATCCGCGAACTCCCGCGAATTTGCGGATTTTTTATTTTTTTGGGTGTTCGCAAGGATTTCTGCCAGTTCGCGAGGATTTTGTACCAGTTCGCAAACGCGAACTTACTTTTCGGGTAGCAACGGTCGCGAACATGTTGTTTCTACATCTGGTTCATCACAGCACCCTCTGTTTCACCACTGCCACCCTCTGTTTCACCACTGCCACCCTCTGGCTCACCCATACCACCCTCTGGCTCACCCATGCCACCCTCTAGTTCACTGTAGATTATGGGTGGAAAAGCACACCTGCCCTGCCTCAACTGACATAAATGAATTAGGGGCTGATTAATGTGTTACTGAATTTGAACTTCCTGGCTGCAACCTGCTTCCTTATCTGTAATTGCTTTCTCTGAGCCTGCTGTGAGGGTCAGAGCAGGGTCATAGAATAGTTGCAAGTAGGCAACTGAACTCTGAAGGGGCCACTCAGGAAGCACTACAGGGAATGGTTACTAATGATAAGATTGAACTTTTGCACCTGCTGAGTGCTTTCAGTTTTGCAAAAATCCAAATATCCAGCAGCATCCACAAAAAGTAATCCTTCCAGGCAGTAGAGGGAATGGTTACTAATGATAAGATTGAACTTTTTCACTTGCTGAGTGCTTCCAGGTCAAGATCCAAATCAAAGTGACCAGCACATGAAGAAAGCACTGAGAGGAGCCTGCTGGACAGGAACAGGAAGTTGGAGACTGTGGGGCACTTCCTTCCTCCCCCCCCAAAATGGACTCCTTGCAAAAAAAAGTGCAGGCAAATGTCAACCTGAGGAGTTATTCTGATAAAAATCATAATTTTCAAGGTTTATGCTGCCTGCTGGTGGATTTCTTGTGCGAAATTGCAAATTTTGCAATCTCGCAATTGCGAGATTGTCGCTGCCCGCCGCATCTACGTTTTCGCAAGTGTTTACTCCCGCGAAATTGTATAGTATTCTAGTTGGCAAGTGCGACCAAGCAAAAAAATCCGCTTCGCACGGATTTACGAATTTTCGGTAAGTTCGCGAGAGTTCGCGGATTGCGAATTTACCGAAAATCCGCAAAATCCGCGAGCGGAACGGATTTTACGCCCATGCTTAGTAACAGCACCTTCAGTTCCCCTTACCCTGTGTACGCAGCGGTTCTATTGCAAATGTTATTTCATTTAATAAGAGGCCAATATTGCTGTGTTGTAGAGAGGAACTAACCGATGCTTCGCATTTTTCCTATCAAATCTATTCCCTTTTTATTTCCCTTATCACATTACCCCTAACTGTGCTTATTGACATTGAATGCCTCTTTTGTGATGCTTCTCTTAGATTTAAATGTGTGCCAGACCAAATTATAAAAGTTACAATTGTGAACAAAATTAGGTCAGTTTAAGGAAGGAGTTGCAAGAACGTATTTAAATTCTCGACTCACCCAGGTCTAATTGCACATAAAATAGTTTTGTATTGAAATGCCTCTCTTTTTTTCAAAGTTTTCACTGTGTAGACCTTCCCCATATCGGTCGGGTTTGCTCGCATTTGGCTTGCTTGTGATGTAACACTCATCCCACCATGAACAGGAATCACCTGCTCTAGTGTGCACTGTTCCTATTGAACTAACCGTAACACTCATTCCCAAATCTTACGCCCTACCAGTTTGAAAAGTCACCAGCCGCCTGGTTAAAATTCTAGTCGTAGATGGTGACGACCTTTTTAAAGCTTTTTTTCCCTTTTTGAATGTTTCTTGAATTCCAGCATGGTGATGACCTGGATGAGAGTTTATCTAAACATACTGGAGATGGTTGGTTTGTAATCAGGATAGGCAGGGGTGCCATTCTCGGTAGACTTATGGATGATACAGTTGTTGATTAAAATAATATGAACATCCACCCAAATCATCTTTTTTCTGCTGTCACTTTTTATAAATCTAAAAAAGCACAATTTTAGAACTGAATATCTGACAGCCAGATGAGCAGCAGATGGGAATATGTAATTGCCTGTCAGACAGGAATAAAAATGAACCCATGTCAAATGTATAATCAAAACACAGATAAGTGTTTTGCGAAATTAATCTGTGATAGGTGTAGAAAGAGGTTAGATGCAAGCCAATATCATGCCCCAGAGGCCTTCACCTTTTCACACTGTCACTCACGGCATACAGTGAGAGGTATTCTAAGGTCACCCTGGGTGCTTCATAGTTGTATGTGCAAAGCAAGTGCTAGACTTTCCAGCAACAAAAGGTGTTGTCCTCTAATGACCTGACAATTTCAATCCATTTACTTTAACAGACAAAGCCAAATACATGAGCATGTTAAAAAGAAATGTAAACCATTTTGTTAGATTTTTTTGGGGTCACACAGAAGGAGATAGTGGCCAGATGTTCTATTGTTCAGGACACAAAAAGCGGACATAAATTGGAAGCAGTATTTTTGCGACCAGAAACTTACCTTGCAAACTGGCCTATATGCTAATAAGTCAGTTCGCAAAATAAGGATTTGGAGTAAATCGAAATACGACCTTTATAATTAACATTCATTTGTAAACCCACAAATTAGACCCACTACAAAATGGACCTTATAACAGCGTTGGTGGCCTGCAAGTGTCAGCATACAAACATGTCTGTGTTTGGCTTTAAATAAAGTGAAGCTCTATTTTAAGCAACCCGATTTCCTTTCCTTAAAAGGCTAGTGCCTACTCCCCCTCTAAGTATTACCCCAATTGACAAAGGGGAAGGGAGTACAAAAAGGTTCCTTCTGCAAATAGGTTACCACCACTACTTGGAAGCCGGTGTTCCATAATCCCCTGCCCCCCGTGTGGCAGTGCCCCCCCCCTGTTTTGCGCACGCGTACGCATGCGCACATTACGGCCGATGACGTGGTACCACGCCCACCATCATTCCGTGTCATCATCATTGCGCATGCTGTATTCGAACATGGCTCGCGTCTCGGGCAGACAGCGCCCGCGGGGTCCTTGTGCCGACCTCTGTACACAGCCCGTCTCCGTACAAGTAGGACCCCCCCACCTGCAGGCCGGTATTGCCCCGCATTAAAGCTGCTACATATTTATTTAAAATGTAAACCGTGTACCGGGAAGCGTGTTAAACAAATTATTATACGAATGATGACAGTGCATGTTGCGATGCTAAGCTGCCTGCATTACAACAACATCAGCGTGCCTCTTCCCAGACCCCTCTCCCTTTCCTGCGGTAATCAAATCTCCATCATAGATGGTGATTAACATGACATTCATTAACATGAATTTAGAACTGTTCCAGCCTCGTACACCGCCTCAGGCTGCTGGCGGCTCGAGGCTGTGAACAATGTTGGCACAAGGACCCCGCGGGCGCTCTCTGCCCTTCTCCACCCCGTGACGTAGGGGTGCAGCCACACACGGGGATACAGTGAATATCGGAACACCGTCAGCTGTTCAATAGTTTGCGACTGTTATTCCTGTTGCAACCAATTGATACTTATGTACCTGAATCACAATTTGGAAGGGGCACCCACAACATGTCCATCCAAACTGCAACTTAGTAACCATTTCGAAATCCATTTCGTCAATCTGTAAAAGTGTAATCACTTTAAAGAGTTTCTTTCTTACATTGCTAATATCTTGTTTGCCAATGCAAACACCAAATTGGAGTGTTTGCAACCACAAAAAAGTTTCATACCTCTGGTCCTAAGGTCACCATGCATTTCATTTCATGAAGCTTTATTCGGTTCATTACAGTAAATGACCATAAAACACATAGCAAAAATGCATCAAGTTAAAATACAGTTAATTAATCATAATATCTAAAAAATCATACTTTTCCTAAAAGCCATAGATTTACAAATAAAACTGGCAGTATAAAAACATATATAGGGGCAGTCCATATTATATAGTAAACACATTGCATCCTCCACAGTAAGAATACCATACTTAAGAAATATTGGTTTAAGATAAGTAATCCTTACATTCTGGAACAACGAACAAATGAGCATAAAGTGCAAGGTGCTTTGTTTAGAGTGCCCGTCACAGGGACAAGGACCAACAGGGAGCTTTTTTTGATGTGGGAAGGCCACCAATGTATGAGCAATTCCAGCCCTTAATCTAGACAATACAAATCTGTGCGCAGGCCTAGTTACCACGCTCAGGTAGATCTGGAAACCCTCAGTAACAATATACTTATTATAAAGATTAACAGTAGCGAGAGAATTGATCATACCTGAGCGTTTTTGAACTCTATATGACTTAAAAGAATTTTTCATGACCTGCTTGGTAAGACCTCTGGGAGGACAATGATCTGGCAACAGGTTAATATCAAAGATATTCTGATAGCAATCCACAACATATTTAAGCCATGGTATCATCATACAGTTATCTAAACCAAGGCAGTCCCTAATTACAAGTTGATTAAACTCGGTCTCTTCCTTGAGCCAAACTGCTCGATAGAGTAGAAGGGGCCTAAGTAAAGCAAGGTCGCCCAAATAGGCAAGCCCTACCTCTTTGTGAATCAACTCTGTTGCAGCAGATTTGGGGAGGCACAGTAATTTCTTTAGGAAATTATTTTCCTCCCTCTGCAAACACTCAATATTGCGGTTGCCCCAGAGTCCCGCCCCATATAGAGCAATATATACACTACGTGCCTTGTAGATCTCCGTCATATCTTTGATTCGCCTATCCCCCAGCTTGGAGGCAAATTTGAAAATGCCATAGGCGCTTTTGCTCATTTTGCTCCTAACATTGGTTAATTCTTGCCCCCAACTGCCATCACTGGAAAAGGTAACCCCCAGGTAGCAAAAACTATTGACATGCTGCACTTTCACCCCTTCTATAAAAAAGGCGCGATTGTTCCCCGTCTTTGTACCGCAGGTCATAGTGTGGGTTTTGTTTTTGTTAATCAGCAGTCTCCTACTCCCGATAAAATCGGTGAACCTGTCCATCAAGCGCTGCAGGCCGACAGGTGTTCGGGACAGGAGCACCGTGTCATCTGCATAAAGCAGAACTGGAACACAATTCCCAGCAACCTGAGGGGCATCAGCTTTAACAGTTTTCAAGGCAGATTCAACCTCATTAATAAAAAGAGTGAACAATAGGGGGGCAAGAACACACCCCTGCCTAATTCCCCGTTTGATATTAAAATTAGGGGTGCACTCCCCTCTAACCCCATAGCGGACACATGTGCGCATCTTACTATACAATCTAGCCAGGAAAAAGATAATTTCTTTAGGGGCACCCATATCAAGCAAAACTGACCACAGGAGAGAATGGTTTACTAGGTCAAAAGCACTGCTAAGATCGGCAAAACAAAGATAAATATTACCAGGCTTAGCTCTAGTGTACTTGCCAATCAATAATTCCAGATTCAGGCACTAGTCTAAGGTTCCTCGTCCCTTCCTGAATCCGTATTCAGAATTGGCAAGAATCCCATTCTCATCCGCCCACTCTTCCAATCTAAACAGCAATACTCGACTCATGATTTTAACCGATGAGTCGAGCAGACTAATCGGCCGGTAATTACAGGCTGATGCCTTGTCCCCCTTTTTGTAAATGGGGACAATGATGGAATCACCCCAAGAAGGTGGGATCAAGGTGGTTACTGCTGCGTTGAGTGCCAAAGTAAGTATTGGCCCCCAAAGCTTTGGTTGAGCCCTAAACACATCAATTGGGACTTCATCAGGCCCCTGGGCCTTACCACCCTTACTGCTTTCAATACTACTTTACACTTCCTTCAGGGCGATATCTAAAGGCACCACAGGCCAAAGCCTTTGCTCTACGGATGCCTGGGTATTGTCCTGGAAAATTGCAGAAAAGTGCTTCACCCAATCCTCGCTGCCAACATTAGAGGAGAGCTGTGGGTTTTTATCATCTTGAAGGAAAGGGGAGTTAACGGTGGACCAAAACAGGCGACTATCAGCGGTTTCAACTGCCTTGGATACATTATCCCAGGCTTCCTGCTGTAGTTCCTTCTTCCTTTTAAATAGCGCCTTTTTATATTCAATTCGTAGGGGTCTAACTCTATTCATATTTCTAGGGGTAAGGGCTAAAGCGTGTTTAAGTTGCAAGAGAAGGGTAGTACAGGTATGGTCAAACCATCCGATCCCCTTTCCGCTTCTGCCCGATTTAGTCCCCGTGAAGATGTTATTAATAACGTTGTTAATGTTAAGAAAATGAGTCATGACAGAATCGGGCGGACATCCTGGAGTCAAGATAATATCAATGTCCGCCAGGCATTTATTTACAATTATTGGTTCCACAATGGCTGCTTTTTCCCCTTTCCACCTAAGCCTAGTCCCATTAGCCCTATGTGGCTCAATGTCATTCAGAATTCTTATAGGCAGTTCTACTCTACACTTCCACGTAGTAATATGCATTGTAATATAATTGTGATCGCTCAGGGCGGAGGCATCCTTTATCTTAGTCAGGCAGTGAGGTACCAAGCTAGATGAAACCATAATATGGTCGATAGTGGATCCGCTATTCCGCCCAGTAAAGGTTGGAATTGAACTCTCACTACCCCCCTGGTCAGTACTCACTAGCTCTAAATCATAGGAAGCCATAATATTGTTAATAGCCTCCCCATAGGCATGATGAGGGAAATGCAACATGTTCTCCCCACTATTGGTTTGAATCCCACATGCCCTAGATGAAGACAAACTACAAACAGATAAGTTAAAATCCCCTAACCAAATATAAGTAAAAGTGCATTTTGCCTCAGATGTCAGCTTCATGAGGGCACAGTGTAACTCCTCAATTACTTTGTGCCATAGATTGTTAAAAATATTGTTATAAAAATGTATTAAAAGGACATTAGTTCCGTCCTGTGCACGTACCCAAAGAATTTGTGAGTGGGGTTCGACAAGCAGATGTTTAATAATTGTCAGCTTTAAATCTACAGAAATAGGAAAAAGTAGTCCTCCCTTTGCTCTACCATGCCTTGATTCGGTAGCTTCTAGACTATAGCATGTGTACCCTTCAAAACTAGGTTTAACAACACACCATGTCTCCTGTAGGCAAAGGATGTCATAAGACCTAACAATGCCCTCCCACTCCAATTTATGTACCTTAGAAGCCCAACCGGCGATATTCCAACCGGTGATATTCCAACTAACAATGGTAATCCCCTTGGTACAGTCACTATTTTGAATGCCAAGTGCATTCTTGCAGTAATTGCCTTTACTACTATGCTCATTCTCAGACCTCCCCATGTGACTACCTACTTCATTCTCTTGGTCCTCGTAGATCTCAGTCACACAGGTCACTAATGACCCACTACTCGTATTTCTCAAGACATCGCTAGTATGTTGGCTCTCCGCGACCACTTTATCTTCCCTAGGATCATTCGGATTAACATCCCCGGTGACCTCCCTCCAGAGCCCAGGTCCCTTGTGAAGTCAATCATTCCGGTCCAGGGAGCTTAGGAGTTGATACCTGTTCTGGACCGGGACTTCAAAGACCATCCCATGGGAAGGTTGAAATAATCTGTCACCAATGGGTACAAAGTTCAGGTTAGATGCAAAAAATCTATCACCAGTGGGTATAAAGTTAGTGGTAGGAATGGAAAATCTATCGCCATTAGGTACAAAATTAGGAGTAGGTTGAGAAAATCTCTCACTAATGGGTACAGAGTTAGGAGTAAGTTGAAAACATCTCTCACTATTGGGTACAAAATTGGGGGTAAGTTGAAAACGTCTCTCACTATTAGATGCAGAGTTAGGGACGGGTACCCTATCTCTGCAAGTAACAGATGAAATCGTGTTAAGATGGTTATAAAAATAGCCCAGAGGACGTGCAGTTACATCGGTCTCATACTGTGTAATTGCAGCAGCTCTTAACAGGACCGTCGCAACATGCTGGGGATATTTAAAATTGACAATCACACAGTCTCCCCTACAGTTCTTTCTAGTATTGCCGATCCAGTTAACCCTTCTAGTACATAGAATTTGATCCGAAAAATTAACTGGAAACCCACAATGACTATGTAGCCAGGAGACCGTTTTATTCTTTAACGAGTCCCGCGGCTCTTGGGGAGATAGAGCCTGGCTAGGTGCTAAGGGGGGAACATTAGTTAAAACCACTACATATGGTACACACTCGGGTGGGAGATCTACCGAGCGATTATTACTAGCAGAAGCCCCTACAGAGTCAGCAGCCGCTGGTAATTGCATTGCCCCACCTGTCTTAGGTGTTGGTAAAGTATTTTTGCGAGTAGGTCCCACTACAGACCCCACAGCTGCGGCCACAGCCGTCGCAGGTGGTGCCTGCCCTACCCCCTCTGGGAGGCATGTTGGAAGCATACTCGTACGCAAGGCAGGTGGAACCTGCAAACTGACTTTGCTGGGACCAGATGTGGCATTGCTCGTTGGGCAAGGTCTCCCCTTAGCTGGCTTTGGGACAGATTGAAAGCTGGGGGCATCCTTATTAGCCGGCCCAATGTTAACTATCTTGGCTGTATACACATCTAGCTGAGACCCCAATCTAGATACTTCCGCTGAAAGGGCATCGATTTTGGCAAATAGCAGTTCAACAATCGACTTCAGTGTACCATCTATACAACCCACCAGCTAATCAAATTGGTCAGCATTGATAGTAACACAATTGTCTTTTGTTAAAGTCCCTTTATCACATAAATTTTTCTTGGGTGTAGATTCCCTTTTCCTCCTGGTCATAAGGCCTCCCCGCTTGGTAGTTAATTTCCTGCATGCTCTCATTGAACGTGTAGCCCTTGTGCAGGGTTGTGGAGTACCATCAGGGTTATCAGATTGGTCTTCCACAGGAATAGTCATCTAACACCTCAACGGGGGTATTTCTGATGTTACAACTGGTGTCCTTATGCTCGAGTGTCACAGTGGGAGGAATGGTAGAAGTGTTTTCCTCAGAGGTGGGATCTGGTGATAAATCCGGTGGTGGGTCAGGTAAATTGCCTTGACCTAAGGATTTTCTTCTGTCACTGTTGATCTTACTAACAACTTTGACCAAATAGTTATCCAATAGAGAGGTTTGTTTAGCCATAGTTGCCAGCTATTTAAGGATCTAGGACCCAAGTTGCAGGAAACAATAGTGCTCGAAAATGTAAATAGCCACACAATGCTCAGATAACTTATCGTTGTCTAACATAAGTAATTAATGTAGTAGGGGCACTTACTCCAAATTACAGCCAAGGGGAGAGGCCCAGCCCAGCCTCCTACAGCCCCTGACGGCCACAGACGGCCCGCCCTCTGCCCGGGCTCAGCCCGGCGCCACCCGCGCGCGTCCCGCGACACGGGAGGAGCGCCGCGTTTAAATGCGCCTCCGGGCACGGGAAACTGGCGCAGCTGTGGGCGTCTCGTCCTCCCAGCTAGGGACGCCGGGAAATGTAGTCCGTTTGCCTGCTCGCTCGCTCCCCTTTCTCAGCGGCCGCGTTTGGACAGCTGCGGCGGCGGGGAGAGCGGTAGGATGCTGGCGCGGGTCCTGGTGGGGTAAGTATCAACCACAGCCCCCAGTTACAAATGGTCCCCCGCTCTTCAGCAGGAGCGCCGCGTCTAAAGGCGCCTCCGGGCGCGGGAAACTGGCGCAGCTGTGGGCGTCTCGTCCTCCCAGTTAGGGACGCCGGGAAATGTAGTCCGTTTGCCTGCTCGCTCGCTCCCTCTTCTCAGCGGCCATGTTTGGACAACTGCGGCGGCAGGGAGAGCGGTAGGGTGCTGGCACGGGTCCTGGTGGGGTAAGTATCAACCACAGCCCCCAGTTACAAATGGTCCCCCGCTCCTCAGCAGGAGCGCCGCGTCTAAATGCGCCTCCGGGCGCGGGAAACTGGCGCAGCTGTGGGCGTCTCGTCCTCCCAGCTAGGGACACCGGGAAATGTAGTCCGTTTGCCTGCTCGCTCGCTCCCCCTTCTCAGCGGCCGCGTTTGGACAGCTGCGGCGGCGGGGAGAGCGGTAGGGTGCTGGCGCGGGTCCTGGTGGGGTAAGTATCAACCACAGCCCCCAGTTACAAATGGTCCCCCATGCATATTTCCTTTATACTTAATGGAGATACTATCCCTGTCAAGTTGGATGATAAGCAAAGAGGTGACATAGCTTGAGCCCTTTGTTTCAGATAGGATGGAGAATGTGTGTAATCCTGTAACTTTTGACAATCAAAAAGTATGATTGAAAGATAGAATGCAAAAACTATTATATATCTCTGTACAATGGTCTAAAATTATGTATAAGCACATTTTAGAGCACTTACCTAGTTTGAAATAATTGGTGTGCTGTACAAAAAAGGTTCAAGTACAATTTTGGATTGGAGATTAGGAGTGCTGTGTGAGATGGGGGTGCAGACTCAGGGGCAGGGAAGATCTAGTTTCAATGATTTAAGAAGAGTCTTTGGATCCTCTCTAATATGTAGCACGGAAGATTCAACCTTAAAGGCACAAGGCAACAAGATTCCAAATTTCAAGTGCCTAGATTCTCAAGTAGCATCTCCTGATTTTCATTACTAATTTTTGTGGGTGGCACTATCATTGCTACTGAGGTCCTCTGTAAGCCTAATTGAGCCGGCAGGGTTCACAAGATCAATGGAACCTCCGTGGATTTAGGCAATTTACCAAAAAACACCACCCGGGTGGTGTCTAAGGATACAATATTGGGAACAAACGACGACCTACCAGGGAAATCAGGACTGGAATTAACATTTCCATTTGTAATCTTTCATTCCTAATGGGAAATTTAAGACTTCATTATAATTACTGGTATCTTTTCCTGGTAAGGGGATGCAGAGTTTGGGGAGATATTGGGCAGGCCATAGCTGAAGATGATATGGACCCAGAAATCCCCAGAAGGGGAAGTCATTCTGGTCGACCAGTTTAAGAGTGATGTGGCAATAGGGTTATTGTGCCACCAAAAATATAGTCCCCTCAAAGAACTTTGAGATTCATTTCTTTTGTAGGTGGTGATTTCACCTCCTTGTGTTTTAAGAAAAATATATGAATGTGTTTAATTTCAAGGCTGTCATTGCGGGTAGAATGGTCAGTTCATATACATCCTTAACTTTCTTTTGAGTTGTCGAAAGTACACATTTCTGTAATTTTGAAGTGTGTTCCTACTTTCTAAATTCCTGGGAATTGATCATGGTGGAGCTACAACAATCAAGCACAAGGTTAGCCTTATTAGGCTTCATGAGGGCAAGGCACAAATTAATGGGTGCCCAGAATATCCCTGCTTAGTCTTTGTGCATCCAGGCATGGATGTACACAATTAGATTTGGTGTAATTTGTCCTTGTATTTAGAGGCAGGTTTTTCTTGCCACAAATCATGTCAGCAATTACCTGAAATGTACACCAACATTATAATCCTGTATTCAAACTGGATTTAGTGCCCAAATGGGATTAGTGACCCTCACTAAGATCTCGATGTCAGTGCCAGAACCTACAAATGATTAGCTTGATAACCCTCCGTACCGAAGAGTAAACTTGACTCTTCTCAGGTCAGGCATGACCAGTTGTTTCCTCATAATTTGACGCTCAAAATTAATTCAATATAAACCAATGTAAGATTCGTAAACATAATACTTCCAAATATGACATTTGGTGTGGCACCTAGATTAATTAGCCTGACTGACCTAACCCTTGAAAGTGAAAAAAGTTCTTCAGTGCTCATTATTGGCTATTAGTGATATTCAGGTGCAGACAATGAACAGTGCAATGGATGAATGTCTTGGTTTTTTTTCCCTGAGAACTGAGTGAGTATGAAAAAAAGCTAGAGCCAATAGTTTGGGTGTTGGTGTTACACAAAGAGGTAAAATTCTGGACCTGAGAGGCATTTCAGTCTCTGAAATTCTATGGTCTGTGGTCGGAGTGTCACAGTTTCATAGATGGAATGGGTGAAAATAACTTGTCTAAAAATATTTATGATGCTTGAGAAGTGATTAGACAATATATCTGGAAAGAACATTGTGTTAGCAAAATTTTGTGTCAAACGTGAATATATCACGTTACAGCGCATAACATTACAACGCATGCTTTTACATAGCAGTTTTTACAACGCAAATACCATTACATCGCATGTACATTGAGATACATTAAAACTACCATTACAACGAAATCCATTACAATGCATACTGATACTATGCATACCATTACAACGCATGCTATTTTAAAATTATTTTTCTATAAATAATAGTTTTTAAAATATTTTTCAAACCATCCTCCGGGACGGGCTGCAAGGGAAATAGGGGGTTTGGGTGGGGGAGACTATTAATACCCAGGTATTCATTTTAATACGTGTGTACTTTTTAAAGTACCTTTCCATTAAAATACCTGAGCATTGAAAATAAAACATACATTTTAAAAAAAATTCAAAAGAAACACACTACTCTCAGAGTCAAAATGAGATTAAACATACGGGGGCCGTGTGTCACTTTTACGGTGCTGGTGCGTCACTTTTTGTGACGCACCAGCAGCGTAAAAAATGTGCCTTGTTGCACCAAATTTACAAAGTGACGCCTCTAGGTAGAGGCGTCACTTTGTAAACCCCTGCGCTACATTATACCTGCACCAGGTATAATATATGCAAGGAGGGCGTTTTGACGCAAGTAAGGGTGATGGAAGTGACGCAGTGAAATCTATAAGATTTCACTGCGCCACTTCAAGGACACAAATGCGTCAATTTCTTACTCCTGCCTCACAGCAGGCGTAAGACTGACGCAGGCCCTTTCACATGGGTCTTGCCCCATGTGAAATGACACTTTGCTGGAGTTGCGTCACTTTTGTGACACACTCCAGCAATGCGTCACTTTTGCGCCACACAGATACGTCAGAAATACTGACGTATCTGTAACTCCTTGCGCCATGATGCGTCATACTGTAAATATGACGCATCATTGGTGTCGCAAGGAGGGCGCAGTGAAAAGTGACGCATCGCTGTTTTCACGCAGCGATGCGTCACTTTTCATAAATGAGGCCCACGATCTTTTTCAAAGAACATAAAACGTAAGTCCTTCAACAATTTTTATTACAGTCCCTGTGCCAGCAACTACACAAAATGGCTGACATTCCTAGAAGGTAGGCATAAATGAAAATTTTTACACGTGACAAAATAAATATACATTCTGTCAGGTTGTGAATCGCAGGAAAAAACTGTTTCCAATACATATTTTCTTTTAAATTGTTGTTTACCCTAAAAAAACATATAAAAGAATCTGACCACCATTTTGTGCTCAGTGGTAACCTGACTTCCAAGGTGACCACACACAGCAGGAGCATCTGGAGAATTTTACCTTTGTCAAATTGAACACTGCCATCTACAGTCCAAAGTAAGTGTACGTTTTCAATAAAACAACATCAAATATTGATACATAAATCCCAAGTACTTACAATATAATTTTTTATTTATTTACAACAGTTACTCAATCAATCAATCAATAGTTAGCTTTATTCGACCATAACAGTAACAGTCATAAAAGCACAATACACATTCAAAAAATATTAGAATGGAAGTTAATAGTTAAAAAGTACATGTTAAAAAGAGAGGTAAAATACCAAAAACACTTAACATTAAAAATGTTGATCAATTAAAATCCAAGAACATTTCAAATCCTGTTACATCGCCTCCCAAAGCTCTAAAGATATACTTTTCCTCTGCCACAGGAACTTTTTCAAGTATTTGGCTGCCCTCCAGGCCACATGTTTGTTCTCTAAGAGTTGTAACCGGATGAGCGCTGGATAGCATTACCTTAGGCCCTGCTGTCTTAGGATGGGAAGTAGCCAAATTTTCCTTAGTTCTGAGAACAACTTGCAAAAGAGAACTAGGTGAATGGTGGACAGCTCTGAGTGGGAGTCACAGAGACACGGGGGTAACAATCTTGACCAATCATTCATTATGGGAGTAGTCACTAGTCTATGTACCGAGACTAGTCTAAATCTCGTCAGGAGCATTCTGTTGTTGCCACTTGGGAGAAATATATATAGGGTTCCATACTCAAAGAAGTAAGCCTTAACTGATTTTGAATAACTGTGGGTTTGGAAGCTTTGTCTGCTATTCTAAGAGAGCCCAACATTTCAAGGACCTCTTTCTTCAGGGTTTCCCTCGAGACTCGAGCCATCGAGCTGGAATCTGAGTAAAAGTCAGGGTGTCCAAGTTGATTCATCAACCTACAAACGAACCTGAGCCAGGAAATCTTCAATGCCCCATCCAGTCTAGTGCTGTCATGCAGGATATCTCTATTTAGAGGAGTCTGATCGCTAACCCATATCCTGTGCCAGAGGAGTATAGGCATAAGTTTGATAAGGTCTGCTAAGTACGGGAGACCCAGCTCCTCATGGCACACAAAGGAGGATGTGCCAGGGGGGACAGAAAGGATGTATCGTAGGAAGGCATTTTCTACGGTTTGTAAAGGGAGGGAATTGGCAATGCCTCACACCTCTGCCCCGTATGTCGCTCCTGAGGTACACTGGGCCTTATATATTTGCAAAAGCTCACTGGGCGGCTTCCTGCCCAGTTTCTTTGCAAAGACGGCCAGGGCGCTAGTACGATCTACTGAAGCCCAGTTTTTTCCCCTCAATTACCCGGGAGCATGTATCGTTCTGAGTGAACAGGACACCGGGATACGAAAAAGTACTCGTAGATACTAGCTTCCTACCATCCATGCAGATATCCCTGCCCTTATCCCTGCGAGTCCCTGTGCCACAGCTCTTATGAATGTCTTGGAAAAATTTATATTTAGACCCAAGTCAAGCATAAAAGTATTAAAACTGTCCGAAAGCCTTTGTAAACCATTTCCTGTATGCGCCATTAAAACAGCGTTGTCTGTGTATAGAAGAGCCAGCATGGGTCTCCCACCTGCTTGAGGGAAATCTTGCTCACTCTTTAGGAGTGCCTCGGCCCAGCCCGTTGATGTATAAGTTAAAAGAATAG
The DNA here is from genome assembly GCF_964261635.1 of Lissotriton helveticus. Taxonomy (NCBI): domain Eukaryota; kingdom Metazoa; phylum Chordata; class Amphibia; order Caudata; family Salamandridae; genus Lissotriton; species Lissotriton helveticus. The sequence goes on from NC_136068.1 coordinate 318,551,070, forward strand.
TGGCCAGGACACAACCCTGCGTGACCCCTCTTCTAACTGGAAATCCTGCTGTGTGCTGACCCTCCATACAAACGCTGCAGAAAGACAATTATATTAGGGTCCACCCCTAGGTCAGCAAGGATCTCCCATTACCTGTCATGAATTACAGAATGGAACGCTGCAGTTAAGTCAACGAAGACTAAGTATCGTCTCCCTTTTTTGGCTCTTGTGCATTTACCAATGATGATTGCCAGATTTAAACTGCTTTATAGTGCCCAATCCCTCCCGAAACCCGTACTGAAGGTCGGACAGAACCTGGTTTTCTGCTGCCCAGTCTTGCAATCGCTGCCGGACAACTTGACCTGCCACCTTCACCCTGGAGTCAAGAAGGGAAATTGGTCTATAGCAGCTGTGATCTTGTCGATTTCCCTTCTTGAATATTGGAACAATAATGGACACTGACCAAGTCTACGGGAAGGTTGTGTGATCACTTTGGACTTTCAAATCTTTATTTCGGCTACACGCCATAAAAGAGCAACTTAAACATTACAGTTCAACAAAAAGAAAAGATAGTAACATTCAGTAAAAAATATTAAGAACATTCTATATAGCTGTGCAATACATGTAGAAAAACTCTTGGAGCATGATAATAAAGATCATATGAGACTGAAGGACACAACATTAATTTTAGGAGCAATTTCAGTTAAGTGGTGCTGTTAAAAACAAATTCAAATTCAAGTCCATGATTCAAGTCCATAGATAAAGGAAACTCGTTTACAGCCGATGACCCATTTTTTTCCTGAGGTAGCAAACAGACAGTAAAAATCTACTAACACTAAATATTATCTGTTGTGAAGTGTTTGTAGACAAAATTCTCAGAGCCTGACAGTAGGATCTCAAGCCTAATAGTAGGCATATTGGTTTGATCCATCTTGTTCTTTCTTGGCCATACAAGGGACAGAAGAAGAGAATATGTTGCTCATTCTCTATTTGGTTATTTTCACAAAGTGAGCAAACTTCTTCCAATGCCTCAGAAGATGGATCACGGTTCCTTGCCCAACGAGCCAAAGTTGATTTTAATAAAAGATTACCGTATCTGAACTTTAAAAATAATGTTTTGGCAAGTGGAGGCTCTATTTCGTCCATAAAGGTCTCATAAGAGGGTTCATCCTTAAAGTTTAAAAATTTTGAAACTAATGAGCCACTAGTTATGGCATTCACAGTCATGTTTGCTACATAGGACCAGAAGGCCTTTTTCAGGACTAATTTGGGGTTAGATGGTAATAGCTCAGGGTTCTCCCAAAAATGTTTCAGACCTATGTTATTAAACCACGTACTAACATGTCTAAGCCATGGGATTTTTTTCTGGCTGTCCAGTGCCATGATCTCTATCAGCCCCTCTCTATATGCTTGGAGTTCAGGGACATGCCACAATCTCACCCATAGCATAAGTGGTCTAATAAGAACATGGTGGTCTGTTCTTTTAAAATTAAGGTCCAATTGCAGAGGTACTAATTGAGTTCCTCTCGGAACCCTTACCAAGCTTCGCATGAAATTATTATCTTGGACACTGAAGGTCTCCTTAGACCCAGACCCCCACAATTCTGCACCATAAAGCACTGATGATTGGACTTTGAATTTAAAAAGTTCCATTACTGGAAACACCGCTTTACTAGTGCTTAAGCTTTGCTCTCTAAGTATCGGTTTGATATTCTGAGCAAATATTAGTTTGCTTTTTTCCAATTGTGCTTTCCAGGTGAAGTTGGAATCTAGTGTCACCCCTAAATATGAGAAGTGAGGTACAGATTCCAGCTTCACTCCTTTTAACATTAAACACCCCTTATCAGGTTTGGTTGGGTTCAGGGCCATGTACTTCATTTTCTTAACATTAATCTCTAGCCCCTTTTGGCTACAATAATCATTAAAAGTGTTCAATAAAGTCTGCAAGCCATTTTTTGTTTGGGATATCAGGATAGTATCGTCAGCGAATAGTAGAGATGCTACCCTTTCGCCATTTAATTTGGGTGCATCGTTTTTACATCTTTCTAAGTATGAGGGAATATCGTTTACGAAAATAGAAAAAAGCGTGGGGGCCAGAACGCATCCATGGCGAACTCCACGTTCAATTGGAATTTTCCCGGATAGTTCGCCGTTTGGACCCCATCTGATTCTCGCAAAGTTCCCTTCATGTAATTTTACAATCTGTGCTACTATATTATTTGGCATGCCTGCTGCACTCAACGTTTTCCAAAGAAGATCACGTGGCACCAGATCGAATGCTGCCCTTAAGTCAACAAAGGCAACGTATAGATGGGCCTTTTTTATCATTACGTACTTCCAATAGAGGCAGCAGAATCTAAAACACTGATCTATAGTGCTGACTTTTGTCCTAAACCCGGCTTGAAATTTAGTCAAGAATGAATTTTCATCCAGCCAGTTACTCACTCGTGCTAAAATATGGCGTGAGTAGATTTTCTGTAGGATGTCCATTAAGCTTATTGGCCGATAATTACAGGGATCCTTCCTGTCTCCTTTTTTATATATTAAAACAATTTCAGCTCCCTTCCAGCTTTCTGGAAATTCTAAACTATATGATAGTTTATTGCACAGATAATTTATATAGGGTGCCCATATTTTTGAGTCGTGCTTGTAAAGATCCCCAGGGATTTTATCCAAGCCTGGGGCTTTCCCAGTTTTAACTTGGCTTAAAGCCAGCTCAGTTTCCCCCAAGGTAAAGACAAGCGGATCTACTGGAATTACATAACTTGCTGTCTCCGATACTATATGAAGATCTTCATATTTTCTATACAAGTTAGTAAAATGAGTTACCCAGGTTTGCTCATCTAAAAAGGTATCCTTAGCCACCCTTCCTACATTATTCCCGTTTGCTATCAGCCTCCAGAAAGCTACAGTATCGCGTGACCTTGCGGCTGACAACAATTCCGTCCATTTCTCTTCCTCCCACGCACTTTTGGATATCCTTTGGACAGATTTATAGTTATGTCTAGCTTTCTGAACGTCTGGTTGTGACTTGGATTTAATCGCAACTATCAATTCCCTCTTCGACTCTCTGCAAGATCTGTCATACCAAGGTTTACTGTGCGACAGATTCTGGGTCTTCTGCTGGTTTTTTTTCGGCATTTTGGGAACCAATAATTTTAATTTAAGAAAAAACTCCTGATGTATAGTCAAGAAGGGAGTTTTTGCTTCCTCCTCGGGAGTTAAACTCAAATATGAAGCAAAAGTCCCAGCAAAAAGTGAATATATTTCACTGAGAATATCGCTATGATCCAAAATAAATGGCCATTTTAGCGATCTCCTGTTATTACTAATATGGATTTCATTTCTGTCACCAGCACCTTCCTCAGATGAAAGTGATGAAAGAGAATCACTAAATAGTGCAACATCTAAGGACAAATTTAGAGGGAAATGGTCGCTTTCAGTCCTCTCCATTATGTCGAGATCTATGAGGTACGGCCAAAGGGGGATTGAAGCTATCACGAAGTCCAAATTACTCTTGTAGGTATTTCTACTAAATGTTGGTTTTTTTAAGATGTCAGACGGTAACCAACCATTACAAGCCCTAAGGAAGTGCTCTGTGCATAATTTAATCAGCTGGAGAGCCAAAGTGGAGCACTTGACCGATTTAAAGTTCCCGAGAGAAGGGATCTTATTTGCCTGGTCTTCTTCCTCAAAAATCTCGCTTAGGCCCGAAATTGGCTCATAGTTACAGTTCAGATCCCCAGCCAAAATGACAAGATCCGCCCTAGGATCCAGCCCTCTCAGAAAACAATCCAACTTGGAGACGGTTGGAGATTCCTTTGAAGAGGGGGTTGGCCTGTTATAGATATTTATTAGGAATAATTTGTTCCCATTGGAGGTTGTTATTTTTAGTACTAGGATATCTACAGAATTCACGTCTATCACCTCAATATTAACCTTTAGGTTGATTTTTACCCAAATCAAAAGACCCCCCGACGACCTTCCACTTCTAGAGGGTATTGCCCCAATGCCATAGGTCTTATAGCCTACCCTGTGTGGGATGTCAACTGCCCATGTTTCCTGGAGTAAGCAAAAATCAAAAGATTCTATGAAAGTAGCCCACTCGGGATCCCTCAGGTTACTAGCAACCCCGGCTATATTCCAACAAACCAGGTTAACTGGCACCCCAAGTACAGAGGGCGTAACAATATTAGCCCTTGGCGTCTTACCAACAATATGTGACGCCAATTTATTTGCCGAGGATATTTCCTCGGGAAGTGAGTGCCTTGAAGAGCATGTTGGTTCTACCTGTTCTTCAGGAATATTTGTGATGTAAGTTACCAATTTAACCGGAGACCTGGATGCTAAAGTTGAAAATGGGTTACACTCATTTACAATTCCCGGAACTGTGGGATTCCTCATATCTCTTCCCTCATCCCCCCCGCTCGGGAAACTTCAATCACAGTTGTCAAGACCACTGAAGACATCAAAACTATTTGACGTTTCCAGTGGTGTGAAGGGTTTTAGATGGTCCATCCTTCTGTTTTGGAAGTTTTGATTTCTAACTGGAACATAGTTCCATCCCAAGGGGTCAGGGGCTGTCACATGACAAGGGGGATAATACGTACTTCTCATACCCTGTTGGGACGGAGGATACTGAGCATATTGATTACTCCCAACATTCCCAACATTCTGTACAAAAGGGTAGTTAGATGGCTGAGTTTGCGTTGTGCAGTGTGAAGGGGGATACTGAAATGGAAACACCACTGACCTTGGATAAAAATACGTTAGGGGTCTTGGAGTTATAATGTTATTGGAACTGCCCATCTGCCAGTTCAATATATAATGAACCGCAATGGGATCCCTGAAGTTCACAACCACGACGTCACCGTCTATGTCTTTGGTTCTGCCCCCCAACCATTCAAGGCGGCGAACGTGAACTATTTCCCCATTGATATGATTTGCAAGTGGCCTATGCATTCTCAGCCAATGCGTTATCTTATTTTTTAATTGAAAAAAACCCTCCCTCTTATTTTGCTCGAGGACCGGCACACCTGTTAGGACTACCACATAGGGTACTGCCTCTGGTGGAAGTTCGGGCAGCGGAACCCTTTTTGGTTTCCCCCAGGTGTGACTAGTTTCCCTCGTCTCCCTTGTTGGGTTTGACAAAACTAGATTAGATAAATTGCTGGTACTTTTAGATATATTGTCACTAGTTTTGGGTATGGCGTTACCCAGCAGATGATCAGCAATTTTTGATTGAGATGAACTAGGGGATACATGATGATGGACAATCGCTGATACTGTGTTCCCCATAGGTTTAGGGACAGATATAATTGGGGAAGGGCTAGGAACGATACAAGAGGAAGTAGATGGAGGTGGTTGGACTGTGGGTGACAGGGTTTGAGGTGCAGTGTTAGATGTTTTACTAACTACATTAGTAACACCTTTATGGCATACAGGATCTTGTTTGACCAAGACATTCTCAATTTTAGACAGTCTACACTCCACTTCCATTAACCTCTCTAGAATATTCGCAGAATAAGATTTGATCAGATTCTCAATATCAAGTAGGGACACAGGGCCCTTGTTCTCAGTATGAACATCATCAATTACAACAGTGACCATACTATCCTCCTTGTCTACAGGTGTATTAGGTTGGCCTGAGGATGTAGATATACTATGGGTCCCCTCTAAATCTGATTGTGTAACACAGGGATTCTTGACAACCATAGACAATTTTTTTCCAAAGTCTGAACAGCTCAATTTAGGTTGCAACGGATCCCACCTTTTCCACCGTTTTTTATTCGGCGGTGGACCGTAAATTTTCCCCGTGACCGGCAATTTTTTGGCCTTATTCCGGGCTAGGTGCAATTGTAACGAGACATCTCCCTTTGGTGTCCTTAAACTACTTGCAATCGGTGATACAGGCAAGCCAATCGTGTCCGACCTAGATGCAGTGTCAGGTGAGAGTACAACCATGTTTACTTCCGGGAGTAAGCTATCCAATATAAGAGGCAACTCATTGGTCATTATACCAGTAACAGTATCAAGAGGTCCAGTCGCGGGGGTTAAAGGTAGTGATGCAGACCCCTTCTTAATACTTTCCACGGAACGGCGGCGATCTGCCCGCCGCTCCGCCAGGGCAATCTCCCGAGTAATATCCGGTGATGGTTTAGAAAAATAATTATCCAAAGTCCCATTGAGCAGCAAACCCTGATTATCCTGCATGGGTTGCTCAATGTTAGTGGTGGCCATCTATAGATAATAAAAGCAAGTTGCCAAAATGATTGACGGAAATGAGAAAAAAAGTCGGGAACAGACAGTACCTGTAGGGCAAGGGGATATGCCCGGCCCCGGCTCCTCGTGTCTCTGAGGGTCTCAGAGGGTCCGCCCTTAGTCCGGGCTTTGTCCCGGGATTCGTCCCGCACACGCGTACCGCTCACGCGTGCCTGGTAGCATATCTTATACCGGAAGGAGTTTAAGGGGAGGAGTCCCCGGGAAGAGGCGGCAGGTGTGCTAGGTGTTGGTCGCACAGCCTGTTGGGCCTCGCAGTCCCGTCCCCCTTACGGCCACACTTTTGCTCAGCGGAGCGTCTCTCTTCACCAGCGCTATCCCAGGGTCACAGGCAAGGGCTTTCAGCACGAACAAACAAACACTCCTCTGCGAGCGGCTCCCGCGGAGCGGGGGCCGCGAGGAGTAAAGTAGGCGGTGATGGAGGGGAGGAGTCCCCGGGAAGAGGCGGCAGGTGTGCTAGGTGTTGGTCGCACAGCCTGTTGGGCCTCGCAGTCCCGTCCCCCTTACGGCCACACTTTTGCTCAGCGGAGCGTCTCTCTTCACCAGCGCTATCCCAGGGTCACAGGCAAGGGCTTTCAGCACGAACAAACAAACACTCCTCTGCGTGTGATCACTTGCATTAATCAGCTGGGTTAGTAATGGGCCCCATAGCAGGACATTTGACTTAAACAAGTCCACTGGCACACCGTCGGGCCCAGAGCCTTACCCCCCATTGCTACGAGCCAGAACCAAAACCATTTCATCCAGCATTACATGGAGGTTGTCATAATATATAGAGTGAGATTCCAGGGATAGTTGCTCATCGGCGGCTGGGCCATTATATAAGGCAGAGAAATGACTTATCCAGTCCTTATCTGGGATCCCGATCTCAATTGAAGATCCTCCACCCCAACCCAGGGGCGGGACCCTTACAATCTTCCAAAAGGCCCAGAGTCCTTCTTTTGAGCAGTTACTCATTTTGAAAAGCAGCCACTAACGTAAAGCAGATATTTAAGAAGTGATCTTAACTATAAAAAGTAAGTGTATAAAGGAACAATATGCATGTAACTTTAAAAACCCATAAGCTAGAAAATACATTAATTACATTTTACTTTTGATATTAACAGAGTTTGGACATAAATCAACAACTAATACCTAGCAGAAAGGAACAAACCTTTACGGAATCAAATGTAAGTACAATGTTAACAATAATCTGAATGGAAAAAAACATTATTGGACTGAGAAATAAAGCATTAGCAGACAAAAAAATCAAAATTATGTTTCAATTATTACTAATTTAACACCTTAATGTTTTCGCCTCAGGAAACAGGCTCACGGAAAGCGTTGGATGGCGGGGGGGCTAATTTACTATCACCTGTGCTTGAACCAGGGAAAGTGTTGGATGGTGGTGGGGCAAATTTACTATTCCTACTTCGACCTGTGCTTGCCTCAGGGAGAGTGATGGATGGTGGTGGGGGCAAATGTACTATTCCTACTCCGACAGGTGCTTGCCTAAGGGAAAGTGCTGGATGGTGGTGGGGGCAAATTTACTATTCCTACTCTGACCTGTGCTTGCTTTAGGGAAAGTGCTGGGTGGTGGTGGGGGCTAATTTACTATTCCTACTCCAACCTGTGCTTGCCTCAGGGAAAGTGTTGGATGGTGGTAGGGGCTAATTTACTATTCCTACTCCGACCTGTGCTTGCCTCAGGGAAAGTGTTGTATGGTAGTGGGAGCAAAATTTCTATTCCAACTCCAACCTGTGGTTGCCTCAGGGAAAGTGCTGGATGGTGGTGGGGGGCAAAGTTACTATTCATAAACTGACCTGTGATTGCCTCAGGGAAAGCACAGGATGGTGGTGGGGGTAAAGTTACAATTCCTACTCTGACAGGTACTTGCCTCGGGGAAAGTGTTGGATGTTGATGAAGGGCAAATTTACTATTCCTACTCCGACCTGCGCTTGCCTCCGGGAAAGGGTTGGATGGTGATGGTGGAAAATTGATTCTACTAAAACAATTACATTTTAAACAGTAAATTTCCTGTTTTTATTTCTGTAATATGTCAATCATACAGTCAAACATTTGTATTTTCTTTTACCTTCTCAACAGATTAAACCATATAAACCAGCAAGAACAGAGGAACACATTCATCAATCAAAGCAAATTAAAAAGCCCATAATCACTAGAGAAGTCAAACTATACAGGGTAAAAAAAAAATCAAAAACAACATAATGTTTTTCTTTGCAGATTTCAAGTACAGAGTCATTTTATTTTGAAAAGTATCTTTGCAGTGAAAATATCAGCCTCATAAACAAAAGCAAAATTACTTGTTTTGAGGACAAGCGCACTAATCAATTTCTTTGGAGGCTATTTTCACAACAAAAAAACCCAAATAAAAATCTATTAACATTTCTTCACTTTTAACAGAACCAAAGAATCAAAACCATCTAGCACAGCATAGTGAAGAACTGAAAGGAAAATCCCAAATAAACCAGCAAATGCACCAGCCTTTTCAAAAAGACAACAGGAAAACCTTAAAAAGGTAACCTTTACCATTCTGTAAAATCGAACCAAAATTAACCTTTTTTTCATCCAAGGAACAAAAGCAGGAAACAATTCCAAAAAACCCATTATCAAGCCAATGCAATTAAAACCTGGTACAATTATGCAAAAAATAAAGCTGTAAAATAAACAAGGTGTATTAACTTTTCACTTGCAGGCAAATTAGTTGTGAAAACAACCACAGTTAAAATCAATAAAACAATCCTTTTCTCTTTTTTTTCTTTCTACAGATAATGGCAGCAATAAAACAAGGCAAATACATACAATCAAGCCGTGGAAATAGACTGTTAAGTCACAGTGGGTCCGTTTATTGTAAGGAGAGATTAGCTGAGCCCAGGTGTCATTGGAGGTGTGTGCATTATTACTCATCCCATTGCATAGGCAGAGCGGTTACTCTTGGTGACACTGTTGAAAGGACCACTGAGCATAACTACTCTGCCTCTGCAATGGAGATCGAGGTAAGGGAGAATATACTTGAAATTAAAACCCTGGCATCCACCTCCAATGAACACTGTGGCTCAGTTTTGAGGGATGTGTCTCAAAAAATTCCAACACATGTAGCAAGTTGTATGCCCACAATCACCAACCTACGCAGATTTATTCAGTGTAAAAAACAGGCAAGTAACTCCCTACATGTAACACCCCAAACCCATTCTGACACTAACATTCCACTTGAACTTTCTGTAACCGTTACAAATGAACCATTTATTTTGCATGGCAACAAAAATCCTCTTAAAAGAATAATAATCTTTAGCACACCCCATCATCTTGTTAAATTGGAGAGTACTGATATTTGGATGATGGATAGGACGTTTAAATCCACCCCCCATCCATTCACCAAAGTATACACTATTCATGCCTACATTAATCAAACAGTAGTGCCCTTAGTGTACAGTTAACTCCCTGATGAACAATCCTCAACATACACTGAATTTTCTTCAGTGATAAAAGCTAAAACCATGAGCAAAAGTCCTAGAAAAGTGTTAATTAACTTTGAATTACCTATGATTAACACAATTACCAAAATGTACACGGATACCCAAATTCAAGGATGTGTTTTCACTTTTGAGAGGCGAATTGGCAAAAAATTTAAAAAACATCTTTGGTTGAGGATTATTTGTCAGACAGAAAACTACAGTTTAAATTGAAGAAACTAACTGCACTTTGCTTTGTTCCTCCTGACAATGTAGACGAATACTACACATCTATTACTGAATTTTACTGCATATGAAGACAAATTGGCACCCCTTCTAAATTACTTTGAAGACTCATGGATTGGCCATCTAAGCCAGTCAGGCAGCAGGAGGGAACCATGTTTCTATGTGAAGTGGTGGAACTGCTACTCAACCTGCTTAGAGGGAGGAGCAAAAACAAATAATGCCATAGAGGGAAAGCACAACTCCTTCAACAAATCTATCGGTAAACCACATCCTAACTTCTATCATTTCTTGGAAATTTTGAAGAAGGAGCAAAGTTTCCAAGAAATAAGAATAGCGCAATAGCCTGTTGTGCGAACTCACGAATCTCTAAAAGAACAAAAGAAATGTTCGAGTGACTATTGGGTGCAATTCAATAATTTTCGTTGATGGGGGCTTCAGACTACCTAGATCACATTGCAACCATCCTATATTTATAATCTGCACTAGCTCCTAAACCTCCTTACTTGCCTGTTTTGACAAAGATTTCCCCTAAAAAAAACTTAAATTATAAATAAAAAGTCGGGTTTCTTACCTTCAGTTTTCTTCTTTTTTCGATTTTCGGACTTAGGTACAGTCCCACATTTCACCAAGAGTCTTGAGCAGCCCTTTAATCCATTGGAAATAATCCATAATCCGTGATATAAGCCATGATCCGAGTTTAAACTAACCAAAATGGACACAGTTGGGCAAAGCCATATTTTAACAGCAAAAATGTAACTGTAAAATGTACTGTGCTTATCTACAAAAAACGTACCCCAAGAAAAAATCCTGAAAAAGAATATTTGCTTGGAAAAAACGCAACAAGATTCCATCAATGCAATCCTCTCTCACTCGAATTTCAGTAAAAAAAAACATGAAAAAGTAAAAACGTTTTGTAAAAAATCACAACCAAAAATGTCATTGTTAAAATCCTCTCACGACCAAAGTCCAGTATAAGTCCTAAAAACCATATGTAATGGTTTAAAAATGGCCCTAAAAGTCTTTTTGCAACCCACAAAGTCTTCGTCCATGTTCCTTTGCCCTATACGGAAAACCGCGATGACACAATACAAAATTCCTAAAAACCAGTTGACTGAAAAAAATTACCAAAATGATTACTTTCATGAAACTATTGTTTAATAGAATATATAAACAATCTTTTAAAAGTAATCCTTCTTAAACAAAAAGTGTTACGAAAGCAATCAACCCGACGTGGGCCTACAACTGCTACCTGTTTTGGAAAACATTTTTAAGTTAAAACATACAATAACATCAAATTACAACTTTCTTAGTTGGTAATATCTCCCTCCTCTCTCCTTACAATAAACTATACCACCCTTAATCTATATTTAATGATTTAAATTTGCCTTACCTGGACGCAGCTCTCCCTTGCTCCTGGTCCAGACCGTGACGAACCTTGCAATGACAAAACTTACGTACACACGGCAACGTCCTCCCTTTCCGTAAAAAGGTAAAAAGGACAATTTCACCCATTGACTTCAATGGGAAACTGTGGGGAAACCTACAAAGAAAATGCGAAATATATGTTACAATACATACAAAAATCTATGTTTATTTAAAAATAATTACTTCTAATAAAATATTTACACAACATTTTTGATTATTTATTGATTATGTTTTATATTTCTAATGAATATAATAAACATATCTACAATACTGTTATTGTCTATTGATTATTTTGTTAAATAATATTATTTTTTAATTACATTTTTGCTTTTAAAGATTTTCTGTCTATTTATGCTCTGTTAAATTTATAATAATTAACTTTTAAATGATTATTCCTTTTATAAATTAAATTTTAAATTAATATACATTTTTAAATGATAAATTATATTTATTCCTTTAAATCAAATCACCCCTACCCAAAAAACACCCTGAATTTAGCTCGAAATTACTTTTATAAATTTTATCGCAGACTTCATCAGCCTGCTTGCCCTCACCTCCTCAGACTACATACTCCTAGGGGACCTCAACTTCCACCCCTACCCAAAAAAATCCTGAATTCAGCTCCAAATTACTTTTATAAATTTTATTCAATGTAATGAATTTAAAAATATTACAATAACAAAACGTATAAATTAAGTAATAAATAATTCTCAAGTATTTAAATGAATACCTGAGTATTAATACACTCCCCCACCCACAACCCCTGTTTCCCATGCATCCCGTCCCAGAGGATAGGTGCAAATGCCTTTTAAAAAATATTATTACTTAAACATATTTATATAATTAACTATCACTAAATCTAAATAACAATGAATTCTCTAGAAGTACCCAAAAAACACCCTGAATTTAGCTGCAAATTACTTTTATAAATGTTATTAATTTTAATGAATGTAAAAAGTTTACAATAAAAAACTTTGAAATTAGGTAATAAATAATAATCAAGTATTAAAATTAATGCCTGAGTATTAATACACTCCCCCGCCCAAAATCCCTGTTTCCTATACATCCTGCCCAGAGGATAGGTCCAAATGCCTTTTATAAATATTATTACTTAAAAATGTTTTTATAATTAACTATCACTGAATCTAAATCTCAATTAATTCTCTAGAATTTTTAAAATATATCTGATCATTCAGAGTACTTGTAAAGCGCGCTACTTACCCGTGTGGGTCTCAAGGCGCTATGGGGAGGGGGGTGCTGCTACTGCCCAAAGAGCCAGGTCTTGAGGAGTCTGCTAAAGGCGAGTACGTCTTGGGTCTGCCATATGTGGGTAGGGAGGGTGTTCCAGGTCTTGACGGGGAGGTAGGAGAAGGATCTGCCGCTGGAGTTCGTTCATTGGATGCGGGGGACTGCGGCGAGGGCGAGGCTGGAGGAGCGGAGCTGGCGGGTGGGGGTGTAGAAGCTGAGTTTGCTGTTCAGGTGGGCTGGTCCGGCGTTGTGGAGTGCTTTGTGTGCGTGGGTGAGGAGTTTGAAGGTGATCCTCTTGTCGACGGGAAGCCAGTGTAGGTCTCTCAGGTGGGGGGTGATGTGGCTGCGGCGGGGGACGTTGACGATCAGTCGGGTGGAGACGTTTTGGATGCGTTGTAGTCGTCGTAGGTGTTTGGCTGGGATTCCTGCGTAGAGTGCATTGCCGTTGTTCAGTCTTGTGCTGACAAGGGCCTGTGTCACCGTTCTTCTTTTTTCGGTCTGGATCCACTTGTAGATCCTGCGGAGCATGCGGAGGGTGTTGTAGCAGGAGGAGGAGACGGCGTTGACCTGCTTAGACATGGAGAAGGAGGAGTCGAGGATGAATCCTAGGTTGCGTGCATGGTCAGTGGGTGTTGGTGCTGTTCCCAGTGTGGTCGGCCACCAGGAGTCATCCCAGGCTGAGGGAGTGGGTACGAGGATGAGGACCTCCGTCTTGTCCGAGTTCAGCTTCAGACGGCTGCTCCTCATCCAGTCGGCAACGGCCTTCATTCCCTCATGGAGGTTGGTTTTGGCAGTGTGTGGGTCCTTGGTGAGAGAGAGGATGAGCTGAGTATTATTACACTTTCCAGATTTAAGAGGCAAAAGATTTTTTAATTAAATTAAATATAAATACTTTTTAATTAATTATCTAACAGTAAAACTAAATTTCTATTAATTCTCAAGTATTAAAATAGATACCTGAGTATTAATATATCCCCCTACCAAAAACCTATGTTTCACATGCAATCATTCCCAAATTTTAGATGCCTAAACAGTTTACATTTATTTCAATCAAAATATTATAAAATATTGATATCACTATTAATAAAAATGAATTGTTATGAATAAAAAAAGTATTACCTGAGTATTAAAACACTCCCCCACCCAAAACCCCTATTTACCATGCAAAACAGCCCAGAGGATATGTGCCTAAGACTTTTTTTAATAATATTTAGTATATTTATATCTAACACTAAGGGGCCCATTAGGATAGCGGGTGGAAAACCACCCCGACCGCCATGGAGGCGGGAAACAACCACCCGCCGGTACCGCGGATGAACCAGCGGTCAAATTCGGTTTATCCACCCAAAAAGACCGACCGCGGTGGTAGCGGGCTAACAAAAAACGCTCGACGCGGGCGGAGACGTCCAAAAACCGACTGTGGCGGTCGGAAACGCAGCAGAAAACTCACAACCCGCCGCAAGCAAAGCAGAGACACCGCACGGGAAATTAGTATATCCCCGCACTGGAAATTAGTATATCCCCGATGGTCCCGCGGTACGATCGATCCGGTGTTTCTGACTGCCGCGGTCCCAAACAGGAGTGAATGGGAGAGACAGCGGAAGAGCTGCAGCATAGCTACTGCAGCGGATCAAATATATAAAACATGGCGGTCGATGCCAAAACACCACAAAGATGCCAAAACTGGCACAAAGTAAAGTAGCCATGCCCCACAAATACACAAAACACATAACAATTAAAGAACAGATCCCCAAAAAATAATACAAATCCATTGGCCTACACCCTCAATACACCTGACATCAAAATACCATTTGGACACTCCCACACAGCTGAGCATAAAACCAGCCCCTTCACTGACCACAATCCTTTGCAACACTCCAGAAGAGAAGGCCATGCACCACATCTGACAGGAGAGGCAAAAGAACACAGCACACACACTACCACCACCACCACTACCACCATCACAACCGCCATCACACCAGCACCAACAGTACCCCACCACACAACACACCTCACACCTCAACACCACAACCACCCCTGCACCCACAAACACTTCATACACACGCACCATGGCAGCACAGAAAATGCCAAAATTCACAGAGAGTGAGTTGACAGTCATGGTCGATGAGATAGTGAGAGTGGAACCACAACTGTTTTTGTAGCCTGGTCCAACAGACACCATTAGCCACAAGGACACAAATGTGGGAAAGGATAGTTCAAAGGGTCAATGCAGTAGGGACCACCCCAAGATCCAAAACGAGATCATGAAGCGGTGGCATGATCTCAAGAGGGTTGTCAAAGAGAGGAGAAGCAAGAACTGGGAGCTGGCTGAGAGGACTGGTGGTGGCCCTCCCATTCCACCAAAAACATTCATACCATGGGAGGAGAAGGTGCTTGCCATACTGCATCCCAAGAGTCTCACAGGAGTAGCCGGGGGAGTGGAGGCAAGTAAGTACAAACTAATGTCAACTAACACACTGATAAGTACTACCTTGCACAACCCAAACACCATTGCATTGTCCATCCTCACCTAACAGGTAGCTATCCATCTTGCATGAGAGTTCTGTTTGGAGGGGGTAGGCCTGTACTACTACTCCCACCATGTCCCCTGTCCCACAGCCTACCAAGATGGAGCCCTCTCCCCACACCACCAAGGAGCATGTGTCAGCCATTGCATTGTTCACCCTCACCTAACAGGTATGTATCCATCTTGCCTTCGAGGTCTGTTTGGGGGAGGGAGCCCTGTATTACTACTCCCACCATGCCCCCCTGTCCCACAGCCTACCAAGATGGAGCCCTCCCCACACACCACCCAGGAGCATGTGTCAGCCATTGCATTGTCCACCCTCACCTAACAGGTATGTATCCATCTTCCATGAGAGTTCTGTTTGGGGGAGGTAGGCCTGTACTACTACTTCCACCATGCCCCCTGTCCCACAGCCTACCAAGATGGAGCCCTCTCCCCACACCACCCAGGAGCATGTGTCAGCCATTGCATTGTTCACCCTCACCTAACAGGTATGTATCCATCTTGCCTGGGAGCTCTGTTTGGGGGAGGTAGGCCTGTACTACTACTTCCACCATGCCCCCTGTCCCACAGCCTACCAAGATGGAGCCCTCTCCCCACCCCACCCAGGAGCATGTGTCAGCCATTGCATTGTCCACCCTCACCTAACAGGTATGTATCCATCTTGCCTGGGCGGACTGTTTGGGGGAGGGAGTCTTGTACCACAACACACAGCAGCAGTTGCATGCAATGCATCGATACATTACATGTACCAGTTATTCATGTTCCTCTCCACCATGTAATGACCGCCAGTACTGTCATTACTAATAATAGTGAAGATCTCTCAATTGTGTAGTGTACAGACAGTTGATTACATGCAGCTAACAGAATACTTGCACAGAGACCAAGAATGACCATTCACAATCTAATCCACAGGTGATGAAGAACTCGCTGCTGATGACAACAACGACCAGCAGAGCCAGTCTCCACCCCCGGTACATGGACTCTCGGATGTTGACTCCCAGGATAGTTTGGACGATGAGCTCCTGGCTGGCCCATCTGGTGTGCCAAGGCCCAACAGGTCCCAGGACCCCATCCCCCCCACCACCATGTCTGCTACACCAACAGCTGCACAGCAGACCCCTGCAGTCACGGCCTTTGCCTCCATTGCTGCCACTTTGGCCACCACCACCACCCTCCCTGTCCCAGGGGACGATAAGGACACAACACCAACTGTGAAGGGCAGGGAGAGTGTGCGAGGACCCACCGTGGCGAGGCAACAGGTCCGTGGCAGCAGGGCAGGTGGGAGGGCCAGGGTCCCCCCCAGACCTCAGGAGGTAGTCACACCATCCCTGAACCACTTCACCAGAGTCATCGGTGCATATGAACAGGTCCAGGGACAAAGTGGCCGGTCAGAAGAACTTTTACGTGAGCTCAGCCTGCTGATGAGGTCCATCGACACACGCCTTGGTCAAATGGTGGACCTCATGGCCCAGCAAGTGGCGCTGCTGAGGGACAGGCCTGCATCACAACCAACACCTCCGCCCCCTTCTGTTGTGCCGCAGGATGACAGTGCACCATCCTCCCCTGCACCAGCAGAGAGGGGCGAGTCCTCAGGCGCCGCTGGCCTTTCAGCAGGCCCCCCACTGCCAAAAAGATCAAGGGGGCATCCAAAGAAGAGCCTGGGAGTCTCCGGAGGCAAAGCACCAGCCACACGCCAGTCACGGAGCCAGCCCTGATGGCAACCCTCTTCCCCGCTGCATTGACTGTTTGGACTGTCCCACACCTCCTTGGCAATGGCACTTGTCTGTTGGACTGGGTCACCACATCCACGTGGTGTCTACTCTTGCATCTCATCTACCATGACTGTCAAATCACTGCCCATTCACCACCTTCATGTAAATATTCCCACACCCCTCACATGTCCACTTTGCAAATAAAAAACCTGACGCACCAGATCTTGTGCTGTATCATTTTTAGTGCAATATTTACAGATTAGAAAATGTCCATGATGTGTCCAAATTATGTACAGTATGTAGGGCAGGATTATTCTGAAGCACCTAGGGAGACACAACAGAACAACAGACACTGGTGTCATTGTGGCATCACAGACATAACACTACACAAAACATACACATGAGACTACAGGCATACAACACCATGTGCAGCTGGTGTTAACAAATAGAATCCAGCATACCTCCACATATGGAACGTCAATTCCACCTTTCCTACACACAGGTGACTTAACATGTGCCTGTCTGTACCATCCGCAGATAACCCTGCACAACAACAACAAACACAACAGGCAATGTACAAGTAGTACATCTTTACACACCTTCAAGTGAAGTAGCGGTTGATGAGCTGTTGACGCATGTCAACTCCTTCCTCCTCTCCACTGTCCTCATCACTGGACTCATGGCCCTAAACAGGCGGGGGTCTTGGGTCCTCATCATCGTCCAGGAGCAGGGGGATCCCCTTGTGAATGGCCAGGTTGTGCAGCATACAGCATGCCACAACGATCTTGCAGACCTTCCCAGGCGAGTATGCCAGTGCTCCTCCTGTCCTGTCAAGGCAGCGGAATCTTGATTTGAGTAGGCCAAAAGTCCACTCAATTACACGTCGGGCCCTTCCATGGGCCTCATTGCACATGATATCAGCCGGTGTCCTGGGATTCCGTAGTAGGCTTAGCAGCCATGGCCGACTGGGATATGCAGAGTCACCTAGGACAGACAAACACACATTGCAATGTTGCACAGGCAGAGGGCAGCAGGTCACACACACAGCACACCATACCACTGGGCATACTCACCCACAATCCAAGCACGCTCGGGTACAAGATTTGCCATCATCTGGGGCACAATGCTGTTCCTCAGGATGTATGAATCATGGGCAGAGCCGGGGAATCTTGCACACACATGTGATATGGTCCTGTCTGCAAGGCACACCACCTGCACATTGATCGAATGATAATGTTTCCGATTTCTGAAAATGTGCTCACTCGCCTGTGGTGGCACCAGACCTACATGTGTGCAATCAATGGCACCAATAACATGTGGGATGTGCCCAAGGGGATAGAAGTCACCCTTCACACCGGCCAATTCTGCTCCCCTAGGGAAATGTATGTATCTATCCTTAAATAACATCATGGATGCAAGTACATCCCTCAGCACCATGCTGTACATGGGTTGCGACATCCGTGCAGCGCTGGCCACAGTCTCCTGGAAGGAACCAGTTGCAAAAAAGTGGAGGGCTGCCATCACTTTGTATGTGGGTGTGAATGCTGTTGGGTAGTGGCGACGAGGCTGCAGGTGGGGCTCCAACAGATCACAAAGGGTCTTCAGTGTCGGTCTGTCGAGGCGAAACTTGCGAATGATCGCTATATCCTCCATGTCCTCCAGCACTGTCAGGTGACGTATGAGATTAGGCCTCCTCCTAGTTGAGATGTAAATGGACTCATGTCACTGACAACCATCCTGAGATGGACACTGCACATACATGTAAGGATGTGACGGTAAAGCAAAGACTGCCATGAGATATGCATGGCACACCACTTCACATGGGTGGACATATAAGACACACCGAGGGCACACCTATCCATTAGCAATACACAAGTGCCACAAACAACACATTGGTCAATGTGAATGCACACATACACAAACACTCATTACACATTAGTACGCCTTGTACCATAACATCCAACAACGTGTGTAAGATGATCATGACTGTCTCATTCACATCTAATGTACCTGTAACACATCAATACATGTATGTAACTTGGCACACATCCAAAAGACAATGATCACAGTAGCTGTAAAAATGTCCCTAGTGTGCATGAGCTTAAAATGAAAGTAAGTGACAACACCATACAGTGGGACAAGTATTGCCAAGGCCAGCACTGACACACAACACATTGATTCCTAAGACATTATTCACACCAGCTTAACACTGAGTAGCATCAGCGACCATTAAATGCCCAGGTGACATGGGAGGGGCCACAGACCAATGTGTCTCACACATAACGTGCGTCCACCTGTGTATCATATGTGATAATGCCATTGTATGCCCTATCATGTGCCCTTAACCAGGGTGCTGCTGTCTACTGATGCAATGTTCACGATGGACATTGCCATAGCATGTGCCCAAATCTCGTTAGCTACCGCCTGGCCCCGGCGGTGCGACACCAGCACCACCCCTTTCACAAGTGCGGTAGCCATTGGCATATGGACATGTGTAGATGGCGGTGGGCATGCTCCGACGCCCAAATCGCGGTAGCTACCGCCTGGCCCCGGCAATGCGACACCAGCACCACCCCTTTCACAAGTGCGGTAGCCATTGGCATATGGACAAGTGTAGATGGTGGTGGGCATGCTCCGCCGCCCAAATCACGGTAGCTACCGCCTGGCCCCGGCAGTGCGACACCAGCACCACCACTTTCACAAGTGCGGTAGCCATTGGCATATGGGCATGTGTAGATGGCGGTGGGCATGCTCCGCTGCCCAAATCGCGGTAGCTACCGCATGGCCCGGCGGTGCGACACCACCCTGGAGCATTGCCTACAGCCAATGGGAGCGACGTTTGCGGTGGCATGATCCAGTTTTGAAAACCGTGGTATGCGTGCTCCGCCACCGCGGAGGCGGTCATTGGATGAATTTGAACAATGCACCATCGCGGTAGCGCACCCCGTGGCCCTGCGGTGCATCCCCACCAAGGAGCATTGCCTACAGCCAATGGGAGCGACGATCGCGGTGGCATGATGCAGTTTTGGAGGCGGTCATTGGATGATTTTGAATGAGGCAGAACTACACAACCAATAGTTGCAGCTTTGCACCTTAGAAAGACCCCAGGGGGCTATAAATCTGTGGGAGTGAGCCTCACATTTCCACTGCTCACAGAGCCTGCTGCCTGGGACCCTCTCCTGCTGCTGCCTGAAGTGCCTGCTGCCTGGGACCCTCTCCTGCTGTTGCCTGAAGTGCCTGCTGCCTGGGACCCTCGCCTGCTGCTGCCTGAAGTGCCTGCTGCCGGGGACACTCTCTTGCTGCTGCGTTGGACCACTCACCACTCACTTCCACCACAGGTGTTCCATGGCCACAGGGATGGCAAGGACAGAGAAGATCCGTGCCAGTCCATTCACAAGCGAGGAGCTGGAGGTCTCTGGTGGACGAGGTGCTCATCATCATTTAAGCTTTATTCGACATTTGTCATAAAAGCATTCACCTAACCCTAATACAATAAATACTACATTTAAAAATAGTTCTAAAAATACATATTAAACATTAAATGTCGAATGAATACATGATAAAAATAGATCTGATAATAACAATTTATAGCAATTCATAAAAATGGAAGATTCCTAAAGTAAAATAGTATAATCCATGTGGCAAAATGCAAAATACATAATTTCATTAAGGTGCAATTGCCATTAACGATCGGGTACGAATTAACCAAGACCACACTAGAAATTTTGCTACACCAACCACAAGAAATGTAGAACAATCAGTTTCAAGTATCCTGAGAGCTTCCGATTGGCTACAGGTTCCCAAGTTTGAGCACACAGGTTTTAACCATTTACGTCTGGGAGACGAATACAGAGGACAACAAAACAAAAAATGAGAAATGTGTTCAGTTTGTTCATTACAATGGTGACAATATTCGTCCCATGCCGGGGACCAGTGCTTCTTAAACGCGTTCAGCGGAAGTACACCTATGCGAAATTGGAAATAAAGTTTTCTATCATGGGGTTTTTCAATTATATCCCAGAAAGGTTCGCAGAAAGGGTACATTTTTATATTTAAGAAGCGAGATGTTAAATTTGAACTTGTACTGTCACTAAACATTGTAAGATATACCATTTCCCAGTATAGTTCTTTTAACTTAGCCTTTGTTGGAAAGCAGGTTACATCTTCAACTTCCCACAGATAGTCCAATTTCAGTTTTATTAGGAGTTCCCGAAGCTCCCTTAACCATGGAATACTGTGGAAACAATCAAATTTGATGACATCCTTCAATGCTGCTGCATAATGGCTTAATTCTGGGGTCACCATAATCCTTCTCCAGTATAGGAGAGGACGTAACCTCGCTATGTCCTCTATAGATTTTCTTCCCAGATCCAATTTTAACGGGGTTGTCGGTGTACTTTGGGGGACCATCACAATCCCTCGTAAAAACCTGTTTTCAGCTCGTCCCAATTCTCTCAAATTAGAAAAACCCCATAGTTCGGAGCCATATAAACAAGCCCCCAGTACTTTCGTAGAATAGATTTCCAGCACACTGTTTACTGGCTTTGTCAATGAGGTGCGGTGTTTGAGTGTGATAGCGCCTGCTAGCTGCCTATACTTTAATAAGGTCATGGTTATGTGTTGCTTCCAGCTCATGTTTTCTTGGAGGGTGATGCCTAGGTAGGAAAAAGAATCCACTCTCTCCAGTGGTGTACCTTTGTATTTTATTACACCTTTAAAGGTGAACTGTTGGTTGAGGCACATAAATTTTGTTTTGGTGGTATTCAATTCAAGGCCCCTCCCATCGCAGAATACACCAAAGGCATCCACCACTTTTTGAAGCCCACTAGGGGTGCGGGAAAGTAAGAGTGTATCATCCGCAAACATGAGGACTGGTACACGAGAGCCAGCAATTACAGGGGCGTCACTAGCAACCTTTTCTAGATGTTCAACAATACCATTTATATAGATAGAGAAAAGGGTAGGAGCTAGGACACACCCTTGTCTTACCCCACGTTCTACTGGGAAGGGATCAGTTACTTCTCCTTGCTTGCCCCATCTTATTCTTGCAAAGTTGTTTTCGTGAAGACGAACAAGGAGTGTAAGCAATTCCTGGCTTAGGCCCACTTCCGACAAGGTCTTCCAGAGCATTTCTCTGGGGACCAGGTCGAAAGCTGCTTTTAGGTCCACAAAGACTGCATACAATGGCCCCTGCTTTAAAGTAACGTTTCTCCAGTAGATTGTTAGGAAGTGGAGAACTTGATCAACGCTACTAGTTGAGGGACGAAACCCTGCTTGATAAGGTGACAAAATATTTTTTTCGTCAATCCATTGCTGCAGTTTATTTTGGACTAATCGGCCCATTAGTTTTTGTGCAGTGTCAATCAGACTAATGGGTCTATAGTTTCTAGCCTGGGAACGATCACCTTTCTTATAAATGGGAATAATTTCAGCTCCCTTCCATGAAGCAGGCACTTTCCCTCCCATAGCCACCGCATTAGCCAGCATTACAAAGTAGGTACACCAGGATTTCCGATCAGATAGAAAGATATCTGCCGGAATTCCATCCATACCTGGTGCTTTGCCCCTTGCTACGCAATCCAGTACTACACTCACATCCCCCTCAGTAAAAATTGGTGATTTGTAATAAACTTGATGTGGAGGACAATCAGTATTAAACATAGGGTTACGAGCATACTGTGGTCGGAAATATTCTACCCAATCGGTTTTCGGGACATAATTAGTTGGCTGGGGTGCTATGCCACCCTTTGCCCATTTTACTGAGGCCCAGAAACGCTTGGAGTCCTTTGAGGCACACGCCTCCTTAAGTTCTTGCCAACAATCCTCGTCCCAACGCTTCTTGGCTGTTTTTTGGACCTGTCTGTAGTGGTTTCTCGCAAGCCTTACTGCTTCGGCATTTCCTAATCTTAGTTCCATGCTAAGATTATCTCGTGCAACCCTACAGCTCTTATCATACCACCCTCTAGTCTCTTGGGGCTTTCTCTTTTTACTTGAGGCTACCGTTTTAACAAAAAAACTTTGAATTTTAGAAAACATTTTCTCATGAGCAGCCATCATGTAATCTGCAAAGTCAGTCATCCCATAATGGGACTTAATCTTACAGACTTCCTCCACCACTGTTTCCTTTAGGGTCTCTATTTTTACAATGTCCTCTAGGAGCATACTCCACTTCAAATGGCGGAGGTTGTTTGAGCTTACAAGATCTTGTGTAACCGTCTGATCCCCTCTAGGGAGGTCGGGTACTTCATGATAGTGATGGAGTGTCAGGCACAAAGGATTATGGTCACTTTCTAATTTGTCCTTCACTTCCATATCTATCAATCTATCCCAAGCTCTTACATCCAGTAGTATATAATCTATTCTACTGGCCGATCGACCATTATCAAAAGTATTTTTCCCCTTAGGGTCCGACGGTACCCGCCCATTTACTGCTCTAAGCCCTCTAGAAAGACAAAAGCTTTTCAATTGAATAGCTACTGTGCTCCATTTCTTGATTGCAGGGATATCTAGTTGGGGAATTCTCCACTTTATATCCTCATCTTCTGCCAAGGTTCTATCCTCCTCGCCCATAGGTTCGAAGGTGGTATTGAAATCCCCGCCTATTATTATATGAGGTAACACTGGCAGCATTTCAATATGATGCTCAAGAATCGTCAAGGTCTCTGATAATTTACCTCTAACAACTCCCCTGGAATAAAGATTGAACAAGGCCAATTGTTGGCCATTTTGCCAGTTAATATCCAGTGCTAGAATATCATTAGAGGGTATAGACCTTCGCTTGACCACACTTTTCAAAGTTTGGCGTACCCAAATTAACAAGCCCCCAGAGGGACGACCCACTCTATTTTTTACAGCAGGAATATAAAAATTCAAATACCCTTGCCGGAAAATTGGTACAAGCGACCAAGTTTCTTGCAACATAACAATATCGTACTGGTCGATAAAGTCGACCCAATCTGGGATATTTAACTTATTTGCGATTCCCGCTATATTCCAAGAGATGATAGATAATGGGTATAAGGCCTTTTGATAGCACATCTGAACAATATCAGGGGTATTTACTGTTTCTACGGGAACTATCCCTGGGACTACAACTCTACTCATTGGAGATGACTTCTTGATTACCTCCAGTGCTGCATTTTGTTCCAACAGCACTCTAATTGGTTCCTCTGGAACAAAAGTGGAAAATACACTAGAGGCCATAGATGGTTTATATAATAGATGCTCATCTGAGAAGAGAGTCTTAACGTATCGTTGGTCCAACTGTGCTTCCGAAGGAGCAATAGATACACATGCGAGTCAATCGCATGCATTTAAGTCGGACAACACTGTGTAATGATTATCCAAATTTAGCCCCCACTCGCCTGCTGGATTGACCCTGGCCCTTCTATTTCCCACAACAGTCCACTTAGTTCTTAGTATGCTAGATTTAGCTACTAGACCTCTTCTGCTATAGAAGAAATCCAGAGTCAAGGGTACTATTTCTGCTGTTCTAAGTTGTGGGGGGAAGATGTTCCGTAAAACATCAGGCAACACTTCAGGGCTCTTGAAGTTCAAAACCACACAATCCCCTTGAAATTTCTTTACCTTTGTACCTATCCACTTGACCCTTCTTGCTGTGAGCAAATCATCAGAAAGTTTTTCCTTGCCCCAGGGCGATATATGCATGTTATTACCAAGCCACTGAAGGGCCTTATGTCTTAAGGAATCTGGAGATTCGATCTGTCCTATATTCAACGATGGAGTGTTTGCAAGTACTAGAATCAAGGGGGAGGCTTCCACAATTAATTCGACTGGGCCAGTTTCTAGGTTAAAAAGCTCAGAGGTGGTGTTGGGTGCTGCTTGTGCTGGATCTGTAGTTAAAGCCATATCGGGGGTTTCACCATGCCCAGAGCTAACTTGTTGGATTTGGTCAGATGGAACTGGTGGATCTACATTCATGATCCCCCCGAGAGATTTCCCTGCAGCCTCTATAAGTTCACATTTAGTTGTTATTAAATTTGATATTTCCCCCACCCCCTCATTAGTTTTCTTTAAGAGGATCTCTAGCTTGTTAACCTTGTTTGCAAGTTGGTCTACCTTTGATATAAGGGGTTTCATTAACCCAGATAATGTAGACTCAAGTATGCCCATAAGTTTACTTAAGAGGGTATCCTCCCCATCTGTACTTTCATACTCGTCTTCCCTTATCCTGTCCTCCACCCTTTTCTTTGCTCCTCTAAGGGGAGTTACAGGTTTGTTCTTTGAAGAGCGTAAGCCCCCTCTTCTAGGTGGAGCCTTAGTGGTCCCTTTTTTTGCTCTTGGTGCAGGGACCGGAGTCGGAGGGGTATTGCTCTGAGGTACTAACTCCATAGCTGTAGTAACATTATGTTGTTCTTCTAAATTAATTAGATCTACAAAAGGGTCATGTTGCTGTGTGATAGAGGCCGTGGATACATTCATAATAGAACAATCATTAAGGTCCTCGATTGGATCGGTGGGGAAGGTTTCATCACTAAGTGAGTGGAATACCCCTGATTGATTCATTTGGGCACAAGGTGGCGATTCAATGATTCCCAAAGAAGACCTCCGAACATTGTTAATTTTTGCCACCACCTGCACCAGATAATTATCCATGGTGTTAGCCGGAGTTACAGGCGTTTTTTGCTTCGACATTGTAGTCAGTCAATTGCAAGCAGCACAACCCTAAATATAAATATAACGACAGCAAGCCACTTATGCTTCAGATATAGAGTTGTGTCGCCTTACCACAAGTAGATTCGCAGGTGGAGGAAAGAGGGGTGGCCCAGTCCAGTCTCTCACAGTCTAGAACGGGCTAAAACGGGCCCGCCCTTGGCCCGGGCTTCGCCCGGCGTCCCGCGGAGCTGGCCCTGCGGCGCTTATGTGCGCCTCCCCTGGCGCCCTCGCGGTGTCACTGACGCGCGCCGCCGCGTAGGCTGCCGGGATTCGTAGTCCCGGAGCGGCGGCGCCAACAAACTGCAGGTAAGGTGACTCTCGGCGGTGGCGGCGTGGGCTGAGTCTCCTGGCAAGCTGTGGAGCTGTGGAGTATGGAGCGTCTCCCCAGGTAAGTAAAATAATGTCCCAGAGCTCCGCCGGCCCTGCGGCGCTTATGTGCGCCTCCCCTGGCGCCCTCGCGGTGTCACTGACGCGCGCCGCCGCGTAGGCTGCCGGGATTCGTAGTCCCGGAGCGGCGGCGCCAACAAACTGCAGGTAAGGTGACTCTCGGCGGTGGCGGCGTGGGCTGAGTCTCCTGGCAAGCTGTGGAGCTGTGGAGTATGGAGCGTCTCCCCAGGTAAGTAAAATAATGTCCCAGAGCTCTGCCGGCCCTGCGGCGCTTATGTGCGCCTCCCCTGGCGCCCTCGCGGTGTCACTGACGCGCGCCGCCGCGTAGGCTGCCGGGATTCGTAGTCCCGGAGCGGCGGCGCCAACAAACTGCAGGTAAGGTGACTCTCGGCGGTGGCGGCGTGGGCTGAGTCTCCTGGCAAGCTGTGGAGCTGTGGAGTATGGAGCGTCTCCCCAGGTAAGTAAAATAATGTCCCAGAGCTCCGCCGGCCCTGCGGCGCTTATGTGCGCCTCCCCTGGCGCCCTCGCGGTGTCACTGACGCGCGCCGCCGCGTAGGCTGCCGGGATTCGTAGTCCCGGAGCGGCGGCGCCAACAAACTGCAGGTAAGGTGACTCTCGGCGGTGGCGGCGTGGGCTGAGTCTCCTGGCAAGCTGTGGAGCTGTGGAGTATGGAGCGTCTCCCCAGGTAAGTAAAATAATGTCCCAGAGCTCCGCCGGCCCTGCGGCGCTTATGTGCGCCTCCCCTGGCGCCCTCGCGGTGTCACTGACGCGCGCCGCCGCGTAGGCTGCCGGGATTCGTAGTCCCGGAGCGGCGGCGCCAACAAACTGCAGGTAAGGTGACTCTCGGCGGTGGCGGCGTGGGCTGAGTCTCCTGGCAAGCTGTGGAGCTGTGGAGTATGGAGCGTCTCCCCAGGTAAGTAAAATAATGTCCCAGAGCTCCGCCGGCCCTGCGGCGCTTATGTGCGCCTCCCCTGGCGCCCTCGCGGTGTCACTGACGCGCGCCGCCGCGTAGGCTGCCGGGATTCGTAGTCCCGGAGCGGCGGCGCCAACAAACTGCAGGTAAGGTGACTCTCGGCGGTGGCGGCGTGGGCTGAGTCTCCTGGCAAGCTGTGGAGCTGTGGAGTATGGAGCGTCTCCCCAGGTAAGTAAAATAATGACGAGGTGCTGGCACAGTACCCAAGGCTGTAAGGTGGCCCCAATGTAGTGGTAAGTCATTGTCAAGGTAGCTGTAGGGCAGGTGGGGTGTCAGACATGTACTTGTGCTGCAGCATGATATGCCTGAGGGTGTGAGGTTGTGTCATACACTGACAAACAAGCAGTCTCCAGGGCAAGGGAGTGTGTGTGTCCCAATGTCACTGTTTTACCTGCCTGCTGTTCTATGTGTGAGTGGTGTGTGTTACATTATCAGCCATCAAGGGCCACAGGATGTTGGACATGTAGGTGCCAGGACAGGAATTGCTTGGGAGATTGTTTCTGTGTGCCACTGTTGGCTGAATCAATGTGAACCCAGAGACTAGGCCCAGTGCCTGCACACAGTGCTTCAAAACACACACAGGTATAAATGTGATGTATGTAGTGTGCAGACATGCATGGGACTGGTGATGTCTGCAAGCCTATATCAAAACAAAAGGAGAGGTAGGGTAGTGGGATACTCTTACACCCCAGTATCAGTCTAATGAACAAAACAAGAGTATTCCAAAGCAATTAAGGAGACCATCAATATGGAGCAAGAAACGACTTCACTTAAGGCGTTTTGAAGAAAGCCCTCACTCACCACCTAGTGATGACATGCTTCATCATCAGGCCCCACAGAGGGGATCTAGCATCCCCTCTGTGTGCTGCAACGCCAGATCTACTGCGGAGCGGGTTGGTGGGTAAGGACAGTGCTGTGCAAAGAATATTAAGTGAGTGATGTGAGGTTTAAAAAAAGTCTGTAGTGTATCAAAATTAATTGGATCACTAAGGACTTATCAATAAAATGATGTGTAGGAAATACATCCACAATTATTCAAGTGGTAGTTTCCTAAGTCAGTCGACATGTTTCAGCCACGAAACGGTGTGAATTTACCTGGCATTCTTCAGGACTTGGTGTGAGTAAACCCTGGCGGTATGGACTCTCTAAGGTCCACCCTTACCTAGGGACGTGAAAGTGAAAATAAATAATGAAAAAGTGCAAAAAATTAGAAAGAAAAGCTGTCTTTCTAATAACTCCTGGTTTAGGAGGCTTCCGATATTACGGTTTCTGCACTTTGATAGTGTGATGATTTCACACCATGGGTCACAGGAGGGGGGTGGAAGCGTAATTGGCACACCGCCCTCGACGCTCGGCACCCGCGGTATACCTGTAGCGACCCTCTGCTGGACCCCGAAGCCAACAAGGGTGTTCAGTTCACTCATCCTGTATGTGTGTGATTATCTGTGACCCTATACGCCCTCATGAATGCATGCAATCACATGGTTTTGGCCCATGCAGAGTGCCCTTGTGAGGTGTCCTCCAGTATGTGATGTTGGGAGTTTACAAATGGTCATGAGTAGGTGTCTTGCTACTGTGGTGATAGATGTTGGTACATGACACTGTGTGACTGATCATTTCCCATTCTTCTCTCCCATACCTGCAGCTCAAGGTACACCAGCGTAAGGCCGTGTGGAGGGCCATTGCAGCAAAGGTACGAGCCCTGGGGGTCTCCAACAGACGACGCACATACTGCCACAAGAGGTGGGACGACATCAGTTGGCTTGCAAAAACCGTGGCTGAGATGACATTGGGCATGATACCACGCACTGGGCGTTTAGCACGGCGCAACATGACTCCACTGATGGTCCGCATATTGGCAGTGACTCATCCTGAACTGGATGCACGTCTGAAGGAGTATCGGCAAGAAGGCAGGGGTGAGTATTTGGGGAGGGTGACTGTGGCTGGGAGTGGATGCATGTGTACAGGGCCTGTTGCAGCGGGGGACCATGTGATGTTCGTGTGGTGGAGCTGTGCTGTGTCATGGGAGTGTCTGCTGGGATGTGTGCCAGTGTCATGCATTGTGACAAAATGCCCTTACAAAGGTGACCCTCCCTGATGTTCTTCCTCATTGCCAGATGTGTAAAGATACACATGGTACTTCAGCATTGGTATAGTGTGAGGAATCTATAAGGGTGGGAAACAGCAGGGTCTACTATCTGAGTGTGAGTTCATGTATGCATACTTTGCATGCACCATGACCGTTGAGGCCCACACATCTGACAACAAGGTGGCCCAGAGTACCAAAAGATGCTTGGTATGGCCCACTTGGCATTGTGTCCAGTCATGTCCTAAAGGGGGGGGGGGGTTCCCCTCCTGTTCACTGAAGTGTCTGTAGTTATGAGTGTTGTCCACACATCAGGCCCCTAGGTGTGGGCTGGGCAAGTTGTATGTCTGGTACACTTCATTCACAGGCAGAGTGTTGTGGTGTGTGTCCTCAACATGGCTCAGTCATGGCAGAGATTCAGTGTTACAGGCACTGTAGTGGTCTATGTAGTGTGGTGCTGCTATGTGATTGCAGGGTGTTTTGGTCAGCATGTCGAATTGGGCAGCTCCTGTACTGCAGTGATTGGATTGGATTGGATTGTCCTGATAATGACACTAACACAACCCTGTCTCTCTCTCTCATGCAGAATCAACTGTGGACACGGAGGACCGGGACCTGGAAACCAGTGGTGGAGAAAGTAGCACCACAGCTGCACTGGAGGCCAGTGAAACAGAGCTCACCAGCGCATCTGAGAGGGACAGTAGTATGCAGGAAGAATCCGTGCCTGAGACACAGAGTACTACATCCTCTGATGCCAGTGGTGATGCATCCAAGTTGTTAGGCACAGGGGATGGTGAGTCAGCGTCATCATCTACCACGCAGCAGCCAGTGGCCAGCCTCCCATCCACTTCCTCTGTTGCTGCCTGCATCCGTGTCCGTAAGAGGGGACGAGTGACATTCACACATGGCACCGCTGAGCCTGCACCTGTCCCCCCTGATGCCCTCACTGCAGAGTCAGAAGAGCTCCTGCGCCAGCTTTGTGTGCGCCAGACTGCCCTGATCAATGCCTTCAGTGAGCATGACAAGAAATTAGGCAAGGTGGTTGCATACATGGAGGGTATACACTATGACCTGGGTGGACCACACCGTACAGTCTAGGCTCTGTCATCCGCAGTGACGTCTGCCCTTCACCAGGCACATGCTCCCATTCATGCTCAGGTGCCTTTGTCCAACCCCCGTCATTGGCCACATCAGATGCAAGTGACCACGGTGCGCATGCGTCACAAACACGATACAGCACAAGGAGCACACAGCAAACACAACCCAAATGGTCCCGCCCACAGACACCATCCCCTAGGAAGAGCAGAGCCACCCCCGAATGGATAGACAAGAGCCCGTCAGGGAATACCAAGGCCGATAAAGCAATGAGGGTGGCATCAGGCTCCCATGCCTCAGAGGCATCACCAGCAAAGGAACTCTACTGTCCCTAAGACCTCATGCAGAAGTAGGGGTGCTGTGTCTATGCCCACTGAGGAGGTGTTGTTTGGCAAGGGTACATCTAGGAAGGGCACAGGGCAACATCCCCTCACCATGTCAACTCCTAATCCAAGGCCAGTGAAGCATGTGGAAGTGGGGACTGTAGGTGGGACACCTGGCAAGGAGGCAAAGGAGGGCACTGTAGGTGCTACACCTGGCAAACAGACAAAGGAGGGCACTGTAGGTGGGACACCTGGCAAACACACAAAGGAGGGCACTGTAGATGCTACACCTGGCAAACACACAAAGGAGGGCACTGTAGGTGCTATACCTGGCAAACAGGCAAAGGAGAGCACTGTAGGTGGGACACCGGGCAAACAGGGAAAGGTGGTCCAGAGGCGTAGCCAGACAAAGCATTCTGCAGGATCCAGCCCATCACCAGAGGGAGTGCCAGTGTCTGCACCTGATGCGAAACTGTTGGTGTGTGTGTCTGTTGTGTCTTCACCAGTTCCCATTAACCCCAAAACAGGGAGGCCCTTTCAAATTCCCAAAAAGTGGAAGGGCACCCCTCCAACCTCTCCCACCCACACTGTGTCACAGGTCTGCATGACTCCACCACCACGTGCCACTAGACCACCTGGTCCAAACAGCCTTCCAGCTTGCCAAACCACTGATAGGCCTACATCATCTGTGCCTCTGTCTCCCCAGTCAAGTGCTCCTGCTGACCCCGACACACAGCCAGCTCCAAGCCCGCATGACACACAGATGTGAATTGCAGTCCTCCTCATGCAAGTATCTCTCGTAGAGGTGTGCTAGTCCCGGCCATTGTTTGCCACCTGGGGGTGTTGATGGCCATGGAAGGATACAGTCACACCCACACACACTGTGCAGCTTCTCATGTCCTGACTCTGCACTCCTCCCTGGCCACTGGCCTTGTCACTCCCTGCTGCTCTGCCCTTGCCTGTGCAGCTTCTCATGTCCTGACTCTGCACTTCTCCTTGGCCACTGGCCTTGTCACTCACTGCTGCTCTGCCCTTGCCTGTGCAGCTTCTCATGTACTTATTGTGCGCCCTGTAGTTGACACAGGACCTGCTGCTCTGCTGTGTTGGGCTCTCACCTGTACAATGTACACTGGCCCTGCTGCTCTGCTGTGTTGGGCTCTCACCTGTGCAATGGACACTGGCCCTGCTGCTCGGCTGTGTTGGGCTCTCATCTGTGCAATGGACACTGGCCCTGTTGCTCTGCTGTGTTGGACTCCCCCCTGTGCCATGGACACTGGCCCTGTTGCTCTGCTGTGTTGGACTCCCCCCTGTGCCATGGACACTGGCCCTGTTGATCTGCTGTGTTGGACTCCCCCCTGTGCCATGGACACTGGCCCTGTTGCTCTGCTGTGTTGGACTCCCTCCTGTGCCATGGACACTGACACTGTTGCTCTGCTGTGTTGGGCTCTCACCTGTACAATGGACACTGGCCCTGTTGCTCTGCTGTGTTTGGCTCTCACCTGTGCAATGGGCACTGGCCCTGCTGCTCTGCTGTGTTGGGCTCTCACCTATGCAATGGACACTGGCCCTGTTGCTCTGCTGGTGTTGGACTCCCCCTGTGCCATGGACACTGGCCCTGTTGCTCTGCAGTGTTGGACCCCACCTGTGCCATGCACACTGGCCCTGTTGCTCTGCTGTGTTTGAATCCCCCCTGTGCCATGACACTGGCCCTGTTGCTCTGCTGTGTTGGGCTCTCACCTGTACAATGGACACTGGCCATGTTGCTCTGCTGTGTTGGACTCCCCCTGTGCAATGGACACTGGCCCTGCTGCTCTGCTGTGTTGGGCTCTCACCTGTACAATGGACACTGGCCCTGTTGCTCTGCTGTGTGGGGCTCTCACCTGTGCAATGGACACTGGCCCTGCTTCTCTGCTGTGTTGGGCTCTCACCTGTGCAATGGACACTGGCCCTGTTGCTCTGCTGTGTTGGACTCCCCCCTGTGCTATGGACACTGGCCCTGTTGCTCTGTTGTGTTGGACTCCACCCTGTGCCATGGACACTGGCCCTGTTGCTCTGCTGTGTTGGGCTCTCACCTGTGCCATGGACACTGGCCTTCCTGTTTGTAGTTTGCCTGTGCAGATTGTATTTAATTTGAAAAGCATGTTGTGCGTTGCTCTTGTCTACTGTTGTTCTACTGTCACATCTGTGCAATATGTCAATAAAGACAGTTACTCCTGTTGTCTGTTTTGTCAGTGTCCTTGCTGAATAAAGTTATTTTGGGCTGTGCATTTTGTTGCCTGTGCCCCATGCTCTATGTGTGACTTCAACATTACCAAGCTGTTTTCCTGCATCACATTTTTAGACAGGCGTAACAGGGTCTTCAGTCCATTCAGACACTGATACTTGTGTTATCTGTGTTGCATCTTTTGCCCTTTGCTATTGTTGGCTACGTTGTTGCCATTTCAGCTTGGGGTACGGTGCCCCAAGCTGACATGGGTGTGATGGTGTGCACATGTTTGCATGCAGGCTGGGCAAGCTCATGATGTATGTGTGTTATTCCTGTATCTGTGCCCAGCTGTGTATGTGTATGGTCATTTTGTGTTAGCCCTCAGTCATGGTCCCCTGGACGACATGTGATGTGTGCTCTTGGGTGGTGATAAGGTGTGCAGTGTGAAGGTTGTGACTGTGTGGTGGTTGTGGATCTGTGTGTGCCCCTGGATTGTGTTGGCCACACATGTCTCACCCAGGAGGTGTTTGCCTGTTGTTTGTATTGTCCTGCCCTGTGTAAATGATTGTATGCAGTTGTGTGAGTTGTCTGGAGTGCACTGTGCAGTGTGTTGGTGTGTCCATGCAATTCTGTGTGACTCTTCCTTGTTGTTTTTTCAATTATGGGTGTGAAATGTGTGTGACTTGCACTTCAGTTTTGTGTTTGTTTGATGATCAACGTGTCGTGAGTGTGTTTGTGTAGACTGTGTGGCCCTGCTGCTCCTCACTGGCATTGTGTTTGTGTTTGTCATGCATTGCAGGCACATGGTGCCTTTTATCCTCCTGCATGGCATGGTGTGTGTGGTGCACTGCCATCACCTATGTGTGCCACTTGTGCCTGGCCATTGTAGGTCTGCACTACCTCTATTTGTGTAGGGTACAACACTTACATGTCTACTACTGACATGCTAGTCAGTAGACTTGAATGTCAGATATCCCCTTGGTTTACATGTGTATGTGCCTCCACTTCACTTGTTTATGGGACTGTGCCATGTGGTGCAGTTCTTGGGCCTGAAGTGTTGTTCCACATTGGACCTTGCCCACATGGTTTCTGTGTGATGTTTTTGTGCTATTTGTCTAGTGAGGATTGTTCATGTGCACTACAGCTGTGTGTGCTGCCCAGAGATCTGGTGAAGATGGTTGTGCTCTTGTGTCCCAGAGTGGTGCATCCTATTGTTGTTGTGTTGGATGTATGTGTGTAGGATGCTGTATTGCTTGACTTCCTGTGTGGTCTGTTGTATTTGTGCTGTATTGATTTGTGCTGTGTGTGTTGAGGTTGTATCAGTCATGTATGTGTGTGGCTGTTGTGCTTGTTGTGCACTGGCTGCTTGTTGTACATACAGTGGTGTGTGTATGTGGCCTTGGCATTGACTAATGTGCATCCCCTGATGTCCTGTGGTGTTTGTAGTTTTTTGCTTTCGTGTGCATGTGTGGTTGGTTTGATGTGGCAGTGTGGGTCTGTGCAGGTGCCTTTCTTGTGTGATTTGCGTTATGTTGTGTGTGTTTTGTTCTTGAGTGATGATGTTGTGCACTCATGTTATGTTTGTGCTCCCATTGCCCTTCCACAGTTTGGCTGTCAGGGTATGTCTGTTTCTGATGTCATTCTGTGTGTGTTCCTGTGGTGTTTGTGTGTTGTCTTCATGCAGGCATCAGTCCAGGCGTCTCTGTGTGTGTGTGTTCTGTTTGTACCTACACCCGGGGTGTGTGTTTGTTTGTGTGTGTTTGTGCTGGGAGGTGTTGGCAGCCTTTAGTGTGATTGGCACTGGTGTTGTGTGTTCCATGTCAGCCACTCCTGCAGTGGCTGTCTCCCTGGTTGTTTGTTGTGTGGTGCAGGGTGTGTATTGTGCTTGCTTGTTGCTGTGCTTGTTGCTTGTTGGTGTGCATGGGTGTGCACAGGATGGGCACCTGGCCTGTGACCTGATGGGGTGTGTTGCTGTGTGGTTGGGGTGGTGTGTCCCTGTGGTCTTTGTGCCCTGCCCATGCCTTGGAGTGGCCCTGCCCTCTGCTTGTGCGCATGTGTTGACCGCTGCAGTGGCGTGAGCTGGAACGGAAGGTTGCTGCTAGTTGGCAGTTGATGTGTGTCCTGGATGCTGAGGGGTGACTTTGTGCCAGGTGGGTAATGTGTGAGTGCCCTTGTGGATGTGTTGTGACCCCCAGCAGGGTGTTTGTAGTGAATTTGTACCCTGCGTCGGCGTGTGTGTTGTGTGTTGTGTTTGTGTAGCTGCGTACCTGCGGCAGCGTCCGCGGCGGCCCATTTGATGATAGTACATCACCAGATGCATATGTAGGGCTCGGTCCATTGCGTTCATGACCGCTGCTCTGCTATCGCGCTCCGATGTCGAGTTTACGCCGTGTCAGATTAGGCGGCGTCTCCGCTGCAGTGCGTCTGCTTGTTTTGGCCATCCTAATTTGTTGAGCAGGGCGGACGTCATTCCGCACGGCGGTGAGTCTCCATTGGCTCCCACCGCTGCGGTGCCGGGCGCACTTTGATGGCGGTGTGCGTGGCTCGGCGGCGGACGGGAAATGACCTATGTTTTACTATACTAATATGGCGGACGTGAGTTCCGCTGCTCGCGGGCGGAAAAAGGCGTTTTTCCGCCCCGCCAGTACCACGGTGGTGCCACCGCCTGACATCCTAATGGGCCCCTAAATTTCATTTAATTTGAAAGTATTAAAATGAATACCTGAGTATTAATACACTCCCCCAATCAAAACCCCTATTTCCCATATATCCCGTCCAAGGGAAAAAGTGCAAAGCAAAATTAAAATATTTTAAATTAATCAATACATTTATAGATATTTAATATAGTTTTTAAATAAATTAGCAACAAATGACATTGTTTAATAAAACTCAAATAATAAAAAGAAAACACCTGAGTATTAATACACTACCCAACCCACACCTATCCATTTAAATTAAATTATACGATGTATATTTTTTAAACAATTAAAAAAATTGTAAAATAAAACTATTACTATTAACTATTTCTTTGCTAAAAATAAAAATATAAAAAATAATCAACTTCCCTTGGTATGTGTTGTAATGACACATGCATTGTAATGGCATGTGATGTAATGGCAACTGCGTTGTAAATGTTGCGTTGTAAAGGCATTACGATGTAATTCCTGCATTGTAATGGAAGTTTCCTGTGAAGAATATCAAGGACAAAAATATCTTCAAGGTAAGTTTCCTTGGGAAAGCAAATTTTTACTATATATAACTCCACATATACGTACCTTGATGATATATATATATATTTTCAAGGTACGTAGACATCAAGTGTAAAATAGTAAATCCATATTTACTTATTTGCATCTATCTCATGTATATTTTGTTCCTCGATATTTTTGATACAATATTGTGCCCACATGATATTTTTGTTACGGATCTTCCGTCAGTGATCCCCCTTGAGCCTCATGCATATTTATAATTACTACTTCTATTTCAGATTCCAAAAAGCATGCAAATATTTATGTGCTACTTCTGGTAGACAAACACAACTTCTCAAGGCTTTATCCATGTGCTTTGAGGCGCTGAGGTCTGCTTGTCTCACATCTAATCAAAAAGACAGTCTTATTGGCAAACAGCAGAGGGCTCATTGTCACTGATGAGAAATGACATGAGCCCATCCTCTTGTTACTGCAACGAAGCCCCCGAACACAGAGGGGGAGATTGGGCTTTACGGCTGGGACCTAGTGAGTAGAATTGGCGACTCCTTACATGCAGGCACCAGAGGGAACTTTACTGCTGTGGTTCCAAAAAGGCTGAATGTCACTATCCTCATATGAAAAGATTTCCAATAAATGTGTATGTGTGCTATGATTGGGTAGAGCATGTGGAGAAACCACATGTCAAAGAAATTGTACTTGGTAGTAGTGGTACCAAACACTCTGAAACAATTCTGATGTGCCTCCCATAGCTCCTCTCAAGTCATCACCACAATTGTAAACAGATGTATGGGAGTGGGAAGCTTCACTTTGGAGGTCTAGCTGCTACTCGTTTGGGGCACTAGCCTAAGGGTTATGTGATCCCCATCAGTATTTCTTTCAATATCACTTCTATCTTCTTCATAATGCAGCACCTGGAGGAGAGATGCTTCTTCTTCTTCTTTTGCTGTTATTCTTATTCTTCTCCTTCTTGTTCTTCTTCTTTTTCTTCTTCTTCTTCTTCTTCTTCTTCTTCTTCTTCTTATTATTATTATTATTTTTACTACTATTATTATTATCATTGTTAATAATAATAATTATAATAATAATACCATTACTACTTTTACTACTACTATCATTCATTACAGTAATAAAAAGATATTAGCATAATAATCATCATCATCATCATAGTATTATTAATATTAGGATTTTTATTAGTGAGGATAATAGTGTAGTTGTTCATCTTTTTGTTGGTATTGTCATTATAATGATGTTGTTGGTGTTGTTAGTGTTGTTTTTAATATTAGTATCATTATTATTATTTATACTATTATTATTAGTAGTATTCTTATTAGTATTATTTGTATTACTGATATTATTGGAGAAGTGTGGCTCACTGGTTAGAGGAGGCAGACCCTGAAGCAGAGGTCAGACCCGGGACCAGGGTTCAATTCCTGACGCGGCAGGGTCTTGAGCCCAAATATCTGGGCATTAGCCTGCTTAATCTCCACTACGGCCCCCCCCCCCGCGGCGGGTTGCCTGGATTCCACCTTGGGGATGCCCATTACGGGTATCTCACAGGGAAAAAAAGCCAGGACGGGTTCCCAAGGCAAGCGCTGAGATGCCTGTGGGTAATCGAGCGCTATATAAGAACGCATATTAATAATAATTGCTGTTATTAATATTATTACTACTATTGTTATTCATATTATTATGAGAGTCCGGGTAGTGGCATATGCCTTGCTTTTGCACAACCCATTCATTGGAGGATAGCCCAAAACTTTATGTGTTTACATTTAGCAGGGAATAAGCAGGGATTCATGGCATTGTGAGGGTGAGGGCATAGCTTTAATTCACTCCCGAAACAACACGCAAAACACCAAGGGTCCAATTTACTTGTGTCGTGGTTGTGCCACTTTTGTGGTACAACCATAGTGTAAAATACAAGTCGAGATTTAGAAAGCCACACATGGGACGATTTGCATCACCTTGTATGGCATTGTAAAAAAAATAAGTAACATAACACAGCACCTTTCACTGTGTTGCGTTACACTGCATTGGGTAGGTGTTGGACTTGGCCCTTCTGGCAGGTTCACCCCTAAACTTTTTGCTTTCATATATGACTTGGTGTTAGTTAGTTTTTGGCTTCTGCGCACTTTCACTGTGTCCCAGTGTAAAGTGCGTGTGCACTCTGAGTGCATGTTGTGAGATTGGCCTGCCCTCCCATAGGAATGCATGGGGAATGTATGTGTCCATGGTAGTTCCTGATGCAGGGGGAGTGCATGGTTGAGTTTGGTATGTGCGAACTCGTGAGAGTAAATGCTGCGCGATGATGTGTGCGGCGTTAATGTGTCTAGTGTGGAAGTGCCACTTCTAGAAGTTGGCATGTCTGTGTAATAAAGGTGAAATGACTGTCTGGTTTGTGATTGGCTGGAGCTGGCTGGTGTGCCTGGCTCCAGGAGTCAGGATGGGGCGGCCCCGGTGGTGAATAGAGAGATTGACAGCCAGATGGGTGGGAGAAGTGAACCTGGGACCTGACTAGGGCTGGGCTTTACCCACACAATGCTGGCTCCGCCCCCTGTGGTGCGTCTGATGTCCCTAGCCTGTCCTGTGAATGGGGAGAGAGGCTGAGCATAACATAGTGCTCCAAAACCAGCTGCAACTGGTTTTTACCTACCCTGCAACCCAAAGACAAAGGATTTCTGGGTATAAGAAGTGCTTCTACAAAGGACCGGAAGCCGACGGGAGCCTACCCCGCGCTCCGGCGTGAGAAGGGGGTGCCGCCGCCAGCGAGGCCCCGTAGAGGAGAGCCCTGTGTGCAGCTTCTAACCACCGCAAGCCCAGCCGTGCGATTCCTGGGGAGGGGGCGCGAGGCACATTGCAGGTGCCTGCCCCCTCCGCCTTCTTGTGAGGAGCCCTGCATCAAGAGAGAAACATCCGGTGAGTGGGGCCCCTGCGTTTCTTTGGGCAGAGGGGGCGTCAGGGCACATAACCGGTGCCCGCCCCCCCAGTGGTGCTAGCTCCGTCTTGGGGGCATTTTTGAATTCAGAGCCCACGAGGCTCCACCACACGCATTGGGGGCCTTTGTTTCCGAGTCCCCAGAGGGGGACTCCAACGTCTGGGCACACAATTACCTCAGAGCCCACGAGGCTCCAACCTGGGCATTTGGCATAAAGAGCCCACAAGGCACCACATGGGCATTTGTTTTCGCTCCCACCTTGTCCCGCAGTCATTTTTGTATGTAGAGCCTGAGAGGCTCCAGGGGACACAGTTGTTCATTTCTTTCGAGCCCACGAGGCTCCAATGTTGGCCGCATTCCTATATTCAGAGCCCCAGAGGAGAGCCAGGGAGCACGCTGGTGCCCAGGCTCAGTTCCCCAGCTGGCCAGCACTTAGTGGGCAGCCGCTTCGTTTAGGTCTGAACCCCTGCGCATTCTTCTTTGGTTGCCAGCGCAGCCCAGCCCTGACATTGTGGACACAGGGCGCTTCAGCCCCTGAGAGGCCAAGTCGGCCTGGGGACAGTTTATGTGTTGTGCCCCTGCGTGTGGTGCATGTTTTTGCCTCATGTGATTTTTGCGCAAATGTGATACTTGCCTAATGTGATTTATGCA
This sequence comes from Lissotriton helveticus, assembly GCF_964261635.1. Taxonomy (NCBI): domain Eukaryota; kingdom Metazoa; phylum Chordata; class Amphibia; order Caudata; family Salamandridae; genus Lissotriton; species Lissotriton helveticus. Next base: position 318,590,482 of record NC_136068.1, read on the forward strand.
AAGAATGCAATGCTCATTTCTACATCTAAATGCGTTTATGCTTAGGAGGTTGTTTTACCTAGTATAGTTATGCTAGTGAGTTCATGCTTCCCTGCATGATATATGCCTAAGGTGGTTAGGGTTGCGTAGTGTGTTCCTACCTTCTACCAGTGGTTACTGGTTGTGTGCTACATTTGCTATTTGGTGCTACAGTTATTATATGTTCTATGTGCTAAGCATTATTCCTACAAAGTGCTAATTCTACCAAGTGCTAGTTCTAAAAGTGCTTATTCCTGACAGTGGCCCACGTGGCCCTGTCCCGTGTACATAATCCCCTGTAAATTCTGCCCGTGCCTGTGGCACATTGTAAAATGTGTGTTTATTATCTAATGTGTTTGGTATAATACAAAGGCTATTTTTATATATAATCTTGTGTGGAGTTTTCTTTGTGGTGGGCCTTGGGTGTTGTTGCTGGGTGCGCGCGCAAACACTTTACACCTTGCCTCCGGGATAAGCCTGACTGCTAGTGCCAAGCTACCAAGGGGGTGAGCAGGGGTTATCTTTGGCGGGTGACTTCCTTGCCCTGACTTCAGTGGTGGTTTCTGCCTGGCTTTGGTGCAAGCCTTAGCCAACGAGAAATCCCCATTTCTAACAGTAGGCATTGAATGAGTGGAGCATGGGCGTTCTCAGACATTCACCCATGTATTTTGACACAAACCCAGATCTACCAAAGGCAGCTAGCCTTAGTTTTTGCCAATGGTGCATCTACCCAATGGAAACGTAACATGCCTCTGAGGACTGTTTTTGTGCAACATGGTACACCTTCTTGAACAAAAACAAACTTGATCATAGTGCAGGCACCCTTGTAATATGATGCAAGGGTGGTTGCTTTGGGGCTAGGAGAGAGATGAACAGCACCCTAGCGTTATAAATATGGCACTGTTCAGCTCGTTCCCAATCGCACAACACAGCACAGCAACTTGTCTTGCTGCATTGCATGGCGTGAACTCTTAGCAAATCTGCCCACAGTACATAATCTGTATGATGAAATTGAAATTAAACAATGAATATTTATTTACAATGAATTTCCTCAAAAGCGTTCTATAGTGAGCTCTCATGATTAAGCTACCAATACAGATAAAATATAACACCACATGAAAAAAACATTCTAAAGAATCATGTATCATACCAAAGAGCAACAGGTTCAGCAGTTCCATAAGTAGAATGGGTGTATCTCAGGGAGGAAACAAGCCTACCAAACCAACAACTGGTATGCCACTGCCTAGGGAAGGTCACCTATGCAGAAACACTGGGTCTTGTAAAGGAATCACCAAATATAAGTGCAAGCCTTCCTCTTGAGTTACAAACTTCCTAGCAGCTGAATTTCTTGCTTTGGTATAGAAACATTCAGGACAGGATGCTCTCACTATGATCTGGGATAGAGTGACAGCCTGGCCACAAACACCCTGCCTCCTCTGATCATCTCTTTGTCCCTTGCACAATTCACACTTTCACAAATGGTAACCAGGTCAGAAGGTGGGCTCACTTGTGTGGACCTCTAAGTGGACAAATAGCACCTTGCCATCAGAAGTCGACCACATAGAAGTGGACGTTATGAGCTACACAACTACTTCACTCCTAAGCATGACTGCAGCACAGCAGCATGCCACATTCCAAGACAATTATATAAATCTTTCAGCACATCCTTGTCACGCCTGCCAGGTCGCGTTTACCACCAAAGATGGCCGCCCCGCATCGCGCATGTGCGAGGAGGTCAGGCAAAAGCCAAAAGCCTGACTTCCCCTGAGAGCGGTGCTTCGCGCTCTAGTGTTTTGGCCTTTGCGTCGCATCACTTCCGCCTAGCCGCATTTCCTCACTGTTTCTACAGAGCTCCTTACGTTCCGGTATTTTTATGCAACTATTTGCGGGACCGGTTCTTTCTCCCGTTCTGAGCCCCCTTTGAGCACCTTGTCCCTCGAGTGTCACTCTGCTCGGATTGAGCCTTGTCACTCCCTCTCTTCGCCTCCGTCTTTTGCCCTCTGGGCGGACTCGAAGATTCCCCTCCTCTTGGAGACTTAGAGCCGGCTATCCACTCCTCTGCTCCCTGGGGTTGATCTGTCTGTTTCTCCCGGTTCCGCCGGCCGGCCGGACTTCACGTTCCGTCGGTCGGCCGGACTTGGGTTGGACAGGTTGTCTAACTCTTCAGGGGCATTGTGGTAGTTGTGGTCCGCCTGGGTCCTTTTATTCTCCCCTATTCATTTACGCACCATTTTTTGGACATCCATTAGGTATTGGATCCTGGCACGCGTCACAGACTGGAAGGCTTGAAGAACTGGTAAAAGCGCCTTACGCTACCTTCCTATTTAAGTCTAGATGAAGACAGCGGTATGTTGATTTGTGTTAATATGTTTCAGAACCTGCAGGCTTGCAGACCAATACTAGGATCTTACAACCTCCTCTGACAAAGCAGATCAAGATAGGGTAAGCGTAATACTGTAGTGCTAGTTCACATAGCGTTGATTAGGCACTCCTAGTATACATTTTTGTCGTCACCCATATAGGCTGCTAAAGGGTCGTTGTGGTTGTGGTCCAGTCTTTTGCACGCACCTGCGAGTACTCTTAGTTACCAGACTTGTAGGAGACTTCAAGAACTTCCTTAGGTAAATACACATAAACACATATTAGTTTGTTGTGATATTTCTCTTGTTGTTTTTTGACCAATATCTTTTCTTTTAGCACCTGTGTCCAACCTGTTGGAGTATCCTGTCCAAAGATTTTTTCCCCTTTCTTTCCTTGTTTTGTTCCCTCCTTTCCCTCCTTGTCCCCACGCTTCGGTTCCTGGTACTCCTGCGGAAACAGCACTTGGATCCTTACAATCCTCTGGAAATCGACCAGCTTGCCCCTAGCTACAAGAATGCAGACAATAGCTCACACAGTTTACTGCAACACAGGATGAAACTAATATTACTTTCCATGTGCAAACAGAACATTCCATCACAGTCACATCACAGTCACACAAAAGCGGGTGACCCCTTTTCTCTTCACAAATATAGCCCTCATTTGGGAGATGACTCTGCTAGCCACTTTCCACTCGAAAGCCACCTTAATGTATCCAGAGATAAGAATCAAGTGCCCTGTCCTGTACTAGGGGGCCTATTAGGATGGCGGGCGGATTGCCCCCGCCAGGCTGGCGGTAGCCACCTCCGGCCTGGTGGGGGCAATCCGCCCGCCATCCTCACTGAAATGACCCCCCACCACATTAGGATGGCTGGGGGGTCCGCGGCGGAACGCCCGCCGCACTGTTAAAAATGCGGGATGCACCCGCCACTGTGGCGGGTGAATCCTAATTCGACGCACGGGACCCCCGCCCTTATGACGGGCGGTCCCTTCCCACGACAGGATGGCGGGCGGACAAAGTCCGCCCGTCATCCTAATGAGCCCCTAGGTTCGTGGCCTCCTCTTCTTTTCATTGATAAACGTTTTATTGCACCTAGATGCAGCACGACCTACAAGAATTAGGCACTTATGATATCATTTTTTGATTTTATCTGCATGTTGTTCATTTTTCTTTTATCTTTGTAAACGTTTTTATTTAACCATACAATAAAATGCAAACAAACAGTTTCACACTGTTCAATGTTGGATCAGTTATCACTACCGCCGTGGCTTAAACAGTACAATCGCTGAAAAAGAGTTTGACAAATGCTCTTTTCAGCTACATTTGAAATTTCACTTGAATGTCACAACATGTTTCAAATATTTACTACCATCGACATAGTGACCTTCAAAAATATTGCATCCACTATTTCTTCTACCACTATATTACCAAGGTAAATTCAGATTTACCAATCTTAACTCTACCCCTACTTAACTTGATTTTATGGTAGTCAATATTTCTGTAGGTCTATATTTTGAGTGTGATGCAGTGGTAGCACACACTATAAAGTAGTTGCCATTAACTGTAGCAAAATGGCTGTCAAGGTAGTGTTTTATTCAATAAACCTAGTATTCATATAAAACAACAGTTTTTCTTCTTGTACATGAGGCTACAAATAACAAGGTGCATTGATTAAGATCCAGTCAATAACTACTTTGCTTCTCCCTGTTTTCATTCGTATGGCTGAGCACCTGGAAGTATTGCACAGTGTGCGAGAACAAACACAGGAGAGTGCAAATGCAGACAGTGCTTGTAGACACCTTGATGTTTAGCAAACACACATTTTAAAAAGTGTACATCGGCCCAAACATTATCATACATTTCTGGGGCTAGAACTTGAGTTGGACCAATGAGGGCTTCTGTCTGCACAGAAAAAAAGCATCCAGTTTCCTGTTTTGTTATTTGTGCTGCTGTGGAAAAACTTTTCTGCATCACAAAATTTGTTAGTACGATAGAAAAAAGTGATTTAGCTTTTGCAAAGCCGTCAATATGGCAAATTAGAGCGTTTCCGATACCTCAACACTTCCTTTAGTTAGCTTTTTTATGCTAAAAAGTGTATTTGGATGTATATATGTGTAACATTGTTTTGAATGGTAGTGCAATAACCTTTAAGTGTGCGACCATTTGAAAACTTAACCTGTGACTCATTAAATTCTTCTATTGTAAATATATTGGATTTATGGCCTGATTTAGAGTTTGAAGGTTGGATTACTCCATCACAAACGTGATGCATATGCCACTGACAATATTATTATTACAAATGCCATAGGATACAATGCACTTCCAATGAGGTGGATGGAATATCCATCATGTCACCCATTGACCAACCTCTTAATAATGTTCTTAATGTGATCATTGTCTCAGGTTTTTTGTCATTTGTACATTCATTCCAAGAGCAGTCGCCAATACCATTGTATAGAAGGCGTATGTCCGACCCTTCTTTCATTCAAAAGTGCATCCTCTGCAAAAGCATTTCTTCTGAATTGGTCATGATAATCTGATTCCACAGTCAACAAAGTTGTTACAAGAAGCCAAATATCTTCCTTCCCCCAGCATTTCCACTCCAAAACAAATATGCTCAGCCTACTCAAGAAGGCCTGTAAAAATATTCAAGTACAAATGAGGAGTTAAAAGAAATCGGGAAATTTCAGCGTAAAAGCGACAGCAGAATTTGTTGATTTCCATACTACTTCATAATTCATAGTTAAGAAGCACTGGCAAAGCCAAAAGGTCTGGCATTGCCTGCCTGCCTTCTGGTGTTGTCAATGTTTGTTGTGTTCTGGTTTGGCTTTGCAAAATGTTATTTTTAGAGGATCTACCAGGCCTTCACCATTGTTAGAAAAAAGGGCTAAAAGCAAGAATAGGTTTCAATATCCAAAAGCACACATTGCCAGTAAGCCTTGGCACTAAAGGGAACTACTTTGTGTGTGGATGTGCTCTTTGTCGAAGAGCAGAATGCCGTCAATCACAGTGAACCTTGCCAAGGGCGAAAGTGGTCTGACCCATTTCCTCATGTTGCATACTGCAGTGGGTGGCAGAAAAAAGGTGAAATCAATGGATAAAGAGAACTGGTTGAAAGCACCTATTAGTAAATATATGATATATATTTTTTTAGTAAACTAATTCCAGACCTAAAAAAATATTAGCTGACTCCTCAAGCGTTTTTTAGAGTTTCGTTGGAGGAAGCGGCTGCTCAAGTCATTTTGTGACCATTGGTGCTCTAAATATGGATATTTAAAGCAAGAAACGATCATTGGTGAATCCTGTGTGAGATATCAGTCATCAATGAATAATGAAAGCAGGTTACTTTCACGGAAAACCGTTAGCAACCAGGGAGTTCAGGATGGATTGTCCGGGACTGTGGTTCTTGGGCAAACCAAAGATTTCTTTGCAATGGGAGGGAATACACAAATTGAGTGGCATATTTACAAACCCTATCGCCACAGGAACGTAACCTTTTTAGACATTCCTGTAGCGATAGGGGCCTCGCCCTATTCAAAAGCGGCGCTAAGCCACTTAAAGTGGCTTAACAACTCCTTGTGAATAAGGCACTCTTTCACACTGTACTTAGCTTGAAAGGGATGGGCAAAGGTTGTTGCGGTGGGAGTTCCATTGCAACACCCATTAATTTTGGCGCTGCCCCATATTTACAAGCGTAGCGTAAATATTGGGCAACTTCAAATTAAAGACCAGGGAAAACCTGGTCTTAAGCAGGCGGAATGAGGACAAATTCTTTATTTATCCTCGTTTTGGCTGTTTCTATGTGTGCTGCATTGTGCAGCACACATAGAAACAGCAAAAAAAGTATGATTGTTTATATGCAGGAAGGTGTCCCTTCCTGCACATAAACAGTCATTTTAAAAATGATGAGTTGCAACTTCACTATCTGTACCAATGGCCATTTATGATTGATTGTGTGCAGGAAGGGATATCTCCCTGCACATAAACAATCATTTCCAAACTTAGGCACCCTTGCACTATGGTGCAAGGTGGCCTGCAATGGCACTAGGCAGCTAAATTTAGCGCCAGTGCAGGGAGAAATGCAGGGCTGCACTGTTTTAAATGTGGTGCAGCCATGCGTTTCTAAAGTGACGGAGTTCAGGCGTTAGCCTTTTTGGCTTAACACTGCGCTGCGCGATTTTAGTAGCAAATATGCCTCAAGTCTATTACTGAGAGGACTAACACTGAGCCAGTGTTTCCTTGCAAAAGTTCAGCACCTGCAGGCCATTAACCGTGAAGTTATTAATTACTGCACTGAAATAGAAATTCTGCTTGGGTGGGGGTGCTATTCATGGCCTGCTTTAGCACCGGCATTAAGATGCTAGAAAAGGCAGATCATCGCCTGTAGTCTGGGGCCTTTACATTAACAACAATAAACATCATACTTTATAAGGTATGCTTCAAGTATTGAGAATAATGACACCGACAACAAAGACTGAGCGGCGTTGCCAGGGCTAAGCTTTCGCTTAAGAAAGAAAAGGACCCACGTGCGTAGTGAAGGGCATTCAATTAGTCAGAAAATCTCACTCTTACAGCGAGGAAAGTCAAAGAGCTACATAATTTTTCTCCAGGAGGAAAAGATTTCAATATGAAACTAGAAAGAATTATTTAACATTGGTTTAGCAGTCCACAATTCGATAACTGGACTTACAACAGAAGCAGATGGGTAGAACAGTGGTGCAACTAGACCTAAACTTTAGGGGGGCTAAGATGTTGAGGGCATTATCTATGAGGCCATTACACCACAGTTGCATCACTTTTTGTGATGCTGCAGTGACGTGAAAAATGCGCCACACTGTGCCATATTTAGAAAGTGATGCATCTAGGCAGATGCGTCACTTTGTAAACCCCTGCGCTACATTATACCCGTATTATGTATGCAGGGTTGCCATACCGGCGCAGAATAGGCTTGTAGAAGTGTTGCAGGGAAATCTATGAGATTTCACTGCAACGCTTCTGCGGCCTCACTGCGTCAAATCCTTATGGCTGCTTGAAGAAGGCGTAAGGCGTGACGCAGGCCTTTTCAGATGCCCCCTGTGAAATGACACAGTGCTGGAGTTGTGTCTGTTTAAAGACACACTCCAGCTTTGCACCCACAGATACGTCAGGATTTCTGATGTGTCTGTCAATCCCTGGAGCATTGCTGTTTACTGCAACCATTTTCATAAAGGAGGCCCTGAACATGGGAACGGAGCCATCATCAAAGTCAGAGTCACAATCACACTTAGGGGAGGCAGAATTCTGTGCTTTCATTAGTGGGACAATCAATGGCAAAATGTGCTTTATAAGCGTTTAACATGAGAGTCATTGAAAAGGACTTGAAAACATCTTTTCAAGTATTTGAGACAATTCGTCTCCCTTCTCCCACCCCAGATGTTGTTGAAAATTAGTGGTCAGTTGTGTAGCTTAGAAACGTTTCTTTAATCTTTTCTCTTTATAATCATCTGTCAGCATAAGATACCTTTACAATATTCGAAAGATGTAGGATGTATGTTAGTAAACAAGATAACTGTCTTGGTGTAACGGGCAAGGTGCCTCAGGCTCTCATAGAAAGCAGAAAGTGATTTATTGATTGATTGATTTGATTCACTCTGTTACTAAACGGTAACCCTAAGCTCCACTTACCATCAAGTGTTCTTCATTTTGATATGTTTAGGCACTCTGAAAACTTCTAATGCAATTCATGTTTAAAAGACATGGGATGTAAAATAACAGGAAGCACAGAAACCAAGGGTGTGAGTATACAGGGTTCCCCACGGAGCAAAGAAAAGATGCCCAAACTTAAAATGTAACCATGAACACTGGCAGCTGAAGAATATAAAATAGTAATAGTAACTGAATTCCAATGGCCCAGGAGCACAGGTCACTGTAGCTCCTTGGAACCCATTGCTTGAGGAGCACCTCCAGCAGGGCATCCAGATTCCCAGAACAGTCCCTGGAGTTTTTTGGCTGTCGAACCCGCAGAGCTACCTTCCTCACAGCCTTATATGGTTCGACTTTTGCTAGTAATTAAAAGCACTTTCAAGACCCACAGGAGCCTTTTATACAGTTTCTATTTCTCCAGTAGAGGTCTGGTGAACACTTGTCTCCTGGGCAGGTCAGTGCTTAACCCCTTGGCCACGGCGGTAATTCCGCCGCGGCACTGGGGAGGACCGGGCCGCGCGGCGCCGCCATGCTCGTGATGGAACCACTCCGTCACGAGCCACGGGCACGCTGTGCTTGTGACCGAGTGGTTCCATCACAGCCCCGGCCGCTCATTAGAACGGCCGCACAGGAGCGGAATTCCTGCAGCATGGGCGGGGCGGCCGCGCCGTGACAGAACCACTCCGTCGCCAGCACAGTGCGTCCGTGGCTCGTGACTGAGTGGCTCCGTCACGAGCACGGAAGAGGTTAATTTTCACGAAGAATGTATGGCAATATTTTATTAACAAAACATGACTTACTTGTTAAATACCTAGATATCTATAAAAGGTAAACGCAGCAGCGAGAGCTAAAAGCAGCTACTCTATTGGATGAACTCCAGCCCGCACAGGGCGCACCCACCTCTTGGAGGGTGGAAGGATGGTTTAAGTGTTCTTTCCAAGAATTTCTTTTTAACAAGTATTTGCAAAGCCAATAGGTCTCAACTAGATGAGAACGATTGGCTTTGTCAATTTTTGTTAACCAGGTTGCATAGCTGAAAGAAAAGCGTGCACCAGCTGTGGTGCCATCCAACATGGCTAAAAGAAAAATGTACAACGTCAATTGCTCTTGCATAGGTGAGACAGATTGACTTTGACAACTCTTGTTTATGTCTTTCATCTATCCTGAGCTCCTTACAAATGGTTATATCGCAATGAGACTGACCAGGCCGGGAGTGGGGCGGCAGGGGGCACTGAAAGCAATGACAATATTGACATAAGAGAGCCGAAGGAATACTTTATGTGAGGTTGAACTTCACCCTGGCAGCCCAGTTCAGGGAGCTGACAGGAGTGGGGTGGGGGGCTAAAGCCCTATTATCCCAATGGTTGTTGCGTCACTAGGGTGGAAGAGTGAGGGCAATGCTGTAATAAACAGAAAGCTAGAGTATGGCTTCAAATTGGCAACACAGATCTGCCAACAGTTAAAACAAATTTTACTGTGGGAGGAGGAGTGAGTCTTGGAGGGGACATACTCTTCATGCCAAGAACTACATGAGAGGCACTTCTGTCCCTCACCCCACAAACCTACCTGAAAAAAGGCAAACGTTTGCTGAGACTGCCACTAATGGCCTGGGATATATTCAAACCCCTCAATCGGAATCAGCTTTGAGCCTCCTTGATGAATGAAACCAACTAAGTGCAGGGATTTCAGGCTCACCTTCACTTCCACTGAGTGAAATAGGCTCTTCACAAAGTGACCATGTGATGGGAGCCCATACTGTGTGAATGAATGAATGAATGGGAATTTGTAAAGCGCATACTAAGCCCAAGGGCATCAAGGCGCTCTGAACAGAAGAGCCTACAGGCAGAACCTGCATACATACTCAGACTCGTCTCGCCGGAAACAACCAGGTCTTAAGGGTCTTACGGAAGATTGAGTGAACTTGCTGGCCCGAGAGGGAAACAGGGAAAGAGTTCCATACCTTGGCTGCGGCCTGTGAAAAGGCTCTTCCACCCTCATCTTTTTGATTCTAGGAACCATGAGCACATTTTTATTAGCTGACCTGAGATTCCTAGAAGGAGCGTACCTATGGAAAATATTCTTTATGCCCACTGGGCCATGTCCATAGTATGCATTGTGAGTGAGGCATAGGGTCTTGAACAAGACTCTACGGTCCACCGGGAGCCAGTGCAATGAACAGAGAGCAGAAGAAGCCGAGTGACGCTTGGGAGGATTCAGAATTAGCCTAGCAGCGGCATTTTGTACCTGCTGAAGGCGGCGCTGCTGACCCTGTGTGACATCAGGTGGCACAGTATAAAATGGCAGGTTTGGTTAGTCATGGCATTTACCTTCCATGACTGCATTAAAACAATGTGCTTGTTGAGAAGAAATATAGGAAGTGTGGTGTATGTGACGATGTGGTACTGTAATGAGAAGTGCTCAGAAAATAATTGAAATGCTGTATGAGCGATGTAGTCAAACTGTAATAACAACAGGAGTTTCAGTAAAATAATTGAAATAATGGATGTGTCAGACCATACAAAGAAGAGCTTTTGCAGAAAAATAATTAAAGTGCTATATGTGTGATGTAGCAGAAATCACATTTTATTTGTAGGGGTGTATTATAATCACACTCATATAATCCTTGTTGTAGTAACATGACAAGTTTGAAATGTATTAACCTGAAACTTGATGCATTCTAGGCCCTTGAAAGATAACATGGAGAATCAACGTTCAAAGTGTGTAACTAGGAGAAACCATTAACGTGAAGAACTTGTGTTGTGAAACTGACAATTATTCATGTACTAAATGTGTTGTTTTACATGCAGGTAGATGCATTCACTGAAAGTAGTATAATTCTATTCAGTTACATAAAATTCATATGTCTTCTTATGTTAGCAAAATTCTGTAAGTCTGAAATGCAATTCCCCGGAAACTCTTGCTCTAGAATTAAAAGGTTGAAGTTCATGTGTGCTGTGGAAATTGTTCTTTCTCACATTTTGTATTGTAGGTGAAAAAATAACTCTTGTTAGCTAGAATAATGTCTTTGTTTTAGTATTTAGACAAGGAGAGGAGAAGGTTCAATCATGTGGCTTGAGTCGATAAAGTAAGGTCGTTGTGCTTCACACAGAAGAAGGCCTGGGAACCAAGGACAAAATGTAGCAAGGAAAAGAACATCGTTGTACCATGGAAAAATACTCACGGGATTGTACCCAAAGCAGATGGCGTGACTTGCAATGGATCTTGGGAATGTCACCTATGAATAATGTTCTGGTGGGATTAGGGAACGCGTCTCTTCCTTTGCCTTCGTAGAGAGAGCATCCTAGAGCAAGGTCTGTTTCGGTAGCTCCATGCTACACGACCCATTGATGGTGGAGAGACTTCTTAAGAAGACTCCACATGCTGACACCTTTATCCTTCTTCCTGACCATGCTTAAGTAGGAATGTCACTTTAGAGTTAGTGTAGGGATATTTTTAATGCTTTTATTTATCAATTCTCAATGTAGGGAAACCTGGACACTTGCTTTATGATCTTCTGCCTTCTACTTCTTGAACTAATTGTATTATTCATGCTGCATCATCTGAACTAGATATGCAGATTTGAATTCATGCTGATTCAGATGTATTTAGACTCCCCCCTGTATTGAGGTCTCTGTATGTTCAGTTATGTTTTGCTTTGTAATAAATCAACTAACACTATGTAGTTGTGTGTAGCTACTATGTGTCTAAGTAGATTATAGAATAATTGATTGTCTCCGTAACGACTTTTCTCCTCTCCATGCTTTCATGATGCAAAAAAGAACCATTGAATTGTGCTTCTAGAATAGGTCCAGCACTTATGGGCCCGGCCCTTTCAGTTAGTAACAGTGTATGATGGTTTGCACATGAAGCGAGGGAAGAATCTAGAACTAGTCTAGAAAAGTGGAACCTAGATCCCCAAAGCCCAAAATACAGCCCAATGACCAAGAATGGAAGGTGACGGAATTCGGCAGAGACTGATGAAGTTTGATGGTGCGGCGAGATCAGCGGTGGTAGGAGGAGTGAGTATTGGCAGTGTGTATCTTATGTGTTAGAGTGTGGGAATGGTTTGATTGTGTGATGTCTTGCATAATTGGTGTGAGAGTCGAGTGACTGCAGTTTGGGCCTGACGTGGTCCGAGGATTGAGATTTGAGTTGCAGGTCGTGAAGTGGCCTAAGATCCTGGGATATATTAAAGGTGCAGATTGAGATTGTAATTGTGTGACCGAACATTTGAAGAGTTGTCGTGAGACGTCATTGGCAGTTCCACCTAAGAAAGGGAACTTCGTGTGAATGGGACGCATGAGAATCATTTAGTGGACCTTGTGTACAGAGGTGAGCTATACTGATTCGAGTGGCCAGCATAGGTTGAAGGTCACTGTGTGTGAATGCTCTTAGATTATTAAATTCTATCAATCATTTAGATGCCAAACAATTACAGATTTTATGCCAATTGTGTGAGGTAATGCGTGTTGAGAAATTGTTAAGGAGGGTGAGCCGCTGTGAGGAGTGAATGTGAGATTAAAGAGTGTCACGCTGCAATAGGTCGGTTAGTGTAACACCATGCTGGGATTGGCTGGTAGTCATCTGGAAGTGTGGTTGGAAGAGAATGTTCCATTGTAACCTATTGAACAACAAATTGGAATTGGAATCATGCAATGTTTTAGGATGTTGTGAGAAATGTGTAGGGGTGATGAAGGTGTTGTTACTCAAATGGGTGAAGAGTTGCCACCCGAGTATACTTTGGCACATTACATGGAGACAAAAGTAGCGCTCCATACTATAATTTGGCTTCAAACTTTTGTCACAAGACCGGGCACTGCAAGCACGAGTGTCATTTAAATCCTGCAAATCAGTTGCAGGAAGGAGAACTCGTGCAGTTGGCAGATGGAGTAAATCAGTTACCAACAGTGACTAGGCAGAGGTCGCTCAATGCTGTGATGCAAGTGCCCCAACTTCTGAGAATCTCAGGGGGCAATTGAACCTATCATCAGATGCCCCTAATGGAAGCACTGGATGGATTTGATAATGACCCATCCTTTTGACGGTGCCTGAGGGAGGAAAAAGACTGTACACTTGGAGTACACTCGCCAACCTCAGACTGAAGCAACTCATCACAACGCCCACCCAATCCGCCGGCCACACGCTTAACCCGTCTTCTCAAGCCCGTACGTCTCCATCAGCCACACCACCAAACTCCTCTGGACCGACCACCGCTGCATCCACTTCACCTTCCAGAAACCCACCGCACCCAACAGATCCCCCGCCGCTGCTGGAGCAAAATCACCGAAGACCAACTACACGCAAACCTCGCTCTCAGCCCACCCCCTGAACCCTCCAACACCGACGACGCTGCCCACAGCCTCAGACGCTGGATCGAGGACTGCGCCAACACCCTTGCCCCGCTGAACAATCCCCCCACAGAGACACCAGCAAGAGGGCCAGCTGGTTCATCCCAGAACTCCTAGCCTCCAAGCAAGCCTGCCGGAAACTAGAGAAGAAATGGCACAGTGAACAAACTCCGGACAGCCACGCAGCACACAAGGACGCCATCCGCAACCACCACCACCTCATCAGGGCGGCCAAGAGGACCTCCTTCAAAGACCGCCTCGACAACAACGCACACAATAGCTAGGAGCTCTTCAACATCGTGAAGGAACTCTCCAACCCCAGCTCCAACACTAACGACATCCTGCCGTCGCAAGCCCTATGCGACTCCCTCGCCACATTCTTCCCCCGCAAGATAGCAGACATCCACAACAGCTTCAACACCCAGTAGGCCCCAACAGACAGCAACACAACAGACCCTCTGTACACCATCGACCACGACCCCCTGCTAGCCTGGGCCAGCGTGAGCATCGATGACACTATCAAGACCATGCGCTCAATCCACTCCGGCTCTCCGTCAGACCCATTCCCGCACCACATATTCAACTGAGCAAGCAGCTCCATTGCACCCCACCTGCGCAACATCATCAATCTCTTCCTTGAGACCGCGACCTTCCCAGAGATCTGGAAACAGCCGAGATAAACGCCCTACTCAAAAAACCTTAGGCAGACCCAAGAGACCTCAAGAACTTCCGGCCCATCTCTCTGCTCCCCTTCCCGGCCAAGGTCATCAAGAAAACCGTCAACAGGCAGCTAGCCCAATACCTCGATGAAAACAGAATCATGGACCCTTCCCAGTCAGGGTTTCGCAGCAACCACAGCTCCGAGACTGCCCTCATCGCTGCCACCGACAACATCAGGACCCTCCTGGACAATGGCGAGACCGCAGCACTCATCCTCCTAGACCTCTCTGCCGCCTTCGACACCGTCTGCCACCGCACACTAAGCACACGCCTCCACGCCGCAGGGATCCGAAAAAAGGCTCTGGATTGGACCACCTCCTTCCTCTCCAGCAGAAACCAGAGCATCCTCCTCCCCCATTCCATTCCAAAGCCTCCAAGATCATCTGCAGCGTACCCCAGGGATCCTCCCTCAGCCCGACGCTGTTCAACATTTACTTGCTCGCACACATCGCGCCCAACAGCACAACCTCAACATAATCTCCTACGCCGACGACACTCAGCTGATCCTCTCCCTCATCAAGTACCCCATCACCGCCAAAGCCAAACTCCATGAAGGAATGAAGGCCGTCGCCGACTGGATGAAGACCAGCTGTCTGAAGCTGAACTCGGACAGGAGGGAGGTCCTCATCCTCGGCTCCAACCTTTCAGCATGGGACGACTCCTAGTGGCCGATGGCACTGGGGGAAGCCGCAACACCCACCGACCACGCACGCAACCTCGGAATCATCCTCGACTCAACGCTCTCAATGACTAAGCAAGTCAACGCCGTCTCCTCCTCCTGCTTCAACACCCTCCGCATGCTCCGCAAGATCTACAGATTGATCCCGACAGATACAAGAAAAACAGTCACCCAGGCCCTCGTCAGCAGCAGACTCGACTACAGAAACAAAATCTACGCGGGTGCCCCGACCAAACTCATCAAACGACTACAATGCATCCAAAACCCCTCGGCACGACTGATCCTCGACGTACCACGCCACGGCCACATCACCCCCCACCTGAGAAACCTGCACTGGCTCCCCGTCAACAAGAGGAAATCCTTCAAGGTCCTCACCCGCGCACACAAGGCACTCCACAAGACTGGCCCAGCCCACCTCATCAGATGGCTCTCCTTCTACATCCCCAACCGCCAGCTACGCTACGCCAACCTCTCACTCACCACCGTCCTGCGCATCCGAAGAACACCCACCGGCGGGAGGTCCTTCTCCCACCTCGCCGCCAAGACATGGACACCCACCCACTGAGCCTACGACAGACCCAAGACCTGCTGACCTACAGGAGGATACTCAAGACCTGGATGTTCGATCAGTAGCGCCCCCCCCAGCACCTTGACACTCTCACAGGTATGTAGTGCGCTTTACAAATTATTGATTGATTGATTGATTGATTGAGAGTAGAGCAGATCCAATGAAGAAGCAGACATAGATGGTCATCTCATTACATTCTTCATTGACACTGGTGCTACCCGTTCTACTTTGAGATCTGCAGTAATCCTAAACCTGCCCCTCTCGGGAAAGTCAATTCAAGTTGAAGGAGTCTCTAACAAAATAATGACAAACCCGTTGACAGAGGAGGTATAGGTAAAAATCTGAACATTTCAAGATCACAATCAGTTAGTGGTGTGTGAATTGTGTCCAGTTTGTTTGCTAGACTAATGATCATGAAGTTACTTTCAAGTTGGCTAATCAGAACGATTGCACAGCTATGTTTCCTTTACCTACAGTGGGAGAGCTGCTGCTGGATTTTTGATACACTGTCTCTCCAGTGGGTTCAGATTTATTCTGGGGAGGATATTGGACTAATTGGAGGAGTCAAACCATTCTGCCTACAGAATAAGCCTAATGCAGAGTTTCCGAGAACACCTCAGGACAACCTGACCCCAGACACGGTGGCAGGGATTACACCTGTAATTGAGTCCATGATTGCCCAGGGCATTCAAAAAGAGATCATAGGAAGTCTGTTCAATTCACCACTCATGGGATTGCAGAAACCGAGCGTGAAATATCCCATTGTACAGGACCTTTGAAAGGTCAAACACATAGTGGTTCCATGTTGTCCCATGGTACCGAATCCATCAGTGAGCCTGGTTCAGATTCCTTGCGACGCTAAGTGGTACACAGTGATTGACCTCTGTCAGGCATTTTTCTCCATTCCATTGCACGAGGAGAGACAATTTTTTGTTGTTTTCCATCTGGAGAATCTTGTCTTAACATGGGGTGATATCCCTCAAGGGTATACTGAAAGTCCATCCATATTTAATCAGGTACTGAAAAGGAAACTTAAGAGCTTGACTTTTTACCGAAACTTAGTGCTAGTCCAGGACATAGATGACTTCTTCATTGCATCTAATACATGGGAGGCTTGTAAGGATAGTAGTATCGCCTTACTGAACCATCTGGTTGACAATGGGCATATGGCGTCTCCGAGTAAGCTTCAGTACTGTTAGAATGAAGTACAGTATTTGGGTAATTGAATCGAAAAAGGCAAGAGAAAGCTGTGTCCAGAAAGAGTGAAGGCAATCATGAAAATGAATCTGCCTAGTACCCAGAAACAGGACAGGATGTTTTTTGGAATGGTTGGCTACTGCCGACAATGGATTCCCAATTTCTCCTTGATGGCAAAGCCTTTGCAGATGCTGACCCACAAGGATGTGTGCGATCTGGTACCTTGGGATAACAATTGTTTGCTTGCTTTCCTTGAGTTGAGAGAGTGCCTGTGTCACACTACAGCTTCAGGAATGCCTCATTACAACAAAGCATTCTTGTTATTTTGGCATGAGAGAGAGGGTTGTGCTCTTTTTGTACTCACATAGACACCTGGAGGTGCCCGTAAACCTGTCTCCTTCTTCTCAGCTACATTAGATCCTATAGCTTCAGCGTTGTCCTGATGTCTCAAATCCATTGCTGCAACAGGTGTCCGTACTGAACATTATGAGAGCACTGTGATGGGTCATCCTCTTAGTGTAAATAAACTGCATTCAGTTGAGCTCCTGATGACGAGGACCAAAACACAGCACTTGATGAATAACATGTTAACAAGATATGAGCAGGTGTTGCTCACTGCTGATAATGTGACCTGAAATGCTGTTCTGTGTTAAACCCTACTACCTTGTTACCTGTTCCAAATGCAGATGAGTAAGATTGTGAAGACCATGACTGTCTAGATGTTACCGAACTTTGCACAAAGCCGAGACATGACATTCTCGGTGAACTATTGTCTGATTCCTATGTTATGTTATGTTATGTTAAGTATGCTTGTATATCACATGGCTACCCCAGCAACAGGGCGTCCCAGCGCTTGCAGACAGGCCAGATGGCAGAACACAGCAGGGGCCCTATGGAGCCCTTTTTGTTGACAGTTCAGACCTAAGAGATAATGAAGGTAATTTGAGAGCAGCGTTTGCTGTCTGTATCATCTCTGGAGTGGTGGAAGCTGATTTTTTACAGGGGGTACATTCCGCATAGGTAGCTGAAATTACAAGGGAAGTGGCTATTGTTAAGTGTGAAGCCCATGGAAGAGGAGACGACTTTGTTACTATAGGGAACAGATATGCAGATGAAGTTGCTAATTTTTGTGCTACACATGCATGTATTTTCAATGGGGAATATGTCGGCAAGAGTACAGAAAAGACCGAACTCAGCATGATGCTAGCTGTAGCAGAGACATGGGAAGAAATCAGGCGTTTGCAAATGAAAGCCACAAGACAGGAAAAGAGCAGGTTGTGAGAAAAGAGAAAATGACATATGGGTTTCAGTTGATGGTAGGGCAGTGTTGCCTGATTGTCTGTTAAACCCAATGGCAAGACAAATATACGGAACAGCTCACATAGGAAGAGATGCAATGGTGAGATCATTCAAGCAGAGTTGGTTCAATCCGAAGTTTCGCGTGGTTGCAGAAACTGTATGTCATCGTTGTGTTATGTGCAAACAAATGAATGGTGGGGAAAAGACTGGTGTTGCTTTGAGCCACATTGGCTGATCAGGGGATCCTTTCAATCATTTCCAAATGGATTTTGTTGATATGCCTGTGTGTAATGGGTTGAGATACATCTTGGTGGTTTTGTGTATCTTTTCTCGATGGGTGGAATCTTATCCAATTAGAAGGTGGGACAGTCTCACAGTAGCAAAGTTAATATTGAGGGAACTCATTCCAAGATTCGGATTTCCAACTACATTGGAGTCAGATAGAGAAACACACTTTCACAATATAGTCATAAAAATGGTTGTGTACTGCCTTGAGTGTGGATCAATTACTGCATTGTTGTTACAGGCCAGAGGCATCTAGCATGGTGGAGCAGATCAACAGAACTTTAAAAGCAAGACTTGCTAAAGCGTGTGCTTCGACATCTTTGAAATAGCCCAATGTGTTACCGTTGGTTCTAATGAGTTTGCGCAGCATTCCTGACAGGAGAACTGGGTTATCACCACATGAAATCTTAATAGGAAGAGCGACGCCACTGCATTGATTATTATCACAGTTGACTTGATCCTTGGCTACTGTAAAGGATTGGCTGATGTGGTTCATTCTATCTCTCACTAGGTTAAAGCAGCAACTGCACAAACCACAAACTTCAGGGACCTCTGCCACAACCTGAGCCCAGGTGATTGGATGCTCATCCAAAAGCACATGAGGAAAAACTGGCTCGACTCTCAGTGACGTCGTCCATATCAAGTGATACTGGTGGTGAATACTGCTGTGAAGTGTGGAGGAGAACCAAACTGGTTCCCTCCAATGAAACAGCTTCTCTCCCAGAAGTAGTTCCAGTTGTTACCGAGAGGTCACTGGAGAGGGAAAGCCAAGCTGTGGAGGTTACTGAAGACGCTGCATACTCACCAGATCAGTCTGAGGGGGGTCAAGCTATGCCACACCCTGGTAGATACTCTCAGGGAGATGGTAATGTTGTGAATGGTATAGAGTGGAATTCAGCAGGGGAGACTGGAGTGGAAATTGGTTGTGTGCAAATAAGGAAGAAAGATGCTGCAGATGAGAGGTGCCTGTGAGACAGAGAAGGAGGCATTTGAGACTGGCATCGGAAAGAGAACTTACACCGATAAGTGAATCCTCAGAGTCTGATCTGAGTGAACCAGAGCAAGCCACAGGAAGTGCTAGGAGGTTCAGGGGGCCAAGTGTATCATGTCAGAGGTATTCTTAACCCGAGTGGACTTCTCTGGTTGCAAATACCAGGGAGAGCGAGGTACAAGATTTCAATACTGACTGTCAAAATCTTAGTGAGAGTTCCTGGAGTTGAGGCTAATACACGTTTGTCATTGACTGTGCCTTTTCCACCAAGGTTGAGTGGCTTATGGTCTCTGATTCCGGAAGACATTGCATTACTACGCTTATGAGCTCCACAATCTCCTCAAGAGATTGCAGCACGGAAAGCTTAACTGTTACAATGAGTAATTGAGGAGATTGGCTCTGATCTCATAAGGGATGTAAATTGAACTTTTAACTGTTAATAAGTTGCCTGAAAGAAAATAACCGAGGCCCGAGTGGAAGAAGAATAAAAAAAGGAACTTTCATCTAGAAGATAGAGGGCTAGGGACGTCTTCCAAGCTGTGTATATGTTGTGCAAAGACTGTTAAACTAATTTTCTGAGATTCAAGGAAAGTTGCTCAAGGACTTTCTTACACATGAATAAGAGGCGGAGAAAAGACTTTGTGAATTGATCCTCTTACAGCTGCAATCTGAGCCACTTTTAAATGGAGTCTGGAAATTTGAAACGTAGGCACAAATGTATTATAGGTACACTCATTATAGGAGAAATCATAGTAATAGCTGTAGTTCTCACTGAAGCCATTGATTCTAGGTGCACATAAGGTTGAGGAACATTGAGTGGGGGTACATGTGACATCCACACCTACCATTGCTGCCTCGAAGGAGGGTACATAAGTATCTGAAAAGGGCTTAATACAGCAGACTAAACCCCTTCTTCATGTAGATTTGTCTAAAGGTGATTATACACTGAATGCTTAGGCTAAATTGCTTTATGAATACTTCAACACCATGTAAGTGAGATATTGTTATTTGTGTATGCAATTTCCTGCTTCGGTCGAGGAGGGGATTAGATACCATCACTTACCCTTGACATATGGCATTATTTATAGTTTGTTTTATGAGAAAGGTCACTATGAGTACTATTTCTAAAATTATAATGTAATACTCTCAGAAATACCAGTTTATAATATCTGAACAAATACTATTATTATAAGCACGAAGAGAGAATGGAAAAATATTTCAGACCCACTGTAACATTAGACACAACTTACATGCATAGACATAACCTAACCTGCATATTAACAGACATAGAAAAGAGATTTCAAGTAGAAGATAGACAGAGGGTATAAGTTGTTATTATTAACAATCAGGAAAGTAAGTTTGAGTGGAATAAGGAGGAGTTAGCTCACAAGGCTAAGGGAAGCTATGGTCCTATAGCTTTAGATTGGGAACAACGAGGAAAGCTTTGCATTTGTCAAGTTCAGAGTCGTTATGACACTGCAATCGTGGGACAGAGTGTTTGTGACCATATCTTTCTAGTCAATGTTCCTTGGAAGATGTTTCTGCAAGAATCAGTACAAGTGGTGCCAGGAGTATATTTTGTATATGGGAAGAACGCATATGTTCGGCCTCCAAAATATTCCTAAGGTACATGTTATGTGACAGTTGTGTTTCTAAAGGTATATCATGTGGAAGATTTATAAGATTTGTAGGGAAAATCGAACCATAGGGAAAAATGTGGACTAAGTGCTGGTGAGATTGTGGGAGACATATTTGGAGCCATGATACCTAGTTTAAGAGTGGTGGTGAATGACATCAAGATCAGGAAGGTGTCTACTATTGTGGATAAATGGTCGGTTAACACAGTTCAGTCATTGCTAATCAGAGATGGGGAGATGGTTTCGATAAGGGCAATGATGATGCAAAACCATTCTTGCATTACATGTGTTATTGGCCAAGGAACGCAGAGTCTGTCGAATGCAGAAGGTCCAACAGTGTTGTACTTGTATCGTTGATAGAAGTAAAGATCTGAGTGGATTTTTAAGCAACATCACTGAGATGCATCAGGAGATACATGATCTGGCAGCTGAGGGAGTTTGGGATAATATTGGAAAAGGATTTAGTGCAGTTGGGAGTTGGTTTGCAAAACTAGGAAAGGGAATTCTTGAATACATCTTGAAGTCAATAATAATTGTTGTAGTCTGTGTTATCATCTTCGTAGGTATTATAGGAGTGTACAAATGGCACAAAGTGACGCAAGTGGAATAACTCCTTAAGGGAAAGAGAGAGAAGGGTGGAAAGACTGCAGGACAGTCATTAGGAGAATTTGAAGCAGTTGGAGGAGTTCAGATAGAGGAGATTAGCTACAACATCTGTTTAGATTGGTCTACTCTACAGGGATTTTGGAGTGTTTTGTGATGACTCAACGTCATGAGAGTGGGGAACTAATGTAGTATAATGAGGGCAGAATAATCAGTCTTTTCAGTGGGTTTAGTTTCCAGTGCACATCTAATTTTGTGTATTGGAATGTTGACCCATTTTGTTATGCAAATAGTGCTATGCTTTAGATCAAAGAGCTCTATGGGTGGTATTGGGTGTTCCAGCCCAAGAACTAATGGGTTTTAATGCAGAGCTACAATAAAAGGAATAAAACATGAGAAATGTAATATTTTATACTGGAAGAGAATCCATCCAGTCTGAAACCTATGTTACATGTTTATGTATGTATATGGTATTTCTATAGGTAAAACTTTTCCACAAGGCAGCAGAGTTCTGTGCATGGTCAAGACATCACAAACATTTTCACCATGGTACAAAGATGCGTGCTTGGTGCTAGCAGCTAATTTCAGGAAAAGGGGACCAGCAGGAGGCCATATGACTCTGCACTTCTTCCTCCCCTGATGAAACGCAGTGCAGCAATTTTGTGTGCTGGATTATATTGCACTACGATTTAATAATTCTGTCCCAATGTGTTGCTATCCACCATTGAGAGCAGACAGGGAGGGCACTGGTGGGCACCTGCAGCTGTGAGCTGCAAAGTGCACACAATGAGAGAGAGACAAAGGGGCAGATTTACTAATAATTCATGCAGAGCAGCAAGCAACGTTTCTGAATTATGTAAGAGAGAGAGGAGAGGGCAGGAAAACACCACATCTATTACGATATGGTGCTAGTGCTCACTTTCAAATTTTTGGTGTACTTCTGGGTGGCTAGTACCACTCAAACTACTTTGCACAAGGTTGAAAGATGTGCGCTTGATACCTAGCATAGAATTTGTACTTGATAGATTACCTGCCAGTACAAAATACTAGGCTTACAAATACATTAAATATTTTCCACATTGTGTGCTATACAGTGCAGCACTCTGACAAAGTTTGAAAGGTTTGGAGAAAACAAAACTCTCTTACTTTACACCTGCCCCAAGGAGGAGCACATTTTCATGCAAAACCCTATCTACCATTGTTTGTAGATAGGGCTTGCATGAAAAGCCATGGGTGGTAGTGAGGAAACACCCATGTATCAGCGATAGGATACTCCCTTGACACAAAAGAGTGAAAAGCATGATTTTGTGTTACTTTAGGCAACTTTCAAGCATAAATTTGTTTCCCTTGGGAATATAAATTGGAAAATCAACTCTTTCCGAGGGTTTCTGTCACTTTATGTGGATGTGCATCAATGCAAAGTGTTAATAAGTCTGCCCAGAAGTGCCTGGGCTGTCTGCAGTGCATCACTCAGGAATCCTGTTGTCTGCTACCCTACCTTTGACAGTAATCCTTCACAAGTCCCCTGCTTGTCTGGACCAGGTATGAAAAGCGTTTTGGTGCACAACTTCAGAGGCTGTCTGTGCTATGTATATTGTCCTGGACGTGATGTAGCTCAATGTTCCCAGCTGCAACCTTCGGACAGCCACTGTTTGTAAGCTTGTACAACCAATAATCATCTGATGGAAATTGGGATGGGCCATTGCCCAATGCAAAGTCTACTCTTTGGAATGCTCTCCCTAGTCATCTTCAGTTTATAGAGCATTACTTCCCTGTCAGCAGATTCAGAGACATTTTAAGGCATGGGCAATGTGGGCTCTGGTCCTAGGCCCCAGACGTTCAGGTTGCCCCTGGTAGATCCATCTCTATTCTCTACACAGTCCTGCCATGATGACCTTTAATGATTTTTGAAACGTAGATTATTTTAAATACCATTTCCTTTATTTGTAATACTGGTAATGTGTGGTAGTTTATTACAGGCATTTTGCTAAGAAACAGGGGAATGGCTTCAGAGAGGTGGTGCTTGGGGTGTTACACTCCCCGTTATAAATGGATTTTCTGATAGAGTTGGCTATAGGTGCTTTCAGTTGGGTGTTGTGAAATTCCAGTTAGATGTCACCAGTAATTTTTACATACACACAGAAAAAAAATAAACACACTCTCTACCTCTCTGTTTTGAAAATTCTCAAAAATATTTGTTATTTTACTAAATATTATATTTTCTCTCTTAGTACTCCTACTAATTCACATTCTTCTCCCTTTCCACAGCCCTTTAGGCCCATCTCATGTACTCTGCTTGCCCTAGAATCTATTTAAACATTATTTGCCAACCTGATTGTCGGAAAATCTGAAGCTCATACCCCCACAATCTTACTGACCAAGCTTCACCTCTGCTGAGAAATGTGTTTATTTTTTTCACCACCATGCAACATCCATAAAAGGTTACTTTTAGATCAAAACATAACCTAACATATGAAAAATGGCAGTGGGTCCGCTGTTATATTACAACATTGAAAACAGACATCACTATCCCTTAATATTAAATGCAAACACATTTGTAATTTGGACCACTGTGCCTGTACAGTGTCAGTGACCTGGTCAAAGAGAGCACGGAAAGCTGAAATTGTATCATAAATCCAAGGCTGTTCCGAACATAGCCCCCCAAACTATGGGCCAGATTACGATTGCGGTGAATCCGCATCCTCCGGGCCGGCGGAAGCCACCGCCGGCCCGGAGGATGCGGATTCACCGCTGCGTGCAGAGAAATGACCCCTCGCCGAATTAGGATGGCGGGGGGTCATCTGCGTACGGCAAGACCGTCCGCCGTTTTTCCGCCGCGAAACCGCGGCGGAAAAGCGCTAATATGGTGGCGGTGTCTATCAGACACCGCCAGCCATATTAGGATTTGCATTTTGATATGCCTTTCCGCGGCGGCAATGCCGCCACGAAAAGGCATACGGTCTTTTCTTTGGGGGCCTGTTGCGGGCCCCCAGGGTGAGGGGGGTGGGGGTGCACATGGGGGGTACCTATGGTACCCCCCTGCATTTGCATGCAGGAAGCGGCAGGCACCGCGCAGTGCCTGCCGCTTTGTGCATGCAAATGCACTGCTTGCATTTTTAACATGGCGGCGGGTGCTGCTTCAAGCAGCACCCACCGCAATGTTAAACATACAGGATGTGACCGCCAGGGTGGCGGTCACATCCTAATTTGCACGGAGGGACCGCCGCTGCCCCTGCGGACGGTCCCTCCACCTCTGGGTGACGGACGGACGCAGATCCATCCGCCATCCTAATAGGGCCCTATGTTTGGCCCAGGGCCCCCAAAATCCTTAAGATGTCCCTCAGCAGATTGTTGAATACTTATATGCTTAATTGATGTTAGGATGACATTGGTCATTGTTCCATGCATTGATCCTTAGTGCAAGGATGCCTAAATTGGTATTATTGTGCTTTACGAGATACAATAACATAATTTAACATAACATATGCCGAAA
This sequence comes from Lissotriton helveticus, assembly GCF_964261635.1. Lineage (NCBI taxonomy): Eukaryota > Metazoa > Chordata > Amphibia > Caudata > Salamandridae > Lissotriton > Lissotriton helveticus. The sequence goes on from NC_136068.1 coordinate 318,615,361, forward strand.
TGTATGCCACCTGGTTCAAATACTGACAGTTCTGACTCAGTTTAAACTAATGCATGAAACTACTTACATTGAATCCCAAAGCTCTCATTTCTGTGATCCCTGGCAAATAATTTACCTGAGCCTCAATGCTGTAATTTTTTTTAAGTTGAGGCACTGACAAGGTGGCAAAAATTAAGCATAAAAAGAAGCAATTTATATTCTTGTAGGCATATAATAATACCGATTAAGTGTAGTGATTGGAAGAACTATGACATAACTACATTATTATTTACATCCTATTTGCTTTTGAACCATCAACAAAACACCATGAAGTAATATGTACAGTTGGCAATTCTAACACAGGGAGATGATGGAGGGAGCACGAAAACTATGGATTTAGATCCAGATCTCTGTACGGGGGTGAATGTACGACATCGTTCTGCATTCTACTTTTGAGCATTATGGAAGGTGCCACTCTCTTGATGATCTACATGCCATGACTACCTGGAATGGGTTGGTAGTTAAAAAGACAGACATGGTTTAGTGTCACGCATGACATGGGGCCACTTGCCAGCTTCTCATTTACAGACAGTCTGTGACAGACAATGTGTAGTGTGAAGTTCTTTGGTGTGGGATAGCACAGCAGTATAGAGGATCCCACAGCATTATAGAGGATCCTAGAAGGGCATGATATCAAAGAAAGATGCCTGCTAGTTCCATGTGCTCTCTCTCCATGTTTTCATGGATGCCATTTCCAATCCTGGTTGTTCTTCTGTGAATCATTTCCATTAGGCATTGCATTCTGATTAGTTCAAGGAAAGCGAACAAGACTACAAGAGCCACAAAGCATGAAGATGTCACACAAAAGCACAGAAGTGGAAACAGTGTCCATAATGTAAAGGAAGAAGGCACCTTATTGCAAAGTAAAGGGCACGTGGCAGAATTTGGGGGTCAATTAGGATGGCGGACGGATCGCCACCGCCATGCAGGCGGTGGCGATCCGTCCGCCATCCTTGCCTGTCCACCACCTATTTCCCCCCCGCCATATTACAATGGCGGGGGGGACCGTGGCGGACGGGAAGACCGGCTGCCGCTTTTCCGCCGCGGTCGCAAGGCGACCACGGCGGAAAAGCTCTAATATGGTGGCGGTGTCTATCAGACACCGCCTGCCATATTAAGATGTGCTGGGGGCTATGCCTTTCCCGTTGCGGGCCCCCAGGGTGAAGGGGGTGGTGGGGGTGCACATGGGCGGTACCTATGGAACCCCACTGCAGTTGCATGCACAATGCGGCAGGCACCGCGCGGTGCCTGCCGCTTTTTGCATTCAAATGCACAGCATGCATTTTTAACTTTGCGGCGGGTGAAGCTTAAAGCAGCACCCGCCGCAATGTTAAATATACGGGATGTGACCGCCAGGGAGGCGGTCATATCCTAATTCCAACGGAGGGAATGCCGCTGCCCCTGCGGACGGTCCCTCCACCTCCGGGGTGGCGGACGGATGCAGGTCCGTCCGCCATCATAATCGACCCCTTGGTTGGAGGTAAGAGAAGGGGTACAGGGTGACGGCTAGTAGTTGGCTAAATAAATTATGCGTAAAATTACTTATGCGTGTGAGGAGTTTTTTGTGCTTTGAGAACTAACGTGTTACATCAGGTTTGTAAGATGTAAGGAGATGTAGGCACAGGGTTGGTAGCTAAATTGTCAGGATATGTGTGTGTATGAAACATGCGCTGCGATCCCAGTTTCAAAACTATACTTACTAAACGGTGTGATCTACTGCAAATTGCTCTGGTTCACGAGACCTTATTTTAGATACAGTTATTAGCCATGTCTAACTGTTGTATGAAGCTGGTCCAACTACTTTTCCCTAAGTGTCCTAACATTTGACAACAAATGTAGGTCATATTGAGTGATTGCATTTTCTTTTGTGCAGAAATAGAGTACCTTTGTAGTGTTTTTGTTTACTAGGGGGGGCTTAGTATATGTTCCCCCCTTTTTAAAAAAAAAGTTTGACTGTTAAATGCTTAAACTGCATAGTGGCTGCTGGCTCAGCAGTTACTCTAGCTCTTGCACTTAACCCCTTCAGTGCTAATGACAAGGGTAACTCGTCATGTAGGGCCCATTGATTTCAATGGAAAGTCAATGGACCTACATGCACACCCCTTAGCAGCCAAAACAACAACTATTCGCTCTGGCTCAACTCCATCTCCAGAATTTCTGGCCTGCCCTCTGTTTGTGCCATTTAACGTAAACTGCCAGGGACCCAAAAAATGGGTTGGCAGGAAGCATCTCTGCCGTGCTGCGGGCATGTTGGAGAATGAATGGATAAACACGCAAAGGACTGTGGGAGGCACTGAAACCTAATAGAGTAACAGAGATAATGGACTCACTCGTCAACAGCGAGCTTCTTCGAAAAGCCCCTTTTTCTTTTTAATACCTTAATCGGACTTAATCTCTTTAAGTTCTATTTAAGCTTTTTTTCCAATGGCCTATGGCTGAAATCAATTGTAGACGTCTTGATAAGATTGTGCAGTGGCCAGTAGGTATTTTATTATTCTAGGTAACAGCGGGCCATAATCTAAATTAAGATTTGATCCTGGAGTCGCAGCTACGGGATGGCTTTCAATACAAGCGTCTAAAAGAGGGATATGTGCACTGCAACAGAAAATGGCTCTTTACCTGCTGCCATCATCTACCTCTGAAATGATTTTTTTTGCTGCAGACAAGATTTCCTTAACCCTGTACTCAGGGAAGCTGACAACTGGAGGACATAGCTACCACCAAACCACAATTGTCAGTAACTGCAGTGAGAGGTAGAAAGTTCTTGAGTTGAGAATGCTTTGGAGGCATGGGCAGCAGTGTAGGTGCCATGGGTGAGTGGGTAGGTGGGCAGAGCTGGATCTGATTCTAGTGATCACTGTATGTCTTGTAGGGTCCTGTTTGAGCTTCCCTCACACTGATCGTAGCATTGAATCTACCCTGAGAAGAATATATTGCTCAGTGTTTCAAGGCGTTAAGATTAACAGCCGCGGTCCGTGCAGGTAACAGCGGTGGGGCCACGTGGGGGGGAGGGGGGACGATGCAGAGGGAAAATTTATTATTTATTTAATTTTCCCTCAGCATCGTCCCTCGAAATCCCCCCCCCCCACGCGGCTTCACTGCCCCACCGCTGTTACCTGCACGGACAGCAGCTGGTTGCGAATAGAATGAACAAACCACAAAGTTTCCTACAAAAAAGGTAATGTTACTAAATTCAGCAATAATAGATACTTCCAGGATCTCATGCTAAAAGGGTTCAAAACGTAGCTGCGGTGAACAGGGTTTGAAAATAGATTTAGTATGTTATGTTATGTTATGTTATTGTTTTTTATTGTGCGCACAGCTACTCCAGCCAAGGAGCGTCCTGGCGCATAGACAAGGAGAAACATAACACAACAGGAAAAAAGAAGACTAAAAAAGACAGCTAAAACAGGAAAGTTTTTATTGCTTTCCGGAAGATCGTGAGGTCCTCCACATAATACAAAGAAAAAAAGATATTTCCAACCTCATAGAGAGCTTACAATCACCGGGCATGATGCATGTAGCACACCATATTTTGTAGTTTCCTCCACATGGCATAAACATCTGTTATTCAGTGCCAAGATACGTACGGGCAGTGGCAGCTACTCTGATAAGGCGGAGCAGTCTCAACCCACTGCTTTGAAGTAGTGCAAGAAAGAAAAAATACAATTATAATACCTCAATTTTATTATCATTTTATTTTGTCCCTCTGTAGCAGCTTTGCATAACAGGGCAAAGCAGGGCTGGTTGAAAGAGGTAGCACGCTCCTAAGTGCGCAATGACAGTTTGGCTGGCCCTCTCGGGCCCGCTAAACATTCATTGCGCACTTTGCATGTTCTCCATGCAGGCTGCATTACAGCCTGCATGGAGAACATGCCCAGGCCCCCAGTCCCTGGGTAAGCACTGAAACATGGCACTCAGACCAATCACAACGCTGCATTGTAGCGTTGTGATTGGTCAGGGGAGCCTGGCTGTCTGCTTCTTGTTCGAGGAGATACGACGGCAGCGGTAAGGTAAGTTTTTAATTTTTTTTAAATATTCCCCTCTACCCCAACCCACCCTGGCCCACCATCCCAATCTATGCCGGCCGCTACTGCCTTCAGGTAAATGAATGCTTTACAAATACACATTATGTTATGTTATTGTAGGTTATGATATGTTATGGCATGAAAGAAGCAGCATTTGTGTTACTTTGAATGACCCTGTTTTGCTTCATAATCTCTGAGCGTCGTGGACAGTGGGCTGGATTCCTAGCCTCATGTGCTAAGCTTATCCAACGTAAACGAGTGTTTATGGGCCAGTTTTGCCACCTCCAAATTCTCACTATCCACTGACACACTACCAACTCTCTATACAATCAAACACACACTCGCTCGTTCTCTTTCTTAACTGACCAGCGATGTTGGTTTTCAACCACATAAGACCATGGCCTTAGTCGTTGCAGGCAAATCAAACCTGAAATAATTGGTCAAAGTGCCAATGTGTTTTTAAATGTCTTGTGGATGGTGAAAGATGAAAAAAATGTTTGTTTCGTTATCTGTCTCAGCTATCTGTCCATGACTCAAATACTATCCTTCCTAATTTTGTGTTTGTTCCACCCAGGAGCATTTTTACCTCGCAGTTTTCTGACTGGATGAGTTGTAACCTTACAATGCTTACCTAAGGGGACAATTTATTTATTTTCTTTGGAGCACTAAGTAAGAGTGCAGCTGTTTTCTTGCTCTCTCTTGCTTTATCCCCCTTTTGCTTTTCGATTCCACTTCTCAGAGCTCCACGTGTTGATTTTATTTAATATTTTAGTTTTATTTTTACCATTGGTAAGATGAGCTTCTCACTTCCTTAATCATGCTTTGTTTGTACTGGTTTTTATACCAGCGCCTCTGATGCTCTACCATGCTCCCCTTTCTGATCTTCGTTTTAATTAATACATTTATTTATTTATTTGTGAGGTCCCACAGCTGCAAAGTGCTGGCAGACTGCTCACTTTCTTTATCGCATGCTCTTTTTTTTTTTAAATACTTATTTTACATTTCTAACATGGCAGTCCGCCATGAAGACTGCTAAATTAATAATGGGCACCTGCATCATGATGTATGCATGTGCATCAGCAGCCATCTTGGAGTGTGTTCTCTTTAACAGAAAACCCATTCCAAGATTGCCTGCCGTGAATGTGTCTGCACATGTGTGATTGGGAAAAGCTTTGCAAAGTCATTCATTCGATTTTTCATCGCTGGGATCTATGGGTTTAGCCAATGCTTGTTTTTCATAGCAATTTTTAATCATGTTACAACAACAGAAAACAAGAAGTATCAGCGTACAGCACAATATCAATCATATAAAATTGGCCTAATAGATCCTGTGATTTGTTCCATTCGAACTTCGGCATTTGGAGAATTAATTTAACCACATGCTCCATACTTTAATGCATTTTTTGGACATCCCAGTCATTGATAAACATATTTGTCTTCCTTGGCACACCAGTCTATCTCTTATTTCTATTTCCGTATTGAGGGAATCTCAATTAACAGTTAACAAACATCCACATCACTTGGTTTTAATTATACCTGGTTTTCCACCATTAAAATTCTTCTGGGAATAAACCAAGGCATCTTTTAACTTGCACTACTTCACTGTTGCACTTACACCACACCACGAATACCTGCTCCACTGTAATTCAGGCGTCGTAGCACACCAGGGAGGCATACAGCCTCCCTGGTGGGAACCCAATGATGAAGCATGTCACCAACTAGTTTGGGGAGTGAGGGTTCTTTTAAATAAGAGTGATTCCTCGTGCTGATACCTCCCTGTTTTCACAAAAATATTGTAGCCAAAACATTGACTACCATAATATTGAAGTTCTATGTACTTATAGGTAAGCATAGTTATAATATTCTTAACTCCACATACACATATCTATCTATCTATCTATCTATCTATCTATCTATCTATCTATCTATCTATCTATCTATCTATCTATCTATCTATCTATCTATCTATCTATCTATCTATCTATCTATCTATCTATCTATCTATCTGTCTATCTGTCTGTCTATCTATCTATCTATCTATCTATCAATATATATATATGTGTGTGTGTGTGTGTGTGTGTATAAAAAATATATTGTTACGGTACTTAGATGTAGAGTTAAGAGTAGTACATCTACATTTTCCTTTTTATATTACCTTTACAATAGTGTTGTAGCTAATACTTTGTCTACTATATTTTTGTTTCATGATATTCAAAGACATACTGAAATGCAACGATCCTGTTAACACCGACCACTGCAATTTGCCTGGTACTGCACCAGTGGCGTAGCCAGTGTGTCCTGGGCTCTAGTGCAAGGAAGGAAATGGACCTCATGGTCATTGTTTGAACTGTGAAATACAGCAATAATCAGGGCTCAGTGGACCCTTCCGCCCACTTGACACTGGTGCCTCTGCACCAACAGAAGTCAAGACCCCGCACTGCATCTTTTTAGACCTCCATTGTAGTGTTAAGCCCAACTCAGCTCTTTGTATGTATCTTGTATTTTCTGAAAACAATGAGAGCCTGTAGTAATTGTAATGTCGGCCAACTCTGACTGTCCCTAGTCACTTGTCACTGCAGATTCAAAAGGTGAAAGGATGACAGATTTATTTTGCCATGATAAAAGTCATCAGCTGATTAACTGGCCTCCTGCTCACAAAAACAACCATCTTAATTTCAAGAAAGTGTTTCTGAAATCCCGTTAAACCTGTTCTTCTTCCAGAAGGTCGAACACCCACTTTAGTAATTTTCTTTGACATTAAGAAGATGACTCACGCTGTTTTTTGTGAACATTAAACCTGTTTTAAGTGTCAAGCAGATGCTGCAAGGCAGCGGGCCAGAATCTGATGCCACTGTGTTCTTATAACCTGTTAAAATGACATAAACTCAGACAATATAACTAGGCAGGTTATGGCAATTCCTAAACCTATTTAATTTTTGGGCCAAAAGTAGCTTAAGATGCATTTGGACATGTTGTACTTGTTTCGTTTCGTTTTTAAGCATTTCCAGAAAAATTTAGGAATGGAAGTTATCCAAACTATACTTTTGAGAGGTGAATTCAATGTATGTTTTTTTAAAGCACATCTTGCCAGATGTATGACTGGTTTTTGTGGTCACAAACGGGAAATTGGCCTGTTTGCAACCGCAAACTTGGTCTGCCCCATGTGCAAACCTTATTTTGCGAGTCGGTAACCTATTACCGACTCGCAAAATAGGGTTTGCAACTCATTCTTAGGAAGGGGCATGCCAACGGCGTCCCTTCCTAATAGCGACTCACACTTCAATGCACAATTGTTTCGCCACAGCAATTGCAAAACACTCGCAGTTTACCACCTACTTCGAGTAGGTGGTAAGCCACTCGCAAACGGGAAGGGGTCTCCCTTTGTGAATGGATGCGAAAATGTTTCTTAAGAGCAGGCAGTGGTCCTAAGGACCACCTACTCTTAAAAATTGAAACAGAAATGTTTCATTTTTCTTTTTAAATACAGCCAGTTTTTCTTTAAGAAAAATGGGCTGCATTTTAAAAAAACACCTGCTTTATTTAAAAAGCAGTCACAGATATGGTTGTCTGCTGACCCCAGCAGCCCACCATCCCTGGAAGTGCTAGCCATTCCCAATGGGGTCGCAAATTGCACCTGCCTCATGAATAATAATGAGGCATGCAATTTCCGACCCCATTAAGAATATCAAACAGTGTCAGAGAAATTCCAATTTGCGAGTCGTAAATTGCGAGTCGCAAAACGACGCAATTTGTGAATCGCAAATTGTAAGGGTCGTACATCTGGCCCATTAATCTCAATACTGTCTCGTAGAGTTTTAGTATGCGTGGTTTTAGACTACACTCCCAAAATTGATTTGGCTTTACAGGGGAAGCTAATAAGACATCGACAGTTGTGAGAGGTTTTGTAAAAGATTCACTTTGAGCAAGGCAAGTTTCGACACGCAGAGCTACAGTGCTCCAAAAATCCAAAATTAGGGGCAAGCAGCAGTTTTGCTTTAATTATTGCACTTGCTCGTTTTTATCAGCACTAATTTCACCAGGTAAAACATGGTGGAATTGGTTTGTGTGCAAAACTGCACATTCTGTATTTGCACACCAGTAATGGAGTAAAACATCCAGGACTTCTGATATATGCCCCATCTGATTAATGGGCTCACTTTGCACTTTTTAATTCCCATACCCCACAATCTGTTTCTACTTTGTGTGTTATTAATATAATTAATATTTTTTAATACCCAGATGGCTGAGAATCCTCCCCTTAACTAATGCTTTTCGATCATTCCTAATGAGTTCCAAGGGTAATATCAAGGAACAACAGAGCAGGACTTACCTTACAGGATCTGACCTGGATTTCTGACTTTAGGTACAGTGGCGACTGGCATGTCCAGATGGGGTGATGAGGCCACATAAAAAAATAAATGGACACTTTTCTACCAGGGCAACAACCTCCTCAATCCTTCTCTCCTCGAAGCAGGCAGGCTCGACTCCCAAGCCAATCATTGTGGTCAGCAGCGGCCGGTAGCGGGAGTACCGGCCGGGCGGTGACATGGGGAGGGGGAGGGGCAGGGTGGGGGTTAGTAATGTATGGAATCCGGACCTTAACAGGTAAGTAACCATAAAAATAAATAAAACAAATTTTGTTGTGCGCACTGCATTGCATTTGGTGATGCAGTGCACGCAAAGAAATTAGTTTTATTTATTTTTATGTTTACTTACCTGTTAAGGTCCAGATTCCATACATTACTACCCCCCACCCTGTCCCTGCCCCTCGCCATGTCACCACCCGGCCGGTACTCCCACTACCGGCCACGGCTGCTTGTGGTGCTGCCATGCAGCAAGAGAGCCACTCTAAGATTGATGGGAACGGCCTCTATAAGCTCTTACAAGAGCACTGGAGGCCTTTGCTTTCTCTAACCCAGCTGTCTTAACCCTTTTAGTGCGGCCGTCGGCCGTTGGACGTTGCGAGCACTACCTCCGTAGTGCTGCGCACATCCAACGGCCGACGCGGCCCCACCCGTTTCTTAGAACGTTCAGCACTGGCGCTGAACGTTCGGCGCAAGAAACGGGTTAAGACAGCTGAGTTAGAGAGGTTTAAAATGTGCATGCCTAGCTGGCCGTCGCAAGACTGCCTGTCAAACAGACATGCACATTTTTAACTCAAGAGCACAAAGCTCCCTGCTGCCAGCAGCAGGAATGGCCCCGCCCCGTCCTGATGCTCAATTCGGGATGAGTTGGTGGCTGAAAAATAAAACGAAATTAAATAAACTTTACTAACATTTTACTTCTCAGCACTGGCCTGGGCCGTATGTTTGTGGGGTGACGCTCCTCTACTCAAACAGAGGAGCTGTCCCTGTTTAGGTACCCAGTGCTGCACTGTGGATACGAGTCACCTGGCAACCAGTTCTGGAGCCTTTCTGCTTTCATACATGATGTTATTTCAAGTGAGTCACGTCTTGCTTGGTCTGAAGATCTCTGCTCATGCAACCTCAACTCATGAGGTTCAGCTCCTGTCCATACTTCCTTCATTGGCTGCCACAAATGCCTCCACACTACAAAACCAAGTAAGACATGTCTCGATTGCCTTTTGTGTCTTATGTAACTGCGAGTTGACTCAATCCAGGGAAATTGCTGGAAGTCAGGGGTGTAACCGATGCCCCTGCAGTGCCTGCTGTGCAGTGGGGGGCCAAACTATCAGGGCCTCCATTCAGCCATTCAGCCAAAGGACAATAAATATCTGGGGGATTTCGGATCCTCATGGGTCCCTCTTCTCATTATGTAGAGACTAGAGAGCTCCTGAAGGTTTGGGGTCATTTTTCATTACAACACTGGTAGAAGTGATTATGGCAGGAATCTACTGCCTGTTCATATTGGAGATAATCTTCTTCCAGAGACCAGACTGAGGGCCATGTTTGCACCACGCAATGGGGTGCAAGCATGATGCAACTACCAAGTGCGATTTATCAAGCCATGCTAGGCCACCTTGCGTAGCCCTGAGTGGCTTGATAATTCTGGAGTAATGCAAATTGCTGTGTTGCATTACTCTGCCCCGGGGAGGCATTCAATGAGTATCGTGTGGGTGTTCCCATGCAACACCTAACAATTTTGATGCATTTTCCAGATTTTGCAGCACACAGAAAAAGAGGAAAATTCATCTGGAGATAGTTTTTGTGCAGGAAGTTGTACCTTCCTGCACAAAAGCAATCCTCCTTACAACGCAGGCATCTTTGCATCATGGTGCAAGGGTACCTGTGTTGGCGTTAGGCAGCACATTGCGCGCCAGCACTGGGAAAGTACAGGAATGCGCTGTATAATGTTAAATACAGCACATTCCTCCCCTTTCCCTGTCACGCAGCTCAGCACAGGCAAGGTGGCTTGCTGCGCTGTGTGCCTCTTTGATAAATAGGTCCCTGAGAGAGAAGGTTTTGTTGCGACAGGCACCCTAGCCTGCTCTATAGACTTTATAAGTACAAAACTCACATCATTGACGTTTAATTTACCCACCGGCTTGAGAAAAACCCAAGTAAAAATGTTTATCTCCTTGATCACCTTGCAGGTTTTAAGTGTTTTTGAAGCGCTACCCGAGTGTGATATGTTAAAGGCATCATAAGAAACCCCAGACTTGCCTCTGAGTTAGCGACTGCATGTGAGCATTGAGGGGGCTCAGCTTCGGGACATACCAAAGACTCTAGACAGTGAGGGGCAGATTTACAAGGTCTGGTGCTTCTCTGCAAATCAGCAGGGATGCGCCAGAACACTTCCCACACGCAAAACTATCCGTGCGCCACCACTGATGCGCTGCATTTATAATGTGCTGCGGCGCACGGATGGGCAGATGTGTGTCGCATCCCCAGGCATTGCTGGAGTCGCGTCGCAAGCATCGCAAGCATGACGCAGCTCCAACAAGGCTCGGGGGTGCCCTATGCCTAACATGCTGCGTCACTCCTTACCCCTGCTTCAATCAGGCGCAGGGTTTTGACGCAGCATGGTCGTAAAAGTGACTGCGTCACTTTTATGAGGCGTACGAGGCATACCGCTTGGGAACACGCACCCTGCGCCAGAACCTGATGCAGGTTTCATGTGGCACAGTGCTTTACAATGTGATGTGTCTCCCTAGATGCGCCACGTTGTAAATACGGCGCAACATGACGCATGGTTTACGCCGCCGCTGCGTCACAGAAGTGACGCAACGGCTGCGTAAATGTGTCGCAAGGGGCTTGTAAATATGCCCCACACTCCTTATTTAAAACCCTAAAAAAACAAAGTTATGCTGTGCAGGTCTCATGCAGCTGTTTTCAGTGCATGCATATCCCACTGAGCTATTTAATCACAATTTTAACTTCTGATCTTCAGTGGACACGCCGCTCGGCCCAACAGGCACATCATTTTCTGAGGTATTTTATAAAATGTCAATCCATTGACCAGCAGATTAAGCACAGATTTCTACAGGATGTGCATTAACCACCAGAGCAGTTGTACCTGTTTTATTTCTCATGACTCTTACTGGATACACACAGATTTCTACAGCAGGTGCCTTAAAAGCGTTATCTAGTTCCTTTACCAATAAAATAAACCAGAACAGTTTTAATATTGAGTTTCTCCCTTTCAATTTCTTCGGGGCTTAGTTTGTTCAAAGCTGCATATGAAACGACACATCATATACTGCCTTTAAAAGACTCCAACTCTCATGACTCCACCCCCTTCTGCCCTCATGCCTCACAGCCAATTTGTTAGCTCGCGTAGTAAAATGTTCCTTTTTCAGGCACAGGCTGCGACATTATTATCCGATGGGGAGCACCGTGGCTTTAAAGGGCAGAGCCTGAAAGCTCTTCTGAAGTCAGGCCTTTACATTATTTTAAACAACAAGGCTAATCCAGTCGCAGCAGTAAATTGATGAATTTCAAATTGCTTCTTTTAGTGGGCTCGTGCCCTGTGGAGTCCTACACCCCCCCTACCCTGGGGGCAGGAGAAGACAGCCACATGTCCCCAGCGGTTCTCAGAATTACATGTAAACAGCCCTCGTTATTAGCCTGCACACGCGGTAATGAATGTTCTGCCATTCCCTGCACCTGGACGGCTGCTATTATTCTTCTGATCAAAGCGCCAGATTGGTGTTGTGATGTACTACAAATTGGAGGCATGAAGGGAATTGAATTAAAGATAAACGAGATCGTGTAATCCTCGTTTCCTGCCTGCTGTGGCCTGTGTGGTGGTAGATACTTTCTCTTCGCATTTTGGGTGGCTGCATATGGGTTCTCTTCCACAGCGGTATTATGTCGGACTATGCAATATAGAAATATCATCTGAGGTAAATACTGTGCCCTAAACATCATTCACAAAAATATCTTCTCTTGGCGTGAAGATTTTCTGTTATTAATTCCAATGAAGTGAAATTTGTGTAGACTATATTTAGGACACAAAAGTTGTCAGATGACAGTAACGACATTATTCTGGTTCCACATTTCCAAAGATGGCATGCTCACTTTAGCAAACATAAATCCTCATGTCTTGTATGAGCCAGACTTAACCCTTCAACTCCTCTGTGCTAAGCTCACTACACTTGTATCCAAAGCCTTTGGGTTAATTTGTAAAATAAACAAATATATATATGAAACCAAAATCAGGCCCAGATTTAAAAACAGTTTGCGCCTGGTTTGCGTCACAAAAGTGTTGTGAATCGGGCACAGAGTGTTGTGGTGGGATTCGCTTTCCAACACACATCATGCTTTTCGTTGGAAAGTTGCCTAAAAGTAACACCAAGTAATTCTACTTTGCATCGTGATGTTGTACATGCCACCCATGGGTTTTGACTCAAGTTTCTACCTATGAACATGTGTAAACGGATCACTGATACAATATTACGTTAAACAATATCGTTTGACACAAATATCTATCGTTAATCAAAATATTGTGTCTCTATACTTATAATGGCAAGTAAAACATATCAGAAAAGAAATATCATTGGCACTAATATCGTCAAAAAAATATAGAAACAGATTGATTTTGAATATTAATAAAGTTTTAAGTAGTAATTGTTCAATATGTTAATATATAAGCACAGACACATAAATATATATATGTGTGTGTATATGTGTATGTGTTTATCTAAATATATGGTTAACATAATAAAATAATAAAATAATGTATTATATATATATATATATATATATATATATATATATATATATATACATATATATATATATATATATATATATATATATATATATATCTCAAAGCCCGATCCAGATCAGAAACACGTAATGGCGACAATGCAATAAACAATTTCAAAGTACAGAACTATGGTCCGTATCCGTTTGTGGAGAACTTACCAGGAATTGACGGAAATGGTGAGATATATATATTATTTCACGAGGCCTCACTGGACAGGACGTGTTTCGGCTGTGCAGCAGCCTTTGTCTCCTAGCGAGTGCCATCTTGTGAGTAATTTTTATACTCTTTATTATAAAAACAGAAAAAATACTGCAATGTTTTTAAGCAACACACTATTGTGAAATAGATATTCAATTCTCAGAGTAACACAATAAAGCTTGTTAAATTCAAATCACTCTTGCTATTTACATTACTGTTACCTTTCACAGTGGATAACTTCGATTCAATTTCACAAGTTAGAAATAAAATGAGAAATCCGCATGTGCCTCAATTGTTAAGGATCCCAGACACTACGTTGACATTGTATGACCAGCTTAATTTCAGTTTTAACTGTAATTTGCCACCTTTTTATCTATTTTAATTTGCTTGAAATTTGCATTCTGCATACCATCACTGCGGTTGCGAGGACATTGGCAAATGCTTGTTCAGTGCAGATTTCTCATTTTATTTCTAATTTGGCACACCAGCACAGCACAAGGAGAGAGCAGAAATGCTCCATATCTTCATAAATATGGAGCATTTCTGCTCATCCCCTTTCATGCAATATTTTATTTATTTGTGTATTTTATAGAGCGCACAGCTGCCCCAACGGGGGTCCCGGCGCTGAGAACTTTGAGAGTGGGGGGCGCAGGAGTATGTTAAAGGGAGAACAGATGGGTCTTCAGGGACTTGCGGAAAGACAATTCTGTTTGGGAGGAACGTATGGCCAGCCAGACCTCAAAGGTTTTATCCACTTGCACGTGAACGTTTAAAACGTGGAGTTTCCAGGAGGAGAAGGGAGTTGGACCGTAGTGTCCTGTAGTTGGTATACGGTATACGGTCGCAGGGTGTTTTTCAAATGGGCGGACCCCATACCCCTCGAAGCTCGATGGGCCAGCGTCATAGCTTTGAAAATGCACCTTTTGGCCATTGGCAGCCAATGCAGTTTGCGAAGGTGGGGGGAGATATGGTGTCTGAAGGGGATTCTTTCCACTAGCCGAGCGGCGGCGTTTTGGACCGTCTGGAGTTTTTGACATTGGCCTGCTGTGATACCTAGATACATGGCATTGGCATAATCAAGATGGGAAATGATCAATGCCTGGATCACAGTCTAATGGCAATCCGCTGGTAGGTAGTTGATGAGCTGTTTGATGGTCCTAATCTTGCCAAAGCAGGAGGCTGTCACTGTTTGTACCTGGGCATTGAAGCTGAGGTGGTTATCCCAACGGACTCCAAGGTTTCTTACTGAGTCTTTAGGCGTGGGGGCTTGGCTCAGGTCTTCTGGCCACCAGAGACTGGAGTCCAGAGGGGATGGTGAGTTGAAAAACAGAATCTCCGTTTTTCCTGCATTGAGTCGAAGGGAGTTGGCATCCATCCACTTGGAGATGTCCCTAAGGCAGGTTTTTAATGGATCAAAAGCAGAGGAAGAGGGGGAGTTGAAAGTGAAGAGAAGCTGAATGTCATCGGCGTAGGAGATGGATTTAATCCCAGTCTGAGCGATCAGCTTTGCCAGGGGGGTGAAATAAACATTAAACAGAAGCGGGCTGAGAGAGGAGCCCTGTGGGACTCCCCATTTAAGTGGTCTGGCTGTAGAAGTGTAGGGAGGGGTGAAGACCTGCTGTGAGCGGTCAGAGAGATATAACGTGAGCCAGTTCAGCGCAGTGCCACCTATGCCTAGGTCCGCCAGCCTCCTCAGCCGGATCCTGTGAGAGACGGTGTCAAATGCTGCTGAAAGATCCAGCAGCACTAACACCGCTCTTGACCCTCGGTCGAGCGTCCACCTCACCGAGTCAGCCATTTCAATAAGGGCTGACTCCGTGCTGTGGCCCGACCTAAAGCCGTGTTGGGAATCATGAAGAAGCCCGTTGGTTTCAATGAAATTCACCAACTGGGAGTGTACCAGTTTTTCCAAAATTTTATACATACAATTGTATACAATACAGCACAACAACTTTGCTTACTGCTGTACATTGCATAAAAGTTTAGTAAATGTGCCCCTAGATGTTTATGTGTCAGACAGAGGGAGATATACATGCATATGATGGAAAAAAGTAAGGAGAACATCTTTTTTTGTTGTTATTTCTTTAAAAACCCACACATATATATAAAGCAGCAACTATTGGGAGTCCTGTAATGAGTCTCACAAAACTGGCCGTCATTAGTCAGATGAAACTAGAAGCACTAACCAAGTCCTGAATTCACATGTGAACTCTTATGCTGAGCAGATCATATTGTAGTACACATTTCATCGAATAATGGACATCCCCTAATACTCATGCCTGTGTTTGGCCATACCCATTGGACGTTGAGACAGAAGGTGCCCGAGAAGGGTTGAGTGAGTTTAGTCTTTCCTATAGTTTTACTAGGGTGCCACCCTGCCAGAAAATACCCAATATCCCCAAAAAGAGCACTGGTTTTCTTTTGCATTTGCATCTTCTATACCTCCAGGAACCACTTTATGCTCTTGGAATTGGAGTGCACTGCAGTAGAAAGTTCTTCCTAGTAATTCATTTATACTACATGTCACAAATTGAGTGAGCCTTGGAAAACATGCTGCCCACTCAGAATTCATCCAAAAAGTAAGCTAACAGTCGCATATTTTGTAAAACATAACTTGTATTTAAGTAATCAATCCAATCTTCTTCTAGATAAGGTGTTCCTGTTAAAAAAGTGAAAATGGCATAGTGCATGTGATGGGTGATCAGTGACAAAAGTGTTTTTATGTACCAATAAAAGTGTTGAAAATTCTTGGTTTCCTGTAGTTACAGCTTTTTATAGGAAAATCAATGCATTTTATATTAATCCTTTAAGAGCCACATATGGTGTCAGATGGCAATTCAAGGTCGGATAGATTGTGAATGTCTTGACCATAGTAGCTAATTTGGGCAGGGCCTTCATCAGGACAGTGAATGATACATCATCCGTTGGAAACTGAAAAGTGAGTTGAATTTGCCCAAGTTTAACAGAAGAAATACACTATTTCCAACATTAGGAAACATACTTGCCATTATCAGTTGATCAAGAACGAGGGCTGGACCGGAAGGGGCTGATTGGACTATGTGCGTCCTAATGTTGGAATGCGGTGTTATGATTTGTTTCTTAGAGGATTATTACATGAAATTCATTGATTTTCCCCATGAAAACTTGTAAACACTGGCTATCAAGTCTTTTTTATGTCTATATTTGTTTTAGAAAAACTTTAGTAATTGATCACCCCTACGTGCAGTGGTCTATTTTCACATTTTTCTTTCGGGGCACCTTAGCTATAAAAGATATTTCTCCTCACTCTGCCATGCTCAGGTAGACACACCATTCTGGTACAAACCCCTGTTTACAGTCTTTGTAAATATGGGTTTGATTAAAAATAAATGGGTGGATACACAGGACTGCCCATGCTCTACCTATCTAGCGGCTAACTGACGCAAGGTTACACATGGCAGCGATATGCACTGAGTTGAATAAAAAACATTTTTTACAAAGCAACCCTCGGCTATGCAAATCAGGTTTTGCCTGGCTTTGTAAACAACAAAATGAATTTTGCATCGTGTCTGCACAAAAAAAAGTGACGCATTCCGACCCAAAATCTTAATAAATCTAGACCCTAATGCAGTTCCCTTAATTGTACCTCACTATCACAATTTGAGTCATTGTCTAATAATGTACATGTTTTCCATAATTTATTATTTTAATTGAACAGAACAAAATAAGAATTGTGAATTCGATATATATGTACTTTTAATGGTTTTAACCGAAATAATAGTTATTTGACAAAAAGAGTCACTGTCTATTTTTCTCTTCCACCCTTCACGCCTCCCATTGTAAACCTCTGACCCACTCTTCAGTCTCTCTTGCCTACTGCAACCTTTTTATCACTCTTTCCTTCTATGACCCCTCTCTCTTTCTCTTTCCCTCGCTTTCCTTTTCTCACTTCCTCTCTCTCCATCTCCTTGTCTTTATTTATCATGCCGTTTGTCTTCCACTTCTTCTCCTCTTTGTTCACTCCTTGTCTCTCTTTCTCGCAGCTTTCACACTTATGATGCCTCTCTTTCCACTCCCTCCTTTTACACATGCACACATCTTTTCTCTATCACCTCTCTTATGCCTTTGCTTTGCAGTCCATCCCACCATTTTCTCATAATCTCTCTCTCTTTCTCTCTCACACACATACACACACACCCACGCACACCACTTTTCAAATAGTATCTTTTGCTTTCCCTCCTCGGATCCCCGGATATGCTCTTCTCTCTCTCTTTCAGTCAGATGTGTGGAAAATGACACCTGCCAGATCCAGACAGAACACGTTACAAATTGTTACAGCCCCTGAGACTCTCCCAATCTGCTCATATCATTTGTCTCTGACAAGTTCTCCTGAGATGATGTTTAGATGATTGCAGAGGGAGGGAGTAGGAAAGAAATTGGGAGAGGGACTGTGCTTAGACAAGAGAGAAAAAGGAGGAGCGAAACACCCTCCGGCTGTGGTTTACCTCAACACGTCCTTTTGACAGTGCGAGTCATTTTTCCTTCCACATAATCAAAACTCTGAAAAAACATTCGTGATTTTTAGCATTATTGTTTTTTTTGTGTGAGTTCTGTGTCAGGAACGTATTCGAATAGAAAAGTAAGAACTGTGGGGCATATTAGCAAGGGCACTATCGCCGCTTTAGCGGAACTTTTTCCCGCTAAAGCGGCGATAATTTTTTTGCCCTATTAGCAAGCTGTCGCTAACAGCAGTTAGCGACAGCTTTTAGGCAATAGCAACCGGTTTGGGGCCCAATTTGCATGTCAGCGATATTTATCGCTACAGACATGCAAAGTGGGCGTACCCAACCTGTTAGCAACTGAAAGCAGTTGCTAACACAGCTATCGCCTATTAGCAAGGCAGGCTGTGCAATTACAAAAGTCGCTCTAAGCACGATTATCGCCAGAACCTAACGCCTGCTCAGACCATGACTTAACCTGCATATCCAATGGGAGGTGTATATTCACGTTAAGTCCCCATTAGCGTTAGTACCTGAATATTGCTGGATTTCCAGCGATATTCACGCATTGACCCGCTATCGCCGGATATTTTATCGCATTAGAGATAAATGTTGCTAATGGCATGTTATCTCTGCGGTAATCTCTGGCAATAGACAGCAATAAAAAAATTGCGTAAGCGCATTTAGCGATAAATATCGCTATTTGTTGCTAACATGCCCCTGTGTCCAAGAATGTGTCAAATCATCAAATTCTAAATATTGTCATGCCAAAATACCATACCTAGAATATTGACTACGATAATATAGTGAAAATTGGTACTAAGGTAAGTATGGAATTATTATTCTTAAACTCCACATTTATGCACCTCAACTAGATCTTTCACATTATTGTGCTAGTCGATATGTTATTATTGCAGGATGATATCTTCTTACAGGATATTGTAACATACATCCTTGAGGCATTTATTCAGTGTGTTATGTGCTGGTAAGGCACTGACGAGTTTTGTGGCTGTATACCACTGTACTACGTGGGATGCTTACAACATTAGAGACATCTGTCATGCATATTTATTTAGAATTTGTCACGTTGTTTAACCAGCAATTGACAAATAGTTTGCATTGAATTAGCCTTGCAGTTTACTATGTAGTCAAATATATGAGGCTCTTACAAAGTAGCAAGCAATATGTCGCACAATATGTTTTGACAGGCTATGTAACCTGTCATGTAGGAAGTCATTTCAGTGTAATGTATACGCAGCCATGTCATACTCATGTATATAGTCATGCAGGAGGTCATGCAGATTATCAAGAAGGTGGCCATGGAGGTGATCATTCAATTGGTCATTCAAGCCAATACCAATGTACTATGTGGCAACAGTGGTACCAGTGACTACAATATGGAGTTTACCCAGGACCGACAGCGCAAGGCTACAAGTAAATATATGGAGTCAAGTATGTGATGTAGTAACATTTAACACTGCACCTCAGTCCAGAGACGCCCAACACAAATAAAAGTGTTGAGCGGGTGGAGGAGGTGCGGGAGTGCGGAAGATGGCTCGCGGGGGGGGGGCTTATAATTGAGAAAAAGACTTACCTGAAGCTGCCGGTGGCCTCGCACTTCTGTGTTCCTCAACTTCCTGGCACCAGCCGACACTGGGATAGCATCATAGACTCCCTGTTCAATCCCAGTGCTCCTCTCATTCTATTACCAAGCATGAGAGCAGGGCAGGAATTGGCCTGAGCAGGCTGGTTTAATGCTCACTCAGGCATAGGGAGTCTGTGCTGTTTCTCCAACCTGGCAGTGCAATACACACAGAAGCCTAGCTGTGCATTAAATAGACGCCACTTCAAGCATGTGCTAGATGGAAGAACTCCTCTTCATATTGCCGGTCCGTACTTAGGACAATATTTGAGCCGCAAATAGAACCACTCTCCCTCTCTAACCTATGGGATATGACCCCTACTCAATGTAGGAATTTAATACATTATACTGGTCGGAAATATTCACATCTAGCATTTGAATTCGGAGAAAAACATACGAATATACGTTTCTCCTCAGGAATCTTATATATATATGATTGGCCATTTGATGGTTCAATTTTACCTCATTTTGATAACATTCCTGAAATTTAGTCAACATGCCCATTGGCTGAGGAGCCAGACGAAACACGTGTTGGCAAAGTCTGTTGGTTATTTCTAATGTTGAAGAAACCCTTATGATGTGTACCCATGGATTGGATTGAACTATAAAATTGGATTGGAATAAATAAAGAAGATATGGATTCCACAATTTCTGGAAAAGATCGTTATTAATTTGGACACTTGTTACTTATTAGTGTTGCTCAGGTTGAGAATTGGTACTTATAATTTGAGATAGAAAATTCTATCTATTATTACAACCTATGGTAGGGGTTGTATCTCTTCCTTTGAGCATTAACTAGTTGAAAATATACAAAAAGCAAATAACTTTATACTATTTTGCGCATTTTTTTCCCTACTGCCAATCTGTTGTGGAGTGTTCTAGTTTAATAACAAACCTACAAATATTTTAACTAATTTTTCTAATAAAGGCTTTCGATTAAGGTTTCTCTTGCAGGGCCATTTTTATTGGTTTGGTTCCAGCAGAATGTGTATTTCAGATACCATGAGTGGAGATCGGGCAGCTGATTTAATATCCTCTGAAATATAAAGGAATTTAAGGTGTTGGCAAATGAATCACTTCAGGGCAGAAAAGTGTGCCTTACTGTGTATGTCTATGTGCTTGAAACCTGATTGGGTGACTGAAAGGGAGTTGTCCGTGTGCCTTCATGAGAAGGGAGCGGAAGGGTGTAATGGAAACTGTACATTGTTCTTGTTCATCATCCACAACTAGGAGAAAGCAGTAGGAATCATTCTTCTTCCCCTCCCAAGAGAGCATGTTTAGTGTTAGTTATACTGTTCCACCCCTATCCAGGAGAGATGAGGGATCGCCCTGTTTCTCCCATCCACATAGGAGAGTCTACTGGAAACAATCCTACTCTTTACCACTCAAGATTGATAACAAACTGTATATCATCCTTTTCATCAACCAGATGAGAGCCACATAAGTTATCCTCATTCTCTCCATCCCCAGCGACAGTAGTGGAATCTGTGTCATGTCAACGTTAGTGAACCCTATAAGAAATTGAGTATTATTGAGGGTGATGAGAGCCCAGCTCAAGGAATAAACATAATCCTAGTAAGGGTGAACCACAAAAGTCACTAAAAAAACCTGTGCTTACACCTCTGGCAGCTTGCCACAAAGCAGTCAGGCTTAACTTATCCCTGGCCTACTTCCAAACTAGTTCAAGTCATTTCTTCTCCTTCTCCTGGGTTTGGCTCCAAACTGTCTAGGGTGACATAGTCAAGAGCAGGTGTGATTTCAGGTTCCTTGGTGTGTGCTGCAGACATGGTGAGAAGATTTGCCACACGGAGAGAAGAGATATGACCTACAAGTGCGATTGAGAAGCACAGCGAATCATTCGAAGAGTAGCCGGTTAGAACCCTGGGACCCGGTACTTCAAAAATGAAAGACCAAAGATTAAGTTACAGGCGGAACGAACGCCAGCTATGAGTGGAGCACACGTGATTTGAAGTTAAACTTAAAATCAGATAGAGAGGGAGTGCGCCCAAATATAACTGAAGAACGAGAATTTTATTTCAAAAAAGGTCTCTGCGGCCTTGTGGCAAAATTGAAGCCGAGGGCGGAAACAAAATAGCGAAGCATTTTTCTAAAGAAAAGAAAAGCATTCTGCTGAATCAAATAAACAGAAAGCCATTGGTGGAATATCATATGATGAATAGCTACATCATCCTAAGACAATCAGAGAGCCCTGATGAGAGTCTAGAAATTGGGAATCTATGACTTGAAACGCGTCGGCACATCGAAAAAAGAGCACAGAAAAAAAGAAATAAAAGGGATTTTGTCCAATTTTGAATAATGGAATGTTCAATGGTTCTGTGCTCTTATAGATTTAGAAAATTCATGACATTATTTGATTTATTGCAAACACAACAATGATGGACAGAATGTGGATCAATGTCACACATTCACCCCAGTCCAAAGATCTGGGCCCAAATCCATCGTTTTTCCACTCCACACCACCCTGGGTTAGACAATGGCGATATGCAAATCAGCGCTGACCCTGTGCCCCATGGGAACAGTCCAGTCCGAACTACAAAAGCCATGTCCTTCCCAGAACGGAAACAAGCATCCGAGGACCGGCCCGGTTTCGAGGTAACACCTCTCTTCAGCCCGGCTAGCTTGATTCCAGTGGTGTGGAGTGCCTGGGACTCACGTCTGAGCATCCCCAGTACACTTAGAGCGGTAACTGCAAACACAACAATGATGGACAGAATGTGGATCAATGTCACACATTCACCCCAGTCCAAAGATCTGGGCCCAAATCCATCGTTTTTCCACTCCACACCACCCTGGGTTAGACAATGGCGATATGCAAATCAGCGCTGACCCTGTGCCCCATGGGAACAGTCCAGTCCGAACTACAAAAGCCATGTCCTTCCCAGAACGGAAACAAGCATCCGAGGACCGGCTTCGAGGTAACACCTCTCTTCAGCCCGGCTAGCTTGATTCCAGTGGTGTGGAGTGCCTGGGACTCACGTCTGAGCATCCCCAGTACACTTAGAGCGGTAACTGCAAACACAACAATGATGGACAGAATGTGGATCAATGTCACACATTCACCCCAGTCCAAAGATCTGGGCCCAAATCCATCGTTTTTCCACTCCACACCACCCTGGGTTAGACAATGGCGATATGCAAATCAGCGCTGACCCTGTGCCCCATGGGAACAGTCCAGTCCGAACTACAAAAGCCATGTCCTTCCCAGAACGGAAACAAGCATCCGAGGACCGGCCCGGTTTCGAGGTAACACCTCTCTTCAGCCCGGCTAGCTTGATTCCAGTGGTGTGGAGTGCCTGGGACTCACGTCTGAGCATCCCCAGTACACTTAGAGCGGTAACTGCAAACACAACAATGATGGACAGAATGTGGATCAATGTCACACATTCACCCCAGTCCAAAGATCTGGGCCCAAATCCATAGTTTTTCCACTCCACACCACCCTGGGTTAGACAATGGCGATATGCAAATCAGCGCTGACCCTGTGCCCCATGGGAACAGTCCAGTCCGAACTACAAAAGCCATGTCCTTCCCAGAACGGAAACAAGCATCCGAGGACCGGCCCGGTTTCGAGGTAACACCTCTCTTCAGCCCGGCTAGCTTGATTCCAGTGGTGTGGAGTGCCTGAGACTCACGTCTGAGCATCCCCAGTACACTTAGAGCGGTAACTGCAAACACAACAATGATGGACAGAATGTGGATCAATGTCACACATTCACCCCAGTCCAAAGATCTGGGCCCAAATCCATCGTTTTTCCACTCCACACCACCCTGGGTTAGACAATGGCGATATGCAAATCAGCGCTGACCCTGTGCCCCATGGGAACAGTCCAGTCCGAACTACAAAAGCCATGTCCTTCCCAGAACGGAAACAAGCATCCGAGGACCGGCCCGGTTTCGAGGTAACACCTCTCTTCAGCCCGGCTAGCTTGATTCCAGTGGTGTGGAGTGCCTGGGACTCACGTCTGAGCATCCCCAGTACACTTAGAGCGGTAACTGCAAACACAACAATGATGGACAGAATGTGGATCAATGTCACACATTCACCCCAGTCCAAAGATCTGGGCCCAAATCCATCGTTTTTCCACTCCACACCACCCTGGGTTAGACAATGGCGATATGCAAATCAGCGCTGACCCTGTGCCCCATGGGAACAGTCCAGTCCGAACTACAAAAGCCATGTCCTTCCCAGAACGGAAACAAGCATCCGAGGACCGGCCCGGTTTCGAGGTAACACCTCTCTTCAGCCCGGCTAGCTTGATTCCAGTGGTGTGGAGTGCCTGGGACTCACGTCTGAGCATCCCCAGTACACTTAGAGCGGTAACTGCAAACACAACAATGATGGACAGAATGTGGATCAATGTCACACATTCACCCCAGTCCAAAGATCTGGGCCCAAATCCATCGTTTTTCCACTCCACACCACCCTGGGTTAGACAATGGCGATATGCAAATCAGCGCTGACCCTGTGCCCCATGGGAACAGTCCAGTCCGAACTACAAAAGCCATGTCCTTCCCAGAACGGAAACAAGCATCCGAGGACCGGCCCGGTTTCGAGGTAACACCTCTCTTCAGCCCGGCTAGCTTGATTCCAGTGGTGTGGAGTGCCTGGGACTCACGTCTGAGCATCCCCAGTACACTTAGAGCGGTAACTGCAAACACAACAATGATGGACAGAATGTGGATCAATGTCACACATTCACCCCAGTCCAAAGATCTGGGCCCAAATCCATCGTTTTTCCACTCCACACCACCCTGGGTTAGACAATGGCGATATGCAAATCAGCGCTGACCCTGTGCCCCATGGGAACAGTCCAGTCCGAACTACAAAAGCCATGTCCTTCCCAGAACGGAAACAAGCATCCGAGGACCGGCCCGGTTTCGAGGTAACACCTCTCTTCAGCCCGGCTAGCTTGATTCCAGTGGTGTGGAGTGCCTGGGACTCACGTCTGAGCATCCCCAGTACACTTAGAGCGGTAACTGCAAACACAACAATGATGGACAGAATGTGGATCAATGTCACACATTCACCCCAGTCCAAAGATCTGGGCCCAAATCCATCGTTTTTCCACTCCACACCACCCTGGGTTAGACAATGGCGATATGCAAATCAGCGCTGACCCTGTGCCCCATGGGAACAGTCCAGTCCGAACTACAAAAGCCATGTCCTTCCCAGAACGGAAACAAGCATCCGAGGACCGGCCCGGTTTCGAGGTAACACCTCTCTTCAGCCCGGCTAGCTTGATTCCAGTGGTGTGGAGTGCCTGGGACTCACGTCTGAGCATCCCCAGTACACTTAGAGCGGTAACTGCAAACACAACAATGATGGACAGAATGTGGATCAATGTCACACATTCACCCCAGTCCAAAGATCTGGGCCCAAATCCATCGTTTTTCCACTCCACACCACCCTGGGTTAGACAATGGCGATATGCAAATCAGCGCTGACCCTGTGCCCCATGGGAACAGTCCAGTCCGAACTACAAAAGCCATGTCCTTCCCAGAACGGAAACAAGCATCCGAGGACCGGCCCGGTTTCGAGGTAACACCTCTCTTCAGCCCGGCTAGCTTGATTCCAGTGGTGTGGAGTGCCTGGGACTCACGTCTGAGCATCCCCAGTACACTTAGAGCGGTAACTGCAAACACAACAATGATGGACAGAATGTGGATCAATGTCACACATTCACCCCAGTCCAAAGATCTGGGCCCAAATCCATCGTTTTTCCACTCCACACCACCCTGGGTTAGACAATGGCGATATGCAAATCAGCGCTGACCCTGTGCCCCATGGGAACAGTCCAGTCCGAACTACAAAAGCCATGTCCTTCCCAAAACGGAAACAAGCATCCGAGGACCGGCCCGGTTTCGAGGTAACACCTCTCTTCAGCCCGGCTAGCTTGATTCCAGTGGTGTGGAGTGCCTGGGACTCACGTCTGAGCATCCCCAGTACACTTAGAGCGGTAACTGCAAACACAACAATGATGGACAGAATGTGGATCAATGTCACACATTCACCCCAGTCCAAAGATCTGGGCCCAAATCCATCGTTTTTCCACTCCACACCACCCTGGGTTAGACAATGGCGATATGCAAATCAGCGCTGACCCTGTGCCCCATGGGAACAGTCCAGTCCGAACTACAAAAGCCATGTCCTTCCCAGAACGGAAACAAGCATCCGAGGACCGGCCCGGTTTCGAGGTAACACCTCTCTTCAGCCCGGCTAGCTTGATTCCAGTGGTGTGGAGTGCCTGGGACTCACGTCTGAGCATCCCCAGTACACTTAGAGCGGTAACTGCAAACACAACAATGATGGACAGAATGTGGATCAATGTCACACATTCACCCCAGTCCAAAGATCTGGGCCCAAATCCATCGTTTTTCCACTCCACACCACCCTGGGTTAGACAATGGCGATATGCAAATCAGCGCTGACCCTGTGCCCCATGGGAACAGTCCAGTCCGAACTACAAAAGCCATGTCCTTCCCAGAACGGAAACAAGCATCCGAGGACCGGCCCGGTTTCGAGGTAACACCTCTCTTCAGCCCGGCTAGCTTGATTCCAGTGGTGTGGAGTGCCTGGGACTCACGTCTGAGCATCCCCAGTACACTTAGAGCGGTAACTGCAAACACAACAATGATGGACAGAATGTGGATCAATGTCACACATTCACCCCAGTCCAAAGATCTGGGCCCAAATCCATCGTTTTTCCACTCCACACCACCCTGGGTTAGACAATGGCGATATGCAAATCAGCGCTGACCCTGTGCCCCATGGGAACAGTCCAGTCCGAACTACAAAAGCCATGTCCTTCCCAGAACGGAAACAAGCATCCGAGGACCGGCCCGGTTTCGAGGTAACACCTCTCTTCAGCCCGGCTAGCTTGATTCCAGTGGTGTGGAGTGCCTGGGACTCACGTCTGAGCATCCCCAGTACACTTAGAGCGGTAACTGCAAACACAACAATGATGGACAGAATGTGGATCAATGTCACACATTCACCCCAGTCCAAAGATCTGGGCCCAAATCCATCGTTTTTCCACTCCACACCACCCTGGGTTAGACAATGGCGATATGCAAATCAGCGCTGACCCTGTGCCCCATGGGAACAGTCCAGTCCGAACTACAAAAGCCATGTCCTTCCCAGAACGGAAACAAGCATCCGAGGACCGGTGGAATATCATATAATGAATAGCTACATCATCCTAAGACAATCAGAGAGCCCTGATGAGAGTCTAGAAATTGGGAATCTATGACTTGAAACGCGTCGGCACATCGAAAAAAGAGCACAGAAAAAAAGAAATAAAAGGGATTTTGTCCAATTTTGAATAATGGAATGTTCAATGGTTCTGTGCTCTTATAGATTTAGAAAATTCATGACATTATTTGATTTATGGCATTACTTTCAACTTGGGTTGGAATTGGTATAATGTGGGATGTGTATATAGATATATGTATTGCAATGTAATATGTATAGCACAGTATGTGTAATGTAAATGTTTGTTGATTGATTTTTTAAATAATTTTTTTGAATGTTTGTAAAATATGCACTATTTTTCCTTTTCACTAAAATTTTTTATGACAAAGTAGAAAATAGTTATTTGCCAAAAAATAAGTATAAATAAAATACAAGTACAAACATAAAGGAATGTGTTTGGCTTATAAGCTAAAAAGCAAGAAAGGGTTGTTAGAAATAGAGACTTAGGCACTTCTTATTGCTTTGAATTTATTAAGCCCTGCCGGTCTCTTGTCCCATTGGGCCATACTCCTTCTTTTAGAAAAAGTGTAATCAGGGAAGGGCAAAACTCCCCCAGCCATCCTGTCTGGAAGGGGAAACAGTGTTTACAATGCTGCCACCACAACGCACAACCATTACAACGCAGTCATTACAATGACCGCATTGTTAGTATGCAATACCATTAAATCGCAAGTCATTACAAGGACTTGCTGTAGTGGGCGGACTGGTATTGGATTTAAAATCCAACACCATCCCTGCTTTCGCACAAACTGGAGTAGCAATAGCAAATAATACTATCCCTAAGTCCAGTGCGCCCCCTACTGTAAGTCGTAATGATTTGCGATGCAATGGTATTGCACACTAACAACGCGGTCGTTGTAACAACCGCGTTGTGATGGCATGCGATCAAATCGCATACGTTGTAAGGAGCTATATTCCTCCGGAAGACCCTCTCCCTCCACATTCCACAATCTCTCTTCCATGTCTGGATGTAATACACAAAAAACCACAGGACAGCCACTACACTGTCATGTGATTGTGAACACTGGAGGAAAAGCATATTTGGTTTAAGCAGAAAAATGCCACTTTCTAAAAGTGGCGTTTTCCAAACAGTAACCTAAAATCCAACTTTTTCATATAAGAGGATTTTAAATTGCAATTCAACTGAGTGGAAGAAGCGTTTCTCTATCTGTTCCCAGCTGAAGTTATCACCTATTTAGTGTACTAAGGTAACCAGGTGTTAGTCTATGTAAGAGATAACCTTACAACAATGAAAAACGACCTTAGGAGTTGTTCATTGACAGGAGATGTAAAACGTAAATACACATGTCATCCTTTCTAAATACCAAGCACACTGCCCTATGAGCTTTATGGCCTTTCATAGTGGTGGCATATAAGTATTGAGAAGACAGGTGTAGGCCTGGCAAAAACATTTATTTTGCCACATTGAAAAGTTAGCTAAAAACAGAACTACAAGTTGTTGTGGCAGGCCTGAGACAAGTTTTACAGTGCTATTTTAGTGGGTGGTACAATGATTGCTGCAGCACACTAATAGGATTTAATTTACAGGGCCTGTGTACATGTAGTACCATTTACTAGGGACTTATCAGTAAATTAAATTATACCAATTGGATGTAAGCAAATTTGACCATGTTTAGTAGGGATAGTAGAAGCACATCACCACTCGTAACAGGAATAAAGTGCACAGAGCCACAAAAGCAAACAAAAATGGGTTCAGCAAGGAAAATAAAAAGGCAAATATCTGGAGTGACCCTGAAAAAAAGCGCCAAGCCCAACATGGCCATTCTACTTCATAGAGGATTGTGAAATCCTTGCCGCTCTTCTCCAAATAGGAGAAGGTGTTGGAAGCCATCTACTTAACCCCAGCCAATAGCAGCAGTGAAAGCCACCCTACTCTCCTCCACATTGGAAATGGTAGTTTTATCTATCTAATGTAACCAACCCAAGCGAGCGAGTGGAAGCCGTCTCATGTCTGCAGCAGTGAAGAGCATATTACTCAGTAGAGGAAAGTGGATGCTTCACTTCTCTTCTCCAAACAAAGAAGTTGGCGAACGCCATCTATGCAATCCTGCAAGAGTCTGCAGCTCCCCAAATATCCAAACTCTATTTCCATAATCCACAATCCAGGGCAGGCACCCGAGCTTCATTTTTTTTAACTCCCCAGGGGCAATGCGAAATCATGATGCATTGGCCCGCGGGGGACCTGCTGCCCGGGGACGGCAACTTCCCCGGGCTATAATTATTAAAAGTGGGGGACCACACAGCCCTCCCGCAGCCCCGGGGACCAACACCTCCCCGGGGTATGTTTAAAAAATCAAGTGTAGGGGGCTCGAGCCCCCGACTCTGTCCAGGGACCACCACCTCCCCGGGGCATACACAAATTAAATGCGTTGGTCTGTTACAGGCCCTAGGGACCACCAACTCAGGGCTTTAAACATGTTGGAGGGGGGCCGCATGACCCCCCTTGTGGAGCCCTAAATAGCCTTGGGGACTGCCACCCCCCAGGGCCGGCTCCAGCAGTGTCTCAGGGTGCCCACCCCTGAGAAATTGCAATTTGCTAGGGATAGCGGGAGCTCTGCTCCCGCCATCCCAAAGCAAACAGTGTACTCGCTTTGAACAAATAAGAGCACTATGTTCTTGCTTGTTCACTTTGCTTTTTAACCCCAGGGAGCTGCATGTCAGTTGCTTCCTAGGTGTAAAAAGCCATGCCAGCTCCCACAGGAGGCGGGAACTGGCCAGGACTGCGAGGGACTTCAAGCTTCTGCGCGATCCATTAAGAGATGGCCATGTCCTGGGGGATCGGGTCCCGAAGGCCGAATATGGCCTGAAAGGGGGGCTACATGAAAAGGAAACATAAAAAAAAAATGGCCATGCCCCAGTGCATGTGATGCCAGGGCCAAAAATGGCCTAGGAGGGGGGCTGCTCATCTCCATCCCTTAAAAAAAAAAAAAAAAAATTGGCCAGGCCCTGGGGGTTGGGGTCCCGGGAGCAAAATTGGCCTGGGGAGGGAGGCCAAATGGCCCCCCTCCCCTTTAAAAAAATGTAAATAAGCAAAGGCCTAGCCCCCGGAGATGGGGTTCCTGGGACCAAACCCCCCCCCCCTCCCTTTTTGTTTAAAAAAAAATTGAAAAATGGGTCAGGCCTCAGGGGATGGGGTCCCCGGGCCCAAAAGTGTCAAGGGAAGGGGGGTCACACAGCTCAGTCAAAGGGAAATCCCTGGGTGTGCACTATAGCAACTGCGTGTTGTATTGCTATATGGGTTCTAACTGCTCATCCAACCATTCATTCCAGCTATATCAGGGGCAAAATTCTTAGGGAAGGGAGCATTAGATGAAGATTTCCACACTAAAAAGTGAACGTTCACAATCTCTTTATTTTATTATAAAATGAAAAGCTCCAAAGTTCAGTTAAAAATCCAAAGAAAATTCTTTGAACAAGTACAATAAAATTTAAACAAATAATTAATAACAGTTCATTACACACAAACACAGTATCACAATCAATAAAATTATGCAACACAGAAGAAAAATAATCATCACTAATACAGTACATAAGCAAATAAATCCTTTTCACAAACCCCCTAACACTGTGGCCTTCAAATTCTCCTGCCACTACTCATATAGATCCACTGGCCCTTGCTTTGATAGTGGTGGTATAGTAGACAGTATCAAAAATACATGAGTATCTGCTACTCCCTTGGCCTTGTTTGGATTTTGGTAACAATTGCGTCGACGCGTTTCGGTGTTCTATTACTTGATGTCGTAACACCTTCATCAGAACAATGCCGTCTCTTTGGGGTCACCGGCTTCTAGATATATATTTAAAAATCTCCCATTGGTCTTGTAGCCTTCCCCCGGGAAAAAGCATCCGTCCGGGAACCTTCTCCTGACGAAACCTGTAGGTATTTTGATGTACCTAGGGGGTGATGCCACTTATCCGGGTAAACAAGTCCTTTTCCTGTGCAATGATCAGGTGGGTTTGGATCCCTTCTTTATATCGGATTCCTTTAAAAATTTTGGCGGATATCTTTGTGTCAATTAAAACGTTCTCATGAACGGGCATATATGGATTTTTATCTCTCGCTTGGGAACTGGATATGTCCTGCTTAAGAGTCTGTCAGCGCCTCTGCCGCGTTCTTCTCCCTCTGTCTCACTCCTTCCTAAAATAAAAAAAAGGAAGCCAGCAACTCGCCAGAGGCTCCGCCCCCTTTCCTCAATACTCTGCAAACATGCCTCCTGGCGTGCTCCTGGTTGGGGGATGGAGTTCCCTTCACTACTGAGCGTCCTTAGGGGCCCACTAGCCCACCTCTTACCTTCAGTAAGCCCCACACAGTGGGATTGCTGAAAGATGGTCGGAGGCCACGCTCCTTTTTCCACCACTCTGAAAAAACACCTCTTGGCGCGCTGCTGGTGAGACCATGAGGTCCCCTTGTGTCCTAAGAGCCTCTGGAGTAAGGTGGACTTCATCCCCCCAGCAGGAGAGTGCCAGGAGGCATGTTTGCAGAGTGGTGTAGAAAGGGGGCGTGGCCTCTGACCACCTTTAGACAATCCAGCTGTGTGGGGCTACTAGAGGTAACAGGGGTGCTTGTTTGCCCCCAAGGAACCTCAAGCAGCAAGGGGACTTCATCTCCCACCCAAGGATGCGCCAGGAGGTCTGTTTGCAGAGTATTGGAGCAAGGGGGCATGGCCTGCGTCCACCTCTCAGCTATCCTGCTGTGTAGGACTTACTGGAGGTAATAGGAGGGGTACTTGGCCCCTGAGGACGCCCTTGAGGGCCAACTACACCTCTTGTCACCTCCAGTAAGTCCCACATAGTGGGACTGCTTAAAGGTCTTTGGAGACCACACCCCTTACTCATCCACTCTGCAAATGCGCCTCCTGGTGCACTACTGGTTGGGGGATGAAGTCCACTTTATTACTGAGTGAACTTGGGGTCCAAGCAGCCCTCTTGGTATCTCCTGTAAGTCCTAAGCAGTGGAATTCCAGAGCGCTGGTTGGAGACCCTGCCTTCTTTCTCCACCACTCTACAAATGCGACTACTAGTTAAACAAGCATTTACAATGCAATAGGCCTCGCATTTGAGAGAGTTAGGGCTATTGGCGTTATAAATGTAAAACATTTTTACCAATGTTTTTGGGAGTGGAGTGGATGTATGTTGTGTGTAGTGGAATTATGGGGTATGTTGTGCAGTGAAACTATGTAGATACAAAGTATGTGGTATTTGGTGTATAGGAATTATAAGGAGTGGGACTGTGTGTTATGGAAAGTAATTTTGTGGAGTGGTAACCTCAGGTTTAGTCCTCCTCGTTTCCATAGAGGCTAAACAATAAACTCAATGAAACACACAAAAAAAGCAACCACAGAGAAGCGCTTCTGGACCTAGTCAGAGCTATGAGAAGGGCCACTGGAATTATGTGATTGCTCGGCCGCGCTGATTTTCGCAGAGGTATACATTTTTAGCATTTGCCACATAATCCATCATCTGCTGCATAATCTGCAAATCTGAACCAAAATACCTTGTTTCTAGAACAAAGTTTCCCAAAAATGTAGCCACACATGTTACAGTGTGGTGGAAGGCCCTTTGCAAAGCTGGAATGGTCACTTGTTACTTACTGCTAAATGTGGTACTAATGGTGCGCAACCATTTGCAAAGCAATAGGTCTTGCATTGGTTAAATTTTGAGCTATTGCTCTGCAAATGCAAAACAAATGTGGCAAGCGCCTTCCTTTGTTTTTCTATTTTTTGACCTTTGTAGCAATGGCAACACTCCACTCTTTAGATGTTTAAAGCTAAAGCGCGGTTTGTCGCCATAGCCACAAACGTCAATGAAGTTTCGGGCAGGGGGGTAGGGCATGCAGCAGGAAGGATGTCAGAAATGATGGGAGGGAGGGGGTGTGAGCAGAAGAGGCAACAGATGGCCAACAAAAAAATATAATTGGTAATGTCTGCTGGGAGGGAACCAGTTACACAAAGGTGGGAGAGATGGACAGTATTGATCAACCAGAGTAAAGGACTATAAAAAGGCAGGCCAACAAACCAACTAGAAGCCCGAGTCATGTTGAATGACCATATTCTGAATACAGCGGTACAAAAGGGGGTGGTGATGAACGGAGAATCTGAACCAATCAAACACTCACACCCAGTCAACAGATCTGGGTTTAATCCATCACCGTTCTTTAGCCCACTCTGCCACCCCAGTTCAGACATGGCCATATGCAAATCAGTCTGACCCTGTGCCTCATGGGAACAGTCTAGCCCGAACTGCCAAGCCATGCCTTCCCTGGACCGGAAACAAGCTTCCTAGGACTGGTTTCTGGCATTACAGCCGTCTTCGGCCAGGCTCTCTTTAATCCAGTGGCAAAGTAAGCAAGGGACTCACATCTGAGCATATCCTGCCAACTTACGGCAAACAAAGCGGTACAAAAGGGGGTGGTGATGGACGGGTATGCTCAGACGTGCGTCCCGTGCTCTCCACACCACTGGAGTCAAGCTATCTTGGCTGAAGATGGCTGATAGCCAGAAACCGGTCCTAGGATGCTTGATTCCGGTCCAGGGAAGACATGGCTTGGCAGTTCGGGCTGGACTGTTCCCATGAGGCACAGGGTCAAGGCTGATTTGCATATGGCCATGTCTGAACTGGGGTGGTGTGGAATGCAAAAAAAACAATGGATTTAGGCCCAGATCTCTGTACTGTGGTGAATGTATGACATTGTTCTGCATTCTGTCCATCAATTGTTGCTTTTGCATTTGTCACCCCGAGTGGGACGGGTATGCTCAGACATGAGTCTCGTGCTCTCCACACCACTGGAGTCAAGCTATCCTGGCTGAAGACGGCTGATAGCCAGAAACCGGTCCTAGGATGCTTGATTCCGGTCCAGGGAAGACATGGCTTGGCAGTTCGGGCTGGACTGTTCCCATGAGGCACAGGGTCAAGGTTGATTTGCATATGACCATGTCTCAACAGGGGTGGTGTGGAGTGCAAAAAAACGATGGATTTAGGCCCAGATCTCTGTACTGGGGTGAATGTATGACATTGTTCTGCATTCTGTCCATCAATTGTTGTTTTTGCATTTGTCACCCCGAGTGGGACGGGTATGCTCAGACGTGAGTCCCGTGCTCTCCACACCACTGGAGTCAAGCTATCCTGGCTGAAGACGGTTGATAGCCAGAAACCGGTCCTAGGATGCTTGATTCCGGTCCAAGGAAGACATGGCTTGGCAGTTCAGGCTGGACTGTTCCCATGACTGTGATTCTGATAAAAATTGTTGTTGCTCGAAAAATTGCTTTTAAAGACTAGTTTGCTTAAACATTGTTTCAGTGACACCACGCTCCCCTAATATTCGCATTGCCTGCACTATAATCGGAAATAACAGCACATTTCACCACTTTTGGTGACTACCTCGCTGCCTCACGCCGTCCGCCATCTTGGATGTGAGTAAGAGACGCCTTGGTGGTTAGCGGGCTAGTCTTCGCGAGGGTTTCAGGCAAAGCTATTTAGGTGGGCACTCGGCGAGCGCGCCGGTCAGACCTAGATTGACACACTGCTGATGCACACGGAGAACCGTCATTGTTTTTAAACTGTTTTGGAGCATTGCTCCGTTCTTAAAACTGTGATTCTGATAAAAATTGTTGTTGCTCGAAAAATTGCTTTTAAAGACTAGTTTGCTTAAACATTGTTTCAGTGACACCACGCTCCCCTAATATTCGCATTGCCTGCACTATAATCGGAAATAACAGCACATTTCACCACTTTTGGTGACTACCTCGCTGCCTCACGCCGTCCGCCATCTTGGATGTGAGTAAGAGACGCCTTGGTGGTTAGCGGGCTAGTCTTCGCGAAGGCCTCAGCCATACTCTATATACTGACTTTAGTATGCAGGCGCGCAGCGATCGCGCGCAGCATCGCGCCGGAGGAGCGCCAGAGGAAAGCCCGTCTGTGCCCGTCCGGGCCAGGCCGGGTCACGGGGCACGAAACGCTGGTTCAGGTATGATCTCCACGGATCAGTTAAGGGCCAGGCGCCCTAGTATCAACAGTAAATGCTCCGTTCTAAAGCCTTCCCTAACAGGATCACAAGCATGTCCTCATTGTGCTTTTGCCCTATCCAATGTCCAGCCCTACCCAGAGGTATCACACAATTCTACGTCACCTACTCAAACCTCTGTTCTAAATCCCTGTATTTTCACTTTTTACACCGTTAATTGTAGATCACTGCCCCAACATAAAGCAGACATTTACCACCTCTTAGCTGAAGAAAAACCATGTGCGGTATTCTTAACGGAGACCTGGCTGCATGACGGTGCAGGTCCCGATGTAGCCGCCGCACTGCCCTCTAACTATGCTATCGTTAGAGTAGATAGAGAAAGACAAGTAGGAGGGGGTATTGCTGTGATTTTTAACAGGGAGTTTAACTGTGACCTTGAAATGGTCAACATTCCCGGATGCGAAGCAGCATTTTTTTAAATTTCACTGAACCCGAATTTTATGTTTTCTGGATTTTTAATTTACCGCCCTCCTGGAAACAGCAATGCTTGGGCTGCGAATTTGGTTAATTTCATTTCGCCTTACTTTTTGAATGCCCAAAACCTGACTATATTGGGGGATCTAAATCTCCATTTGGAGGATAAATCTAATAGCATAGCTGTCAACCTTTTGGAGGATTTCAATACTCTGAACATGTCACTGCGAAATGAAGGCCCCACTCATAAAGCTGGGCATTTGTTAGACCCCATTATATCCAACATACAGGAGCTAAAATGGATAAAAACTGACCCTATTTGTTGGTCGGACCATTTTTTAACACTTTTTAGTATTACTCTTAGAGAATCTAAGTTGCCATGCTCTGCTCGGCCTCCGATTTTTATGAGAAATTGGAAAAGGTTAGACCTGACCGAGTTGCAGAACGCATTACAGATATCCCCCCCTGTTTTGGGTGCTGACATGGAAGCAAATGCGCTGGAAGCCCACTCTTGGCTGGAGAGAGCAGTCGACACTTGTCTGCCTGCTACCAGGTGTAGAGGAAATGTTCATCGCCCCCCGGCCCCCTGGTATACTGAAGAACTGAAATTAGAAAAAACCAAGTGTAAGGCACTTGAGCGGAAATGGCGCAAACATTATGATCCTCTAAAAAAGGAAACATATCGTAAGGCCAGAAATCTCTATCATACGGCCTGCACCAGAGCCAAAGCATCCTATCTAACAGAGACCATCAACACTGCTGCCAATAAAGCGCGGACCCTTTTTAATACAGTCAAAGAACTAGCCGGAGCAAATTCTATGGCGGCTGCACGCCCCCTTACCCCTCAAAAATGTCAAGATCTTGCCACGTATTTTGTGGAAAAGATTGAGACCATTCTCGCCAATATTAATCCCCCGGTGAGGGATGATAGGGAAGTTCCGTCTCCAGTAAGTCCAGTAGGACACCGGCTTGACTCTTGGCCATCCATCTCCTTGGACACCCTGAAATCCTTAGCTGTTTCCATTAAGTCGGGCTCTCCTTGTGACCCTCTCCCTATTAGCATTCTGAGCCAACTGGATGACTCTGCTTTGGGGATTATTGCCGAGACATTAAATGCCTCCATTCATCTGGCAACTGTCCCAGCGTCCTGGAAGCACGCCATGGTTAGCCCTCTGTTGAAGAAGCCGGCTGCGGATCCAGAGGTGCTGGCCAACTACCGCCCGATATCCCTGCTGCCTGCTTTCTCAAAAATCTTGGAGAAGCACATTCATGGTGTACTCTCAACATACACGGAGAATAACAACTTACTCCATTTTTCCCAGTCAGGCTTTAGGGCGGGCCACTCCACCGAGTCCGCCCTCCTGGGAGTCACCGAGAAGATCAGGGGACTCTTGGACGATGGGCAAACGGTTGCTCTTGTCCTGCTTGATCTGAGCGCAGCCTTCGACACCATCTCACACAACAGACTGCTTGCCAGGCTGAGTGAGGATGGTGTCGGAGGGGCAGCGCTGGATTGGATTGGGTCTTACTTGAGCAACCGGACGTTTCAGATCTCGTCCTCGCATGCCCAGTCAGACACCTTTCTCTCACCCCATGGTGTGCCTCAGGGCTCAATTTTGAGTCCGTTATTTTTTAACCTGTATCTCCGCCCCCTCGCCGATCTAGCAGAGCGAGTAGGTCTAGAACTCATGACCTATGCGGACGATTCGCAGATTATCTTTTCCCTTACCAACTCAGAGCCTTCATCCCCCTCTGCGCTGAAACTAGGTCTTCACGAAGTCTTCAGCTGGATGTCAACGAACCAGCTGAAGCTCAACGGGGAGAAGACGGAGATTCTTCTCCTAGGTAAAAACAGATATCTGTGGCAGGATACCCATTGGCCGCCATCCTTGGGTGCTTTCCCCATCCCGGCTACCCAGGTCAGAAATTTAGGGGTGTGCATCGATGATTCACTATCGATGAAACAGCAGGTCAATAAAGTGGCTGGTACTTGCTTCACGATCCTCAAATGGCTGCGGAAGATCATCTGGATGCTGCCTGTGGATACCCAGAAGACCGTAGTCAATGCACTGATTACATCCAGGCTTGACTACGGTAACATCTTATACCTGGGTTCCAATTTAGCCGTGATTAGGCGGCTACAGCTTGTCCAGAACTCCGCAGCCAGGCTGCTGTGTAAGATCCCTAGGACAGCAAGGATCTCGAAGCACCTTAGGGACCTGCACTGGCTGAGGGTTGAGAACCGGGTCCGGTTCAAAGCTTTGACCTACATGTTTAAGATCAAGGCAGGGACCGCGCCAAAGTACCTGCAAAAGCTGGTTAGGCCTTACGTTCCTGCACGCAATCTCCGTTCTTTAAATGGAGCAAATTTTGTGGTTCCTAGATTTAAACTGGCCCGAGTGGGAGGAAAATCTTTTTCCCATCTGGGACCAGTTCTTTGGAACTCCCTTCCCTTAGCCCTACGTAAGGAGGAAAACCTCGTCAGTTTTAAGAAAAACGTTAAAACCTGGCTCTTTAATAAATAATTGTGGTCTTTGACTGTGCTGCTCTCTGTGTTTTCGGCCTCTCAGTCCTGGCGCCGGGAAACCCTTTGTGGGTATCTGCGCGCATTACAAGTGCAAAAAATAAATAAATAAAAAAATAAAATGAGGCACAGGGTCAAGGCTGATTTGCATATGGCCATGTCTGAACTGGGGTGGTGTAGAGTTAAAAAAACGATGGATTTAGGCCCAGATCTCTGTACTGGGGTGAATGTATGACATTGTTCTGTATTCTGTCCATCAATTGTTGTTTTTGCATATTCTGAATACAGCATGTCTCAAAGAGACAGCAGAAGTGCTGCTTAGGCGAGACCCAAAAAGGGCAAGGTATCACCTGTACACTGGTAAAATGTGGGGTACCTACGGACTTCTGTCCTATAAGGCTAGGTATACCCAGGGTTTAGGATCATACACATTAGAAACAGGATCTACCTGTGTCATGTTTCCGGGATGTAAACAGTAATCTGAGCTTTGGAAAACATTACATATGTAGAAATGTCAATAAAACATTACCTCACATGAAAAGACGTCACCAACAGTAAGGATGTCATGTAAACATGAGCAGGAGTCCGAGTTACATGGAAGGCAGGGTTACAATTAACTGAATTGGAAAACAAGAACAAAAGAAGAATCCCTGAGCTGTTTAAAATAACCTGCTGGCACTGTATGGAGCTAAAAGCAAAACAGAATTTAATTGATTACAGAGCTGGTGCACAGACTCCCTGAAAACCTACAGTGAGACTCTACAACCATTAACAAATATTGAAAAAGTGCAGTGTGTGGGACAGAAATGAGCACACCAGGGGCTGATAATGAAAATTGAAAGCACACGATGACTGATTTAGGATGGGATGGCAGCGGCGCAGAAAGAAGCAAGTGAGGCACAGAAAGAGACAAGAGAAGTGCAGAAAGAAGTAAGAGAGGTGCAGAAAGAAGCAGGAAAGGTACAGAAAGAGGAAGAAAGGTACAGAAAGAGGCAAGAGAAGTACAGAAAGAGGCACTTCTCTTACTTCTATTTGCACCTCTCTTGATTCTTTCTGAACCTCACTCTTTTCTTTCTGTATCTCCCTTGCTTCTTTCTGTACCTCACTTGCTTCTTTGTGCACCTCACTCTCTTCTTTCTATACCTTTCTTGCTTCTTTCTGCACCTCTCTAGCTTCTTTCTGTACTTCTCATTATTCTTTCTGTGCCTTTCTTTCTCTTTCTGTACCTTTCTTCCCCTTACATCACCTTTCTTCCTCTTTTCAGCACCTTTCGTCCTCTTTCTAAACTTATCTTGCCTCTTTCTGTACCTCTCTTGCCTCTTTCTGCACCTCTCTTGCCTCTATCTGCATGTCTCTTGCTTCTTTCTGTACTTCTCATGCTTCTTTCTGCACCTCTTGCTTCATTCTGCACCTTTATTCCTCTATATGCACGTCGCTTGCCTCTTTCTGTACTTCTCTTGTCTCTTTCTGTACTTCTTTTGCTTCTTTCTGCATTTCTCTTCTGTCTTTCTGCACCTCTCTTGCTTCATTCTGCACCTCTCTTGCTTTTTTGCATCTCTCTTACTCTTTCTGCACCTTTCTTCTTCTAACTGCACTTCTCTTGCATCTCTCTGCACCTCTTTTGCTTCTTTCTGTACCTTTATTGGCTCTTTCTGTGCTTCTCATGCATCTTTCTGTACATCGCTTACCTCTTTCTTAACTTCTATTGCCTCTTTCTACACTTCTCTTGCTTCTTTCTGCACAATTCTTCCTCTTTCTGCACTTCTCTTGCTTCTTTCTGCACCTTTCTTGCCTCTTTCTGCACCTCACTTGCTTCTTCTATACCCCACTCTCTTCTTTCTGCACCTCTTGCTTCTTTCTGTACCTCTCTTGCTTCTTTCTGTACTTCTCTTACTTCTTTCTACACCTTTTTTCCTCTTTCTGCACCTTTCTTCTTCTTCCAGCACCTTTCTTCCACTTTCTGCACGGACCCCTTCCCCTTTGGGAATGATTGTAAAATCATTTTTTAAGCGCAAGCACCACTGCCTGCTCTTAAAACATAAAAATAAAACTCTAAGGAAAACGAGCTGCATTTAAAAAAAAAGATTGCTTTATTTAAGAGCGACCTGGTGGTCTGGTGGGGTCAACCGACCAACATGTCCATGGTAGCATCTAAATAAAAATTTAGCAATTCCTAGGGGGTCACAAATTGCTATCTACCTCATTACTATTAATGAGGTAGGCTGATTTGCGACCCCCTAAGAATCGGTATGTGAAACTCTTGGAGTTTCATACATTGGAAATTGCCATTACCTAATTGCGATAAAATTTCAAGTAGGTAATCACAATTTCTAATTTTGCTACACGTGGCTGTTAGAAATGGGATTTCTGGTTGGCTAGGGTTTGCGCCTAAGCCAGGCAGCAACCACCATTCTAGTCAGGGTAAGGGAGTTACGCGCTGAAGATAACCCCTGCTCACACCCTTGGTAGCTTGGCAACAGCAGTCAGGCTTATCCCAGAGGCATTGTGCAAAGCGTTTGCGCAACACGCACACACAGCAGCGACACACTATGCACACCACAAAAGAAACTCCACACAAGGTTATATCAAAAATAGCCTTTGTATTTCTCATAAAACACATTAGAATGTAATCACATATATACACTGTGCCACCTGGCACTTAGTATGACTTTACAGGGAGTATATACACTACAGGGCCAATGGGGCCACTGTCCTAACCATCATATCACAATTAGAGAAAACAACCAGTGACAACTGGTAAGGGCACTTAGCATAAACACATTAAGCATACATCCTAATCATCTACATAGCACATTCTGCACCACGGGCACCTTTTAGGCATAAACAAAATGATGGTGGTTAGCCGAGCACCTTACTGACAGCAATCATCAGTAGTGAACATTATGTACAACATTAGTAGCTATAAGTCACTGTTCCCAGTGGAGGCCCCGTCCTGGGCTCGTCCTGCAATGCCACCTTAGAGCAAAAACTGTCCCGATATCTAGGGAGTGCAGGAGGCCCAAATCAACCCTCCTCCATGTCAAAAATGCATGGGAGAGACCTCTCCCAGTCTCTGGCGCCCAGGGGGGAAGAAAGCTAACCCCTTGCTCACCCTCTCCTTCCCTGGCTCAGAATGGGAAACGCCCCTGCCCTCACGGCGAACGGAGTTCAATACCAGATAGCTCAGTCCCACTCCCCATTTCTTGGGGGCTACAGCTGTTGGCTGTAACACACGGGAGTCTTGAGGGTTCCTACCTGTCGTCGGCTACGCTCTCAAGGGGACGGCCAATCCATCGTGACACTCACTGGAGAAAAGGCCGAAAGTGGCAGAAGAGAGCCCGCGAGTTTCCGTTCCTTTTTCGGTTTGTCTTATGAGCCTGCGAGGCTCTGTTTCCTCTTGCCACCGGTCTCGCCCACCACAGGCTTGGTAGTACGCGGGACGCTCCTTGTGAACACGGGAACCCCACCCACACTCAGGCACGGACTTGCCTGTCTTCCTGCTCCGGCTCTGCTT
Organism: Lissotriton helveticus; assembly: GCF_964261635.1. Taxonomy (NCBI): domain Eukaryota; kingdom Metazoa; phylum Chordata; class Amphibia; order Caudata; family Salamandridae; genus Lissotriton; species Lissotriton helveticus. Next base: position 318,656,683 of record NC_136068.1, read on the forward strand.
CCTCTTGCTGGCCCGCCCATGGTCAGGCGCTCCTTGCCTGACTTCTGCCTCATGGTGCGGCTGCTCTCGCCGTTCTCACCGCTGGAGCCCTCTCCTCAGGCACCACAAGCAGCGGGTGCAGCACCTGCGGCGCTCTCCAGGTAGAGGAACAGCAAGGTGGGACAACTGGCAGCCCCTTTTTCCTCACTCTGGGTTCCTGGGTCAGGCAAAAGCATGCCACCACAGCAGGATCAGTGAGGGGAGGCACAGCACAGCGCTCCCCTAATGCTATCTCTCTCTCTCCAGTCCAGAGGCAGGAAACGCCAGCAGAGAAATGACTCAAGCGCTCACCGTGTGCTGGATTTCAGGCTATGCAGGACAGAGCTGGACGCAGACAGGCAGCTCACAGTGCCCCTCCAGTAGATGGGAAGTCCTTTGTGGTGGTTCCTCCTGGTGCCGAGCTGTCCTTCCGCTCCAAGTAAGCACAAACATTTTACATGGGGTTACAGCCCCAAAATGTATACCACATAATGTTTTTGTTCTCCCCCTGGCACAGGGCTCTGTGCCTGGTCCAAACCAGTTCTGGTGTCACTGACACATTTCTTTACATGTGCACAAACACCTCTTTTGTTACTGTAAGTTCTGGCCCCAGACATACCACGGGGGGGCAGAGCCAGTATTGTGGAAGGCAGGCTCAGTCCTATTCAGGTCCAGGTGCAGGCCATGCAATGGTAGAGGCCTGAGACAGGTTTGAAAGGCTACTTTAGTGGGTGGAGCAAGCAGCGCTGCAAGCCCACCAGTAGCATTTAATTTACTGGCCCTGGGTTTATGAGATACCACTTTACAAGGGACTGATAGGTAAATTAAATACACCAAACAGGTGTAGACCAATCTTACCAAGTTTACAATAGAGAGCACATGCACTTTAACACTGAACAGCAGAGATAACGTGGCCAGAGTCCTTAAACCTTCCAACTCCAGGTCAGAAAAATTACCAGGAGGAAGGCAAAAAGTTCAGGGATGACCCCGCAAATAGGGCCAAGTCTAACATGGCCCTTTGTCCCTTTCTATCTCGGCGTGGATGGCGCTGTGCTAATCCTATGCTTACCGAATTTGATAGAAAAGCAGACATTTGAGGTGAGCACATTTAGAGTGTCGCTGGTGTTGAGAGTGCTCTATATTGGAGCTGCTTTCCACCTAAACTTGAGAACTACCCAGAGTTCTCTGCTTCTTTTCTTGCATAATTTATGCATCACTCCATGCCTAAAAGGGTATTGTGTTGACTTATACTGCGTGCTTCCTCATTTCTGGACAAAGCTATACCTCTGACGAGCTCGAATGAGAGCAAAACACGTGTCAGGGGGTTGCTTTTATCAATTTCAGATTTGCTTGGATGGTATTTTACCAATCCCAAGATGTAATACTGTACCTGGCGTGGTAAAAGGCTCTGTTCATTTTACAGCTCAGCATGGATTGCACTGTGCTATTCCTATGCCTATAGACTTTGCTGTAGAAATGGCAAAATACTTTGTCCCTTTCTATCTCAGTGTGGACAGCACTGTGCTAATCTTAAGCCTAAAGACTTTGATAGAAAAGCAGACATTGAGGTGAGCAATTTTAGTGTGTCACTGATGTTGAGAGTGTTCTATATTGGAGCTGCACTCCACCTAAACTTGAGAACTACCCAGAGTTCTTTGCTTTTTTTTTGCATCAAGGGCTTCCGTGCCCGAAATGCGTCACCATATGCTGATTTGGGAATAAAGAAAATTCACTTGCCAAAGAAAGTGGTCTGTTCTCCTTCTTCGCCGGTTTCCTTGGGACTGGAAGTGGCTCGGAGAATTGAAAGAAGAGAATCACAGCATAAAGGCTTTTCAATTATACTAGCAGTGATCTTCATAATAACATCACCAATCATGTCCTATACAATGTCCAAATATTTAGTGCAAACCAATAATATTACATACAAAAATTATGTAAACAAAATGTGCCAAACCTAGACCATAAACCCTGAAAAAAAATGTATAATACAATGCTCCATCTCAATTATTCGATTGCTATCTGCTGCAATACATACCTCCTGACACTTCATTGGAGTATATGCCTTATTTGTATTGCTGCAGGTAAATCATGTGTATTTCACCAAACCAAAACCTTAACAACCTCCTTCTTTTGCAAAGTGCAAAAATGCAAAGGACAATAAATATATACAATATATATATATATATACATATGGAAGATAAATGACCATGGTTTAGGCTCTCTGACCATTATAAATAGAAGTATAAAATATACTTTCTAAAAAACCGTGTCTAAAACCTCATCATAAATACCATATATAAAAAATTAAATACATAAACAGTCTTAAAATTTGCTTCTCCAAAAGAATTATAGTTATTTAATATCTCACTTAAATAGTCAGCTGTACAAAAAGAAGGTAGGTAGAAAATGTAAACATAAAATTACAGTTTACTTCCTAATACAAAAAGGTCATTCATTGGTACTCTGTCATAGAAACGTATATAAATCTTCACTGGTATTCAGTCCCCTTAGGCATTTAGAGTCACACTCCAGAATATAAGATGTTTCCAACCTTCTGAGTTTCAATTCTCTATTCCCTCCTCTTTTCTGGGGGCTTGCTGCGTCTATGACAAAGTATTTTAGATGTTTCAAGTCCTCGTTGTGGACCAATCCAAAATGTCTGGCCACTGGGTAGCTATTGTCGCTGTTTACTATAGCATGCATGTGTTGCAGGACTCTCTTATGCACCTGAAGTTTCGTGCTGCCAATATATAGTAAATTACAGCTGCATGATAATACATATACAGCATAATCTGTTTTACATGTGAGATGTTGCTCTATGCTGCGCTGCTTTGTATTAAATGCCGTTATGTAGCTAGTTGTGTTAATTCCATATTGACAAGCTTTGCACGTTGCGCATTTGAAGAATCCTTTCCTTGCTACCAATCACGTGCCTTTCACCCTGGTATCTAGGTTGCTACTGGTAGGCGCACTGCCCATGCTGTTAGCTTTTCTAAACGAGACAGCCGGATAATTAGGTAAAAGCTTACCAATCACAGGATCCCCTTTGACAATAGGCCAATTCCTTTTCACAATGGACCTCATCTGTTTCTCCTGTCTCGAGTAGGTCAAAATCAACCTAGTGGGTTCCTCCATACCAGGCTTAATAATCTTTTTGGCCCTATACTGCATTAAATCCATTCTTGCTAGATTTTTGGATTTGGCAATTGCTGCTTCAACAACTTGAGCTTCATATCCTCTATTTAGAAACCTTAGGCTTAGGAGGTTTCTAAATAGAGGATGTATAACTATGGATTTTTAATGCATTCATGCAGTGAGTTTTAATCCTAAATTATAGTGATCAAATATGTAAATATTCTATATGCACATTTACTCTTTTACTATTATGGTAACGAGATATAGTATTTTGTCCATGTCTATTCTATGTCCACATGCACTTGCACTTTAAAAAGCGGTGAGAAAAATAGTGGAGCTGTCATGTGATCAAGGGCGGGAGTGCCCAAAACGCGTAGTGGCAGAGCTGGCTAAATAAAAATACATTCTGCGCAAGATTTGGGTCCACGCTTGTCTTTTCCAAGAAGGATGGTGTGATTGAGCTACAAATTATATTTCCGGATTGACTTACTCCGGCTACGTCAACCCCCTCCCTGTAAGAAGGCTCCGTAATTGCCAAGTCGCGCCCTGGGCAGCTGTCGGCCAAAAACACGGGATCGTGGTAATAGTTGTCGGGACCCCCGGGGCACTGTTTAAGTATATATATATATATATATATATATATATATATATATATATATATATATATATACATATATATATATATATGCATTTCAATGGCCCAAAAGCTTTCAAGGAAGCACACGACAGCAAGTGCAAACCGAAGGTTTATTTCAACAAGGAACCAGCATCTGCATTCCAAAGAGTTCATAGCGCCTTACGCGTTTCAAGGCTCCTGCCTTTTCTTCAGAGGCGACTTACAGACTGTGAGTGTTGCCAGAATAGATTTTATGCCCAGCTGCATATTGTTAGTCAATTACATGGTGAGGTAATTTAATCAGCCCTGCACTCTGTGTCCTACAAAGGAAAATAATTTACTTTTAAAAACGTGAATGTTCAAACAGAAACCTACTAAAGGGAGTGATTGGGATTGTACTGGACTACTTGTTCCAGCATGCATTAAAAACGCACTGAGCAATGTAATTGACTAACAATATGCAGCTGGGCATAAAATCTATTCTGGCAACACTCACAGTCTGTAAGTCGCCTCTGAAAAAAGTTCAGGGATGACCCCGCAAATAGGGCCAAGTCTAACTTGGCCCTTTGTCCCTTTCTATCTCGACGTGGATGGCGCTGTGCTAATCCTATGCTTACCTAAAGCTTTTGGGCCATTGAAATGCATATATATATATATATATATATATATATATATACAACAATCCAAGTGCAGGTGATCCACAAAGCAGATATTCGGACTCTGATTTTGCTGGTGCTGATAAGTAAAATGTATTTCATGTTTGTGCTGCTATATAAATATATATATATATATATATATATATATATATATATATATATATATACATATATACATATATACATATATATATATTTGTTGCATATAAATATATATATTTGTTGAATATAATATATATATATATATAACCGTGAGCAAGTTACCTGTGTGTAACAAAACGCGTCGGTATTTTTTATCACTGGATGTTGCTGGGTGAATAAAGTAACAGAGAGATTTGAAGATCCTGTGAGTGCGGACAATCATTTCCGAGGAGGAAGTTTGTGTGGGAATTAATTTCGTCAGGGCTCTGCCGTATAGTATCGCACCTGGACGAGAATCGCCAGGGGTCGACAAATGTGAGGCAAGTTGGAAAAAAAAAAAAAATATATATATATATATATATATATATATATATATATATATATATATATATATATATATATATCAATTCCACACCTTATCACGAAGATCCAGTGAAGAGACCAACAGCAGGGGAACCATGGAAAACAGCTTTTATTCCACAGGCAAAGGCGAGTAACAATCCCACAATCCCGCTTTAGGCGAATGCATTTCGGCGTATTTTTCCGCCTTCTTCAGCGCCAGGGGTGTGTTTAGTTCAGGGAGGGTCGTGCTTCTTAGATGTAATCTCTGCCCCCGCCTGATAGGTTGCTCAGCGCACCACTCCTTAAAGGTGTATACCTTGCGCATACATCCTAGGTAGGGCGTTAATGGCTCAAACGCCTACCTGTCCCAGCATGCATTGTCCATGTTAGTATCTGGAAGGTTGTCGCGTGGAGCGGTGCACTTTATCGCTGTGGGGCGTCCTCCTTTACCCATGTGCGTGGAACTCGCCGTCTCCCTTTGTCCCCAAAACCGCTTCACCCTGATGTCACCGGGAGGACGGGAGTAAGGCTGAAATCACCACCTTACTCTCTGTGAAGCTTGAAGCCCCTACACCGCCGCATGTCCCGAACATACAGGGGGACTCTGGTGATTCCGGTACCCCGGATGAAATCCTGTTTTCCAGTAGTCCAGAGCCAACTTAAAAAAGCGGGGGTCCCTTTGCGCGTTACTGGAAAACGCGCTGAAATATAGCAATTCCACACCTTATCACGAAGATCCAGTGAAGAGACCAACAGCAGGGGAACCATGGAAAACAGCTTTTATTCCACAGGCAAAGGCGAGTAACAATCCCACAATCCCGCTTTAGGCGAATGCATTTCGGCGTATTTTTCCGCCTTCTTCAGCGCCAGGGGTGTGTTTAGTTCAGGGAGGGTCGTGCTTCTTAGATGTAATATCTGCCCCCGCCTGATAGGTTGCTCAGCGCACCACTCCTTAAAGGTGTATACCTTGCGCATACATCCTAGGTAGGGCGTTAATGGCTCAAACGCCTACCTGTCCCAGCATGCATTGTCCATGTTAGTATCTGGAAGGTTGTCGCGTGGAGCGGTGCACTTTATCGCTGTGGGGCGTCCTCCTTTACCCATGCGCGTGGAACTCGCCGTCTCCCTTTGTCCCCAAAACCGCTTCACCCTGATGTCACCGGGAGGACGGGAGTAAGGCTGAAATCACCACCTTACTCTCTGTGAAGCTTGAAGCCCCTACACCGCCGCATGTCCCGAACATACAGGGGGACTCTGGTGATTCCGGTACCCCGGATGAAATCCTGTTTTCCAGTAGTCCAGAGCCAACTTAAAAAAGCGGGGGTCCCTTTGCGCGTTACTGGAAAACGCGCTGAAATATAGCAATTCCACACCTTATCACGAAGATCCAGTGAAGAGACCAACAGCAGGGGAACCATGGAAAACAGCTTTTATTCCACAGGCAAAGGCGAGTAACAATCCCACAATCCCGCTTTAGGCGAATGCATTTCGGCGTATTTTTCCGCCTTCTTCAGCGCCAGGGGTGTGTTTAGTTCAGGGAGGGTCGTGCTTCTTAGATGTAATATCTGCCCCCGCCTGATAGGTTGCTCAGCGCACCACTCCTTAAAGGTGTATACCTTGCGCATACATCCTAGGTAGGGCGTTAACGGCTCAAACGCCTACCTGTCCCAGCATGCATTGTCCATGTTAGTATCTGGAAGGTTGTCGCGTGGAGCGGTGCACTTTATCGCTGTGGGGCGTCCTCCTTTACCCATGCGCGTGGAACTCGCCGTCTCCCTTTGTCCCCAAAACCGCTTCACCCTGATGTCACCGGGAGGACGGGAGTAAGGCTGAAATCACCACCTTACTCTCTGTGAAGCTTGAAGCCCCTACACCGCCGCATGTCCCGAACATACAGGGGGACTCTGGTGATTCCGGTACCCCGGATGAAATCCTGTTTTCCAGTAGTCCAGAGCCAACTTAAAAAAGCGGGGGTCCCTTTGCGCGTTACTGGAAAACGCGCTGAAATATAGCAATTCCACACCTTATCACGAAGATCCAGTGAAGAGACCAACAGCAGGGGAACCATGGAAAACAGCTTTTATTCCACAGGCAAAGGCGAGTAACAATCCCACAATCCCGCTTTAGGCGAATGCATTTCGGCGTATTTTTCCGCCTTCTTCAGCGCCAGGGGTGTGTTTAGTTCAGGGAGGGTCGTGCTTCTTAGATGTAATATCTGCCCCCGCCTGATAGGTTGCTCAGCGCACCACTCCTTAAAGGTGTATACCTTGCGCATGCTGTGCTAATCCTATGCTTACCGAATTTGATAGAAAAGCAGACATTTGAGGTGAGCACATTTAGAGTGTCGCTGGTGTTGAGAGTGCTCTATATTGGAGCTGCTTTCCACCTAAACTTGAGAACTACCCAGAGTTCTCTGCTTCTTTTCTTGCATAATTTATGCATCACTCCATGCCTAAAAGGGTATTGTGTTGACTTATACTGCGTGCTTCCTCATTTCTGGACAAAGCTATACCTCTGACGAGCTCGAATGAGAGCAAAACACGTGTCAGGGGGTTGCTTTTATTAATTTCAGATTTGCTTGGATGGTATTTTACCAATCCCAAGATGTAATACTGTACCTGGCGTGGTAAAAGGCTCTGTTCATTTTACAGCTCAGCATGGATTGCACTGTGCTATTCCTATGCCTATAGACTTTGCTGTAGAAATGGCAAAATACTTTGTCCCTTTCTATCTCAGTGTGGACAGCACTGTGCTAATCTTAAGCCTAAAGACTTTGATAGAAAAGCAGACATTGAGGTGAGCAATTTTAGTGTGTCACTGATGTTGAGAGTGTTCTATATTGGAGCTGCACTCCACCTAAACTTGAGAACTACCCAGAGTTCTTTGCTTTTTTTTTGCATCAAGGGCTTCCGTGCCCGAAATGCGTCACCATATGCTGATTTGGGAATAAAGAAAATTCACTTGCCAAAGAAAGTGGTCTGTTCTCCTTCTTCGCCGGTTTCCTTGGGACTGGAAGTGGCTCGGAGAATTGAAAGAAGAGAATCACAGCATAAAGGCTTTTCAATTATACTAGCAGTGATCATCATAATAACATCACCAATCATGTCCTATACAATGTCCAAATATTTAGTGCAAACCAATAATATTACATACAAAAATTATGTAAACAAAATGTGCCAAACCTAGACCATAAACCCTGAAAAAAAATGTATAATACAATGCTCCATCTCAATTATTCGATTGCTATCTGCTGCAATACATACCTCCTGACACTTCATTGGAGTATATGCCTTATTTGTATTGCTGCAGGTAAATCATGTGTATTTCACCAAACCAAAACCTTAACAACCTCCTTCTTTTGCAAAGTGCAAAAATGCAAAGGACAATAAATATATACAATATATATATATATATATATACATATGGAAGATAAATGACCATGGTTTAGGCTCTCTGACCATTATAAATAGAAGTATAAAATATACTTTCTAAAAAACCGTGTCTAAAACCTCATCATAAATACCATATATAAATAATTAAATACATAAACAGTCTTAAAATTTGCTTCTCCAAAAGAATTATAGTTATTTAATATCTCACTTAAATAGTCAGCTGTACAAAAAGAAGGTAGGTAGAAAATGTAAACATAAAATTACAGTTTACTTCCTAATACAAAAAGGTCATTCATTGGTACTCTGTCATAGAAACGTATATAAATCTTCACTGGTATTCAGTCCCCTTAGGCATTTAGAGTCACACTCCAGAATATAAGATGTTTCCAACCTTCTGAGTTTCAATTCTCTATTCCCTCCTCTTTTCTGGGGGCTTGCTGCGTCTATGACAAAGTATTTTAGATGTTTCAAGTCCTCGTTGTGGACCAATCCAAAATGTCTGGCCACTGGGTAGCTATTGTCGCTGTTTACTATAGCATGCATGTGTTGCAGGACTCTCTTATGCACCTGAAGTTTCGTGCTGCCAATATATAGTAAATTACAGCTGCATGATAATACATATACAGCATAATCTGTTTTACATGTGAGATGTTGCTCTATGCTGCGCTGCTTTGTATTAAATGCCGTTATGTAGCTAGTTGTGTTAATTCCATATTGACAAGCTTTGCACGTTGCGCATTTGAAGAATCCTTTCCTTGCTACCAATCACGTGCCTTTCACCCTGGTATCTAGGTTGCTACTGGTAGGCGCACTGCCCATGCTGTTAGCTTTTCTAAACGAGACAGCCGGATAATTAGGTAAAAGCTTACCAATCACAGGATCCCCTTTGACAATAGGCCAATTCCTTTTCACAATGGACCTCATCTGTTTCTCCTGTCTCGAGTAGGTCAAAATCAACCTAGTGGGTTCCTCCATACCAGGCTTAATAATCTTTTTGGCCCTATACTGCATTAAATCCATTCTTGCTAGATTTTTGGATTTGGCAATTGCTGCTTCAACAACTTGAGCTTCATATCCTCTATTTAGAAACCTTAGGCTTAGGAGGTTTCTAAATAGAGGATGTATAACTATGGATTTTTAATGCATTCATGCAGTGAGTTTTAATCCTAAATTATAGTGATCAAATATGTAAATATTCTATATGCACATTTACTCTTTTACTATTATGGTAACGAGATATAGTATTTTGTCCATGTCTATTCTATGTCCATATGCACTTGCACTTTAAAAAGCGGTGAGAAAAATAGTGGAGCTGTCATGTGATCAAGGGCGGGAGTGCCCAAAACGCGTAGTGGCAGAGCTGGTTAAATAAAAATACATTCTGCGCAAGATTTGGGTCCACGCTTGTCTTTTCCAAGAAGGATGGTGTGATTGAGCTACAAATTATATTTCCGGATTGACTTACTCCGGCTACGTCAACCCCCTCCCTGTAAGAAGGCTCCGTAATTGCCAAGTCGCGCCCTGGGCAGCTGTCGGCCAAAAACACGGGATCGTGGTAATAGTTGTCGGGACCCCCGGGGCACTGTTTAAGTATATATATATATATAATATATATATATATATATATATATATATATATATATATATATATATATATATACATATATATATATATATGCATTTCAATGGCCCAAAAGCTTTCAAGGAAGCACACGACAGCAAGTGCAAACCGAAGGTTTATTTCAACAAGGAACCAGCATCTGCATTCCAAAGAGTTCATAGCGCCTTACGCGTTTCAAGGCTCCTGCCTTTTCTTCAGAGGCGACTTACAGACTGTGAGTGTTGCCAGAATAGATTTTATGCCCAGCTGCATATTGTTAGTCAATTACATGGTGAGGTAATTTAATCAGCCCTGCACTCTGTGTCCTACAAAGGAAAATAATTTACTTTTAAAAACGTGAATGTTCAAACAGAAACCTACTAAAGGGAGTGATTGGGATTGTACTGGACTACTTGTTCCAGCATGCATTAAAAACGCACTGAGCAATGTAATTGACTAACAATATGCAGCTGGGCATAAAATCTATTCTGGCAACACTCACAGTCTGTAAGTCGCCTCTGAAAAAAGTTCAGGGATGACCCCGCAAATAGGGCCAAGTCTAACTTGGCCCTTTGTCCCTTTCTATCTCGGCGTGGATGGCGCTGTGCTAATCCTATGCTTACCTAAAGCTTTTGGGCCATTGAAATGCATATATATATATATATATATATATATATATATATATATATATATACAACAATCCAAGTGCAGGTGATCCACAAAGCAGATATTCGGACTCTGATTTTGCTGGTGCTGATAAGTAAAATTTATTTCATGTTTGTGCTGCTATATAAATATATATATATATATATATATATATATATATATATATATATATATATATATATATATATATATATATATATATATACATATATACATATATACATATATATATATTTGTTGCATATAAATATATATATTTGTTGAATATAATATATATATATATATATATCCGTGAGCAAGTTACCTGTGTGTAACAAAACGCGTCGGTATTTTTTATCACTGGATGTTGCTGGGTGAATAAAGTAACATAGAGATTTGAAGATCCTGTGAGTGCGGACAATCATTTCCGAGGAGGAAGTTTGTGTGGGAATTAATTTCGTCAGGGCTCTGCCGTATAGTATCGCACCTGGACGAGAATCGCCAGGGGTCGACAAATGTGAGGCAAGTTGGGAAAATAAAATAAAATATATATATATATATATATATATATATATATATATATATATATATTCACTGAAAAAACCATAGGTTATAGACCATATATAGTTAGGAATTAGCATTTACAAAACCTTGAAAATTCACTGAAAAAACCATAGGTTATAGACCATATATAGTTAGGAATTAGCATTTAAAAAACCTTATTTTACTCACACAAAACCATTAAAATTCCATATATAGTTAGTTGCACTAACTATATATCGCGCACCCGCAATCCACTGCTGATGATGTCACATATTACATCATTCATGACATGGTCAGTGACATCACTGATGACATCACTGATGACAACATCCAGTGATTATGTGTTTCTGTAAAGTTTAAATATGTTTTACATATTGAAGAATGAGTGGATGTATAAGTGTCTGAATGAAGGTTTTAGTAGGTGCGTGATTGACTGTATGAGTGAGTGATTAAATGCGTCTTACTGAATGCACGGGTTAGTGACTAAACTGTCTAAAAGTGTGCATCAGTATGTCTGTTGTTGTGCAAGCTGCTGCATGTGTTGATCAGTAGCTATATAAGTAGCTATATGGGTTATTGATTGGTTGCACAAGTATTTGTATGGGAGACTGAGTGTGTGTATGGCTGGCTGGGAGGTGTGTGACTCTGTGCAGATCAATGTGTACTTGTATCAGTGATTCTATAAGAGAGTAACTATGTGTTAGTATATGTTTCAAAAATGTAAGGTGTTCTGTGTTTAACTGTATAGATGAGAAAATGGAAGTGTGATTGATTCTTTTCAGGACTGACTAGGTGTGTGAGTAACTCCATGGATGAGTGGCAGAGTGTGAGTGTCTGTATAGGTGTATGAGTGCATATGATAGTGTTGTAAAGATGAGTGATTGTATGTATGAATGATTGTATGAGTGAATGTGTGTGTAGACATAGGAATCAGTGAGTGCGTATGTAGTAACTAGTATTGGTGTGTCAATGGTTTCAAAAATGATACTCTCTATTTAACACTGGGTGTAACGGAGGTTATATTAGAGTGTGAGGAGATGCATTGTATTATCACATGAATGATATCATCAGTGATGTGATCATTGATGTCAAGTAAGATGTCATCAGTGATGTCATTTGAGATGTCATCAGTGATGTCATCAGTGATGTCACTGACCATGTCATGAATGATGTAATATGTGACATCATCAGCAGTGGATTGCGGGTGCGCGATATATAGTTAGTGCAACTAACTATATATGGAATTTCAATGGTTTTGTGTGAGTAAAATAAGGTTTTTTAAATGCTAATTCCTAACTATATATGGTCTATAACCTATGGTTTTTTCAGTGAATTTTCAAGGTTTTGTAAATGCTAATTCCTAACTATATATGGTCTATAACCTATGGTTTTTTCAGTGAATTTCATTGGTTTTTTAACAGCTAATATCTGTAGCTGTAAAATGTATTCTTCTTTAAATCCAAAAATATATTTTATATGTTTATTAATAACTTTTTTTTTAAATATTTTTTTTTCTTCGTTCCCGCTTCGCGAATCGGGAAGCTTCCCGTTAGCTGACCTTGATGCCTCGAAATAGACCGCGAGCCGGTAAACGTTTCTTTACCGCAACTGCCGCGTTAGAAAACAACATCGTGACGCGTCCCGTCCGCATGACGTTTCGCGTTGTCGCGTGATACATCATATGACGTGCTACGTTAGCGAACTCGTACGCTTACCGAGTCGCAAAGCACAGGTTTCTGGAAGCAAACCGGGAGGCCCTGCAAAGCGCGTAACGTAAACACAGCAGGTCATGTGACTTGGTAATAACACTTTTCATTGGTTCATTTCACTTTCGGTTTCCTAATGATGTAAGACTAGGTCATATGATCTAAAATGAACACTTTTCATTGGTTGAGAACTATTTTTTTTCCCAAATGGTGAAAATCCCTCCTTCTTTCCTCACTCTGACTTTCATCATTGTGAGAGAAAGACCCTTTGTTACCAGTGAGCAATGGCTTCTTTACTAGCTTCAGCTGGTGCTTCCCCACCACCTCCACCACATCCAAGGAAGAGTGGACCACCTGCTAAAGTTTTAATTCAGCAAGAAGAGGAAGAAGAGGAACAGGACGACCTAGATAATCTCCCTATTATGGCCAGAAGATCTGTTGTACCGGAAGTAACGGGACCAGAGGGCAGGGAGATGGTGCCAAATATACAAACGAGATTTCGTGAAGTAAAACAAGTCTGCGTACATTGCAGTGGATTCATTTGCTACGGAGAAAGTAGCATCACTCTGATCAACAGAGCTATTGACAATCATGCTCATGTTTGTCCGAAACTCCCCAAACAATAAATTCTTTTTTTTTGTTTTCTTGCTCCTGTTGAGCCCTTTACAATGAATCGTTTTCGTTGCCCCCTCCGAAAAAAAAACAAAAAAAATATAAAACTGTTCAGAAAAATTCAAAAAAAGTAAAAAAATGTTCAGAAAAATAATAAAAAAAATATAAAACAACAAAAACAATTTAAAAAAAAGTTCTTTTCAGAACTACCTCCCCGTTATTAAAAAATTGGTACAATATTTGCAACTGTGCCAACCTCTATTTCTCTTAGTTCGCTTCCCAGTTCGCTCCCCGGTACGCGAACCGGAAGCGAACCAAAAATTTTTTTTTTTTAAAAAGAACAGTAAGTATAAGGGAAGGAAACAGACAGTTATGTTAAAAGAAAGACAGCTATAGGGGAGTAAACTAGAGATACTATTACCCGTAATCCACTGCTGATGATGTCACATATTACATCATTCATGACATGCTCAGTGACATCATCAGCAGAGGATTGCGGGTAACAGTATCCCTAGTTTATTCCCTATAGCTGTGTTTCTTTTAACATAACTGTCTGTTTCCTTCCCTTATACTTACTGTTCTTTTAAAAAAAACATTTTTAGATCAGTCAGAAACAGTGAAAGTAATGAAATATAAAAGACTACGTAGAATATGAGCACTGTATGCAACAACTTTGACACTTACAGAAGCCTCACCTTCTCCATGCCTCCTACACAGTTCTACATGTACATCATAAATGCAAACAGAACAGAATTAATTATACATGTTAAATGGTTTATTTTTGCTGTTCTCAGAATGTATCAAATTTCACTAAAACAGTGACTTGAAGGTATTCATCATATAACAGCGGGGAAAAAAAAACACAATCAAAATGATTGTGTTTAAAAAACCCATACAACATTACAAATCAGAATTCAGAACTCCTTAAAGTTAACTTACTTTCCATGACGGCCAAGGATGTCCTATGAACAGCTTACACTCTGTTGTGCTGTTATTACTTTCAACCCGCCACTTTCTGAAAGAAAACCTCCATCGTTTTCAAAAACATGTTACATACAATAAATGACTTCTTGCTCTCTACCACAAGATTCCACAAGGCCAAATCTTGTCAGAGCCATGTATAACTCTTGGAATTCTTGTTAGCCAATCCCGTCTTTTCGCATTTCCGCAACTTTCAGAATTAAAATGTTGAAGATCATTTACACAATCCTGGACTAGTAATATCTTCCCCTTATTGCTCAATCATGTTCTACATTTCCTATCACGCTGATACTGCTTACTATGAAGCAGACTTACACTACCTTTATGACTAGTACAATTATTTAATTCTCTACATCACTTTTAATCACAAAGCAATGTAAAACAGTAGACAGCATTGCAGACTTACATTCCCTCTACTCCATGTTTTGATTCGCTGCTTCAATTAGCTTATAAAAAGAAATAGTTTTTCTGAACTCATTCAAAGTGCACGTATTTCTCAATAACGTCCAGTGTTATGGTAAAAAGTTATGTCTCTGTACTACACTTATCTTCAAGGCCAAATAGTGTAGGAGCCATGAGAACTTCTTGAAATTCCTCAGAGCACATCCCGAGATTCTTTCCCTAAAATTTTGGTTTTAAAAACACCAGGTAACAGTTTTTAAGGTCATATGGCAATTTTTTTTTTTAAATTAAAACAGAATCATTGCAGAATGACCAGCCATTTCTACACTTTAAATAAGCTGTATAATGTCCTGATGTTATTGAAGAACCATCATGATATATAATTGCTACAGTTACAAAAGTCCTTCCTGATATTGACAACTGTGAAGCCACAAAATTTTTAATTAAAGTTGTCAATTTTGTTCCATCAGGCCTACATCGTTGGAACATTAAAATGACATACTGGCCATATGTTCGTATAAATAATGTGGACATCATTTCGGATTTACATTGCCTACACTCCATATTGTGATCAGCTGCTTTTACTAGCTTATTAAAAGAGACTGATTTACTGTCTGGCAAAGTTAAATATATAAATCTTTCTGAGTCTACACTAGTACTACTTGATACCCTACAGTTCTCGCAGTCATGCTGCCATTGATAAGAAAGCCCAAACAGATGATCTACATCTACACCTTCAGCATACAATACATCAAGCATATACATTAAAAACTCCTGACAATCTTGCTGACTATTTTGAGAGAATTGTGTTTGGCCTGAACATCTGTCTAACAGATTTCGAATTTCAGACACACTTTCTATGTTTGTTCTATCAGTGCTACATTTCTCTAACACAGAATTTAACAAACTGCAAAATCTTTGATCAGAATTGACCACAATCTCTTCTTTTACATTTTGTAGAGAAAACAAAACATTAACCACTACATTAGCATAGCAGTTGACACCAGAACTGTTTTCAAATTGAAAACCAACAACATCTTCAACAGAATCCTTTTTGTTTCTGCATATAATTTCAGGTTCATCGACTTTTCGTCTTTTTGCTACAACCTCCCCAGTATTGGTCACATTTCTTAGTTTCCGGCCTACCACACGTTTCTCAAACAAAGGATACTGAGGCAAATGTGGCGCATACTCTCTTCTCAACCTATTGTATTCCTTAACACAATCTAGATCCGCACAAATGTTTGTGACATCACACTCAATCAAGTACAATCCCGATAAAGTCCTAACTCGTGACAATGCCACATATGCCATACCCTCCTTGAACACAGAACTGCCAATATTCACCAATGCACAGTCTACACTTAAACCTTGCGATTTATGGATTGTCACCGCATATGCCAAGCAAACAGGAAACTGCTTACGACGAACATATAAGTCTTTTACAAGCAAAAATCTAGCAGAACAACGAGCAATTAGCTGTACTTCCTCAATGCCATCAAATTTAATTTTTAAAAATTCAATTCCATCTCTATTTCTGTATTTCACAAAATCAACAACATTACCCATTGATCCATTTACCAGACCTCTTTCAACATGTAAATTCCTTCTTAAAATTATACGGCAGTTCAAGCACACATTCAGAGTCTTTTCAAAACCCGCAGTTTTAGATATACTCTTCTCTAATGAATCCAATTTTGTTTTCAGATTCTCAGACAAAATAATTGTTGATCCCATATGCTCTACTCTGTCAATAGCTTCCAATTTCACAATCTCTTGCTTTTCTAAATGCAACATTTTGTTGTTGAATTTGGCACATTCTGCAAGAGTTGGCATCAAACATATTCCAGATTTTTTCTCAGTAACTTTCTGAAAAATATTCTCAGGCACAACATCTTCGTCTGGATATAAATTTGTCAGTAATCGTGCATGTAAAGCTTCTTTCCCATGCTCGGTCACTTTTCCAATTCTAACATCTTGTAGAATAGTCTTGTAAACTTCATCCTTTGCCTGACGCATATTTTCATGCAGTTCAGCATAATTGAAGTTTAACCATATATTGACGTTGCCAATACTCCCTAAGCACTTCCTGGTATCTTCATGCGTGAGCATTTTGAACACAGGTTGCCCTTTCACTGGTGTCAGCTGCAGAAGATCTCCGAAAACAATGATGTGTTTGCCACCAAATAACACATCATACTCTGTTTTGAGAACTTCTTGCATTCTCAAATGCACAAAGGCAAGCATGACATTGGAAACCATGCTTACTTCGTCAATGATAAGAAGTTTCATTTTCCTCAAGACTCTTGAAACTTCAAAACAAGCATCTCCAGATAGCTTGTGATATTCTAATTTGTTGTCATGCTCCACTGGCAGCATCAGTAAACGATGTAAAGTAATCCCTTTAATGTTATGTGCTGCCAGTCCAGTTGGAGCGGTGACAACACAAGTCAGCGATGACTCTGTCCTTTCCTGCAAATAACATGAAATTGCTTTAATAAGGAAACTTTTTCCAGTTCCCGCTTCTCCACTCACGTACAGTCGGACAGGCTTCAACGACGTACATGAGCACTCTTTCTTGTCATGACTTAATCCATGATCAATTTGCATGGTAAGTTCGTCATATATTTTCCTCTGCTCAACGTTGAGTTGTCTTTCCAACTCTTCTAAGTTAACCGCATCCTCCTGAGCATGTGCCATGGCTCTTTCCACTTCATTCATAGCAGTGGCAGCTTCATTTTCGATAAGAGGTCCTCCTAGTGGATCCTGACTCAATGAAGCAGAACTCTGACTGTCCTGAGAACTGTCTCTGGCAATCTCGACTGCAATCGTTGCTTCCTGCTCAATTTCCACATTCAACATTTCTACATATTTGGGAAAAGCAGGACATTCTATGGTCTCCTTGGCAGCATTGAATGAGTCTTCGTAACAAAGGAAATCTCCAAGCAGTTCCTCTTCTGCACGCCAAGGCTTAAAAAGTTGCAAAAGTGCTAAATAGAAAAACTCCTTTTTTTCACGAGATTCGCCACTCAATTTTCGATGGTTTATCAAGTGGCATTTTCTTTGCTTGACCAGACATCCCTCACTTCCTATTACACCATACACTCCTTTCTCAGTATCTTCTTTGATGTTCCTCTTGAATATGTAATTTTGCAGAACCTCATACAGACAAACATTCTCGAGGTGACTGCTTCGATTTGGATAATATGTATCCAACATGTTGCTCTTCAAAATGTCGGTACTGTTTGGCTCCTTTTCCGCCAAATACTCAATTTCCCGCACAGGTTTCAGAACTCGATTACGCGTTGCAGCAAGACCAACACTCGCCCAAACGATACTCCTGGACTTGGCATAGAGACTTGCTGAAGACAACCGGTCAGAACATTCGTAAGCTCCGATTTCTCGATGCGACAACATCTTCAGACTGAAACTGTACAACTTCTTGCTGAGGCTCTTTTCATGGGAAATGTCCTCCCACATATCCTTCAATTCTGTCTTCTCTTTTTTGGTGATGTAAGATGTCACATACCGAGCCACAGCCATACAGTTATCAGCCACAAACTGTATATCCATGTTAGCATTCCACATGGACAAAATCACCGGGTTGTAGTCGTTGATGTACTTAGACTCTTCGTTCCTCTTCAAATTGTATGTGTTTTTAGGTGATTTCTTCATCACATTATGTCGCAGCGAAGACATCAAACTGTTCACTCTTCCTTTAGAAATCACCGATCGTGGAAAGCCGAAACGACATTT